>NW_028126614.1:1950000-2600000 GCF_965231255.1 Vanellus vanellus
ATTCTTCCCAGAGGATGGAGCATTGTCCAAGGAGAAAAATTATCTCGGGTATCTTCCCTGGAGGAGTCTGAGGTTGCTACCCGGGATCACAGGGCCCCAAAACACCGGAATAAACACTCAGGGACATACCTGCAAGGAGTCTCGGATGCTTCCCAGAGAATGGAGCATTGTCTAAGGAGAAAAATCATCTCGGGTATCTTCCCTGGAGGAGTCTTGGGTTGCTACCCGGGATTACAGGGACCCAAACCACAGGAAAAATGTCTGCGGGAGACGCCTGGGAGGAATCTCAGATGCATCCCAGAAGATGGAGCATTGTCCAAGGAGAAAAATCATCTCGGGTATCTTCCCTGGAGGAGTCTGGGGTTGCTACCCGGGATCACAGGGCCCTAAACCCCAGGAAGAAAACACTCAGAAACAGAGCTGGGAGGAGTCTCGGGTGCATCCCTCAGGATGGACAATAGTCCAAGGAGAAAAATCAACTTGGGTATCTTCCACGGAGGAGTCTGGGGTTGCTACCCGGGATGACAGGGCCCAAAAGCACCGGAATAAACACTCAGGGAAAAAGCTGCAAGGAGTCTCGGATGCTTCTCAGAGGATGGAGCATTGTCCAAGGAGAAAAATCATCTCGGGTATCTTCCCTGGAGGAGTCTGAGGTTGCTACCCGGGATCACAGTGCCCTAAAGCACTGGAGAAAACTCTGCGGGAGACACCTGGGAGGAATTCTGGGTAGATCCCGCAGGATGGACCACTGTCAAGAGAGAAAAATCATATTGGGTGTCTTCCCTGGAGGAGTCTGGGGTTGCTACCTGGGATGACAGAACCCTAAACCGAGAGAAAAAAGACTCAGGGACATAGCTGCGACAAGTCTCGGATACATCCCAGAGGATGGAGCTTTGTCCAAGGAGAAAAATCATCTCGGGTATCTTCCCTGGAGGAGTCTGGGGTTGCTACCCGGGATCACAGGGCCCCAAAACACCGGAATAAAAACTCAGGGACATACCTGCAAGGAGTTTCGGATGCTTCCCAGAGGATGGAGCATTGTCCAAGGAGAAAAATCATCTCGGGTATCTTCCCTGGAGGAGTCTGGGATTGCTACCCGGGATTACAGGGAAACAAACCACAGGAAAAATGTCTGCGGGAGACGCCTGGGAGGAATCTCAGATGCATCCCAGAAGATGGAGCATTGTCCAAGGAGAAAAATCATCTCGCGTATCTTTCCTGGAGGAGTGTGGGGTTGCTACCCGGGATTACAGGGCCCTAAAGCACTGGAATAAACACTCAGGGACAAAGCTGCAAGGAGTCTCGGATGCTTCCCAGAGGATGGAGCATTGTCCAAGGAGAAAAATCATCTCGGATATCTTCCCTGGAGGAGTCTGGGGTTGCTACCCGGGATCACAGGGCCCCAAAACACCGGAATAAACAATCAGTGACATACCTGCAAGGAGTCTCGGATGCTTCCCAGAGGATGGAGCTTTCTCCAAGGAGAAAAATCATCTCGGTTATCTTCCCTGGAGGAGTCTGGGGTTGCTACCCGGGATTACAGGGAATCAAACCACAGGAAAAATGTCTGCGGGAGACGCCTGGGAGGAATCTCAGATGCATCCCAGAGGATGGAGCATTGTCCAAAGAGAAAAATCATCTCGGGTATCTTCCCTGGAGGAGTCTGGGGTTGCTACCCGGGATCACAGGGCCCTAAACCCCTGGAAGAAAACACTCAGAAACAGAGCTGGGAGGAGTCTCGGGTGCATCCCGCAGGATGGACAATAGTCCAACGAGAAAAATCAACTTGGGTATCTTCCACGGAGGAGTCTGGGGTTGCTACCCGGGATGACAGGGCCCAAAAGCACCGGAATAAACACTCAGGGAAAAAGCTGCAAGGAGTCTTGGATGCTTCCCAGAGGATGGAGCTTTGTCCAAGGAGAAAAATCATCTCGGGTATCTTCCCTGGAGGAGTCTGGGGTTGCTACCCGGGATTACAGGGAACCAAACCACAGGAAAAATGTCTGCGGGAGACGCCTGGGAGGAATCTCAGACGCATCCCAGAAGATGGAGCATTGTCCAAGGAGAAAAATCATCTCGGGTATCTTCCCTGGAGGAGTCTGGGGTTGCTACCCGGGATCACAGGGCCCTAAAGCACTGGAGAAAACTCTGCGGGAGACGCCTGGGAGGAATTCTGGGTAGATCCCGCAGGATAGACCACTGTCAAGAGAGAAAAATCATATTGGGTGTCTTCCCTGGAGGAGTCTGGGGTTGCTACCTGGGATGACAGAACCATAAACCGTGAGAAAAAGACTCAGGGACATAGCTGCCACAAGTCTCGGATGCAGCCCAGAGGATGGAGCATTGTCCAAGGAGAAAAATCATCTCGGGTATCTTCCCTGGAGGAGTCTGGGGTTGCTACCCGGGATTACAGGGACCCAAACCACAGGAAAAATGTCTGGGAGATGCCTGGGAGGAATCTTATATGCATCCCAGAAGATGGAGCTTTGTCCCAGGAGAAAAATCATCTCGGGTATCTTCCCTGGAGGAGTCTGGGGTTGCTACCCGGGATCACAGGGCCCGAAAACACCGGAATAAACACTCAGGGACATACCTGCAAGGAGTCTCGGATGCTTCCCAGAGGATGGAGCTTTGTCCAAGGAGAAAAATCATCTCGGGTATCTTCCCTGGAGGAGTCTGGGGTTGCTACCCGGGATTACAGGGACCCAAACCACAGGAAAAATGTCTGGGAGATGCCTGGGAGGAATCTCATATGCATCCCAGAAGATGGAGCTTTGTCCCAGGAGAAAAATCATCTCGGGTATCTTCCCTGGAGGAGTCTGGGGTTGCTACCCGGGATCACAGGGCCCCAAAACACCGGAATAAACACTCAGGGACATACCTGCAAGGAGTCTCGGATGCTTCCCAGAGGATGGAGCTTTGTCCAAGGAGAAAAATCATCTCGGGTATCTTCCCTGGAGGAGTCTGGGATTGCTACCCAGGATGACAGGGCGCTAAACCACCGGAATAAAGACTCAGGGACATACCTGGAAGGAGTTTCGGATGCTTCCCAGAGGATGGAGCATTGTCCAAGGAGAAAAATTATCTCGGGTATCTTCCCTGGAGGAGTCTGGGGTTGCTACCCGGGATCACAGGGCCCTAAAGCACTGGAGAAAACTCTGCGGGAGACGCCTGGGAGGAATTCTGGGGTGATCCCGCAGGACGGACCACTGTCAAGAGAGAAAAATCATATTGGGTGTCTTCCCTGGAGGAGTCTGGGGTTGCTACCTGGGATGACAGAAACATAAACCGTGAGAAAAAGACTCAGGGACATAGCTGCGACAAGTCTCGGATGCATCCCAGAGGATGGAGCTTTGTCCAAGGAGAAAAATCGTCTCGGGTATCTTCCCTGGAGGAGTCTGGGGTTGCTACCCGGGATTACAGGGACCCAAACCACAGGAAAAATGTTTGCGGGAGACGCCTGGGAGGAATCTCAGATGCATCCCAGAAGATGGAGCATTGTCCAAGGAGAAAAATCATCTCGGGTATCTTCCCTGGAGGAGTCTGGGGTTGCTACCCGGGATTACAGGGACCCAAACCACAGGAAAAATGTCTGCGGGAGACGCCTGGGAGGAATCTCAGATGCATCCCAGAAAATGGAGCATTGTCCAAGGAGAAAAATCATCTCGGGTATCTTCCCTGGAGGAGTCTGGGGTTGCTACCCGGGATCACAGGGCCCTAAAGCACTGGAGAAAACTCTGCGGGAGACGCCTGGGAGGAATTCTGGGTAGATCCCGCAGGATGGACCACTGTCAAGAGAGAAAAATCATATTGGGTGTCTTCCCTGGAGGAGTCTGGGGTTGCTACCTGGGATGACAGAACCCTAAACCGTGAGAAAAAAGACTCAGGGACATAGCTGCGACAAGTCTCGGATGCATCCCAGAGGATGGAGCTTTGTCCAAGGAGAAAAATCATCTCGGGTATCTTCCCTGGAGGAGTCTGGGGTTGCTACCCGGGATCACAGGGCCCCAAAACACCGGAATAAACACTCAGGGACATACCTGCAAGGAGTCTCGGATGCTTCCCAGAGAATGGAGCATTGTCTAAGGAGAAAAATCATCTCGGGTATCTTCCCTGGAGGAGTCTGGGGTTGCTACCCGGGATTACAGGGACCCAAACCACAGGAAAAATGTCTGCGGGAGACGCCTGGGAGGAATCTCAGATGCATCCCAGAAGATGGAGCATTGTCCAAGGAGAAAAATCATCTCGGGTATCTTCCCTGGAGGAGTCTGGGGTTGCTACCTGGGATCACAGGGCCCTAAAGCACTGGAGAAAACTCTGCGGGAGACGCCTGGGAGGAATTCTGGGTAGATCCCGCAGGATGGACCACTGTCAAGAGAGAAAAATCATATTGGGTGTCTTCCCTGGAGGAGTCTGGGGTTGCTACCTGGGATGACAGAACCATAAACCGTGAGAAAAAGACTCAGGGACATAGCTGCGACAAGTCTCGGATGCAGCCCAGAGGATGGAGCTTTGTCCAAGGAGAAAAATCATCTCGGGTATCTTCCCTGGAGGAGTCTGGGGTTGCTACCCGGGATCACAGGGCCCCAAAACACCGGAATAAAAACTCAGGGACATACCTGCAAGGAGTTTCGGATGCTTCCCAGAGGATGGAGCATTGTCCAAGGAGAAAAATTATCTCGGGTATCTTCCCTAGAGGAGTCTGGGGTTGCTACCCGGGATTAAAGGGACCCAAACCACGGGAAAAATGTCTGCGGGAGACGCCTGGGAGGAATCTCAGATGCATCCCAGAAGATGGAGCATTGTCCAAGGAGAAAAATCATCTCGGGTATCTTCCCTGGAGGAGTCTGGGGTTGCTACCCGGGAGCACAGGGCCCCAAAACACCGGAATAAAGACTCAGGGACATACCTGGAAGGAGTTTCGGATTCTTCCCAGAGGATGGAGCATTGTCCAAGGAGAAAAATTATCTCGGGTATCTTCCCTGGAGGAGTCTGAGGTTGCTACCCGGGATCACAGGGCCCCAAAACACCGGAATAAACACTCAGGGACATACCTGCAAGGAGTCTCGGATGCTTCCCAGAGAATGGAGCATTGTCTAAGGAGAAAAATCATCTCGGGTATCTTCCCTGGAGGAGTCTTGGGTTGCTACCCGGGATTACAGGGACCCAAACCACAGGAAAAATGTCTGCGGGAGACGCCTGGGAGGAATCTCAGATGCATCCCAGAAGATGGAGCATTGTCCAAGGAGAAAAATCATCTCGGGTATCTTCCCTGGAGGAGTCTGGGGTTGCTACCCGGGATCACAGGGCCCTAAACCCCAGGAAGAAAACACTCAGAAACAGAGCTGGGAGGAGTCTCGGGTGCATCCCTCAGGATGGACAATAGTCCAAGGAGAAAAATCAACTTGGGTATCTTCCACGGAGGAGTCTGGGGTTGCTACCCGGGATGACAGGGCCCAAAAGCACCGGAATAAACACTCAGGGAAAAAGCTGCAAGGAGTCTCGGATGCTTCTCAGAGGATGGAGCATTGTCCAAGGAGAAAAATCATCTCGGGTATCTTCCCTGGAGGAGTCTGAGGTTGCTACCCGGGATCACAGTGCCCTAAAGCACTGGAGAAAACTCTGCGGGAGACACCTGGGAGGAATTCTGGGTAGATCCCGCAGGATGGACCACTGTCAAGAGAGAAAAATCATATTGGGTGTCTTCCCTGGAGGAGTCTGGGGTTGCTACCTGGGATGACAGAACCCTAAACCGAGAGAAAAAAGACTCAGGGACATAGCTGCGACAAGTCTCGGATACATCCCAGAGGATGGAGCTTTGTCCAAGGAGAAAAATCATCTCGGGTATCTTCCCTGGAGGAGTCTGGGGTTGCTACCCGGGATCACAGGGCCCCAAAACACCGGAATAAAAACTCAGGGACATACCTGCAAGGAGTTTCGGATGCTTCCCAGAGGATGGAGCATTGTCCAAGGAGAAAAATTATCTCGGGTATCTTCCCTAGAGGAGTCTGGGGTTGCTACCCGGGATTAAAGGGACCCAAACCACGGGAAAAATGTCTGCGGGAGACGCCTGGGAGGAATCTCAGATGCATCCCAGAAGATGGAGCATTGTCCAAGGAGAAAAATCATCTCGGGTATCTTCCCTGGAGGAGTCTGGGGTTGCTACCCGGGATCACAGGGCCCTAAAGCACTGGAGAAAACACTGCGGGAGATGCCTGGGAGGAATCTCATATGCATCCCAGAAGATGGAGCTTTGTCCCAGGAGAAAAATCATCTCGGGTATCTTCCCTGGAGGAGTCTGGGGTTGCTACCCGGGAGCACAGGGCCCCAAAACACCGGAATAAACACTCAGGGACATACCTGGAAGGAGTTTCGGATTCTTCCCAGAGGATGGAGCATTGTCCAAGGAGAAAAATTATCTCGGGTATCTTCCCTGGAGGAGTCTGAGGTTGCTACCCGGGATCACAGGGCCCCAAAACACCGGAATAAACACTCAGGGACATACCTGCAAGGAGTCTCGGATGCTTCCCAGAGAATGGAGCATTGTCTAAGGAGAAAAATCATCTCGGGTATCTTCCCTGGAGGAGTCTGGGGTTGCTACCCGGGATTACAGGGACCCAAACCACAGGAAAAATGTCTGCGGGAGACGCCTGGGAGGAATCTCAGATGCATCCCAGAAGATGGAGCATTGTCCAAGGAGAAAAATCATCTCGGGTATCTTCCCTGGAGGAGTCTGGGGTTGCTACCCGGGATCACAGGGCCCTAAACCCCAGGAAGAAAACACTCAGAAACAGAGCTGGGAGGAGTCTCGGGTGCATCCCTCAGGATGGACAATAGTCCAAGGAGAAAAATCAACTTGGGTATCTTCCACGGAGGAGTCTGGGGTTGCTACCCGGGATGACAGGGCCCAAAAGCACCAGAATAAACACTCAGGGAAAAAGCTGCAAGGAGTCTCGGATGCTTCTCAGAGGATGGAGCATTGTCCAAGGAGAAAAATCATCTCGGGTATCTTCCCTGGAGGAGTCTGGGGTTGCTACCCGGGATCACAGGGCCCTAAAGCACTGGAGAAAACTCTGCGGGAGACACCTGGGAGGAATTCTGGGTAGATCCCGCAGGATGGACCACTGTCAAGAGAGAAAAATCATATTGGGTGTCTTCCCTGGAGGAGTCTGGGGTTGCTACCTGGGATGACAGAACCATAAACCGTGAGAAAAAGACTCAGGGACATAGCTGCGACAAGTCTCGGATGCAGCCCAGAGGATGGAGCTTTGTCCAAGGAGAAAAATCATCTCGGGTATCTTCCCTGGAGGAGTCTGGGGTTGCTACCCGGGATTAAAGGGACCCAAACCACGGGAAAAATGTCTGCGGGAGACGCCTGGGAGGAATCTCAGATGCATCCCAGAAGATGGAGCATTGTCCAAGGAGAAAAATCATCTCGGGTGTCTTCCCTGGAGGAGTCTGGGGTTGCTACCCGGGATCACAGGGCCCTAAAGCACTGGAATAAACACTCAGGGACATACCTGCAAGGAGTCTCGGATGCTTCCCAGAGGATGGAGCTTTGTCCAAGGAGAAAATTCATCTCGGGTATCTTCCCTGGAGGAGTCTGGGGTTGCTACCCGGGATCACAGGGCCCTAAAGCACTGGAGAAAACTCTGCGGGACATGCCTGGGAGGAATCTCATATGCATCCCAGAAGATGGAGCATTGTCCAAGGAGAAAAATCATCTCGGGTATCTTCCCTGGAGGAGTCTGGTGTTGCTACCCGGGAGCACAGGGCACCAAAACACCGGAATAAACACTCAGGGACATACCTGGAAGGAGTTTCGGATGCTTCCCAGAGGATGGAGCATTGTCCAAGGAGAAAAATTATCTCGGGTATCTTCCCTGGAGGAGTCTGGGGTTGCTACCCGGGATCACAGGGCCCCAAAACACCGGAATAAAAACTCAGGGACATACCTGCAAGGAGTTTCGGATGCTTCCCAGAGGATGGAGCATTGTCCAAGGAGAAAAATTATCTCGGGTATCTTCCCTAGAGGAGTCTGGGGTTGCTACCCGGGATTAAAGGGACCCAAACCACGGGAAAAATGTCTGCGGGAGACGCCTGGGAGGAATCTCAGATGCATCCCAGAAGATGGAGCATTGTCCAAGGAGAAAAATCATCTCGGGTATCTTCCCTGGAGGAGTCTGAGGTTGCTACCCGGGATCACAGGGCCCCAAAACACCGGAATAAACACTCAGGGACATACCTGCAAGGAGTCTCGGATGCTTCCCAGAGAATGGAGCATTGTCTAAGGAGAAAAATCATCTCGGGTATCTTCCCTGGAGGAGTCTGGGGTTGCTACCCGGGATTACAGGGACCCAAACCACAGGAAAAATGTCTGCGGGAGACGCCTGGGAGGAATCTCAGATGCATCCCAGAAGATGGAGCATTGTCCAAGGAGAAAAATCATCTCGGGTATCTTCCCTGGAGGAGTCTGGGGTTGCTACCCGGGATCACAGGGCCCTAAACCCCAGGAAGAAAACACTCAGAAACAGAGCTGGGAGGAGTCTCGGGTGCATCCCTCAGGATGGACAATAGTCCAAGGAGAAAAATCAACTTGGGTATCTTCCACGGAGGAGTCTGGGGTTGCTACCCGGGATGACAGGGCCCAAAAGCACCGGAATAAACACTCAGGGAAAAAGCTGCAAGGAGTCTCGGATGCTTCCCAGAGGATGGAGCATTGTCCAAGGAGAAAAATCATCTCGGGTATCTTCCCTGGAGGAGTCTGGGGTTGCTACCCGGGATTACAGGGACCCAAACCACAGGAAAAATGTCTGCGGGAGACGCCTGGGAGGAATCTCAGATGTATCCCAGAAGATGGAGCATTGTCCAAGGAGAAAAATCATCTCGGGTATCTTCCCTGGAGGAGTCTGGGGTTGCTACCCGGGATCACAGGGCCCTAAAGCACTGGAGAAAACTCTGCGGGAGACGCCTGGGAGGAATTCTGGGTAGATCCCGCAGGATGGACCACTGTCAAGAGAGAAAAATCATATTGGGTGTCTTCCCTGGAGGAGTCTGGGGTTGCTACCTGGGATGACAGAACCATAAACCGTGAGAAAAAGACTCAGGGACATAGCTGCGACAAGTCTCGGATGCATCCCAGAGGATGGAGCATTGTCCAAGGAGAAAAATCATCTCGGGTATCTTCCCTGGAGGAGTCTGGGGTTGCTACCCGGGATTACAGGGACCCAAAACACTGGAATAAACACTCAGGGACATACCTGCAAGGAGTCTCGGATGCTTCCCAGAGAATGGAGCATTGTCCAAGGAGAAAAATCATCTCGGGTATCTTCCCTGGAGGAGTCTGGGGTTGCTACACGGGATTACAGGGACCCAAACAACAGGAAAAATGTCTCCGGGAGACGCCTGGGAGGAATCTCAGATGTATCCCAGAAGATGGAGCATTGTCCAAGGAGAAAAATCATCTCGGGTATCTTCCCTGGAGGAGTCTGGGGTTGCTACCCGGGATTACAGGGAACCAAACCACAGGAAAAATGTCAGCGGGAGACGCCTTGGAGGAATCTCAGATGCATCCCAGAGGATGGAGCATTGTCCAAAGAGAAAAATCATCTCGGGTATCTTCCCTGGAGGAGTCTGGGGTTGCTACCCGGGATCACAGGGCGCTAAACCCCAGGAAGAAAACACTCAGAAACAGAGCTGGGAGGAGTCTCGGGTGCATCCCTCAGGATGGACAATAGTCCAAGGAGAAAAATCAACTTGGGTATCTTCCACGGAGGAGTCTGGGGTTGCTACCCGGGATTAAAGGGACCCAAACCACGGGAAAAATGTCTGCGGGAGACGCCTGGGAGGAATCTCAGATGCATCCCAGAAGATGGAGCATTGTCCAAGGAGAAAAATCATCTCGGGTGTCTTCCCTGGAGGAGTCTGGGGTTGCTACCCGGGATCACAGGGCCCTAAAGCACTGGAATAAACACTCAGGGACATACCTGCAAGGAGTCTCGGATGCTTCCCAGAGGATGGAGCTTTGTCCAAGGAGAAAATTCATCTCGGGTATCTTCCCTGGAGGAGTCTGGGGTTGCTACCCGGGATCACAGGGCCCTAAAGCACTGGAGAAAACTCTGCGGGAGATGCCTGGGAGGAATCTCATATGCATCCCAGAAGATGGAGCTTTGTCCCAGGAGAAAAATCATCTCGGGTATCTTCCCTGGAGGAGTCTGAGGTTGCTACCCGGGATCACAGGGCCCCAAAACACCGGAATAAACACTCAGGGACATACCTGCAAGGAGTCTCGGATGCTTCCCAGAGAATGGAGCATTGTCTAAGGAGAAAAATCATCTCGGGTATCTTCCCTGGAGGAGTCTGGGGTTGCTACCCGGGATTACAGGGACCCAAACCACAGGAAAAATGTCTGCGGGAGACGCCTGGGAGGAATCTCAGATGCATCCCAGAAGATGGAGCATTGTCCAAGGAGAAAAATCATCTCGGGTATCTTCCCTGGAGGAGTCTGGGGTTGCTACCCGGGATCACAGGGCCCTAAACCCCAGGAAGAAAACACTCAGAAACAGAGCTGGGAGGAGTCTCGGGTGCATCCCTCAGGATGGACAATAGTCCAAGGAGAAAAATCAACTTGGGTATCTTCCACGGAGGAGTCTGGGGTTGCTACCCGGGATGACAGGGCCCAAAAGCACCGGAATAAACACTCAGGGAAAAAGCTGCAAGGAGTCTCGCATGCTTCCCAGAGGATGGAGCATTGTCCAAGGAGAAAAATCATCTCGGGTATCTTCCCTGGAGGAGTCTGGGGTTGCTACCCGGGATCACAGGGCCCTAAAGCACTGGAGAAAACTCTGCGGGAGACGCCTGGGAGGAATTCTGGGTAGATCCCGCAGGATGGACCACTGTCAAGAGAGAAAAATCATATTGGGTGTCTTCCCTGGAGGAGTCTGGGGTTGCTACCTGGGATGACAGAACCCTAAACCCTGAGAAAAAAGACTCAGGGACATAGCTGCCACAAGTCTCGGATGCATCCCAGCGGATGGAGCTTTGTCCAAGGAGAAAAATCATCTCGGGTATCTTCCCTGGAGGAGTCTGGGGTTTCTACCAGGGATTACAGGGAACCAAACCACAGGAAAAATGTCTGGGAAATGCCTGGGACGAATCTCATATGCATCCCAGAAGATGGAGCTTTGTCCCAGGAGAAAAATCATCTCGGGTATCTTCCCTGGAGGAGTCTGGGGTTGCTACCCGGTATCACAGGGCCCCAAAACACCGGAATAAACACTCAGGGACATACCTGCAAGGAGTCTCGGATGCTTCCCAGAGGATGGAGCTTTGTCCAAGGAGAAAATTCATCTCGGGTATCTTCCCTGGAGGAGTCTGGGGTTGCTACCCGGGATTACAGGGACCCAAAACACAGGAAAAATGTCTGCGGGAGACGCCTGGGAGGAATCTCAGATGCATCCCAGAGGATGGAGCATTGTCCAAAGAGAAAAATCATCTCGGGTATCTTCCCTGGAGGAGTCTGGGGTTGCTACCCGGGATCACAGGGCCCTAAACCCCAGGAAGAAAACACTCAGAAACAGAGCTGGGAGGAGTCTCGGGTGCATCCCGCAGGATGGACAATATTCCAAGGAGAAAAATCAACTTGGGTATCTTCCACGGAGGAGTCTCGGGTTGCTACCCGGGATTACAGGGAACCAAACCACAGGAAAAATGTCTGCGGGAGACGCCTGGGAGGAATCTCAGATGCATCCCAGAAAATGGAGCATTGTCTAAGGAGAAAAATCATCTCGGGTATCTTCCCTGGAGGAGTCTGGGGTTGCTACCCGGGATTACAGGGACCCAAGCCACAGGAAAAATGTTTGCGGGACACGCCTGGGAGGAATCTCAGATGCATCCCAGAAGATGGAGCATTGTCCAAGGAGAAAAATCATCTCGGGTATCTACCCTGGAGGAGTCTGGGGTTGCTACCCGGGATCACAGGGCCCCAAAACACCGGAATAAACACTCAGGGACATACCTGCAAGGAGTCTCGGATGCTTCCCAGAGGATGGAGCATTGTCCAAGGAGAAAAATCATCTCGGGTATCTTCCCTGGAGGAGTCTGGGGTTGCTACCCGGGATCACAGGGCCCTAAAGCACTGGAGAAAACTCTGCGGGAGACGCCTGGGAGGAATTCTGGGTAGATCCCGCAGGATGGACCACTGTCAAGAGAGAAAAATCATATTGGGTGTCTTCCCTGGAGGAGTCTGGGGTTGCTACCTGGGATGACAGAACCATAAACCGTGAGAAAAAGACTCAGGGACATAGCTGCCACAAGTCTCGGATGCATCCCAGAGGATGGAGCTTTGTCCAAGGAGAAAAATCATCTCGGGTATCTTCCCTGGAGGAGTCTGGGGTTGCTACCCGGGATTACAGGGACCCAAAACACTGGAATAAACACTCAGGGACATACCTGCAAGGTGTCTCGGATGCTTCCCAGAGAATGGAGCATTGTCTAAGGAGAAAAATCATCTTGGGTATCTTCCCTGGAGGAGTCTGGGGTTGCTACCCGGGATTACAGGGACCCAAACAACAGGAAAAATGTCTGCGGGAGACGCCTGGGAGGAATCTCAGATGTATCCCAGAAGATGGAGCATTGTCCAAGGAGAAAAATCATCTCGGGTATCTTCCCTGGAGGAGTCTGGGGTTGCTACCCGGGATTACAGGGAACCAAACCACAGGAAAAATGTCTGCGGGAGACGCCTGGGAGGAATCTCAGATGCATCCCAGAGGATGGAGCATTGTCCAAAGAGTAAAATCATCTCGGGTATCTTCCCTGGAGGAGTCTGGGGTTGCTACCCGGGATCACAGGGCGCTAAACCCCAGGAAGAAAACACTCAGAAACAGAGCTGGGAGGAGTCTCGGGTGCATCCCGCAGGATGGACAATAGTCCAAGGAGAAAAATCAACTTGGGTATCTTCCACGGAGGAGTCTGGGGTTGCTACCCGGGATCACAGGGCCCAAAAGCACCGGAATAAACACTCAGGGAAAAAGCTGCAAGGAGTCTCGGATGCTTCCCAGAGGATGGAGCATTGTCCAAGGAGAAAAATGATCCCGGATATCTTTCCTGGAGGAGTCTGGGGTTGCTACCCGGGATTAAAGGGACCCAAACCACGGGAAAAATGTCTGCGGGAGACGCCTGGGAGGAATCTCAGATGCATCCCAGAAGATGGAGCATTGTCCAAGGAGAAAAATCATCTCGGGTATCTTCACTGGAGGAGTCTGGGGTTGCTACCCGGTATCACAGGGCCCCAAAACACCGGAATAAACACTCAGGGACAAAGCTGCAAGGAGTCTCGGATGCTTCCCAGAGGATGGAGCATTGTCCAAGGAAAAAAATAATCTCGGGTATCTTCCCTGGAGGAGTCTGGGGTTGCTACTGGGGATCACAGGGCCCCAAAACACCGGAATAAAAACTCAGGGACATACCTGCAAGGAGTTTCGGATGCTTCCCAGAGGATGGAGCATTGTCCAAGGAGAAAAATTATCTTGGGTATCTTCCCTAGAGGAGTCTGGGGTTGCTACCCGGGATCACAGGGCCCTAAAGCACTGGAGAAAACTCTGCGGAAGACGCCTGGGAAGAATTCTGGGTAGACCTCGTAGGATGGACCACTGTTAAGAGAGAAAAATCATATTGGGTGTCTTCCCTGGAGGAGTCTGGGGTTGCTACCTGGGATGACAGAACCCTAAACCGCGAGAAAAAAGACTCAGGGACATAGCTACGACAAGTCTCGGATGCATCCCAGAGGATGGAGAATTGTCCAAGGAGAAAAATCATCTCGGGTATCTTCCCTGGAGGAGTCTGGGGTTGCTACCCGGGATTACAGGGACCCAAACCACAGGAAAAATGTCTGCGGGAGACGCCTGGGAGGAATATCAGATGCATCCCAGAAGATGGAGCATTGTCCAAGGAGAAAAATCAGCTCGGGTATCTTCCCTGGAGGAGTCTGGGGTTGCTACCCGGGATTACAGGGACCCAAACTACAGGAACAATGTTTGCGGGAGACGCCTGGGAGGAATCTCAGATGCATCCCAGAAGATGGAGCTTTGTCCCAGGAGAAAAATCATCTCGGGTATCTTCCCTGGAGGAGTCTGGGGTTGCTACCCGGGATTACAGGGACCCAAACCACAGGAAAAATGTCTGCGGGAGACACCTGGGAGGAATCTCAGATGCATCCCAGAAGATGGAGCATTGTCCAAGGAGAAAAATCATCTCGGGTATCTTCCCTGGAGGAGTCTGGGGTTGCTACCAGGGATTACAGGGCCCTAAAGCACTGGAATAAACACTCAGGGACAAAGCTCCAAGGAGTCTCGGATGCTTCCCAGAGGATGGAGCATTGTCCAAGGAGAAAAATCCTCTCGGATATCTTCCCTGGAGGAGTCTGGGGTTGCTACCCGGGATCACAGGGCCCTAAAGCACTGGAGAAAACTCTGCGGGAGACGCCTGGGAGGAATTCTGGGTAGATCTCGCAGGATGGTCCACTGTCAAGAGAGAAAAATCATATTGGGTGTCTTCCCTGGAGGAGTCTGGGGTTGCTACCTGGGATGACAGAACCCTAAACCGCGAGAAAAAAGACTCAGGGACATAGCTGCGACAAGTCTCAGATGCATCCAGGAGGATGGAGCATTGTCCAACGAGAAAAATCATCTCGGGTACCTTCCCTGGAGGAGTCTGGGGTTCCTACCCGGAATCACAGGGCCCTAAAGCACTGGAGAAAACTCTGCGGGAGACGCCTGGGAGGAATTCTGGGTAGATCCCGCAGGATGGACCACTGTCAAGAGAGAAAAATCATATTGGGTGTCTTCTGTGGAGGAGTCTGGGGTTGCTACCTGAGATGACAGAACCCTAAACCGCGAGAAAAAAGACTCAGGGACATAGCTGCGACAAGTCTCGGGTACATCCCAGAGGATGGAGCATTGTCCAAGGAGAAAAATCATCTCGGGTATCTTTCCTGGAGGAGTCTGGGGTTGCTACCCGGGATTACAGGGAACCAAACCACAGGAAAAATGTCTGCGGGAGACATTTGGGAGGAATCTCAGATGCATCCCAGAGGATGGAGTATTGTCCAAGCAGAAAAATTATCTCGGGTATCTTCCCTGGAGGAGTCTGGGGTTGCTACCCAGGATGACAGGGCGCTAAACCACCGGAATAAAGACTCAGGGACATACCCGCAAGGAGTCTAAGATGCTTCCCAGAGGATGGAGCTTTGTCCAAGGAGAAAAATCATCTCGGGTGTCTTCCCTGGAGGAGTCTGGGGTTGCTACCCGGGATCACAGGGCCCCAAAACACCGGAATAAACACTCAGGGACATACCTGCAAGGAGTCTCGGATGCTTCCCAGAGGATGGAGCTTTGTCCAAGGAGAAAAATCATCTCGGGTATCTTCCCTGGAGGAGTCTGGGGTTGCTACCCGGGATCACAGGGCCCCAAAACACCGGAATAATCACTCAGGGACATACCTGCAAGGAGTCTCGGATGCTTCCCAGAGGATGGAGCTTTGTCCAAGGAGAAAAATCATCTCAGGTATCTTCCCTGGAGGAGTCTGGGATTGCTACCCAGGATGACAGGGCGCTCAACCACCGGAATAAAGACTCAGGGACATACCTGGAAGGAGTCTCGGATGCTTCCCAGAGGATGGAGCTTTGTCCAAGGAGAAAAATCGTCTCGGGTATCTTCCCTGGAGGAGTCTGGGGTTGCTACCCGGGATTACAGGGACCCAAACCACAGGAAAAATGTTTGCGGGAGACGCCTGGGAGGAATCTCAGACGCATCCCAGAAGATGGAGCATTGTCTAAGGAGAAAAATCATCTCGGGTATCTTCCCTGGAGGAGTCTGGGGTTGCTACCTGGGATCACAGGGCCCTAAAGCACTGGAGAAAACTCTGCGGGAGACGCCTGGGAGGAATCTCAGATGCATCCCAGAAGATGGAGCATTGTCCAAGGAGAAAAATCATCTCGGGTATCTTCGCTGGAGGAGTCTGGGGTTGCTACCCGGGATTACAGGGCCCTAAAGCACTGGAATAAACACTCAGGGACAAAGCTGCAAGGAGTCTCGGATGCTTCCCAGAGGATGGAGCATTGTCCAAGGAGAAAAATCATCTCGGATATCTTCCCTGGAGGAGTCTGCGGTTGCTACCCGGGATCTCAGGGCCCTAAAGCACTGGAATAAACACTAAGGGACAAAGCTGCAAGGAGTCTCGGATGTTTCCCAGAGGATGGAGCTTTGTCCAAGGAGAAAAATCATCTCGGGTATCTTCCCTGGAGGAGTCTGGGGTTGCTACCCGGGATCACAGGGCCCTAAAGCACTGGAGAAAACTCTGCGGGAGACGCCTGGGAGGAATTCTGGGTAGATCCCGCAGGATGGACCACTGTCAAGAGAGAAAAATCATATTGGGTGTCTTCCCTGGAGGAGTCTGGGGTTGCTACCTGGGATGACAGAACCATAAACCGCGAGAAAAAAGACTCAGGGACATAGCTGCGACAAGTCTCAGATGCATCCAGGAGGATGGAGCATTGTCCAACGAGAAAAATCATCTCGGGTATCTTCCCTGGAGGAGTCTGGGGTTGCTACCCAGGATGACAGGGCGCTAAACCACCGGAATAAAGACTCAGGTACATACCTGCAAGGAGTCTAAGATGCTTCCCAGAGGATGGAGCTTTGTCCAAGGAGAAAAATCATCTCGGGTATCTTCCCTGGAGGAGTCTGGTGTTGCTACCCGGGATCACAGGGCCCAAAAGCACTGGGATAAACACTCAGGGACAAAGCTGCAAGGAGTCTCGGATGCTTCCCAGAGGATGGAGCATTGTCCAAGGAGAAAAATCATCTCGGGTACCTTCCCTGGAGGAGTCTGGGGTTCCTACCTGGAATCACAGGGCCCTAAAGCACTGGAGAAAACTCTGCGGGAGACGCCTGGGAGGAGTTCTGGGTAGATCCCGCAGGACTGACCACTGTCAAGAGAGAAAAATCATATTGGGTGTCTTCCCTGGAGGAGTCTGGGGTTGCTACCTGGGATGACAGAACCCTAAACCGCGAGAAAAAGACTCAGGGACATAGCTGCGACAAGTCTCGGATGCATCCCAGAGGATGGAGCATTGTCCAAGGAGAAAAATCATCTCGGGTATCTTTCCTGGAGGAGTCTGGGGTTGCTACCCGGGATTACAGGGAACCAAACCACAGGAAAAATGACTGCGGGAGACATTTGGGAGGAATCTCAGATGCATCCCAGAAAATGGAGCATTGTCCAAGGAGAAAAATTATCTCGGGTATCTTCCCTGGAGGAGTCTGGGGTTGCTACCCAGGATGACAGGGTGCTAAACCACCGGAATAAAGACTCAGGGACATACCTGCAAGGAATCTAAGATGCTTCCCAGAGGATGGAGATTTGTCCAAGGAGAAAAATCATCTCGGGTATCTTCCCTGGAGGAGTCTGGGGTTGCTACCCGGGATTACAGGGAACCAAACCACAGGAAAAATGTCTGCGGGAGACGCCTGGGAGGAATCTCAGATGCATCCCAGAGGATGGAGCATTGTCCAAAGAGAAAAATCATCTCGGGTATCTTCCCTGGAGGAGTCTGGGGTTGCTACCCGGGATCACAGGGCCCCAAAACACCGGAATAAACACTCAGGGACATACCTGCAAGGAGTCTCGGATGCTTCCCAGAGAATGAAGCATTGTCTAAGGAGAAAAATCATCTCGGGTATCTTCCCTGGAGGAGTCTGGGGTTGCTACCCGGGATTACAGGGACCCAAACCACAGCAAAAATGTCTGCGGGAGACGCCTGGGAGGAATCTCAGATGCATCCCAGAAGATGGAGCATTGTCCAAAGAGAAAAATCATCTCGGGTATCTTTCCTGGAGGAGTCTGGGGTTGCTACCCGGGATTACAGGGAACCAAACCACAGGAAAAATGTCTGCGGGAGACGCCTGGGAGGAATCTCAGATGCATCCCAGAGGATGGAGCATTGTCCAAAGAGAAAAATCATCTCGGGTATCTTCCCTGGAGGAGTCTGGGGTTGCTACCCGGGATCACAGGGCCCTAAAGCACTGGAATAAACACTCAGGGACAAAGCTGTAAGGAGTCTCGGATGCTTCCCAGAGGATGGAGCATTGTCCAAGGAGAAAAATCATCTCGGGTATCTTCCCTGGAGGAGTCTGGGGTTGCTACCCGGGATCACAGGGCCCTAAAGCACTGGAGAAAACTCTGCGGGAGACGCCTGGGAGGAATTCTGGGTAGATCCCGCAGGATGGACCACTGTCAAGAGAGAAAAATCATATTGGGTGTCTTCCCTGGAGGAGTCTGGGGTTGCTACCTGGGATGACAGAACCATAAACCGTGAGAAAAAGACTCAGGGACATAGCTGCCACAAGTCTCGGATGCTTCCCAGAGGATGGAGCTTTGTCCAAGGAGAAAAAATCATCTCGGGTATCTTCCCTGGAGGAGTCTGGGGTTGCTACCCGGGATTACAGGGACCCAAACCACAGGAAAAATGTCTGGGAGATGCCTGGGAGGAATCTCATATGCATCCCAGAAGATGGAGCTTTGTCCCAGGAGAAAAATCATCTCGGGTATCTTCCCTGGAGGAGTCTGGGGTTGCTACCCGGGATCACAGGGCCCCAAAACACCGGAATAAACACTCAGGGACATACCTGCAAGGAGTCTCGGATGCTTCCCAGAGGATGGAGCATTGTCCAAGGAGAAAAATCATCTCGGGTATCTTCCCTGGAGGAGTCTGGGATTGCTACCCAGGATGACAGGGCGCTAAACCACCGGAATAAGGACTCAGGGACATACCTGGAAGGAGTCTCGGATGCTTCCCAGAGGATGGAGCTTTGTCCAAGGAGAAAAATCATCTCGGGTATATTCCCTGGAGGAGTCTGGGGTTGCTACCCGGGATCACAGGGCCCCAAAACACCGGAATAAACAATCAGGGACATACCTGCAAGGAGTCTCGGATGCTTCCCAGAGGATGGAGCTTTGTCCAAGGAGAAAAATCATCTCGGGTATATTCCCTGGAGGAGTCTGGGGTTGCTACCCTGGATTACAGGGAACCAAACCACAGGAAAAATGTCTGCGGGAGACGCCTGGGAGGAATCTCAGATGCATCCCAGAGGATGGAGCATTGTCCAAAGAGAAAAATCATCTCGGGTATCTTCCCTGGAGGAGTCTGGGGTTGCTACCCGGGATCACAGGGCCCTAAAGCACTGGAGAAAACTCTGCGGGAGACGCCTGGGAGGAGTTCTGGGTAGATCCCGCAGGACTGACCACTGTCAAGAGAGAAAAATCATATTGGGTGTCTTCCCTGGAGGAGTCTGGGGTTGCTACCTGGGATGACAGAACCCTAAACCGCGAGAAAAAAGACTCAGGGACATAGCTGCGACAAGTCTCGGATGCATCCCAGAGGATGGAGCATTGTCCAAGGAGAAAAATCATCTCGGGTATCTTTCCTGGAGGAGTCTGGGGTTGCTACCCGGGATTACAGGGAACCAAACCACAGGAAAAATGTCTGCGGGAGACATTTGGGAGAAATCTCAGATGAATCCCAGAGGATGGAGTATTGTCCAAGCAGAAAAATTATCTCGGGTGTCTTCCCTGGAGGAGTCTGGGGTTGCTACCCAGGATGACAGGGCGCTAAACCACCGGAATAAAGACTCAGGGACATACCTGCAAGGAGTCTAGGATGCTTCCCAGAGGATGGAGCTTTGTCCAAGGAGAAAAATCATCTCGGGTATCTTCCCTGGAGGAGTCTGGGGTTGCTACCCGGGATTACAGGGAACCAAACAACAGGAAAAATGTCTGCGGGAGACGCCTGGGAGGAATCTCAGATGCATCCCAGAGGATGGAGCATTATCCAAAGAGAAAAATCATCTCGGGTATCTTCCCTGGAGGAGTCTGGTGTTGCTACCCGGGATCACAGGGCCCAAAAGCACTGGGATAAACACTCAGGGACAAAGCTGCAAGGAGTCTCGGATGCTTCCCAGAGAATGAAGCATTGTCTAAGGAGAAAAATCATCTCGGGTATCTTCCCTGGAGGAGTCTGGGGTTGCTACCCGGGATTACAGGGACCCAAACCACAGCAAAAATGTCTGCGGGAGACGCCTGGGAGGAATCTCAGATGCATCCCAGAAGATGGAGCATTGTCCAAGGAGAAAAATCATCTCGGGTATCTTTCCTGGAGGAGTCTGGGGTTGCTACCCGGGATTACAGGGCCCTAAACCCCAGGAAGAAAACACTCAGAAACAGAGCTGGGAGGAGTCTCGGGTGCATCCCGCAGGATGGACAATAGTCCAAGGAGAAAAATCAACTTGGGTATCTTCCACGGAAGAGTCTGGGGTTGCTACCCGGGATGACAGGGCCCAAAAGCACCGGAATAAACACTCAGGGAAAAAGCTGCAAGGAGTCTCGGATGCTTCCCAGAGGATGGAGTATTGTCCAAGGAGAAAAATCATCTCGGGTATCTTTCCTGGAGGAGTCTGGGGTTGCTACCCGGGATTACAGGGAACCAAACAACAGGAAAAATGTCTGCGGGAGATGCCTGGGAGGAATCTCAGATGCATCCCAGAGGATGGACCATTGTCCAAAGAGAAAAATCATCTCGGGTATCTTCCCTGGAGGAGTCTGGGGTTGCTACCCGGGATCACAGGGCCCCAAAACACCGGAATAAACACTCAGGGACATACCTGCAAGGAGTCTCGGATGCTTCCCAGAGGATGGAGCATTGTCCAAGGAGAAAAATCATCTCGGGTATCTTCCCTGGAGGAGTCTGGGATTGCTACCCAGGATGACAGGGCGCTAAACCACCGGAATAAGGACTCAGGGACATACCTGGAAGGAGTCTCGGATGCTTCCCAGAGGATGGAGCTTTGTCCAAGGAGAAAAATCATCTCGGGTATATTCCCTGGAGGAGTCTGGGGTTGCTACCCGGGATCACAGGGCCCCAAAACACCGGAATAAACAATCAGGGACATACCTGCAAGGAGTCTCGGATGCTTCCCAGAGGATGGAGCTTTGTCCAAGGAGAAAAATCATCTCGGGTATATTCCCTGGAGGAGTCTGGGGTTGCTACCCGGGATCACAGGGCCCCAAAACACCGGAATAAACAATCAGGGACATACCTGCAAGGAGTCTCGGATGCTTCCCAGAGGATGGAGCTTTGTCCAAGGAGAAAAATCATCTCGGGTATCTTTCCTGGAGGAGTCTGGGGTTGCTACCCGGGATTACAGGGAACCAAACCACAGGAAAAATGTCTGCGGGAGACGCCTGGGAGGAATCTCAGATGCATCCCAGAGGATGGAGCATTGTCCAAAGAGAAAAATCATCTCGGGTATCTTCCCTGGAGGAGTCTGGGGTTGCTACCCGGGATCACAGGGCCCTAAAGCACTGGAGAAAACTCTGCGGGAGACGCCTGGGAGGAGTTCTGGGTAGATCCCGCAGGACTGACCACTGTCAAGAGAGAAAAATCATATTGGGTGTCTTCCCTGGAGGAGTCTGGGGTTGCTACCTGGGATGACAGAACCCTAAACCGCGAGAAAAAAGACTCAGGGACATAGCTGCGACAAGTCTCGGATGCATCCCAGAGGATGGAGCATTGTCCAAGGAGAAAAATCATCTCGGGTATCTTTCCTGGAGGAGTCTGGGGTTGCTACCCGGGATTACAGGGAACCAAACCACAGGAAAAATGTCTGCGGGAGACATTTGGGAGAAATCTCAGATGCATCCCAGAGGATGGAGTATTGTCCAAGCAGAAAAATTATCTCGGGTGTCTTCCCTGGAGGAGTCTGGGGTTGCTACCCAGGATGACAGGGCGCTAAACCACCGGAATAAAGACTCAGGGACATACCTGCAAGGAGTCTAGGATGCTTCCCAGAGGATGGAGCTTTGTCCAAGGAGAAAAATCATCTCGGGTATCTTCCCTGGAGGAGTCTGGGGTTGCTACCCGGGATTACAGGGAACCAAACAACAGGAAAAATGTCTGCGGGAGACGCCTGGGAGGAATCTCAGATGCATCCCAGAGGATGGAGCATTGTCCAAAGAGAAAAATCATCTCGGGTATCTTCCCTGGAGGAGTCTGGGGTTGCTACCCGGGATCACAGGGCCCCAAAACACCGGAATAAACACTCAGGGACATACCTGCAAGGAGTCTCGGATGCTTCCCAGAGAATGAAGCATTGTCTAAGGAGAAAAATCATCTCGGGTATCTTCCCTGGAGGAGTCTGGGGTTGCTACCCGGGATTACAGGGACCCAAACCACAGCAAAAATGTCTGCGGGAGACGCCTGGGAGGAATCTCAGATGCATCCCAGAAGATGGAGCATTGTCCAAAGAGAAAAATCATCTCGGGTATCTTTCCTGGAGGAGTCTGGGGTTGCTACCCGGGATTACAGGGAACCAAACCACAGGAAAAATGTCTGCGGGAGACGCCTGGGAGGAATCTCAGATGCATCCCAGAGGATGGAGCATTGTCCAAAGAGAAAAATCATCTCGGGTATCTTCCCTGGAGGAGTCTGGGGTTGCTACCCGGGATCACAGGGCCCTAAAGCACTGGAGAAAACTCTGCGGGAGACGCCTGGGAGGAGTTCTGGGTAGATCCCGCAGGACTGACCACTGTCAAGAGAGAAAAATCATATTGGGTGTCTTCCCTGGAGGAGTCTGGGGTTGCTACCTGGGATGACAGAACCCTAAACCGCGAGAAAAAAGACTCAGGGACATAGCTGCGACAAGTCTCGGATGCATCCCAGAGGATGGAGCATTGTCCAAGGAGAAAAATCATCTCGGGTATCTTTCCTGGAGGAGTCTGGGGTTGCTACCCGGGATTACAGGGACCCAAACCACAGGAAAAATGTCTGCGGGAGACATTTGGGAGAAATCTCAGATGCATCCCAGAGGATGGAGTATTGTCCAAGCAGAAAAATTATCTCGGGTATCTTCCCTGGAGGAGTCTGGGGTTGCTACCCAGGATGACAGGGCGCTAAACCACCGGAATAAAGACTCAGGGACATACCTGCAAGGAGTCTCGGATGCTTCCCAGAGGATGGAGCTTTGTCCAAGGAGAAAAATCATCTCGGGTATCTTCCCTGGAGGAGTCTGGGGTTGCTACCCGGGATTACAGGGAACCAAACAACAGGAAAAATGTCTGCGGGAGACGCCTGGGAGGAATCTCAGATGCATCCCAGAGGATGGAGCATTGTCCAAAGAGAAAAATCATCTCGGGTATCTTCCCTGAAGGAGTCTGGTGTTGCTACCCGGGATCACAGGGCCCAAAAGCACTGGGATAAACACTCAGGGACAAAGCTGCAAGGAGTCTCGGATGCTTCCCAGAGAATGAAGCATTGTCTAAGGAGAAAAATCATCTCGGGTATCTTCCCTGGAGGAGTCTGGGGTTGCTACCCGGGATTACAGGGACCCAAACCACAGCAAAAATGTCTGCGGGAGACGCCTGGGAGGAATCTCAGATGCATCCCAGAAGATGGAGCATTGTCCAAGGAGAAAAATCATCTCGGGTATCTTCCCTGGAGGAGTCTGGGGTTGCTACCCGGGATCACAGGGCCCTAAACCCCAGGAAGAAAACACTCAGAAACAGAGCTGGGAGGAGTCTCGGGTGCATCCCGCAGGATGGACAATAGTCCAAGGAGAAAAATCAACTTGGGTATCTTCCACGGAAGAGTCTCGGGTTGCTACCCGGGATTACAGGGCCCAAAAGCACCGGAATAAACACTCAGGGAAAAAGCTGCAAGGAGTCTCGGATGCTTCCCAGAGGATGGAGTATTGTCCAAGGAGAAAAATCATCTCGGGTATCTTTCCTGGAGGAGTGTGGGGTTGCTACCCGGGATTACAGGGAACCAAACAACAGGAAAAATGTCTGCGGGAGATGCCTGGGAGGAATCTCAGATGCATCCCAGAGGATGGAGCATTGTCCAAAGAGAAAAATCATCTCGGGTATCTTCCCTGGAGGAGTCTGGGGTTGCTACCCGGGATTACAGGGAACCAAACCACAGGAAAAATGCCTGCGGGAGATGCCTGGGAGGAATCTCAGATGCATCCCAGAGGATGGAGCATTGTCCAAAGAGAAAAATCATCTCGGGTATCTTCCCTGGAGGAGTCTGGGGTTGCTACCCGGGATCACAGGGCCCCAAAACACCGGAATAAACACTCAGGGACATACCTGCAAGGAGTCTCGGATGCTTCCCAGAGAATGAAGCATTGTCTAAGGAGAAAAATCATCTCGGGTATCTTCCCTGGAGGAGTCTGGGGTTGCTACCCGGGATTACAGGGACCCAAACCACAGCAAAAATGTCTGCGGGAGACGCCTGGGAGGAATCTCTGATGCATCCGAGAAGATGGAGCATTGTCCAAGGAGAAAAATCATCTCGGGTATCTTTCCTGGAGGAGTCTGGGGTTGCTACCCGGGATTACAGGGAACCAAACCACAGGAAAAATGTCTGCGGGAGACGCCTGGGAGGAATCTCAGATGCATCCCAGAGGATGGAGCATTGTCCAAAGAGAAAAATCATCTCGGGTATCTTCCCTGGAGGAGTCTGGGGTTGCTACCCGGGATCACAGGGCCCTAAAGCACTGGAATAAACACTCAGGGACAAAGCTGTAAGGAGTCTCGGATGCTTCCCAGAGGATGGAGCATTGTCCAAGGAGAAAAATCATCTCGGGTATCTTCCCTGGAGGAGTCTGGGGTTGCTACCCGGGATCACAGGGCCCTAAAGCACTGGAGAAAACTCTGCGGGAGACGCCTGGGAGGAATTCTGGGTAGATCCCGCAGGATGGACCACTGTCAAGAGAGAAAAATCATATTGGGTGTCTTCCCTGGAGGAGTCTGGGGTTGCTACCTGGGATGACAGAACCATAAACCGTGAGAAAAAGACTCAGGGACATAGCTGCCACAAGTCTCGGATGCTTCCCAGAGGATGGAGCTTTGTCCAAGGAGAAAAATCATCTCGGGTATCTTCCCTGGAGGAGTCTGGGGTTGCTACCCGGGATTACAGGGACCCAAACCACGGGAAAAATGTCTGGGAGATGCCTGGGAGGAATCTCATATGCATCCCAGAAGATGGAGCTTTGTCCCAGGAGAAAAATCATCTCGGGTATCTTCCCTGGAGGAGTCTGGCGTTGCTACCCGGGATCACAGGGCCCCAAAACACCGGAATAAACACTCAGGGACATACCTGCAAGGAGTCTCGGATGCTTCCCAGAGGATGGAGCATTGTCCAAGGAGAAAAATCATCTCGGGTATCTTCCCTGGAGGAGTCTGGGATTGCTACCCAGGATGACAGGGCGCTAAACCACCGGAATAAGGACTCAGGGACATACCTGGAAGGAGTCTCGGATGCTTCCCAGAGGATGGAGCTTTGTCCAAGGAGAAAAATCATCTCGGGTATATTCCCTGGAGGAGTCTGGGGTTGCTACCCGGGATCACAGGGCCCCAAAACACCGGAATAAACAATCAGGGACATACCTGCAAGGAGTCTCGGATGCTTCCCAGAGGATGGAGCTTTGTCCAAGGAGAAAAATCATCTCGGGTATATTCCCTGGAGGAGTCTCGGGTTGCTACCCGGGATTACAGGGAACCAAACCACAGGAAAAATGTCTGCGGGAGACGCCTGGGAGGAATCTCAGATGCATCCCAGAAGATGGAGCATTGTCCAAGGAGAAAAATCATCTCGGGTATCTTCCCTGGAGGAGTCTGGGGTTGCTACCCGGGATCACAGGGCCCTAAACCCCAGGAAGAAAACACTCAGAAACAGAGCTGGGAGGAGTCTCGGGTGCATCCCGCAGGATGGACAATAGTCCAAGGAGAAAAATCAACTTGGGTATCTTCCACGGAGGAGTCTGGGGTTGCTACCCGGGATGACAGGGCCCAAAAGCACCGGAATAAACACTCAGGGAAAAAACTGCAAGGAGTCCCGGATGCTTCCCAGAGGATGGAGCATTGTCCAAGGAGAAAAATCATCTCGGGTATCTTCCCTGGAGGAGTCTGGGGTTGCTACCCGGGATCACAGGGCCCCAAAACACCGGAATAAACAATCAGGGACATACCTGCAAGGAGTCTCGGATGCTTCCCAGAGAATGAAGCATTGTCTAAGGAGAAAAATCATCTCGGGTATCTTCCCTGGAGGAGTCTGGGGTTGCTACCCGGGATTACAGGGAAACAAACCACAGCAAAAATGTCTGCGGGAGACGCCTGGGAGGAATCTCTGATGCATCCGAGAAGATGGAGCATTGTCCAAGGAGAAAAATCATCTCGGGTATCTTTCCTGGAGGAGTCTGGGGTTGCTACCCGGGATCACAGGGCCCTAAAGCACTGGAATAAACACTCAGGGACAAAGCTGTAAGGAGTCTCGGATGCTTCCCAGAGGATGGAGCATTGTCCAAGGAGAAAAATCATCTCGGGTATCTTCCCTGGAGGAGTCTGGGGTTGCTACCCGGGATCACAGGGCCCTAAAGCACTGGAGAAAACTCTGCGGGAGACGCCTGGGAGGAATTCTGGGTAGATCCCGCAGGATGGACCACTGTCAAGAGAGAAAAATCATATTGGGTGTCTTCCCTGGAGGAGTCTGGGGTTGCTACCTGGGATGACAGAACCATAAACCGTGAGAAAAAGACTCAGGGACATAGCTGCCACAAGTCTCGGATGCTTCCCAGAGGATGGAGCTTTGTCCAAGGAGAAAAATCATCTCGGGTATCTTCCCTGGAGGAGTCTGGGGTTGCTACCCGGGATTACAGGGACCCAAACCACAGGAAAAATGTCTGGGAGATGCCTGGGAGGAATCTCAGATGCATCCCAGAAGATGGAGCTTTGTCCCAGGAGAAAAATCATCTCGGGTATCTTCCCTGGAGGAGTCTGGGGTTGCTACCCGGGATCACAGGGCCCCAAAACACCGGAATAAACACTCAGGGACATACCTGCAAGGAGTCTCGGATGCTTCCCAGAGGATGGAGCATTGTCCAAGGAGAAAAATCATCTCGGGTATCTTCCCTTGGGGAGTCTGGGATTGCTACCCAGGATGACAGGGCGCTAAACCACCGGAATAAGGACTCAGGGACATACCTGGAAGGAGTCTCGGATGCTTCCCAGAGGATGGAGCTTTGTCCAAGGAGAAAAATCATCTCGGGTATCTTCCCTGGAGGAGTCTGGGGTTGCTACCCAGGATCAGAGGGCCCCAAAACACCGGAATAAACAATCAGGGACATACCTGCAAGGAGTCTCGGATGCTTCCCAGAGGATGGAGCTTTGTCCAAGGAGAAAAATCATCTCGGGTATATTCCCTGGAGGAGTCTCGGGTTGCTACCCGGGATTACAGGGACCCAAACCACAGGAAAAATGTCTGCGGGAGACGCCTGGGAGGAATCTCAGATGCATCCCAGAAGATGGAGCATTGTCCAAGGAGAAAAATCATCTCGGGTATCTTTCCTGGAGGAGTCTGGGGTTGCTACCCGGGATCACAGGGCCCTAAACCCCAGGAAGAAAACACTCAGAAACAGAGCTGGGAGGAGTCTCGGGTGCATCCCGCAGGATGGACAATAGTCCAAGGAGAAAAATCAACTTGGGTATCTTCCACGGAGGAGTCTGGGGTTGCTACCCGGGATGACAGGGCCCAAAAGCACCGGAATAAACACTCAGGGAAAAAGCTGCAAGGAGTCTTGGATGCTTCCCAGAGGATGGAGCATTGTCCAAGGAGAAAAATCATCTCGGGTATCTTCCCTGGAGGAGTCTGGGGTTGCTACCCGGGATCACAGGGCCCTAAAGCACTGGAGAAAACTCTGCGGGAGACGCCTGGGAGGAATTCTGGGTAGATCCCGCAGGATGGACCACTGTCAAGAGAGAAAAATCATATTGGGTGTCTTCCCTGGAGGAGTCTGGGGTTGCTACCTGGGATGACAGAACCATAAACCGTGAGAAAAAGACTCAGGGACATAGCTGCGACAAGTCTCGGATGCACCCCAGAGGATGGAGCTTTGTCCAAGGAGAAAAATCATCTCGGGTATCTTCCCTGGAGGAGTCTGGGGTTGCTACCCGGGATTACAGGGACCCAAACCACAGGAAAAAAGTCTGCGGGAGACGCCTGGGAGGAATCTCAGATGTATCCCAGAAGATGGAGCATTGTCCAAGGAGAAAAATCATCTCGGGTATCTTCCCTGGAGGAGTCTGGGGTTGCTACCCGGGATCACAGGGCCCTAAAGCACTGGAGAAAACTCTGCGGGAGACGCCTGGGAGGAATTCTGGGTAGATCCCGCAGGATGGACCACTGTCAAGAGAGAAAAATCATATTGGGTGTCTTCCCTGGAGGAGTCTGGGGTTGCTACCTGGGATGACAAAACCATAAACCGTGAGAAAAAGACTCAGGGACATAGCTGCGACAAGTCTCGGATGCAGCCCAGAGGATGGAGCTTTGTCCAAGGAGAAAAATCATCTCGGGTATCTTCCCTGGAGGAGTCTGGGATTGCTACCCAGGATGACAGGGTGCTCAACCACCGGAATAAAGACTCAGGGACATACCTGGAAGGAGTCTCGGATGCTTCCCAGAGGATGGAGCTTTGTCCAAGGAGAAAAATCATCTCGGGTATATTCCCTGGAGGAGTCTGGGGTTGCTACCCGGGATCACAGGGCCCCAAAACACCGGAATAAACAATCAGGGACATACCTGCAAGGAGTCTCGGATGCTTCCCAGAGGATGGAGCTTTGTCCAAGGAGAAAAATCATCTCGGGTATATTCCCTGGAGGAGTCTCGGGTTGCTACCCGGGATTACAGGGACCCAAACCACAGGAAAAATGTCTGCGGGAGACGCCTGGGAGGAATCTCAGATGCATCCCAGAAGATGGAGCATTGTCCAAGGAGAAAAATCATCTCGGGTATCTTTCCTGGAGGAGTCTGGGGTTGCTACCTGGGATTACAGGGAACCAAACCACAGGAAAAATGTCTGCGGGAGATGCCTGGGAGGAATCTCAGATGCATCCCAGAGGATGGAGCATTGTCCAAAGAAAAAAATCATCTCGGGTATCTTCCCTGGAGGAGTCTGGGGTTGCTACCCGGGATCACAGGGCCCTAAACCCCAGGAAGAAAACACTCAGAAACAGAGCTGGGAGGAGTCTCGGGTGCATCTCGCAGGATGGACAATAGTCCAAGGAGAAAAATCAACTTGGGTATCTTCCACGGAGGAGTCTGGGGTTGCTACCCGGGATGACAGGGCCCAAAAGCACCGGAATAAACACTCAGGGAAAAAGCTGCAAGGAGTCTTGGATGCTTCCCAGAGGATGGAGCATTGTCCAAGGAGAAAAATCATCTCGGGTATCTTCCCTGGAGGAGTCTGGGGTTGCTACCCGGGATCACAGGGCCCTAAAGCACTGGAGAAAACTCTGCGGGAGACGCCTGGGAGGAATTCTGGGTAGATCCCACAGGATGGACCACTGTCAAGAGAGAAAAATCATATTGGGTGTCTTCCCTGGAGGAGTCTGGGGTTGCTACCTGGGATGACAGAACCATAAACCGTGAGAAAAAGACTCAGGGACATAGCTGCCACAAGTCTCGGATGCAGCCCAGAGGATGGAGCTTTGTCCAAGGAGAAAAATCATCTCGGGTATCTTCCCTGGAGGAGTCTGGGGTTGCTACCCGGGATTACAGGGACCCAAACCACAGGAAAAAAGTCTGCGGGAGACGCCTGGGAGGAATCTCAGATGTATCCCAGAAGATGGAGCATTGTCCAAGGAGAAAAATCATCTCGGGTATCTTCCCTGGAGGAGTCTGGGATTGCTACCCAGGATGACAGGGACCCAAACCACAGGAAAAAAGTCTGCGGGAGACGCCTGGGAGGAATCTCAGATGTATCCCAGAAAATGGAGCATTGTCCAAGGAGAAAAATCATCTCGGGTATCTTCCCTGGAGGAGTCTGGGGTTGCTACCCGGGATCACAGGGCCCTAAAGCACTGGAGAAAACTCTGCGGGAGACGCCTGGGAGGAATTCTGGGTAGATCCCGCAGGATGGACCACTGTCAAGAGGAAAAATCATATTGGGTGTCTTGCCTGGAGGAGTCTGGGGTTGCTACCTGGGATGACAGAACCATAAACCGTGAGAAAAAAGACTCAGGGACATAGCTGCGACAAGTCTCGGATGCATCCCAGAGGATGGAGCTTTGTCCAAGGAGAAAATTCATCTCGGGTATCTTCCCTGGAGGAGTCTGGGATTGCTACCCAGGATGACAGGGCGCTCAACCACCGGAATAAACACTCAGGGACATACCTGCAAGGAGTCTCGGATGCTTCCCAGAGGATGGAGCTTTGTCCAAGGAGAAAAATCATCTCGGGTATCTTCCCTGGAGGAGTCTGGGGTTGCTACCCGGGATTACAGGGACCCAAACCACAGGAAAAATGTTTGCGGGAGACGACTGGGAGGAATCTCAGATGCATCCCAGAAGATGGAGCATTGTCCAAGGAGAAAAATCATCTCGGGTATCTTCCCTGGAGGAGTCTGGGGTTGCTACCCGGGATCACAGGGCCCCAAAACACCGGAATAAACAATCAGGGACATACCTGCAAGGAGTCTCGGATGCTTCCCAGAGGATGGAGCTTTGTCCAAGGAGAAAAATCATCTCGGGTATCTTCCCTGGAGGAGTCTGGGGTTGCTACCCGGGATTACAGGGACCCAAAACACAGGAAAAATGTCTGCGGGAGACGCCTGGGAGGAATCTCAGATGCATCCCAGAAGATGGAGCATTGTCCAAGGAGAAAAATCATCTCAGGTATCTTTCCTGGAGGAGTCTGGGGTTGCTACCCGGGATTACAGGGAACCAAACCACAGGAAAAATGCATGCGGGAGATGCCTGGGAGGAATCTCAGATGCATCCCAGAGGATGGAGCATTGTCCAAAGAGAAAAATCATCTCGGGTATCTTCCCTGGAGGAGTCTGGGGTTGCTACCCGGGATCACAGGGCCCTAAACCCCAGGAAGAAAACACTCAGAAACAGAGCTGGGAGGAGTCTCGGGTGCATCCCGCAGGATGGACAATAGTCCAAGGAGAAAAATCAACTTGGGTATCTTCCACGGAGGAGTCTGGGGTTGCTACCCGGGATGACAGGGCCCAAAAGCACCGGAATAAACACTCAGGGAAAAAGCTGCAAGGAGTCCCGGATGCTTCCCAGAGGATGGAGCATTGTCCAAGGAGAAAAATCATCTCGGGTATCTTCCCTGGAGGAGTCTGGGGTTGCTACCCGGGATTACAGGGAACCAAACCACAGGAAAAATGTCTGCGGGAGACGCCTGGGAGGAATCTCAGATGCATCCCAGAGGATGGAGCATTGTCCAAAGAGAAAAATCATCTCGGGTATCTTCCCTGGAGGAGTCTGGGGTTGCTACCCGGGATCACAGGGCCCTAAAGCACTGGAATAAACACTCAGGGACAAAGCTGTAAGGAGTCTCGGATGCTTCCCAGAGGATGGAGCATTGTCCAAGGAGAAAAATCATCTCGGGTATCTTCCCCGGAGGAGTCTGGGGTTGCTACCCGGGATCACAGGGCCCTAAAGCACTGGAGAAAACTCTGCGGGAGACGCCTGGGAGGAATTCTGGGTAGATCCCGCAGGATGGACCACTGTCAAGAGAGAAAAATCATATTGGGTGTCTTCCCTGGAGGAGTCTGGGGTTGCTACCTGGGATGACAGAACCATAAACCGTGAGAAAAAAGACTCAGGGACATAGCTGCGACAAGTCTCGGATGCATCCCAGAGGATGGAGCATTGTCCAAGGAGAATACTGATCCCGGATATCTTTCCTGGAGGAGTCTTGGGTTGCTACCCGGGATTAAAGGGACCCAAACCACGGGAAAAATGTCTGCGGGAGACGCCTGGGAGGAATCTCAGATGCATCCCAGAAGATGGAGCATTGTCCAAGGAGAAAAATCATCTCGGGTGTCTTCCCTGGAGGAGTCTGGGGTTGCTACCCGGGATCACAGGGCCCTAAAGCACTAGAATAAACACTCAGGGACAAAGCTGTAAGGAGTCTCGGATGCTTCCCAGAGGATGGAGCATTGTCCAAGGAGAAAAATCATCTCGGGTTATCTTCCCTGGAGGAGTCTGGGGTTGCTACCCGGGATCACAGGGCCCTAAAGCACTGGAGAAAACTCTGCGGGAGACGCCTGGGAGGAATTCTGGGTAGATCCCGCAGGATGGACCACTGTCAAGAGAGAAAAATCATATTGGGTGTCTTCCCTGGAGGAGTCTGGGGTTGCTACCTGGGATGACAGAACCATAAACCGTGAGAAAAAGACTCAGGGACATAGCTGCGACAAGTCTCGGATGCAGCCCAGAGGATGGAGCATTGTCCAAGGAGAAAAATGATCCCGGATATCTTTCCTGGAGGAGTCTGGGGTTGCTACCCGGGATTAAAGGGACCCAAACCACGGGAAAAATGTCTGCGGGAGACGCCTGGGAGGAATCTCAGATGCATTCCAGAAGATGGAGCATTGTCCAAGGAGAAAAATCATCTCGGGTGTCTTCCCTGGAGGAGTCTGGGGTTGCTACCCGGGATCACAGGGCCCTAAAGCACTGGAGAAAACTCTGCGGGAGACGCCTGGGAGGAATTCTGGGTAGATCCCGCAGGATGGACCACTGTCAAGAGAGAAAAATCATCTCGGGTATCTTCCCCCTAGGAGTCTGGGGTTGCTACCCGGGATCACAGGGCCCCAAAACACCGTAATAAACACTCAGGGACATATCTGCCAGGAGTCTCGGATGCTTCCCAGAGGATGGAGCTTTGTCCAAGGAGAAAAATCATCTCGGGTATCTTCCCTGGAGGAGTCTGGGATTGCTACCCAGGATGACAGGGCGCTAAACCACCGGAATAAAGACTAAGGGACATACCTGGAAGGAGTTTCGGATGCTTCCCAGAGGATGGAGCATTGTCCAAGGAGAAAAATTATCTCGGGTATCTTCCCTGGAGGAGTCTGGGGTTGCTACCCGGGATCACAGGGCCCCAAAACACCAGAATAAACAATCAGGGACATACCTGCAAGGAGTCTCGGATGCTTCCCAGAGGATGGAGCTTTGTCCAAGGAGAAAAATCATCTCGGGTATCTTCCCTGGAGGAGTCTGGGGTTGCTACCCGGGATTAGAGGGACCCAAAACACAGGAAAAATGTCTGCGGGAGACGCCTGGGAGGAATCTCAGATGCATCCCAGAAGATGGAGCATTGTCCAAGGAGAAAAATCATCTCGGGTATCTTCCCTGGAGGAGTCTGGGGTTGCTACCCGGGATTACAGGGACCCAAACCACAGGAAAAATGTCTGCTGGAGACGCCTGGGAGGAATCTCAGATGCATCCCAGAGGATGGAGCATTGTCCAAAGAGAAAAATCATCTCGGGTATCTTCCCTGGAGGAGTCTGGGGTTGCTACCCGGGATCACAGGGCCCCAAAACACCGGAATAAACAATCAGGGACATACCTGCAAGGAGTCTCGGATGCTTCCCAGAGGATGGAGATTTGTCCAAGGAGAAAAATCATCTCGGGTATCTTCCCTGGAGGAGTCTGGGGTTGCTACCCGGGATTGCAGGGACCCAAAACACAGGAAAAATGTCTGCGGGAGACGCCTGGGAGGAATCTCAGATGCATCCCAGAAGATGGAGCATTGTCCAAGGAGAAAAATCATCTCGGGTATCTTTCCTGGAGGAGTCTGGGGTTGCTACCCGGGATCACAGGGCCCTAAACCCCAGGAAGAAAACACTCAGAAACAGAGCTGGGAGGAGTCTCGGGTGCATCCCTCAGGATGGACAATAGTCCAAGGAGAAAAATCAACTTGGGTATCTTCCACGGATGAGTCTGGGGTTGCTACCCGGGATGACAGGGCCCAAAAGCACCGGAATAAACACTCAGGGAAAAAGCTGCAAGGAGTCTCGGATGCTTCCCAGAGGATGGAGCATTGTCCAAGGAGAAAAATCATCTCGGGTGTCTTCCCTGGAGGAGTCTGGGGTTGCTACCCGGGATCACAGGGCCCTAAAGCACTGGAATAAACACTCAGGGACAAAGCTGTAAGGAGTCTCGGATGCTTCCCAGAGGATGGAGCATTCTCCAAGGAGAAAAATCATCTCGGGTATCTTCCCTGGAGGAGTCTGGGGTTGCTACCCGGGATCACAGGGCCCTAAAGCACTGGAGAAAACTCTGCGGGAGACGCCTGGGAGGAATTCTGGGTAGATCCCGCAGGATGGACCACTGTCAAGAGAGAAAAATCATATTGGGTGTCTTCCCTGGAGGAGTCTGGGGTTGCTACCTGGGATGACAGAACCATAAACCGTGAGAAAAAGACTCAGGGACATAGCTGCCACAAGTCTCGGATGCTTCCCAGAGGATGGAGCTTTGTCCAAGGAGAAAAATCATCTCGGGTATCTTCCCTGGAGGAGTCTGGGGTTGCTACCCAGGATGACAGGGCGCTAAACCACCGGAATAAAGACTCAGGGACATACCTGGAAGGAGTCTCGGATGCTTCCCAGAGGATGGAGCTTTGTCCAAGGAGAAAAATCATCTCGGGTATCTTCCCTGGAGGAGTCTGGGGTTGCTACCCGGGATTACAGGGACCCAAACCACAGGAAAAATGTCTGGGAGATGCCTGGGAGGAATCTCATATGCATCCCAGAAGATGGAGCTTTGTCCAAGGAGAAAAATCATCTCGGGTATATTCCCTGGAGGAGTCTGGGGTTGCTACCCGGGATCACAGGGCCCCAAAACACCGGAATAAACATTCAGGGACATACCTGCACGGAGTCTCGGATGCTTCCCAGAGGATCGAGCTTTGTCCAAGGAGAAAAATCATCTCGGGTATCTTCCCTGGAGGAGTCTGGGATTACTACCCAGGATGACAGGGCGCTAAACCACCGGAATAAAGACTCAGGGACATACCTGGAAGGAGTTTCGGATGCTTCCCAGAGGATGGAGCATTGTCCAAGGAGAAAAATTATCTCGGGTATCTTCCCTGGAGGAGTCTGGGGTTGCTACCCGGGATCACAGGGCCCCAAAACACCGGAATAAACAATCAGGGACATACCTGCAAGGTGTCTCGGATGCTTCCCAGAGGATGGAGCTTTGTCCAAGGAGAAAAATCATCTCGGGTATCTTCCCTGGAGGAGTCTGGGGTTGCTACCCGGGATTACAGGGACCCAAAACACAGGAAAAATGTCTGCGGGAGACGCCTGGGAGGAATCTCAGATGCATCCCAGAGGATGGAGCATTGTCCAAAGAGAAAAATCATCTCGGGTATCTTCCCTGGAGGAGTCTGGGGTTGCTACCCGGGATCACAGGGCCCCAAAACACCGGAATAAACAATCAGGGACATACCTGCAAGGAGTCTCGGATGCTTCCCAGAGGATGGAGCATTGTCCAAAGAGAAAAATCATCTCGGGTATCTTCCCTGGAGGAGTCTGGGGTTGCTACCCGGGATCACAGGGCCCTAAAGCACTGGAGAAAACTCTGCGGGAGACGCCTGGGAGGAATTCTGGGTAGATCCCGCAGGATGGACCACTGTCAAGAGAGAAAAATCATATTGGGTGTCTTCCCTGGAGGAGTCTGGGGTTGCTACCTGGGATGACAAAACCATAAACCGTGAGAAAAAGACTCAGGGACATAGCTGCGACAAGTCTCGGATGCATCCCAGAGGATGGAGCTTTGTCCAAGGAGAAAAATCGTCTCGGGTATCTTCCCTGGAGGAGTCTGGGGTTGCTACCCGGGATTACAGGGACCCAAACCACAGGAAAAATGTTTGCGGGAGACGCCTGGGAGGAATCTCAGATGCATCCCAGAAGATGGAGCATTGTCCAAGGAGAAAAATCATCTCGGGTATCTTCCCTGGAGGAGTCTGGGGTTGCTACCCGGGATCACAGGGACCGAAACCACAGGAAAAATGTCTGCGGGAGACGCCTGGGAGGAATCTCAGATGTATCCCAGAAGATGGAGCATTGTCCAAGGAGAAAAATCATCTCGGGTATCTTCCCTGGAGGAGTCTGGGGTTGCTACCCGGGATCACAGGGCCCTAAAGCACTGGAGAAAACTCTGCGGGAGACGCCTGGGAGGAATTCTGGGTAGATCCCGCAGGATGGACCACTGTCAAGAGAGAAAAATCATATTCGGTGTCTTCCCTGGAGGAGTCTGGGGTTGCTACCCGGGATCACAGGGCCCCAAAATACCGGAATAAAAACTCAGGGACATACCTGCAAGGAGTTTCGGATGCTTCCCAGAGGATGGAGCATTGTCCAAGGAGAAAAATTATCTCGGGTATCTTTCCTAGAGGAGTCTGGGGTTGCTACCCGGGATCACAGGGCCCTAAAGCACTGGAATAAACACTCAGGGACAAAGCTGTAAGGAGTCTCGGATGCTTCCCAGAGGATGGAGCATTGTCCAAGGAGAAAAATCATCTCGGGTATCTTCCCTGGAGGAGTCTGGGGTTGCTACCCGGGATCACAGTGCCCTAAAGCACTGGAGAAAACTCTGCGGGAGATGCCTGGGAGGAATTCTGGGTAGATCCCGCAGGAAGGACCACTATCAAGAGAGAAAAATCATATTGGGTGTCTTCCCTGGAGGAGTCTGGGGTTGCTACCTGGGATGACAGAACCATAAACCGTGAGAAAAAGACTCAGGGACATAGCTGCGACAAGTCTCGGATGCAGCCCAGAGGATGGAGCTTTGTCAAAGGAGAAAAATCATCTCGGGTATCTTCCCTGGAGGAGTCTGGGGTTGCTACCCGGGATTACAGGGACCCAAACCACAGGAAAAATGTTTCGTGAGACGCCTGGGAGGAATGTCAGATGCATCCCAGAAGATGGAGCATTGTTCAAGGAGAAAAATCATCTCGGGTATCTTCCCTGGAGGAGTCTGGGGTTGCTACCCGGGATCACAGGGCCCCAAAACACCGGAATAAACAATCAGGGACATACCTGCAAGGAGTCTCGGATGCTTCCCAGAGGATGGAGCTTTGTCCAAGGAGAAAAATCATCTCGGGTATATTCCCTGGAGGAGTCTGGGGTTGCTACCCGGGATTACAGGGACCCAAAACACAGGAAAAATGTCTGCGGGAGACGCCTGGGAGGAATCTCAGATGCATCCCAGAAGATGGAGCATTGTCCAAGGAGAAAAATTATCTCGGGTATCTTCCGTGGAGGAGTCTGGGGTTGCTACCCGGGATTACAGGGAACCAAACCACAGGAAAAATGTCTGCGGGAGACGCCTGGGAGGAATCTCAGATGCATCCCAGAGGATGGAGCATTGTCCAAAGAGAAAAATCATCTCGGGTATCTTCCCTGGAGGAGTCTGGGGTTGCTACCCGGGATCACAGGGCCCTAAAGCCCAGGAAGAAAACACTCAGAAACAGAGCTGGGAGGAGTCTCGGGTGCATCCCGCAGGATGGACAATAGTCCAAGGAGAAAAATCAACTTGGGTATCTTCCACGGAGGAGTCTGGGGTTGCTACCCGGGATGACAGGGCCCAAAAGCACCGGAATAAACACTCAGGGAAAAAGCTGCAAGGAGTCTTGGATGCTTCCCAGAGGATGGAGCATTGTCCAAGGAGAAAAATCATCTCGGGTATCTTCCCTGGAGGAGTCTGGGGTTGCTACCCGGGATCACAGGGCCCTAAAGCACTGGAGAAAACTCTGCGGGAGACGCCTGGGAGGAATTCTGGGTAGATCCCGCAGGATGGACCACTGTCAAGAGAGAAAAATCATATTGGGTGTCTTCCCTGGAGGAGTCTGGGGTTGCTACCTGGGATGACAGAACCATAAACCGTGAGAAAAAGACTCAGGGACATAGCTGCGACAAGTCTCGGATGCATCCCAGAGGATGGAGCATTGTCCAAGGAGAAAAATGATCCCGGATATCTTTCCTGGAGGAGTCTGGGGTTGCTACCTGGGATTAAAGGGACCCAAACCACGGGAAAAATGTCTGCGGGAGACGCCTGGGAGGAATCTCAGATGCATCCCAGAAGATGGAGCATTGTCCAAGGAGAAAAATCATCTCGGGTGTCTTCCCTGGAGGAGTCTGGGGTTGCTACCCGGGATCACAGGGCCCTAAAGCACTAGAGAAAACTCTGCAGGAGACGCCTGGGAGGAATTCTGGGTAGATCCCGCAGGATGGACCACTGTCAAGAGAGAAAAATCATATTGGGTGTCTTCCCTGGAGGAGTCTGGGGTTGCTACCTGGGATGACAGAACCATAAACCGTGAGAAAAAGACTCAGGGACATAGCTGCGACAAGTCTCGGATGCATCCCAGAGGATGGAGCTTTGTCCAAGGAGAAAAATCATCTCGGGTATCTTCCCTGGAGGAGTCTGGGGTTGCTACCCGGGATCACAGGGCCCCAAACCACGGGAAAAATGTCTGCGGGATACGCCTGGGAGGAATCTCAGATGCATCCCAGAAGATGGAGCATTGTCCCAGGAGAAAAATCATCTCGGGTGTCTTCCCTGGAGGAGTCTGGGGTTGCTACCCGGGATCACAGGGCCCTAAAGCACTGGAATAAACACTCAGGGACAAAGCTGTAAGGAGTCTCGGATGCTTCCCAGAGGATGGAGCATTGTCCAAGGAGAAAAATCATATCGGGTATCTTCCCTGGAGGAGTCTGGGGTTGCTACCCGGGATCACAGGGCCCTAAAGCACTGGAGAAAACTCTGCGGGAGACGCCTGGGAGGAATCTCAGATGCATCCCAGAAGATGGAGCATTGTCCAAGGAGAAAAATCATCTCGGGTGTCTTCCCTGGAGGAGTCTGGGGTTGCTACCTGGGATGACAGAACCATAAACCGTGAGAAAAAGACTCAGGGACATAGCTGCCACAAGTCTCGGATGCAGCCCAGAGGATGGAGCTTTGTCCAAGGAGAAAAATCATCTCGGGTATCTTCCCTGGAGGAGTCTGGGGTTGCTACCCGGGATTACAGGGAATCAAACCACAGGAAAAATGTCTGGGAAATGCCTGGGAGGAATCTCAGATGCATCCCAGAAGATGGAGCATTGTCCAAGGAGAAAAATCATCCCGGGTATCTTCCCTGGAGGAGTCTGGGGTTGCTACCCGGGATTACAGGGAATCAAACCACAGGAAAAATGTCTGCAGGAGACGCCTGGGAGGAATCTCAGATGCATCCCAGAGGATGGAGCATTGTCCAAAGAGAAAAATCATCTCGGGTATCTTCCCTGGAGGAGTCTGGGGTTGCTACCCGGGATCACAGGGCCCTAAAACCCTGGAAGAAAACACTCAGAAACAGAGCTGGGAGGAGTCTCGGGTGCATCCCGCAGGATGGACAATAGTCCAAGGAGAAAAATCAACTTGGGTATCTTCCACGGAGGAGTCTGGGGTTGCTACCCGGGATGACAGGGCCCAAAAGCACCGGAATAAACACTCAGGGAAAAAGCTGCAAGGAGTCTTGGATGCTTCCCAGAGGATGGAGCATTGTCCAAGGAGAAAAATCATCTCGGGTATCTTCCCTGGAGGAGTCTGGGGTTGCTACCCGGGATCACAGGGCCCTAAAGCACTGGAGAAAACTCTGCGGGAGACGCCTGGGAGGAATTCTGGGTAGATCCCGCAGGATGGACCACTGTCAAGAGAGAAAAATCATATTGGGTGTCTTCCCTGGAGGAGTCTGGGGTTGCTACCTGGGATGACAGAACCCTAAACCGTGAGAAAAAAGACTCACGGACATAGCTGCGACAAGTCTCGGATACATCCCAGAGGATGGAGCATTGTCCAAGGAGAAAAATGATCCCGGATATCTTTCCTGGAGGAGTCTGGGGTTGCTACCCGGGATCACAGGGCCCCAAAACACCGGAATAAACACTCAGGGACATACCTGCAAGGAGTCTCGGATGCTTCCCATAGGATGGAGCTTTGTCCAAGGAGAAAAATCATCTCGGGTGTCTTCCCTGGAGGAGTCTGGGATTGCTACCCAGGATGACAGGGCGCTAAACCACCGGAATAAAGACTCAGGGACATACCTGGAAGGAGTTTCGGATGCTTCCCAGAGGATGGAGCATTGTCCAAGGAGAAAAATTATCTCGGGTATCTTTCCTAGAGGAGTCTGGGGTTGCTACCCGGGATCACAGGGCCCTAAAGCACTGGAATAAACACTCAGGGACAAAGCTGTAAGGAGTCTCGGATGCTTCCCAGAGGATGGAGCATTGTCCAAGGAGAAAAATCATCTCGGGTATCTTCCCTGGAGGAGTCTGGGGTTGCTACCCGGGATCACAGTGCCCTAAAGCACTGGAGAAAACTCTGCGGGAGACGCCTGGGAGGAATTCTGGGTAGATCCCGCAGGATGGACCACTGTCAAGAGAGAAAAATCATATTGGGTGTCTTCCCTGGAGGAGTCTGGGGTTGCTACCCGGGATTACAGGGAACCAAACCACAGGAAAAATGTCTGCGGGAGACGCCTGGGAGGAATCTCAGATGCATCCCAGAGGATGGAGCATTGTCCAAAGAGAAAAATCATCTCGGGTATCTTCCCTGGAGGAGTCTGGGGTTGCTACCCGGGATCACAGGGCCCTAAAGCCCAGGAAGAAAACACTCAGAAACAGAGCTGGGAGGAGTCTCGGGTGCATCCCGCAGGATGGACAATAGTCCAAGGAGAAAAATCAACTTGGGTATCTTCCACGGAGGAGTCTGGGGTTGCTACCCGGGATGACAGGGCCCAAAAGCACCGGAATAAACACTCAGGGAAAAAGCTGCAAGGAGTCTTGGATGCTTCCCAGAGGATGGAGCATTGTCCAAGGAGAAAAATCATCTCGGGTATCTTCCCTGGAGGAGTCTGGGGTTGCTACCCGGGATCACAGGGCCCTAAAGCACTGGAGAAAACTCTGCGGGAGACGCCTGGGAGGAATTCTGGGTAGATCCCGCAGGATGGACCACTGTCAAGAGAGAAAAATCATATTGGGTGTCTTCCCTGGAGGAGTCTGGGGTTGCTACCTGGGATGACAGAACCATAAACCGTGAGAAAAAGACTCAGGGACATAGCTGCCACAAGTCTCGGATGCTTCCCAGAGGATGGAGCATTGTCCAAGGAGAAAAATCATCTCGGGTATCTTCCCTGGAGGAGTCTGGGGTTGCTACCCGGGCTTACAGGGACCCAAACCAGAGGAAAAATGTCTGGGAGATGCCTGGGAGGAATCTCATATGCATCCCAGAAGATGGAGCTTTGTCCCAGGAGAAAAATCATCTCGGGTATCTTCCCTGGAGGAGTCTGGGGTTGCTACCCGGGATCACAGGGCCCCAAAACACCGGAATAAACACTCAGGGACATACCTGCAAGGAGTCTCCGATGCTTCCCAGAGGATGGAGCTTTGTCCAAGGAGAAAAATCATCTCGGGTATCTTCCCTGGAGGAGTCTGGGATTGCTACCCAGGATGACAGGGCGCTAAACCACCGGAATAAGGACTCAGGGACATACCTGGAAGGAGTTTCGGATGCTTCCCAGAGGATGGAGCATTGTCCAAGGAGAAAAATTATCTTGGGTATCTTCCCTGTAGGAGTCTGGGGTTGCTACCCGGGATCACAGGGCCCCAAAACACGGGAATAAACAATCAGGGACATACCTGCAAGGTGTCTCGGATGCTTCCCAGAGGATGGAGCTTTGTCCAAGGAGAAAAATCATCTCGGGTATCTTCCCTGGAGGAGTCTGGGGTTGCTACCCAGGATTACAGGGAACAAAACCACAGGAAAAATGTCTGCGGGAGACGCCTGGGAGGAATCTCAGATGCATCCCAGAGGATGGAGCATTGTCCAAAGAGAAAAATCATCTCGGGTATCTTCCCTGGAGGAGTCTGGGGTTGCTACCCGGGATCACAGGGCCCTAAAGCACTGGAGAAAACTCTGCGGGAGACGCCTGGGAGGAATTCTGGGTAGATCCCGCAGGATGGACCACTGTCAAGAGAGAAAAATCATATTGGGTGTCTTCCCTGGAGGAGTCTGGGGTTGCTACCCGGGATTACAGGGAACCAAACCACAGGAAAAATGTCTGCGGGAGACGCCTGGGAGGAATCTCAGATGCATCCCAGAGGATGGAGCATTGTCCAAAGAGAAAAATCATCTCGGGTATCTTCCCTGGAGGAGTCTGGGGTTGCTACCCGGGATCACAGGGCCCTAAAGCCCAGGAAGAAAACACTCAGAAACAGAGCTGGGAGGAGTCTCGGGTGCATCCCGCAGGATGGACAATAGTCCAAGGAGAAAAATCAACTTGGGTATCTTCCACGGAGGAGTCTGGGGTTGCTACCCGGGATGACAGGGCCCAAAAGCACCGGAATAAACACTCAGGGAAAAAGCTGCAAGGAGTCTTGGATGCTTCCCAGAGGATGGAGCATTGTCCAAGGAGAAAAATCATCTCGGGTATCTTCCCTGGAGGAGTCTGGGGTTGCTACCCGGGATCACAGGGCCCTAAAGCACTGGAGAAAACTCTGCGGGAGACGCCTGGGAGGAATTCTGGGTAGATCCCGCAGGATGGACCACTGTCAAGAGAGAAAAATCATATTGGGTGTCTTCCCTGGAGGAGTCTGGGGTTGCTACCTGGGATGACAGAACCATAAACCGTGAGAAAAAGACTCAGGGACATAGCTGCCACAAGTCTCGGATGCTTCCCAGAGGATGGAGCATTGTCCAAGGAGAAAAATCATCTCGGGTATCTTCCCTGGAGGAGTCTGGGGTTGCTACCCGGGCTTACAGGGACCCAAACCAGAGGAAAAATGTCTGGGAGATGCCTGGGAGGAATCTCATATGCATCCCAGAAGATGGAGCTTTGTCCCAGGAGAAAAATCATCTCGGGTATCTTCCCTGGAGGAGTCTGGGGTTGCTACCCGGGATCACAGGGCCCCAAAACACCGGAATAAACACTCAGGGACATACCTGCAAGGAGTCTCCGATGCTTCCCAGAGGATGGAGCTTTGTCCAAGGAGAAAAATCATCTCGGGTATCTTCCCTGGAGGAGTCTGGGATTGCTACCCAGGATGACAGGGCGCTAAACCACCGGAATAAAGACTCAGGGACATACCTGGAAGGAGTTTCGGATGCTTCCCAGAGGATGGAGCATTGTCCAAGGAGAAAAATTATCTTGGGTATCTTCCCTGGAGGAGTCTGGGGTTGCTACCCGGGATCACAGGGCCCCAAAACACGGGAATAAACAATCAGGGACATACCTGCAAGGTGTCTCGGATGCTTCCCAGAGGATGGAGCTTTGTCCAAGGAGAAAAATCATCTCGGGTATCTTCCCTGGAGGAGTCTGGGGTTGCTACCCGGGATTACAGGGAACAAAACCACAGGAAAAATGTCTGCGGGAGACGCCTGGGAGGAATCTCAGATGCATCCCAGAGGATGGAGCATTGTCCAAAGAGAAAAATCATCTCGGGTATCTTCCCTGGAGGAGTCTGGGGTTGCTACCCGGGATCACAGGGCCCTAAAGCACTGGAGAAAACTCTGCGGGAGACGCCTGGGAGGAATTCTGGGTAGATCCCGCAGGATGGACCACTGTCAAGAGAGAAAAATCATATTGGGTGTCTTCCCTGGAGGAGTCTGGGGTTGCTACCTGGGATGACAGAACCATAAACCGTGAGAAAAAGACTCAGGGACATAGCTGCCACAAGTCTCGGATGCTTCCCAGAGGATGGAGCTTTGTCCAAGGAGAAAAATCATCTCGGGTATCTTCCCTGGAGGAGTCTGGGGTTGCTACCCGGGATTACAGGGACCCAAACCACAGGAAAAATGTCTGGGAGATGCCTGGGAGGAATCTCATATACATCCCAGAAGATGGAGCTTTGTCCCAGGAGAAAAATCATCTCGGGTATCTTCCCTGGAGGAGTCTGGGGTTGCTACCTGGGATCACAGGGCCCCAAAACACCGGAATAAAAACTCAGGGACATACCTGCAAGGAGTTTCGGATGCTTCCCAGAGGATGGAGCATTGTCCAAGGAGAAAAATTATCTCGGGTATCTTCCCTAGAGGAGTCTGGGGTTGCTACCCGGGATCACAGGGCCCTAAAGCACTGGAGAAAACTCTGCGGGAGACGCCTGGGAGGAATTCTGGGTAGATCCCGCAGGATGGACCACTGTCAAGAGAGAAAAATCATATTGGGTGTCTTCCCTGGAGGAGTCTGGGTTTGCTACCTGGGATGACAGAACCCTAAACCGTGAGAAAAAAGACTCACGGACATAGCTGCGACAAGTCTCGGATACATCCCAGAGGATGGAGCATTGTCCAAGGAGAAAAATGATCCCGGATATCTTTCCTGTAGGAGTCTGGGGTTGCTACCCGGGATCACAGGGCCCCAAAACACCGGAAAAAACACTCAGGGACATACCTGCAAGGAGTCTCGGATGCTTCCCATAGGATGGAGCTTTGTCCAAGGAGAAAAATTATCTCGGGTATCTTCCCTGGAGGAGTCTGGGGTTGCTACCCGGGATCACAGGGCCCTAAAGCACTGGAGAAAACTCTGCGGGAGACGCCTGGGAGGAATTCTGGGTGGATCCCGCAGGATGGACCACTGTCAAGAGAGAAAAATCATATTGGGTGTCTTCCCTTGAGGAGTCTGGGGTTGCTACCTGGGATGACAGAAACATAAACCGTGAGAAAAAGACTCAGGGACATAGCTGCGACAAGTCTCGGATGCATCCCAGAGGATGGAGCTTTGTCCAAGGAGAAAAATCGTCTCGGGTATCTTCCCTGGAGGAGTCTGGGGTTGCTACCCGGGATTACAGGGACCCAAACCACAGGAAAAATGTTTGCGGGAGACGCCTGGGAGGAATCTCAGATGCATCCCAGAAGATGGAGCATTGTCCAAGGAGAAAAATCATCTCGGGTATCTTCCCTGGAGGAGTCTGCGGTTGCTACCCGGGATTACAGGGACCCAAACCACAGGAAAAATGTCTGCGGGAGAGGCCTGGGAGGAATCTCAGATGTATCCCAGAAGATGGAGCATTGTCCAAGGAGAAAAATCATCTCGGGTATCTTCCCTAGAGGAGTCTGGGGTTGCTACCCGGGATTACAGGGACCCAAACCACAGGAAAAATGTCTGCGGGAGAGGCCTGGGAGGAATCTCAGATGTATCCCAGAAGATGGAGCATTGTCGAAGGAGAAAAATCATCTCGGGTATCTTCCCTGGAGGAGTCTGGGGTTGCTACCCGGGATCACAGGGCCCCAAAACACCGGAATAAACACTCAGGGACATACCTGCAAGGAGTTTCGGATGCTTCCCAGAGGATGGAGCATTGTCCAAGGAGAAAAATTATCTCGGGTATCTTCCCTAGAGGAATCTGGGGTTGCTACCCAGGATTAAAGGGACCCAAACCACGGGAAAAATGTCTGCGGGAGACGCCTGGGAGGAATCTCAGATGCATCCCAGAAGATGGAGCATTGTCCAAGGAGAAAAATCATCTCGGGTGTCTTCCCTGGAGGAGTCTGGGGTTGCTACCCGGGATCACAGGGCCCTAAAGCACTGGAGAAAACTCTGCGGGAGACGCCTGGGAGGAATTCTGGGTAGATCCCGCAGGATGGACCACTGTCAAGAGAGAAAAATCATATTGGGTGTCTTCCCTGGAGGAGTCTGGGGTTGCTACCCGGGATTACAGGGAACCAAACCACCGGAAAAATGTCTGGGAAATGCCTGGGAGGAATCTCATATGCATCCCAGAAGATGGAGCTTTGTCCAAGGAGAAAAATCATCTCGGGTATCTTCCCAGGAGGAGTCTGGGGTTGCTACCCAGGATCACAGGGCCCCAAAACACCGGAATAAACACTCAGGGACATACCTGCAAGGAGTCTCGGATGCTTCCCAGAGGATGGAGCTTTGTCCAAGGAGAAAATTCATCTCGGGTATCTTCCCTGGAGGAGTCTGGGGTTGCTACCCGGGATTACAGGGACCCAAACCACAGGAAAAATGTTAGCGGGAGACACCTGGGAGGAATCTCAGATGCATCCCAGAAGATGGAGCATTGTCCAAGGAGAAAAATCATCTCGGGTATCTTCCCTGGAGGAGTCTGGGGTTGCTACCCGGGATCACAGGGCCCCAAAACACCGGAATAAACACTCAGGGACATAACTGCAAGGAGTCTCGGATGCTTCCCAGAGAATGGAGCATTGTCTAAGGAGAAAAATCATCTCGGGTATCTTCCCTGGAGGAGTCTGGGGTTGCTACCCGGGATCACAGGGCCCTAAACCCCTGGAAGAAAACACTCAGAAACAGAGCTGGGAGGAATCTCGGGTGCATCCCGCAGGATGGACAATAGTCCAAGGAGAAAAATCAACTTGGGTATCTTCCACGGAGGAGTCTGTGGTTGCTACCCGGGATGACAGGGCCCAAAAGCACCGGAATAAACACTCAGGGAAAAAGCTGCAAGGAGTCTTGGATGCTTCCCAGAGGATGGAGCATTGTCCAAGGAGAAAAATCATCTCGGGTATCTTCCCTGGAGGAGTCTGGGGTTGCTACCCGGGATCACAGGGCCCTAAAGCACTGGAGAAAACTCTGCGGGAGACGCCTGGGAGGAATTCTGGGTAGATCCCGCAGGACTGACCACTGTCAAGAGAGAAAAATCATATTGGGTGTCTTCCCTGGAGGAGTCTGGGGTTGCTACCTGGGATGACAGAACCCTAAACCGTGAGAAAAAAGACTCACGGACATAGCTGCGACAAGTCTCGGATACATCCCAGAGGATGGAGCACTGTCCAAGGAGAAAAATGATCCCGGATATCTTTCCTGGAGGAGTCTGGGGTTGCTACCCGGGATTAAAGGGACCCAAACCACGGGAAAAATGTCTGCGGGAGACGCCTGGGAGGAATCTCAGATGCATCCCAGAAGATGGAGCATTGTCTAAGGAGAAAAATCATCTCGGGTGTCTTCCCTGGAGGAGTCTGGGGTTGCTACCCGGGATCACAGGGCCCTAAAGCACTGGAATAAACAGTCAGGGACAAAGCTGTAAGGAGTCTCGGATGCTTCCCAGAGGATGGAGCATTGTCCAAGGAGAAAAATCATCTCGGGTATCTTCCCTGGAGGAGTCTGGGGTTGCTACCCGGGATCACGGGGCCCTAAAGCACTGGAGAAAACTCTGTGGGAGACGCCTGGGAGGAATTCTGGGTAGATCCCGCAGGATGGACCACTGTCAAGAGAGAAAAATCATATTGGGTGTCTTCCCTGGAGGAGTCTGGGGTTGCTACCTGGGATGACAGAACCATAAACCGTGAGTAAAAGACTCAGGGACATAGCTGCCACAAGTCTCGGATGCTTCCCAGAGGATGGAGCATTGTCCAAGGAGAAAAATCATCTCGGGTATCTTCCCTGGAGGAGTCTGGGGTTGCTACCTGGGATTACAGGGACCAAACCACAGGAAAAATGTCTGGGAGATGCCTGGGAGGAATCTCATATGCATCCCAGAAGATGGAGCTTTGTCCCAGGAGAAAAATCATCTCGGGTATCTTCCCTGGAGGAGTCTGGGGTTGCTACCCGGGATCACAGGGCCCCAAAACACCGGAATAAACACTCAGGGACATACCTGCAAGGAGTCTCGGATGCTTCCCAGAGGATGGAGCTTTGTCCAAGGAGAAAAATCATCTCGGGTATCTTCCCTGGAGGAGTCTGGGATTGCTACCCAGGATGACAGGGCGCTAAACCACCGGAATAAAGACTCAGGGACATACCTTGAAGGAGTTTCGGATGCTTCCCAGAGGATGGAGCATTGTCCAAGGAGAAAAATTATCTCGGGTATCTTCCCTGGAGGAGTCTGGGGTTGCTACCCGGGATCACAGGGCCCCAAAACAACGGAATAAACAATCAGGGACATACCTCCAAGGTGTCTCGGATGCTTCCCAGAGGATGGAGCTTTGTCCAAGGAGAAAAATCATCTCGGGTATCTTCCCTGGAGGAGTCTGGGGTTGCTACCCGGGATTACAGGGACCCAAACCACAGGAAAAATGTCTGGGAGATGCCTGGGAGGAATCTCATATACATCCCAGAAGATGGAGCTTTGTCCCAGGAGAAAAATCATCTCGGGTATCTTCCCTGGAGGAGTCTGGGGTTGCTACCCGGGATTACAGGGAACAAAACCACAGGAAAAATGTCTGCGGGAGACGCCTGGGAGGAATCTCAGATGCATCCCAGAGGATGGAGCATTGTCCAAAGAGAAAAATCATCTCGGCTATCTTCCCTGGAGGAGTCTGGGGTTGCTACCCGGGATCACAGGGCCCTAAGGCACTGGAGAAAACTCTGCGGGAGACGCCTGGGAGGAATTCTGGGTAGATCCCGCAGGATGGACCACTGTCAAGAGAGAAAAATCATATTGGGTGTCTTCCCTGGAGGAGTCTGGGGTTGCTACCTGGGATGACAGAACCATAAACCGTGAGAAAAAGACTCAGGGACATAGCTGCGACAAGTCCCGGATACATCCCAGAGGATGGAGCATTGTCCAAGGAGAAAAATGATCCCGGATATCTTTCCTGGAGGAGTCTGGGGTTGCTACCCGGGATCACAGGGCCCCAAAACACCGGAATAAACACTCAGGGACATACCTGCAAGGAGTCTCGGATGCTTCCCATAGGATGGAGCTTTGTCCAAGGAGAAAAATCATCTCGGGTGTCTTCCCTGGAGGAGTCTGGGATTGCTACCCAGGATGACAGGGCGCTAAACCACCGGAATAAAGACTCAGGGACATACCTGGAAGGAGTTTCGGATGCTTCCCAGAGGATGGAGCATTGTCCAAGGAGAAAAATTATCTCGGGTATCTTCCCTGGAGGAGTCTGGGGTTGCTACCCGGGATCACAGGGCCCTAAAGCACTGGAGAAAACTCTGCGGGAGACGCCTGGGAGGAATTCTGGGTGGATCCCGCAGGAAGGACCACTGTCAAGAGAGAAAAATCATATTGGGTGTCTTCCCTGGAGGAGTCTGGGGTTGCTACCTGGGATGACAGAAACATAAACCGTGAGAAAAAGACTCAGGGACATAGCTGCGACAAGTCCCGGATGCATCCCAGAGGATGGAGCTTTGTCCAAGGAGAAAAATCGTCTCGGGTATCTTCCCTGGAGGAGTCTGGGGTTGCTACCCGGGATTACAGGGACCCAAACCACAGGAAAAATGTTTGCGGGAGACGCCTGGGAGGAATCTCAGATGCATCCCAGAAGATGGAGCATTGTCCAAGGAGAAAAATCATCTCGGGTATCTTCCCTGGAGGAGTCTGGGGTTGCTACCCGGGATCACAGGGCCCTAAAGCACTGGAGAAAACTCTGCGGGAGACGCCTGGGAGGAATTCTGGGTAGATCCCGCAGGATGGACCACTGTCAAGAGAGAAAAATCATATTGGGTGTCTTCCCTGGAGGAGTCTGGGGTTGCTACCTGGGATGACAGAAACATAAACCGTGAGAAAAAGACTCAGGGACATAGCTGCGACAAGTCTCGGATGCAGCCCAGAGGATGGAGCTTTGTCCAAGGAGAAAAGTCATCTCGGGTATCTTCCCTGGAGGAGTCTGGGGTTGCTACACGGGATCACAGGGCCCCAAAACACCGGAATAAAAACTCAGGGACATACCTGCAAGGAGTTTCGGATGCTTCCCAGAGGATGGAGCATTGTCCAAGGAGAAAAATTATCTCGGGTATCTTCCCTAGAGGAGTCTGGGGTTGCTACCCGGGATTAAAGGGACCCAAACCACGGGAAAAATGTCTGCGGGAGACGCCTGGGAGGAATCTCAGATGCATCCCAGAAGATGGAGCATTGTCCAAGGAGAAAAATCATCTCGGGTGTCTTCCCTGGAGGAGTCTGGGGTTGCTACCCGGGATCACAGGGCCCTAAAGCACTGGAGAAAACTCTGCGGGAGACGCCTGGGAGGAATTCTGGGTAGATCCCGCAGGATGGACCACTGTCAAGAGAGAAAAATCATATTGGGTGTCTTCCCTGGAGGAGTCTGGGGTTGCTACCCGGGATTACAGGGAACCAAACCACCGGAAAAATGTCTGGGAAATGCCTGGGAGGAATCTCATATGCATCCCAGAAGATGGAGCTTTGTCCCAGGAGAAAAATCATCTCGGGTATCTTCCCTGGAGGAGTCTGGGGTTGCTACCCAGGATCACAGGGCCCCAAAACACCGGAATAAACACTCAGGGACATACCTGCAAGGAGTCTCGGATGCTTCCCAGAGGATGGAGCTTTGTCCAAGGAGAAAATTCATCTCGGGTATCTTCCCTGGAGGAGTCTGGGGTTGCTACCCGGGATTACAGGGACCCAAACCACAGGAAAAATGTTAGCGGGAGACACCTGGGAGGAATCTCAGATGCATCCCAGAAGATGGAGCATTGTCCAAGGAGAAAAATCATCTCGGGTATCTTCCTTGGAGGAGTCTGGGGTTGCTACCCGGGATCACAGGGCCCCAAAACACCGGAATAAACACTCAGGGACATACCTGCAAGGAGTCTCGGATGCTTCCCAGAGAATGGAGCATTGTCTAAGGAGAAAAATCATCTCGGGTATCTTCCCTGGAGGAGTCTGGGGTTGCTACCCGGGATTACAGGGACCCAAACCACAGGAAAAATGTCTGCGGGAGACGCCTGGGAGGAATCTCAGATGCATCCCAGAAGATGGAGCATTGTCCAAGGAGAAAAATCATCTCGGGTATCTTTCCTGGAGGAGTCTGGGGTTGCTACCCGGGATCACAGGGCCCTAAAGCACTGGAGAAAACTCTGCGGGAGACGCCTGGGAGGAATTCTGGGTGGATCCCGCAGGATGGACCACTGTCAAGAGAGAAAAATCATATTGGGTGTCTTCCCTGGAGGAGTCTGGGGTTGCTACCTGGGATGACAGAAACATAAACCGTGAGAAAAAGACTCAGGGACATAGCTGCGACAAGTCTCGGATGCAGCCCAGAGGATGGAGCTTTGTCCCAGGAGAAAAATCGTCTCGGGTATCTTCCCTGGAGGAGTCTGGGGTTGCTACCCGGGATTACAGGGACCCAAACCACAGGAAAAATGTCTGCGGGAGACGCCTGGGAGGAATCTCAGATGCATCCCAGAAGATGGAGCATTGTCCAAGGAGAAAAATCATCTCGGGTATCTTCCCTGGAGGAGTCTGGGGTTGCTACCCGGGATCACAGGGCCCTAAAGCACTGGAGAAAACTCTGCGGGAGACGCCTGGGAGGAATTCTGGGTAGATCCCGCAGGATGGACCACTGTCAAGAGAGAAAAATCATATTGGGTGTCTTCCCTGGAGGAGTCTGGGGTTGCTACCCGGGATTACAGGGAACCAAACCACCGGAAAAATGTCTGGGAAATGCCTGGGAGGAATCTCATATGCATCCCAGAAGATGGAGCTTTGTCCCAGGAGAAAAATCATCTCGGGTATCTTCCCTGGAGGAGTCTGGGGTTGCTACCCAGGATCACAGGGCCCCAAAACACCGGAATAAACACTCAGGGACATACCTGCAAGGAGTCTCGGATGCTTCCCAGAGGATGGAGCTTTGTCCAAGGAGAAAATTCATCTCGGGTATCTTCCCTGGAGGAGTCTGGGGTTGCTACCCGGGATTACAGGGACCCAAACCACAGGAAAAATGTTAGCGGGAGACACCTGGGAGGAATCTCAGATGCATCCCAGAAGATGGAGCTTTGTCCAAGGAGAAAAATCATCTCGGGTATCTTCCCTGGAGGAGTCTGGGGTTGCTACCCGGGATCACAGGGCCCCAAAACACCGGAATAAAAACTCAGGGACATACCTGCAAGGAGTCTCGGATGCTTCCCAGAGAATGGAGCATTGTCTAAGGAGAAAAATCATCTCGGGTATCTTCCCTGGAGGAGTCTGGGGTTGCTACCCGGGATTACAGGGACCCAAACCACAGGAAAAATGTCTGCGGGAGACGCCTGGGAGGAATCTCAGATGCATCCCAGAAGATGGAGCATTGTCCAAGGAGAAAAATCATCTCGGGTATCTTTCCTGGAGGAGTCTGGGGTTGCTACCCGGGATTACAGGGCCCTAAAGCACTGGAATAAACACTCAGGGACAAAGCTGCAAGGAGTCTCGGATGCTTCCCAGAGGATGGAGCTTTGTCCAAGGAGAAAAATCATCTTGATTATCTTCCCTGGAGGAGTCTGGGGTTGCTACCCGGGATCACAGGGCCCTAAAACCCTGGAAGAAAACACTCAGAAACAGAGCTGGGAGGAGTCTCGGGTGCATCCCGCAGGATGGACAATAGTCTAACGAGAAAAATCAACTTGGGTATCTTCCACGGAGGAGTCTGGGGTTGCTACCCGGGATGACAGGGCCCAAAAGCACCGGAATAAACACTCAGGGAAAAAGCTGCAAGGAGTCTTGGATGCTTCCCAGAGGATGGAGCATTGTCCAAGGAGAAAAATCATCTCGGGTATCTTCCCTGGAGGAGTCTGGGATTGCTACCCGGGATCACAGGGCCCTAAAGCACTGGAGAAAACTCTGCGGGAGACGCCTGGGAGGAATTCTGGGTAGATCCCGCAGGATAGACCACTGTCAAGAGAGAAAAATCATATTGGGTGTCTTCCCTGGAGGAGTCTGGGGTTGCTACCTGGGATGACAGAACCATAAACCGTGAGAAAAAAGACTCAGGGACATAGCTGCGACAAGTCTCGGATGCATCCCAGAGGATGGAGCATTGTCCAAGGAGAAAAATGATCCCGGATATCTTTCCTGGAGGAGTCTGGGGTTGCTACCCGGGATTAAAGGGACCCAAACCACGGGAAAAATGTCTGCGGGAGACGCCTGGGAGGAATCTCAGATGCATCCCAGAAGATGGAGCATTGTCCAAGGAGAAAAATCATCTTGGGTGTCTTCCCTGGAGGAGTGTGGGGTTGCTACCCGGGACCACAGGGCCCTAAAGCACTGGAATAAACACTCAGGGACAAAGCTGTAAGGAGTCTCGGATGCTTCCCAGAGGATGGAGCATTGTCCAAGGAGAAAAATCATCTCGGGTATCTTCCCTGGAGGAGTCTGGGGTTGCTACCCGGGATCACAGGGCCCTAAAGCACTGGAGAAAACTCTGCGGGAGACGCCTGGGAGGAATTCTGGGTGGATCCCGCAGGATGGACCACTGTCAAGAGAGAAAAATCATATTGGGTGTCTTCCCTGGAGGAGTCTGGGGTTGCTACCTGGGATGACAGAAACATAAACCGTGAGAAAAAGACTCAGGGACATAGCTGCGACAAGTCTCGGATGCATCCCAGAGGATGGAGCTTTGTCCAAGGAGAAAAATCGTCTCGGGTATCTTCCCTGGAGGAGTCTGGGGTTGCTACCCGGGATTACAGGGACCCAAACCACAGGAAAAATGTCTGGGAGATGCCTGGGAGGAATCTCATATGCATCCCAGAAGATGGAGCTTTGTCCCAGGAGAAAAATCATCTCGGGTATCTTCCCTGGAGGAGTCTGGGGTTGCTACCCGGGATCACAGGGCCCCAAAACACCGGAATAAACACTCAGGGACATACCTGCAAGGAGTCTCGGATGCTTCCCAGAGGATGGAGCTTTGTCCAAGGAGAAAATTCATCTCGGGTATCTTCCCTGGAGGAGTCTGGAGTTGCTACCCGGGATCACAGGGCCCCAAAACACCGGAATAAACACTCAGGGACATACCTGCAAGGAGTCTCGGATGCTTCCCAGAGAATGGAGCATTGTCTAAGGAGAAAAATCATCTCGGGTATCTTCCCTGGAGGAGTCTGGGGTTGCTACCCGGGATTACAGGGACCCAAACCACAGGAAAAATGTCTGGGAGATGCCTGGGAGGAATCTCATATATATCCCAGAAGATGGAGCTTTGTCCCAGGAGAAAAATCATCTCGGGTATCTTCCCTGGAGGAGTCTGGGGTTGCTACCTGGGATCACAGGGCCCCAAAACACCGGAATAAAAACTCAGGGACATACCTGCAAGGAGTTTCGGATGCTTCCCAGAGGATGGAGCATTGTCCAAGGAGAAAAATTATCTCGGGTATCTTCCCTAGAGGAGTCTGGGGTTGCTACCCGGGATCACAGGGCCCTAAAGCACTGGAGAAAACTCTGCGGGAGACGCCTGGGAGGAATTCTGGGTGGATCCCGCAGGATGGACCACTGTCAAGAGAGAAAAATCATATTGGGTGTCTTCCCTGGAGGAGTCTGGGGTTGCTACCTGGGATGACAGAAACATAAACCGTGAGAAAAAGACTCAGGGACATAGCTCTGACAAGTCTCGGATGCATCCCAGAGGATGGAGCTTTGTCCAAGGAGAAAAATTATCTCGGGTGTCTTCCCTAGAGGAGTCTGCGGTTGCTACCCGGGATCACAGGGCCCTAAAGCACTGGAGAAAACTCTGCGGGAGACGCCTGGGAGGAATTCTGGGTAGATCCCGCAGGATGGACCACTGTCAAGAGAGAAAAATCATATTGCGTGTCTTCCCTGGAGGAGTCTGGGGTTGCTACCTGGGATGACAGAACCCTAAACCGTGAGAAAAAAGACTCACGGACATAGCTGCGACAAGTCTCGGATACATCCCAGAGGATGGAGCATTGTCCAAGGAGAAAAATGATCCCGGATATCTTTCCTGGAGGAGTCTGGGGTTGCTACCCGGGATCACAGGGCCCCAAAACACCGGAATAAACACTCAGGGACATACCTGCAAGGAGTCTCGGATGCTTCCCATAGGATGGAGCTTTGTCCAAGGAGAAAAATCATCTCGGGTGTCTTCCCTAGAGGAGTCTGGGATTGCTACCCAGGATGACAGGGCGCTAAACCACCGGAATAAAGACTCAGGGACATACCTGGAAGGAGTTTCGGATGCTTCCCAGAGGATGGAGCATTGTCCAAGGAGAAAAATTATCTCGGGTATCTTCCCTGGAGGAGTCTGGGGTTGCTACCCGGGATCACAGGGCCCTAAAGCACTGGAGAAAACTCTGCGGGAGACGCCTGGGAGGAATTCTGGGTGGATCCCGCAGGATGGACCACTGTCAAGAGAGAAAAATCATATTGGGTGTCTTCCCTGGAGGAGTCTGGGGTTGCTACCTGGGATGACAGAAACATAAACCGTGAGAAAAAGACTCAGGGACATAGCTGCGACAAGTCTCGGATGCATCCCAGAGGATGGAGCTTTGTCCAAGGAGAAAAATCGTCTCGGGTATCTTCCCTGGAGGAGTCTGGGGTTGCTACCCGGGATTACAGGGAACCAAACCACAGGAAAAATGTCTGGGAAATGCCTGGGAGGAATCTCATATGCATCCCAGAAGATGGAGCTTTGTCCCAGGAGAAAAATCATCTCGGGTATCTTCCCTGGAGGAGTCTGGGGTTGCTACCTGGGATCACAGGGCCCCAAAACACCGGAATAAACACTCAGGGACATACCTGCAAGGAGTCTCGGATGCTTCCCAGAGGATGGAGCTTTGTCCAAGGAGAAAATTCATCTCGGGTATCTTCCCTGGAGGAGTCTGGGGTTGCTACCCAGGATTACAGGGACCCAAAACACAGGAAAAATGTTAGCGGGAGACACCTGGGAGGAATCTCAGATGCATCCCAGAAGATGGAGCATTGTCCAAGGAGAAAAATCATCTCGGGTATCTTCCCTGGAGGAGTCTGGGGTTGCTACCCGGGATCACAGGGCCCCAAAACACCGGAATAAACACTCAGGGACATACCTGCAAGGAGTCTCGGATGCTTCCCAGAGAATGGAGCATTGTCTAAGGAGAAAAATCATCTCGGGTATCTTCCCTGGAGGAGTCTGGGGTTGCTACCCGGGATTACAGGGACCCAAACCACAGGAAAAATGTCTGCGGGAGACGCCTGGGAGGAATCTCAGATGCATCCCAGAAGATGGAGCATTGTCCAAGGAGAAAAATCATCTCGGGTGTCTTCCCTGGAGGAGTCTGGGGTTGCTACCCGGGATCACAGGGCCCTAAAGCACTGGAATAAACACTCAGGGACAAAGCTGTAAGGAGTCTCGGATGCTTCCAAGAGGATGGAGCATTGTCCAAGGAGAAAAATCATCTCGGGTATCTTCCCTGGAGGAGTCTGGGGTTGCTACCCGGGATCACAGGGCCCTAAAGCACTGGAGAAAACTCTGCGGGAGACGCCTGGGAGGAATTCTGGGTAGATCCCGCAGGATGGACCACTGTCAAGAGAGAAAAATCATATTGGGTGTCTTCCCTGGAGGAGTCTGGGGTTGCTACCTGGGATGACAGAACCATAAACCGTGAGAAAAAGACTCAGGGACATAGCTGCCACAAGTCTCGGATGCTTCCCAGAGGATGGAGCATTGTCCAAGTAGAAAAATCATCTCGGGTATCTTCCCTGGAGGAGTCTGGGGTTGCTACCCGGGATTACAGGGACCCAACCACAGGAAAAATGTCTGGGAGATGCCTGGGAGGAATCTCATATGCATCCCAGAAGATGGAGCTTTGTCCCAGGAGAAAAATCATCTCGGGTATCTTGCCTGGAGGAGTCTGGGATTGCTACCCAGGATGACAGGGCGCTAAACCACCGGAATAAAGACTCAGGGACATACCTGGAAGGAGTTTCGGATGCTTCCCCGAGGATGGAGCATTGTCCAAGGAGAAAAATTATCTCGGGTATCTTCCCTGGAGGAGTCTGGGGTTGCTACCCGGGATCACAGGGCCCCAAAACACCGGAATAAACACTCAGGGACATACCTACAAGGAGTCTCGGATGCTTCCCATAGGATGGAGCTTTGTCCAAGGAGAAAAATCATCTCGGGTGTCTTCCCTGGAGGAGTCTGGGATTGCTACCCAGGATGACAGGGCGCTAAACCACCGGAATAAAGACTCAGGGACATACCTGGAAGGAGTTTCGGATGCTTCCCAGAGGATGGAGCATTGTCCAAGGAGAAAAATTATCTCGGGTATCTTCCCTGGAGGAGTCTGGGGTTGCTACCCGGGATCACAGGGCCCTAAAGCACTGGAGAAAACTCTGCGGGAGACGCCTGGGAGGAATTCTGGGTGGATCCCGCAGTTTGGACCACTGTCAAGAGAGAAAAATCATATTGGGTGTCTTCCCTGGAGGAGTCTGGGGTTGCTACCTGGGATGACAGAACCATAAACCGTGAGAAAAAAGACTCAGGGACATAGCTGCGACAAGTCTCGGATGCATCCCAGAGGATGGAGCTTTGTCCAAGGAGAAAAATCGTCTCGGGTATCTTCCCTGGAGGAGTCTGGGGTTGCTACCCGGGATTACAGGGACCCAAACCACAGGAAAAATGTTTGCGGGAGACGCCTGGGAGGAATCTCAGATGCATCCCAGAAGATGGAGCATTGTCCAAGGAGAAAAATCATCTCGGGTATCTTCCCTGGAGGAGTCTGGGGTTGCTACCCGGGATTACAGGGACCCAAACCACAGGAGAAATGTCTGCGGGAGACGCCTGGGAGGAATCTCAGATGTATCCCAGAAGATGGAGCATTGTCCAAGGAGAAAAATCATCTCGGGTATCTTCCCTGGAGGAGTCTGGGGTTGCTACCCGGGATCACAGGGCCCTAAAGCACTGGAGAAAACTCTGCGGGAGACGCCTGGGAGGAATTCTGGGTAGATCCCGCAGGATGGACCACTGTCAAGAGAGAAAAATCATATTGGGTGTCTTCCCTGGAGGAGTCTGGGGTTGCTACCCGGGATTACAGGGAACCAAACCACAGGAAAAATGTCTGGGAAATGCCTGGGAGGAATCTCATATGCATCCCAGAAGATGGAGCTTTGTCCCAGAAGAAAAATCATCTCGGGTATCTTCCCTGGAGGAGTCTGGGGTTGCTACCCGGGATCACAGGGCCCCAAAACACCGGAATAAACACTCAGGGACATACCTGCAAGGAGTCTCGGATGCTTCCCAGAGGATGGAGCTTTGTCCAAGGAGAAAATTCATCTCGGGTATCTTCCCTGGAGGAGTCTGGGGTTGCTACCTGGGATCACAGGGCCCCAAAACACCGGAATAAAAACTCAGGGACATACCTGCAAGGAGTTTCGGATGCTTCCCAGAGGATGGAGCATTGTCCAAGGAGAAAAATTATCTCGGGTATCTTCCCTAGAGGAGTCCTGGGTTGCTACCCGGGATCACAGGGCCCTAAAGCACTGGAGAAAACTCTGCGGGAGACGCCTGGGAGGAATTCTGGGTAGATCCCGCAGGATGGACCACTGTCAAGAGAGAAAAATCATATTGGGTGTCTTCCCTGGAGGAGTCTGGGGTTGCTAGCTGGGATGACAGAACCCTAAACCGTGAGAAAAAAGACTCAGGGACATAGCTGCGACAAGTCTCGGATACATCCCAGAGGATGGAGCATTGTCCAAGGAGAAAAATGATCCCGGATATCTTTCCTGGAGGAGTCTGGGGTTGCTACCCGGGAGCACAGGGCCCCAAAACACCGGAATAAACACTCAGGGACATACCTGCAAGGAGTCTCGGATGCTTCCCAGAGGATGGAGCTTTGTCCAAGGAGAAAAATCATCTCGGGTGTCTTCCCTGGAGGAGTCTGGGATTGCTACCCAGGATGACAGGGCGCTAAACCACCGGAATAAAGACTCAGGGACATACCTGGAAGGAGTTTCGGATGCTTCCCAGAGGATGGAGCATTGTCCAAGGAGAAAAATTATCTCGGGTATCTTCCCTGGAGGAGTCTGGGGTTGCTACCCGGGATCACAGGGCCCTAAAGCACTGGAGAAAACTCTGCGGGAGACGCCTGGGAGGAATTCTGGGTGGATCCCGCAGGATGGACCACTGTCAAGAGAGAAAAATCATATTGGGTGTCTTCCCTGGAGGAGTCTGGGGTTGCTACCTGGGATGACAGAACCATAAACCGTGAGAAAAAGACTCAGGGACATACCTGCAAGGAGTCTCGGATGCTTCCCAGAGGATGGAGCTTTGTCCAAGGAGAAAAATCGTCTCGGGTATCTTCCCTGGAGGAGTCTGGGGTTGCTACCCGGGATTACAGGGACCCAAACCACAGGAAAAATGTTTGCGGGAGACGCCTGGCAGGAATCTCAGATGCATCCCAGAAGATGGAGCATTGTCCAAGGAGAAAAATCATCTCGGGTATCTTCCCTGGAGGAGTCTGGGGTTGCTACCCGGGATTACAGGGACCCAAACCACAGGAAAAATGTCTGCGGGAGACGCCTGGGAGGAATCTCAGATGCATCCCAGAAGATGGAGCATTGTCCAAGGAGAAAAATCATCTCGGGTATCTTCCCTGGAGGAGTCTGGGGTTGCTACCCGGGATCACAGGGCCCGAAAGCACTGGAGAAAACTCTGCGGGAGACGCCTGGGAGGAATTCTGGGTAGATCCCGCAGGATGGACCACTGTCAAGAGAGAAAAATCATATTGGGTGTCTTCCCTGGAGGAGTCTGGGGTTGCTACCTGGGATGACAGAACCATAAACCGTGAGAAAAAGACTCAGGGACATAGCTGCCACAAGTCTCGGATGCTTCCCAGAGGATGGAGCTTTGTCCAAGGAGAAAAATCATCTCGGGTATCTTCCCTGGAGGAGTCTGGGGTTGCTACCCGGGATTACAGGGACCCAAACGACAGGAAAAATGTCTGGGAGATGCCTGGGAGGAATCTCATATGCATCCCAGAAGATGGAGCTTTGTCCCAGGAGAAAAATCATCTCGGGTATCTTCCCTGGAGGAGTCTGGGGTTGCTACCCGGGATCACAGGGCCCCAAAACACCGGAATAAACACTCAGGGACATACCTGCAAGGAGTCTCGGATGCTTCCCAGAGGATGGAGCTTTGTCCAAGGAGAAAAATCATCTCGGGTGTCTTCCCTGGAGGAGTCTGAGATTGCTACCCAGGATGACAGGGCGCTAAACCACCGGAATAAAGACTCAGGGACATACCTGGAAGGAGTTTCGGATGCTTCCCAGAGGATGGAGCATTGTCCAAGGAGAAAAATCATCTCGGGTATCTTCCCTGGAGGAGTCTGGGGTTGCTACCCGGGATCACAGGGCCCTAAAGCACTGGAGAAAACTCTGCGGGAGACGCCTGGGAGGAATTCTGGGTGGATCCCGCAGGATGGACCACTGTCAAGAGAGAAAAATCATATTGGGTGTCTTCCCTGGAGGAGTCTGGGGTTGCTACCTGGGATGACAGAACCATAAACCGTGAGAAAAAGACTCAGGGACATACCTGCAAGGAGTCTCGGATGCTTCCCAGAGGATGGAGCTTTGTCCAAGGAGAAAAATCGTCTCGGGTATCTTCCCTGGAGGAGTCTGGGGTTGCTACCCGGGATTACAGGGACCCAAACCACAGGAAAAATGTTAGCGGGAGACACCTGGGAGGAATCTCAGATGCATCCCAGAAGATGGAGCATTGTCCAAGGAGAAAAATCATCTCGGGTATCTTCCCTGGAGGAGTCTGGGGTTGCTACCCGGGATCACAGGGCCCCAAAACACCGGAATAAACACTCAGGGACATACCTGCAAGGAGTCTCGGATGCTTCCCAGAGAATGGAGCATTGTCTAAGGAGAAAAATCATCTCGGGTATCTTTCCTGGAGGAGTCTGGGGTTGCTACCCGGGATTACAGGGCCCTAAAGCACTGGAATAAACACTCAGGGACAAAGCTGCAAGGAGTCTCGGATGCTTCCCAGAGGATGGAGCTTTGTCCAAGGAGAAAATTAATCTCGGGTATCTTCCCTGGAGGAGTCTGGGGTTGCTACCCGGGATCACAGGGCCCCAGAACACCGGAATAAACACTCAGGGACATACCGGCAAGGAGTCTCGGATGCTTCCCAGAGAATGGAGCATTATCTAAGGAGAAAAATCATCTCGGGTATCTTCCCTGGAGGAGTCTGGGGTTGCTACCCGGGATTACAGGGACCCAAACCACAGGAAAAATGTCTGCGGGAGACGCCTGGGAGGAATCTCAGATGCATCCCAGAAGATGGAGCATTGTCCAAGGAGAAAAATCATCTCGGGTATCTTCCCTGGAGGAGTCTGGGGTTGCTACCCGGGATCACAGGGCCCTAAAGCACTGGAGAAAACTCTGCGGGAGACGCCTGGGAGGAATTCTGGGTAGATCCCGCAGGATGGACCACTGTCAAGAGAGAAAAATCATATTGGGTGTCTTCCCTGGAGGAGTCTGGGGTTGCTACCTGGGATGACAGAACCATAAACCGTGAGAAAAAGACTCAGGGACATAGCTGCCACAAGTCTCGGATGCTTCCCAGAGGATGGAGCTTTGTCCAAGGAGAAAAATCATCTCGGGTATCTTCCCTGGAGGAGTCTGGGGTTGCTACCTGGGATCACAGGGCCCCAAAACACCGGAATAAAAACTCAGGGACATACCTGCAAGGAGTTTCGGATGCTTCCCAGAGGATGGAGCATTGTCCAAGGAGAAAAATTATCTCGGGTATCTTCCCTAGAGGAGTCCTGGGTTGCTACCCGGGATCACAGGGCCCTAAAGCACTGGAGAAAACTCTGCGGGAGACGCCTGGGAGGAATTCTGGGTAGATCCCGCAGGATGGACCACTGTCAAGAGAGAAAAATCATATTGGGTGTCTTCCCTGGAGGAGTCTGGGGTTGCTACCTGGGATGACAGAACCCTAAACCGTGAGAAAAAAGACTCACGGACATAGCTGCGACAAGTCTCGGATACATCCCAGAGGATGGAGCATTGTCCAAGGAGAAAAATGATCCCGGATATCTTTCCTGGAGGAGTCTGGGGTTGCTACCCGGGATCACAGGGACCCAAACCACAGGAAAAATGTCTGGGAGATGCCTGGGAGGAATCTCATATGCATCCCAGAAGATGGAGCTTTGTCCCAGGAGAAAAATCATCTCGGGTATCTTCCCTGGAGGAGTCTGGGGTTGCTACCCGGGATCACAGGGCCCCAAAACACCGGAATAAACACTCAGGGACATACCTGCAAGGAGTCTCGGATGCTTCCCAGAGGATGGAGCTTTGTCCAAGGAGAAAAATCATCTCGGGTATCTTCCCTGGAGGAGTCTGGGATTGCTACCCAGGATGACAGGGCGCTAAACCACCGGAATAAAGACTCAGGGACATACCTGGAAGGAGTTTCGGATGCTTCCCAGAGGATGGAGCATTGTCCAAGGAGAAAAATTATCTCGGGTATCTTCCCTGGAGGAGTCTGGGGTTGCTACCCGGGATTACAGGGACCCAAAACACAGGAAAAATGTCTGCGGGAGACGCCTGGGAGGAATCTCAGATGCATCCCAGAAGATGGAGCATTGTCCAAGGAGAAAAATCATCTCGGGTATCTTTCCTGGAGGAGTCTGGGGTTGCTACCCGGGATTACAGGGAACCAAACCACAGGAAAAATGTCTGCGGGAGACGCCTGGGAGGAATCTCAGATGCATCCCAGAGGATGGAGCATTGTCCAAAGAGAAAAATCATCTCGGGTATCTTCCCTGGAGGAGTCTGGGGTTGCTACCCGGGATCACAGGGCCCTAAAGCACTGGAGAAAACTCTGCGGGAGACGCCTGGGAGGAATTCTGTGTAGATCCCGCAGGATGGACCACTGTCAAGAGAGAAAAATCATATTGGGTGTCTTCCCTGGAGGAGTCTGGGGTTGCTACCTGGGATGACAGAACCATAAACCGTGAGAAAAAGACTCAGGGACATAGCTTCCACAAGTCTCGGATGCTTCCCAGAGGATGGAGCTTTGTCCAAGGAGAAAAATCATCTCGGGTATCTTCCCTGGAGGAGTCTGGGGTTGCTACCCGGGATTACAGGGACCCAAACCACAGGAAAAATGTCTGGGAGATGCCTGGGAGGAATCTCATATGCATCCCAGAAGATGGAGCTTTGTCCCAGGAGAAAAATCATCTCGGGTATCTTCCCTGGAGGAGTCTGGGGTTGCTACCTGGGATCACAGGGCCCCAAAACACCGGAATAAAAACTCAGGGACATACCTGCAAGGAGTTTCGGATGCTTCCCAGAGGATGGAGCATTGTCCAAGGAGAAAAATTATCTCGGGTATCTTCCCTAGAGGAGTCCTGGGTTGCTACCCGGGATCACAGGGCCCTAAAGCACTGGAGAAAACTCTGCGGGAGACGCCTGGGAGGAATTCTGGGTAGATCCCGCAGGATGGACCACTGTCAAGAGAGAAAAATCATATTGGGTGTCTTCCCTGGAGGAGTCTGGGGTTGCTAGCTGGGATGACAGAACCCTAAACCGTGAGAAAAAAGACTCAGGGACATAGCTGCGACAAGTCTCGGATACATCCCAGAGGATGGAGCATTGTCCAAGGAGAAAAATGATCCCGGATATCTTTCCTGGAGGAGTCTGGGGTTGCTACCCGGGATCACAGGGCCCCAAAACACCGGAATAAACACTCAGGGACATACCTGCAAGGAGTCTCGGATGCTTCCCAGAGGATGGAGCTTTGTCCAAGGAGAAAAATCATCTCGGGTGTCTTCCCTGGAGGAGTCTGAGATTGCTACCCAGGATGACAGGGCGCTAAACCACCGGAATAAAGACTCAGGGACATACCTGGAAGGAGTTTCGGATGCTTCCCAGAGGATGGAGCATTGTCCAAGGAGAAAAATTATCTCGGGTATCTTCCCTGGAGGAGTCTGGGGTTGCTACCCGGGATCACAGGGCCCTAAAGCACTGGAGAAAACTCTGCGGGAGACGCCTGGGAGGAATTCTGGGTGGATCCCGCAGGATGGACCACTGTCAAGAGAGAAAAATCATATTGGGTGTCTTCCCTGGAGGAGTCTGGGGTTGCTACCTGGGATGACAGAACCATAAACCGTGAGAAAAAGACTCAGGGACATACCTGCAAGGAGTCTCGGATGCTTCCCAGAGGATGGAGCTTTGTCCAAGGAGAAAAATCGTCTCGGGTATCTTCCCTGGAGGAGTCTGGGGTTGCTACCCGGGATTACAGGGACCCAAACCACAGGAAAAATGTTTGCGGGAGACGCCTGGGAGGAATCTCAGATGCATCCCAGAAGATGGAGCATTGTCCAAGGAGAAAAATCATCTCGGGTATCTTCCCTGGAGGAGTCTGGGGTTGCTACCCGGGATTACAGGGACCCAAACCACAGGAAAAATGTTTGCGGGAGACGCCTGGGAGGAATCTCAGATGCATCCCAGAAGATGGAGCATTGTCCAAGGAGAAAAATCATCTCGGGTATCTTCCCTGGAGGAGTCTGGGGTTGCTACCCGGGATTACAGGGACCCAAACCACAGGAAAAATGTCTGCGGGAGACGCCTGGGAGGAATCTCAGATGCATCCCAGAAGATGGAACATTGTCCAAGGAGAAAAATCATCTCGGGTATCTTCCCTGGAGGAGTCTGGGGTTGCTACCCGGGATCACAGGGCCCTAAAGCACTGGAGAAAACTCTGCAGGAGACGCCTGGGAGGAATTCTGGGTAGATCCCGCAGGATGGACCACTGTCAAGAGAGAAAAATCATATTGGGTGTCTTCCCTGGAGGAGTCTGGGGTTGCTACCTGGGATGACAGAACCATAAACCGTGAGAAAAAGACTCAGGGACATACCTGCAAGGAGTCTCGGATGCTTCCCAGAGGATGGAGCTTTGTCCAAGGAGAAAAATCATCTCGGGTATCTTCCCTGGAGGAGTCTGGGGTTGCTACCCGGGATTACAGGGACCCAAACCACAGGAAAAATGTCTGGGAGATGCCTGGGAGGAATCTCATATGCATCCCAGAAGATGGAGCTTTGTCCCAGGAGAAAAATCATCTCGGGTATCTTCCCTGGAGGAGTCTGGGGTTGCTACCCGGGATCACAGGGCCCCAAAACACCGGAATAAACACTCAGGGACATACCTGCAAGGAGTCTCGGATGCTTCCCAGAGGATGGAGCTTTGTCCAAGGAGAAAAATCATCTCGGGTATCTTCCCTGGAGGAGTCTGGGATTGCTACCCAGGATGACAGGGCGCTAAACCACCGGAATAAAGACTCAGGGACATACCTGGAAGGAGTTTCGGATGCTTCCCAGAGGATGGAGCATTGTCCAAGGAGAAAAATTATCTCGGGTATCTTCCCTGGAGGAGTCTGGGGTTGCTACCCGGGATCACAGGGCCCCAAAACACCGGAATAAACAATCAGGGACATACCTGCAAGGAGTCTCGGATGCTTCCCAGAGGATGGAGAATTGTCCAAGGAGAAAAATCATCTCGGGTATCTTCCCTGGAGGAGTCTGGGGTTGCTACCCGGGATTACAGGGACCCAAAACACAGGAAAAATGTCTGCGGGAGACGCCTGGGAGGAATCTCAGATGCATCCAAGAAGATGGAGCATTGTCCAAGGACAAAAATCATCTCGGGTATCTTCCCTGGAGGAGTCTGGGGTTGCTACCCGGGATCACAGGGCCCCAAAACACCGGAATAAAAACTCAGGGACATACCTGCAAGGAGTTTCGGATGCTTCCCAGAGGATGGAGCATTGTCCAAGGAGAAAAATTATCTCGGGTATCTTCCCTAGAGGAGTCTGGGGTTGCTACCCGGGATCACAGGGCCCTAAAGCACTGGAGAAAACTCTGCGGGAGACGCCTGGGAGGAATTCTGGGTAGATCCCGCAGGATGGACCACTGTCAAGAGAGAAAAATCATATTGGGTGTCTTCCCTGGAGGAGTCTGGGGTTGCTACCTGGGATGACAGAACCATAAACCGTGAGAAAAAGACTCAGGGACATAGCTGCCACAAGTCTCGGATGCTTCCCAGAGGATGGAGCTTTGTCCAAGGAGAAAAATCATCTCGGGTATCTTCCCTGGAGGAGTCTGGGGTTGCTACCCGGGATTACAGGGACCCAAACCACAGGAAAAATGTCTGGGAGATGCCTGGGAGGAATCTCATATGCATCCCAGAAGATGGAGCTTTGTCCCAGGAGAAAAATCATCTCGGGTATCTTCCCTGGAGGAGTCTGGGGTTGCTACCCGGGATCACAGGGCCCCAAAACACCGGAATAAACAATCAGGGACATACCTGCAAGGTGTCTCGGATGCTTCCCAGCGGATGGAGCTTTGTCCAAGGAGAAAAATCATCTCGGGTATCTTCCCTGGAGGAGTCTGGGGTTGCTACCCAGGATTACAGGGACCCAAAACACAGGAAAAATGTCTGCGGGAGACGCCTGGGAGGAATCTCAGATGCATCCCAGAAGATGGAGCATTGTCCAAGGAGAAAAATCATCTCGGGTATCTTTCCTGGAGGAGTCTGGGGTTGCTACCCGGGATTACAGGGAACCAAACCACAGGAAAAATGTCTGCGGGAGACGCCTGGGAGGAATCTCAGATGCATCCCAGAGGATGGAGCATTGTCCAAAGAGAAAAATCATCTCGGGTATCTTCCCTGGAGGAGTCTGGGGTTGCTACCCGGGATCACAGGGCCCTAAAGCACTGGAGAAAACTCTGCGGGAGACGCCTGGGAAGAATTCTGGGTAGATCCCGCAGGATGGACCACTGTCAAGAGAGAAAAATCATATTGGGTGTCTTCCCTGGAGGAGTCTGGGGTTGCTACCTGGGATGACAGAACCATAAACCGTGAGAAAAAGACTCAGGGACATAGCTGCCACAAGTCTCGGATGCTTCCCAGAGGATGGAGCTTTGTCCAAGGAGAAAAATCATCTCGGGTATCTTCCCTGGAGGAGTCTGGGGTTGCTACCCGGGATTACAGGGACGCAAACCACAGGAAAAATGTCTGGGAGATGCCTGGGAGGAATCTCATATGCATCCCAGAAGATGGAGCTTTGTCCCAGGAGAAAAATCATCTCGGGTATCTTCCCTGGAGGAGTCTGGGGTTGCTACCTGGGATCACAGGGCCCCAAAACACCGGAATAAAAACTCAGGGACATACCTGCAAGGAGTTTCGGATGCTTCCCAGAGGATGGAGCATTGTCCAAGGAGAAAAATTATCTCGGGTATCTTCCCTAGAGGAGTCCTGGGTTGCTACCCGGGATCACAGGGCCCTAAAGCACTGGAGAAAACTCTGCGGGAGACGCCTGGGAGGAATTCTGGGTAGATCCCGCAGGATGGACCACTGTCAAGAGAGAAAAATCATATTGGGTGTCTTCCCTGGAGGAGTCTGGGGTTGCTAGCTCGGATGACAGAACCCTAAACCGTGAGAAAAAAGACTCAGGGACATAGCTGCGACAAGTCTCGGATACATCCCAGAGGATGGAGCATTGTCCAAGGAGAAAAATGATCCCGGATATCTTTCCTGGAGGAGTCTGGGGTTGCTACCCGGGATCACAGGGCCCCAAAACACCGGAATAAACACTCAGGGACATACCTGCAAGGAGTCTCGGATGCTTCCCAGAGGATGGAGCTTTGTCCAAGGAGAAAAATCATCTCGGGTGTCTTCCCTGGAGGAGTCTGAGATTGCTACCCAGGATGACAGGGCGCTAAACCACCGGAATAAAGACTCAGGGACATACCTGGAAGGAGTTTCGGATGCTTCCCAGAGGATGGAGCATTGTCCAAGGAGAAAAATTATCTCGGGTATCTTCCCTGGAGGAGTCTGGGGTTGCTACCTGGGATGACAGAACCATAAACCGTGAGAAAAAGACTCAGGGACATACCTGCAAGGAGTCTCGGATGCTTCCCAGAGGATGGAGCTTTGTCCAAGGAGAAAAATCATCTCGGGTATCTTCCCTGGAGGAGTCTGGGGTTGCTACCCGGGATTACAGGGACCCAAACCACAGGAAAAATGTTAGCGGGAGACACGTGGGAGGAATCTCAGATGCATCCCAGAAGATGGAGCATTGTCCAAGGAGAAAAATCATCTCGGGTATCTTCCCTGGAGGAGTCTGGGGTTGCTACCCGGGATCACAGGGCCCCAAAACACCGGAATAAACACTCAGGGACATACCTGCAAGGAGTCTCGGATGCTTCCCAGAGAATGGAGCATTGTCTAAGGAGAAAAATCATCTCGGGTATCTTTCCTGGAGGAGTCTGGGGTTGCTACCCGGGATTACAGGGCCCTAAAGCACTGGAATAAACACTCAGGGACAAAGCTGCAAGGAGTCTCGGATGCTTCCCAGAGGATGGAGCTTTGTCCAAGGAGAAAATTAATCTCGGGTATCTTCCCTGGAGGAGTCTGGGGTTGCTACCCGGGATCACAGGGCCCCAGAACACCGGAATAAACACTCAGGGACATACCGGCAAGGAGTCTCGGATGCTTCCCAGAGAATGGAGCATTATCTAAGGAGAAAAATCATCTCGGGTATCTTCCCTGGAGGAGTCTGGGGTTGCTACCCGGGATTACAGGGACCCAAACCACAGGAAAAATGTCTGCGGGAGACGCCTGGGAGGAATCTCAGATGCATCCCAGAAGATGGAGCATTGTCCAAGGAGAAAAATCATCTCGGGTATCTTCCCTGGAGGAGTCTGGGGTTGCTACCCGGGATCACAGGGCCCTAAAGCACTGGAGAAAACTCTGCGGGAGACGCCTGGGAGGAATTCTGGGTAGATCCCGCAGGATGGACCACTGTCAAGAGAGAAAAATCATATTGGGTGTCTTCCCTGGAGGAGTCTGGGGTTGCTACCTGGGATGACAGAACCATAAACCGTGAGAAAAAGACTCAGGGACATAGCTGCCACAAGTCTCGGATGCTTCCCAGAGGATGGAGCTTTGTCCAAGGAGAAAAATCATCTCGGGTATCTTCCCTGGAGGAGTCTGGGGTTGCTACCCGGGATTACAGGTACCCAAACCACAGGAAAAATGTCTGGGAGATGCCTGGGAGGAATCTCATATGCATCCCAGAAGATGGAGCTTTGTCCCAGGAGAAAAATCATCTCGGGTATCTTCCCTGGAGGAGTCTGGGGTTGCTACCCGGGATCACAGGGCCCCAAAACACCGGAATAAACACTCAGGGACATACCTGCAAGGAGTCTCGGATGCTTCCCAGAGGATGGAGCTTTGTCCAAGGAGAAAAATCATCTCGGGTATCTTCCCTGGAGGAGTCTGGGGTTGCTACCCGGGATCACAGGGCCCCAAAACACCGGAATAAACACTCAGGGACATACCTGCAAGGAGTCTCGGATGCTTCCCAGAGAATGGAGCATTGTCTAAGGAGAAAAATCATCTCGGGTATCTTCCCTGGAGGAGTCTGGGGTTGCTACCCGGGATTACAGGGACCCAAACCACAGGAAAAATGTCTGCGGGAGACGCCTGGGAGGAATCTCAGATGCATCCCAGAAGATGGAGCATTGTCCAAGGAGAAAAATCATCTCGGGTATCTTCCCTGGAGGAGTCTGGGGTTGCTACCCGGGATCACAGGGCCCTAAAGCACTGGAGAAAACTCTGCGGGAGACGCCTGGGAGGAATTCTGGGTAGATCCCGCAGGATGGACCACTGTCAAGAGAGAAAAATCATATTGGGTGTCTTCCCTGGAGGAGTCTGGGGTTGCTACCTGGGATGACAGAACCATAAACCGTGAGAAAAAGACTCAGGGACATAGCTGCCACAAGTCTCGGATGCTTCCCAGAGGATGGAGCTTTGTCCAAGGAGAAAAATCATCTCGGGTATCTTCCCTGGAGGAGTCTGGGGTTGCTACCTGGGATCACAGGGCCCCAAAACACCGGAATAAAAACTCAGGGACATACCTGCAAGGAGTTTCGGATGCTTCCCAGAGGATGGAGCATTGTCCAAGGAGAAAAATTATCTCGGGTATCTTCCCTAGAGGAGTCCTGGGTTGCTACCCGGGATCACAGGGCCCTAAAGCACTGGAGAAAACTCTGCGGGAGACGCCTGGGAGGAATTCTGGGTAGATCCCGCAGGATGGACCACTGTCAAGAGAGAAAAATCATATTGGGTGTCTTCCCTGGAGGAGTCTGGGGTTGCTACCTGGGATGACAGAACCCTAAACCGTGAGAAAAAAGACTCACGGACATAGCTGCGACAAGTCTCGGATACATCCCAGAGGATGGAGCATTGTCCAAGGAGAAAAATGATCCCGGATATCTTTCCTGGAGGAGTCTGGGGTTGCTACCCGGGATCACAGGGACCCAAACCACAGGAAAAATGTCTGGGAGATGCCTGGGAGGAATCTCATATGCATCCCAGAAGATGGAGCTTTGTCCCAGGAGAAAAATCATCTCGGGTATCTTCCCTGGAGGAGTCTGGGGTTGCTACCCGGGATCACAGGGCCCCAAAACACCGGAATAAACACTCAGGGACATACCTGCAAGGAGTCTCGGATGCTTCCCAGAGGATGGAGCTTTGTCCAAGGAGAAAAATCATCTCGGGTATCTTCCCTGGAGGAGTCTGGGATTGCTACCCAGGATGACAGGGCGCTAAACCACCGGAATAAAGACTCAGGGACATACCTGGAAGGAGTTTCGGATGCTTCCCAGAGGATGGAGCATTGTCCAAGGAGAAAAATTATCTCGGGTATCTTCCCTGGAGGAGTCTGGGGTTGCTACCCGGGATTACAGGGACCCAAAACACAGGAAAAATGTCTGCGGGAGACGCCTGGGAGGAATCTCAGATGCATCCCAGAAGATGGAGCATTGTCCAAGGAGAAAAATCATCTCGGGTATCTTTCCTGGAGGAGTCTGGGGTTGCTACCCGGGATTACAGGGAACCAAACCACAGGAAAAATGTCTGCGGGAGACGCCTGGGAGGAATCTCAGATGCATCCCAGAGGATGGAGCATTGTCCAAAGAGAAAAATCATCTCGGGTATCTTCCCTGGAGGAGTCTGGGGTTGCTACCCGGGATCACAGGGCCCTAAAGCACTGGAGAAAACTCTGCGGGAGACGCCTGGGAGGAATTCTGTGTAGATCCCGCAGGATGGACCACTGTCAAGAGAGAAAAATCATATTGGGTGTCTTCCCTGGAGGAGTCTGGGGTTGCTACCTGGGATGACAGAACCATAAACCGTGAGAAAAAGACTCAGGGACATAGCTTCCACAAGTCTCGGATGCTTCCCAGAGGATGGAGCTTTGTCCAAGGAGAAAAATCATCTCGGGTATCTTCCCTGGAGGAGTTTGGGGTTGCTACCCGGGATTACAGGGACCCAAACCACAGGAAAAATGTCTGGGAGATGCCTGGGAGGAATCTCATATGCATCCCAGAAGATGGAGCTTTGTCCCAGGAGAAAAATCATCTCGGGTATCTTCCCTGGAGGAGTCTGGGGTTGCTACCTGGGATCACAGGGCCCCAAAACACCGGAATAAAAACTCAGGGACATACCTGCAAGGAGTTTCGGATGCTTCCCAGAGGATGGAGCATTGTCCAAGGAGAAAAATTATCTCGGGTATCTTCCCTAGAGGAGTCCTGGGTTGCTACCCGGGATCACAGGGCCCTAAAGCACTGGAGAAAACTCTGCGGGAGACGCCTGGGAGGAATTCTGGGTAGATCCCGCAGGATGGACCACTGTCAAGAGAGAAAAATCATATTGGGTGTCTTCCCTGGAGGAGTCTGGGGTTGCTAGCTGGGATGACAGAACCCTAAACCGTGAGAAAAAAGACTCAGGGACATAGCTGCGACAAGTCTCGGATACATCCCAGAGGATGGAGCATTGTCCAAGGAGAAAAATGATCCCGGATATCTTTCCTGGAGGAGTCTGGGGTTGCTACCCGGGATCACAGGGCCCCAAAACACCGGAATAAACACTCAGGGACATACCTGCAAGGAGTCTCGGATGCTTCCCAGAGGATGGAGCTTTGTCCAAGGAGAAAAATCATCTCGGGTGTCTTCCCTGGAGGAGTCTGAGATTGCTACCCAGGATGACAGGGCGCTAAACCACCGGAATAAAGACTCAGGGACATACCTGGAAGGAGTTTCGGATGCTTCCCAGAGGATGGAGCATTGTCCAAGGAGAAAAATTATCTCGGGTATCTTCCCTGGAGGAGTCTGGGGTTGCTACCCGGGATCACAGGGCCCTAAAGCACTGGAGAAAACTCTGCGGGAGACGCCTGGGAGGAATTCTGGGTGGATCCCGCAGGATGGACCACTGTCAAGAGAGAAAAATCATATTGGGTGTCTTCCCTGGAGGAGTCTGGGGTTGCTACCTGGGATGACAGAACCATAAACCGTGAGAAAAAGACTCAGGGACATACCTGCAAGGAGTCTCGGATGCTTCCCAGAGGATGGAGCTTTGTCCAAGGAGAAAAATCGTCTCGGGTATCTTCCCTGGAGGAGTCTGGGGTTGCTACCCGGGATTACAGGGACCCAAACCACAGGAAAAATGTTTGCGGGAGACGCCTGGGAGGAATCTCAGATGCATCCCAGAAGATGGAGCATTGTCCAAGGAGAAAAATCATCTCGGGTATCTTCCCTGGAGGAGTCTGGGGTTGCTACCCGGGATTACAGGGACCCAAACCACAGGAAAAATGTTTGCGGGAGACGCCTGGGAGGAATCTCAGATGCATCCCAGAAGATGGAGCATTGTCCAAGGAGAAAAATCATCTCGGGTATCTTCCCTGGAGGAGTCTGGGGTTGCTACCCGGGATTACAGGGACCCAAACCACAGGAAAAATGTCTGCGGGAGACGCCTGCGAGGAATCTCAGATGCATCCCAGAAGATGGAGCATTGTCCAAGGAGAAAAATCATCTCGGGTATCTTCCCTGGAGGAGTCTGGGGTTGCTACCCGGGATCACAGGGCCCTAAAGCACTGGAGAAAACTCTGCAGGAGACGCCTGGGAGGAATTCTGGGTAGATCCCGCAGGATGGACCACTGTCAAGAGAGAAAAATCATATTGGGTGTCTTCCCTGGAGGAGTCTGGGGTTGCTACCTGGGATGACAGAACCATAAACCGTGAGAAAAAGACTCAGGGACATACCTGCAAGGAGTCTCGGATGCTTCCCAGAGGATGGAGCTTTGTCCAAGGAGAAAAATCATCTCGGGTATCTTCCCTGGAGGAGTCTGGGGTTGCTACCCGGGATTACAGGGACCCAAACCACAGGAAAAATGTCTGGGAGATGCCTGGGAGGAATCTCATATGCATCCCAGAAGATGGAGCTTTGTCCCAGGAGAAAAATCATCTCGGGTATCTTCCCTGGAGGAGTCTGGGGTTGCTACCCGGGATCACAGGGCCCCAAAACACCGGAATAAACACTCAGGGACATACCTGCAAGGAGTCTCGGATGCTTCCCAGAGGATGGAGCTTTGTCCAAGGAGAAAAATCATCTCGGGTATCTTCCCTGGAGGAGTCTGGGATTGCTACCCAGGATGACAGGGCGCTAAACCACCGGAATAAAGACTCAGGGACATACCTGGAAGGAGTTTCGGATGCTTCCCAGAGGATGGAGCATTGTCCAAGGAGAAAAATTATCTCGGGTATCTTCCCTGGAGGAGTCTGGGGTTGCTACCCGGGATCACAGGGCCCCAAAACACCGGAATAAACAATCAGGGACATACCTGCAAGGAGTCTCGGATGCTTCCCAGAGGATGGAGAATTGTCCAAGGAGAAAAATCATCTCGGGTATCTTCCCTGGAGGAGTCTGGGGTTGCTACCCGGGATTACAGGGACCCAAAACACAGGAAAAATGTCTGCGGGAGACGCCTGGGAGGAATCTCAGATGCATCCCAGAAGATGGAGCATTGTCCAAGGTCAAAAATCATCTCGGGTATCTTCCCTGGAGGAGTCTGGGGTTGCTACCCGGGATCACAGGGCCCCAAAACACCGGAATAAAAACTCAGGGACATACCTGCAAGGAGTTTCGGATGCTTCCCAGAGGATGGAGCATTGTCCAAGGAGAAAAATTATCTCGGGTATCTTCCCTAGAGGAGTCTGGGGTTGCTACCCGGGATCACAGGGCCCTAAAGCACTGGAGAAAACTCTGCGGGAGACGCCTGGGAGGAATTCTGGGTAGATCCCGCAGGATGGACCACTGTCAAGAGAGAAAAATCATATTGGGTGTCTTCCCTGGAGGAGTCTGGGGTTGCTACCTGGGATGACAGAACCATAAACCGTGAGAAAAAGACTCAGGGACATAGCTGCCACAAGTCTCGGATGCTTCCCAGAGGATGGAGCTTTGTCCAAGGAGAAAAATCATCTCGGGTATCTTCCCTGGAGGAGTCTGGGGTTGCTACCCGGGATTACAGGGACCCAAACCACAGGAAAAATGTCTGGGAGATGCCTGGGAGGAATCTCATATGCATCCCAGAAGATGGAGCTTTGTCCCAGGAGAAAAATCATCTCGGGTATCTTCCCTGGAGGAGTCTGGGGTTGCTACCCGGGATCACAGGGCCCCAAAACACCGGAATAAACACTCAGGGACATACCTGCAAGGTGTCTCGGATGCTTCCCAGCGGATGGAGCTTTGTCCAAGGAGAAAAATCATCTCGGGTATCTTCCCTGGAGGAGTCTGGGGTTGCTACCCAGGATTACAGGGACCCAAAACACAGGAAAAATGTCTGCGGGAGACGCCTGGGAGGAATCTCAGATGCATCCCAGAAGATGGAGCATTGTCCAAGGAGAAAAATCATCTCGGGTATCTTTCCTGGAGGAGTCTGGGGTTGCTACCCGGGATTACAGGGAACCAAACCACAGGAAAAATGTCTGCGGGAGACGCCTGGGAGGAATCTCAGATGCATCCCAGAGGATGGAGCATTGTCCAAAGAGAAAAATCATCTCGGGTATCTTCCCTGGAGGAGTCTGGGGTTGCTACCCGGGATCACAGGGCCCTAAAGCACTGGAGAAAACTCTGCGGGAGACGCCTGGGAAGAATTCTGGGTAGATCCCGCAGGATGGACCACTGTCAAGAGAGAAAAATCATATTGGGTGTCTTCCCTGGAGGAGTCTGGGGTTGCTACCTGGGATGACAGAACCATAAACCGTGAGAAAAAGACTCAGGGACATAGCTGCCACAAGTCTCGGATGCTTCCCAGAGGATGGAGCTTTGTCCAAGGAGAAAAATCATCTCGGGTATCTTCCCTGGAGGAGTCTGGGGTTGCTACCCGGGATTACAGGGACGCAAACCACAGGAAAAATGTCTGGGAGATGCCTGGGAGGAATCTCATATGCATCCCAGAAGATGGAGCTTTGTCCCAGGAGAAAAATCATCTCGGGTATCTTCCCTGGAGGAGTCTGGGGTTGCTACCTGGGATCACAGGGCCCCAAAACACCGGAATAAAAACTCAGGGACATACCTGCAAGGAGTTTCGGATGCTTCCCAGAGGATGGAGCATTGTCCAAGGAGAAAAATTATCTCGGGTATCTTCCCTAGAGGAGTCTGGGGTTGCTACCCGGGATCACAGGGCCCTAAAGCACTGGAGAAAACTCTGCGGGAGACGCCTGGGAGGAATTCTGGGTAGATCCCGCAGGATGGACCACTGTCAATAGAGAAAAATCATATTGGGTGTCTTCCCTGGAGGAGTCTGGGGTTGCTAGCTGGGATGACAGAACCCTAAACCGTGAGAAAAAAGACTCAGGGACATAGCTGCGACAAGTCTCGGATACATCCCAGAGGATGGAGCATTGTCCAAGGAGAAAAATGATCCCGGATAACTTTCCTGGAGGAGTCTGGGGTTGCTACCCGGGATCACAGGGCCCCAAAATACCGGAAAAAAGACTCAGGAACATACCTGCAAGGAGTCTCGGATGCTTCCCAGAGGATGGAGCTTTGTCCAAGGAGAAAAATCATCTCGGGTATCTTCCCTGGAGGAGTCTGGGGTTGCTACCCGGGATCACAGGGCCCCAAAACACCGGAATAAACACTCAGGGATATACCTGCAAGGAGTCTCGGATGCTTCCCAGAAAATGGAGCATTGTCTAAGGAGAAAAATCATCTCGGGTATCTTCCCTGGAGGAGTCTGGGGTTGCTACCCGGGATTACAGGGACCCAAACCACAGGAAAAATGTCTGCGGGAGACTCCTGGGAGGAATCTCAGATGCATCCCAGAAGATGGAGCATTGTCCAAGGACAAAAATCATCTCGGGTATCTTCCCTGGAGGAGTCTGGGGTTGCTACCCGGGATCACAGGGCCCTAAACCCCTGGAAGAAAACACTCAGAAACAGAGCTGGGAGGAGTCTCGGGTGCATCCCTCAGGATGGACAATAGTCCAAGGAGAAAAATCAACTTGGGTATCTTCCACGGAGGAGTCTGGGGTTGCTACCCGGTATGACAGGGCCCAAAAGCACCGGAATAAACACTAAGGGAAAAAGCTGCAAGGAGTCTCGGATGCATCCCAGAGGATGGAGCATTGTCCAAGGAGAAAAATCATCTCGGGTATCTTCCCTGGAGGAGTCTGGGGTTGCTACCCGGGATCACAGGGCCCTAAAGCACTGGAGAAAACTCTGCGGGAGACGCCTGGGAGGAATTCTGGGTAGATCCCGCAGGATGGACCACTGTCAAGAGAGAAAAATCATATTGGGTGTCTTCCCTGGAGGAGTCTGGGGTTGCTACCTGGGATCACAGGGCCCCAAAACACCGGAATAAACACTCAGGGACATACCTGCAAGGAGTCTCGGATGCTTCCCAGAGGATGGAGCTTTGTCCAAGGAGAAAAATCATCTCGGGTATCTTCCCTGGAGGAGTCTGGGATTGCTACCCAGGATGACAGGGCGCTAAACCACCGGAATAAAGACTCAGGGACATACCTGGAAGGAGTTTCGGATGCTTCCCAGAGGATGGAGCATTGTCCAAGGAGAAAAATTATCTCGGGTATCTTCCCTGGAGGAGTCTGGGGTTGCTACCCGGGATCACAGGGCCCCAAAACACCGGAATAAACAATCAGGGACATACCTGCAAGGTGTCTCGGATGCTTCCCAGAGGATGGAGCTTTGTCCAAGGAGAAAAATCATCTCGGGTATCTTCCCTGGAGGAGTCTGGGGTTGCTACCCGGGATTACAGGGACCCAAACCACAGGAAAAATGTCTGGGAGATGCCTGGGAGGAATCTCATATGCATCCCAGAAGATGGAGCTTTGTCCCAGGAGAAAAATCATCTCGGGTATCTTCCCTGGAGGAGTCTGGGGTTGCTACCCGGGATTACAGGGAACAAAACCACAGGAAAAATGTCTGCGGGAGACACCTGGGAGGAATCTCAGATGCATCCCAGGGGATGGAGCATTGTCCAAAGAGAAAAATCATCTCGGGTATCTTCCCTGGAGGAGTCTGGGTTTGCTACCCGGGATCACAGGGCCCTAAAGCACTGGAGAAAACTCTGCGGGAGACGCCTGGGAGGAATTCTGGGTAGATCCCGCAGGATGGACCACTGTCAAGAGAGAAAAATCATATTGGGTGTCTTCCCTGGAGGAGTCTGGGGTTGCTACCCGGGATTATAGGGAACAAAACCACAGGAAAAATGTCTGGGAAATGCCTGGGAGGAATCTCATATGCATCCCAGAAGATGGAGCTTTGTCCCAGGAGAAAAATCATCTCGGGTATCTTCCCTGGAGGAGTCTGGGGTTGCTACCCGGGATCACAGGGCCCTAAACCCCAGGAAGAAAACACTCAGAAACAGAGCTGGGAGGAGTCTCGGGTGCATCCCGCAGGATGGACAATAGTCCAACGAGAAAAATCAACTTGGGTATCTTCCACGGAGGAGTCTGGGGTTGCTACCCGGGATGACAGGGCCCAAAAGCACCGGAATAAACACTCAGGGAAAAAGCTGCAAGGAGTCTTGGATGCTTCCCAGAGGATGGAGCATTGTCCAAGGAGAAAAATCATCTCGGGTATCTTCCCTGGAGGAGTCTGGGGTTGCTACCCGGGATCACAGGGCCCTAAAGCACTGGAGAAAACTCTGCGGGAGACGCCTGGGAGGAATTCTGGGTAGATCCCGCAGGATAGACCACTGTCAAGAGAGAAAAATCATATTGGGTGTCTTCCCTGGAGGAGTCTGGGGTTGCTACCTGGGATGACAGAACCATAAACCGTGAGAAAAAAGACTCAGGGACATAGCTGCGACAAGTCTCGGATGCAGCCCAGAGGATGGAGCTTTGTCCAAGGAGAAAAATCGTCTCGGGTATCTTCCCTGGAGGAGTCTGGGGTTGCTACCCGGGATTACAGGGACCCAAACCACAGGAAAAATGTTTGCGGGAGACGCCTGGGAGGAATCTCAGATGCATCCCAGAAGATGGAGCATTGTCCAAGGAGAAAAATCATCTCGGGTATCTTCCCTGGAGGAGTCTGGGGTTGCTACCCGGGATTACAGGGACCCAAACCACAGGAAAAATGTCTGCGGGAGACGCCTGGGAGGAATCTCAGATGCATCCCAGAAGATGGAGCTTTGTCCCAGGAGAAAAATCATCTCGGGTATCTTCCCTGGAGGAGTCTGGGGTTGCTACCCGGGATCACAGGGCCCCAAAACACCGGAATAAACACTCAGGGACATACCTGCAAGGAGTCTCGGATGCTTCCCAGAGGATGGAGCTTTGTCCAAGGAGAAAATTCATCTCGGGTATCTTCCCTGGAGGAGTCTGGGGTTGCTACCCGGGATCACAGGGCCCCAAAACACCGGAATAAACACTCCCGGACATACCTGCAAGGAGTCTCGGATGCTTCCGAGAGAATGGAGCATTGTCTAAGGAGAAAAATCATCTCGGGTATCTTCCCTGGAGGAGTCTGGGGTTGCTACCCGGGATTACAGGGACCCAAACCACAGGAAAAATGTCTGCGGGAGACACCTGGGAGGAATCTCAGATGCATCCCAGAAGATGGAGCATTGTCCAAAGAGAAAAATCATCTCGGGTATCTTCCCTGGAGGAGTCTGGGGTTGCTACCCGGGATCACAGGGCCCTAAAGCACTGGAGAAAACTCTGCGGGAGACGCCTGGGAGGAATTCTGGGTAGATCTCGCAGGATGGACCACTGTCAAGAGAGAAAAATCATATTTGGTGTCTTCCCTGGAGGAGTCTGGGGTTGCTACCTGGGATGACAGAACCATAAACCGTGAGAAAAAGACTCAGGGACATAGCTGCCACAAGTCTCGGATGCTTCCCAGAGGATGGAGCTTTGTCCAAGGAGAAAAATCATCTCGGGTATCTTCCCTGGAGGAGTCTGGGGTTGCTACCCGGGATTACAGGGACCCAAACCACAGGAAAAATGTCTGGGAGATGCCTGGGAGGAATCTCATATGCATCCCAGAGGATGGAGCTTTGTCCCAGGAGAAAAATCATCTCGGGTATCTTCCCTGGAGGAGTCTGGGGTTGCTACCCGGGATCACAGGGCCCCAAAACACCGGAATAAACACTCAGGGACATACCTGCAAGGAGTCTCGGATGCTTCCCAGAGGATGGAGCTTTGTCCAAGGAGAAAAATCATCTCGGGTATCTTCCCTGGAGGAGTCTGGGATTGCTACCCAGGATGACAGGGCGCTAAACCACCGGAATAAAGACTCAGGGACATACCTGGAAGGAGTTTCGGATGCTTCCCAGAGGATGGAGCATTGTCCAAGGAGAAAAATTATCTCGGGTATCTTCCCTGGAGGAGTCTGGGGTTGCTACCCGGGATCACAGGGCCCCAAAACACCGGAATAAACAATCAGGGACATACCTGCAAGGTGTCTCGGATGCTTCCCAGAGGATGGAGCATTGTCCAAGGATAAAAATCATCTCGGGTATCTTCCCTGGAGGAGTCTGGGGTTGCTACCCGGGATTACAGGGACCCAAAACACATGAAAAATGTCTGCGGGAGACGCCTGGGAGGAATCTCAGATGCATCCCAGAAGATGGAGCATTGTCCAAGGAGAAAAATCATCTCGGGTATCTTTCCTGGAGGAGTCTGGGGTTGCTACCCGGGATTACAGGGAACCAAACCACAGGAAAAATGTCTGCGGGAGACGCCTGGGAGGAATCTCAGATGCATCCCAGAGGATGGAGCATTGTCCAAAGAGAAAAATCATCTCGGGTATCTTCCCTGGAGGAGTCTGGGGTTGCTACCCGGGATCACAGGGCCCTAAAGCACTGGAGAAAACTCTGCGGGAGACGCCTGGGAGGAATTCTGGGTAGATCCCGCAGGATAGACCACTGTCAAGAGAGAAAAATCATATTGGGTGTCTTCCCTGGAGGAGTCTGGGGTTGCTACCTGGGATGACAGAACCATAAACCGTGAGAAAAAGACTCAGGGACATAGCTGCCACAAGTCTCGGATGCTTCCCAGAGGATGGAGCTTTGTCCAAGGAGAAAAATCATCTCGGGTATCTTCCCTGGAGGAGTCTGGGGTTGCTACCCGGGATTACAGGGACCCAAACCACAGGAAAAATGTCTGGGAGATGCCTGGGAGGAATCTCATATGCATCCCAGAAGATGGAGCTTTGTCCCAGGAGAAAAATCATCTCGGGTATCTTCCCTGGAGGAGTCTGGGGTTGCTACCTGGGATCACAGGGCCCCAAAACACCGGAATAAAAACTCAGGGACATACCTGCAAGGAGTTTCGGATGCTTCCCAGAGGATGGAGCATTGTCCAAGGAGAAAAATTATCTCGGGTATCTTCCCTAGAGGAGTCCTGGGTTGCTACCCGGGATCACAGGGCCCTAAAGCACTGGAGAAAACTCTGCGGGAGACGCCTGGGAGGAATTCTGGGTAGATCCCGCAGGATGGACCACTGTCAAGAGAGAAAAATCATATTGGGTGTCTTCCCTGGAGGAGTCTGGGGTTGCTACCTGGGATGACAGAACCCTAAACCGTGAGAAAAAAGACTCAGGGACATAGCTGCGACAAGTCTCGGATACATCCCAGAGGATGCAGCATTGTCCAAGGAGAAAAATGATCCCGGATATCTTTCCTGGAGGAGTCTGGGGTTGCTACCCGGGATCACAGGGCCCCAAAACACCGGAATAAACACTCAGGGACATACCTGCAAGGAGTCTCGGATGCTTCCCAGAGGATGGAGCTTTGTCCAAGGAGAAAAATCATCTCGGGTGTCTTCCCTGGAGGAGTCTGAGATTGCTACCCAGGATGACAGGGCGCTAAACCACCGGAATAAAGATTCAGGGACATACCTGGAAGGAGTTTCGGATGCTTCCCAGAGGATGGAGCATTGTCCAAGGAGAAAAATCATCTCGGGTATCTTCCCTGGAGGAGTCTGGGGTTGCTACCCGGGATCACAGGGCCCTAAAGCACTGGAGAAAACTCTGCGGGAGACGCCTGGGAGGAATTCTGGGTGGATCCCGCAGGATGGACCACTGTCAAGAGAGAAAAATCATATTGGGTGTCTTCCCTGGAGGAGTCTGGGGTTGCTACCTGGGATGACAGAACCATAAACCGTGAGAAAAAGACTCAGGGACATAGCTGCCACAAGTCTCGGATGCATCCCAGAGGATGGAGCTTTGTCCAAGGAGAAAAATCGTCTCGGGTATCTTCCCTGGAGGAGTCTGGGGTTGCTACCCGGGATTACAGGGACCCAAACCACAGGAAAAATGTCTGGGAGATGCCTGGGAGGAATCTCATATGCATCCCAGAAGATGGAGCTTTGTCCCAGGAGAAAAATCATCTCGGGTATCTTCCCTGGAGGAGTCTGGGGTTGCTACCCGGGATCACAGGGCCCCAAAACACCGGAATAAACACTCAGGGACATACCTGCAAGGAGTCTCGGATGCTTCCCAGAGGATGGAGCTTTGTCCAAGGAGAAAAATCATCTCGGGTATCTTCCCTGGAGGAGTCTGGGATTGCTACCCAGGATGACAGGGCGCTAAACCACCGGAATAAAGACTCAGGGACATACCTGGAAGGAGTTTCGGATGCTTCCCAGAGGATGGAGCATTGTCCAAGGAGAAAAATTATCTCGGGTATCTTCCCTGGAGGAGTCTGGGGTTGCTACCTGGGATCACAGGGCCCCAAAACACCGGAATAAACAATCAGGGACATACCTGCAAGGTGTCTCGGATGCTTCCCAGAGGATGGAGAATTGTCCAAGGAGAAAAATCATCTCGGGTATCTTCCCTGGAGGAGTCTGGGGTTGCTACCCAGGATTACAGGGACCCAAAACACAGGAAAAATGTCTGCGGGAGACGCCTGGGAGGAATCTCAGATGCATCCCAGAAGATGGAGCATTGTCCAAGGAGAAAAATTATCTCGGGTATCTTCCCTGGAGGAGTCTGGGGTTGCTACCTGGGATCACAGGGCCCTAAAGCACTGGAGAAAACTCTGCGGGAGACGCCTGGGAGGAATTCTGGGTAGATCCCGCAGGATGGACCACTGTCGAGAGAGAAAAATCATATTGGGTGTCTTCCCTGGAGGAGTCTGGGGTTGCTACCTGGGATGACAGAACCCTAAACCGTGAGAAAAAAGACTCAGGGACATAGCTGCGACAAGTCTCGGATACATCCCAGAGGATGGAGCATTGTCCAAGGAGAAAAATGATCCCGGATATCTTTCCTGGAGGAGTCTGGGGTTGCTACCCGGGATCACAGGGCCCCAAAACACCGGAAAAAAGACTCAGGGACATACCTGCAAGGAGTCTCGGATGCTTCCCAGAGGATGGAGCTTTGTCCAAGGAGAAAATTCATCTCGGGTATCTTCCCTGGAGGAGTCTGGGGTTGCTACCCGGGATCACAGGGCCCCAAAACACCGGAATAAACAATCAGGGACATACCTGCAAGGTGTCTCGGATGCTTCCCAGAGGATGGAGCTTTGTCCAAGGAGAAAAATCATCTCGGGTATCTTCCCTGGAGGAGTCTGGGGTTGCTACCCGGGATTACAGGGACCCAAAACACAGGAAAAATGTCTGCGGGAGACGCCTGGGAGGAATCTCAGATGCATCCCAGAAGATGGAGCATTGTCCAAGGAGAAAAATCATCTCGGGTATCTTTCCTGGAGGAGTCTGGGGTTGCTACCCGGGATTACAGGGAACCAAACCACAAGAAAAATGTCTGCGGGAGACGCCTGGGAGGAATCTCAGATGCATCCCAGAGGATGGAGCATTGTCCAAAGAGAAAAATCATCTCGGGTATCTTCCCTGGAGGAGTCTGGGGTTGCTACCCGGGATCACAGGGCCCTAAAGCACTGGAGAAAACTCTGCGGGAGACGCCTTGGAGGAATTCTGGGTAGATCCCGCAGGATAGACCACTGTCAAGAGAGAAAAATCATATTGGGTGTCTTCCCTGGAGGAGTCTGGGGTTGCTACCTGGGATGACAGAACCATAAACCGTGAGAAAAAGACTCAGGGACATAGCTGCCACAAGTCTCGGATGCTTCCCAGAGGATGGAGCTTTGTCCAAGGAGAAAAATCATCTCGGGTATCTTCCCTGGAGGAGTCTGGGGTTGCTACCCGGGATTACAGGGACCCAAACCACAGGAAAAATGTCTGGGAGATGCCTGGGAGGAATCTCATATGCATCCCAGAAGATGGAGCTTTGTCCGAGGAGAAAAATCATCTCGGGTATCTTCCCTGGAGGAGTCTGGGGTTGCTACCTGGGATCACAGGGCCCCAAAACACCGGAATAAAAACTCAGGGACATACCTGCAAGGAGTTTCGGATGCTTCCCAGAGGATGGAGCATTGTCCAAGGAGAAAAATTATCTCGGGTATCTTCCCTAGAGGAGTCCGGGGTTGCTACCCGGGATCACAGGGCCCTAAAGCACTGGAGAAAACTCTGCGGGAGACGCCTGGGAGGAATTCTGGGTAGATCCCGCAGGATGGACCACTGTCAAGAGAGAAAAATCATATTGGGTGTCTTCCCTGGAGGAGTCTGGGGTTGCTACCTGGGATGACAGAACCCTAAACCGTGAGAAAAAAGACTCAGGGACATAGCTGCGACAAGTCTCGGATACATCCCAGAGGATGCAGCATTGTCCAAGGAGAAAAATGATCCCGGATATCTTTCCTGGAGGAGTCTGGGGTTGCTACCCGGGAGCACAGGGCCCCAAAACACCGGAATAAACACTCAGGGACATACCTGCAAGGAGTCTCGGATGCTTCCCAGAGGATGGAGCTTTGTCCAAGGAGAAAAATCATCTCGGGTGTCTTCCCTGGAGGAGTCTGAGATTGCTACCCAGGATGACAGGGCGCTAAACCACCGGAATAAAGATTCAGGGACATACCTGGAAGGAGTTTCGGATGCTTCCCAGAGGATGGAGCATTGTCCAAGGAGAAAAATCATCTCGGGTATCTTCCCTGGAGGAGTCTGGGGTTGCTACCCGGGATCACAGGGCCCTAAAGCACTGGAGAAAACTCTGCGGGAGACGCCTGGGAGGAATTCTGGGTGGATCCCGCAGGATGGACCACTGTCAAGAGAGAAAAATCATATTGGGTGTCTTCCCTGGAGGAGTCTGGGGTTGCTACCTGGGATGACAGAACCATAAACCGTGAGAAAAAGACTCAGGGACATAGCTGCCACAAGTCTCGGATGCATCCCAGAGGATGGAGCTTTGTCCAAGGAGAAAAATCGTCTCGGGTATCTTCCCTGGAGGAGTCTGGGGTTGCTACCCGGGATTACAGGGACCCAAACCACAGGAAAAATGTCTGGGAGATGCCTGGGAGGAATCTCATATGCATCCCAGAAGATGGAGCTTTGTCCCAGGAGAAAAATCATCTCGGGTATCTTCCCTGGAGGAGTCTGGGGTTGCTACCCGGGATCACAGGGCCCCAAAACACCGGAATAAACACTCAGGGACATACCTGCAAGGAGTCTCGGATGCTTCCCAGAGGATGGAGCTTTGTCCAAGGAGAAAAATCATCTCGGGTATCTTCCCTGGAGGAGTCTGGGATTGCTACCCAGGATGACAGGGCGCTAAACCACCGGAATAAAGACTCAGGGACATACCTGGAAGGAGTTTCGGATGCTTCCCAGAGGATGGAGCATTGTCCAAGGAGAAAAATTATCTCGGGTATCTTCCCTGGAGGAGTCTGGGGTTGCTACCTGGGATCACAGGGCCCCAAAACACCGGAATAAACAATCAGGGACATACCTGCAAGGTGTCTCGGATGCTTCCCAGAGGATGGAGAATTGTCCAAGGAGAAAAATCATCTCGGGTATCTTCCCTGGAGGAGTCTGGGGTTGCTACCCAGGATTACAGGGACCCAAAACACAGGAAAAATGTCTGCGGGAGACGCCTGGGAGGAATCTCAGATGCATCCCAGAAGATGGAGCATTGTCCAAGGAGAAAAATTATCTCGGGTATCTTCCCTGGAGGAGTCTGGGGTTGCTACCTGGGATCACAGGGCCCTAAAGCACTGGAGAAAACTCTGCGGGAGACGCCTGGGAGGAATTCTGGGTAGATCCCGCAGGATGGACCACTGTCGAGAGAGAAAAATCATATTGGGTGTCTTCCCTGGAGGAGTCTGGGGTTGCTACCTGGGATGACAGAACCCTAAACCGTGAGAAAAAAGACTCAGGGACATAGCTGCGACAAGTCTCGGATACATCCCAGAGGATGGAGCATTGTCCAAGGAGAAAAATGATCCCGGATATCTTTCCTGGAGGAGTCTGGGGTTGCTACCCGGGATCACAGGGCCCCAAAACACCGGAAAAAAGACTCAGGGACATACCTGCAAGGAGTCTCGGATGCTTCCCAGAGGATGGAGCTTTGTCCAAGGAGAAAATTCATCTCGGGTATCTTCCCTGGAGGAGTCTGGGGTTGCTACCCGGGATCACAGGGCCCCAAAACACCGGAATAAACAATCAGGGACATACCTGCAAGGTGTCTCGGATGCTTCCCAGAGGATGGAGCTTTGTCCAAGGAGAAAAATCATCTCGGGTATCTTCCCTGGAGGAGTCTGGGGTTGCTACCCGGGATTACAGGGACCCAAAACACAGGAAAAATGTCTGCGGGAGACGCCTGGGAGGAATCTCAGATGCATCCCAGAGGATGGAGCATTGTCCAAAGAGAAAAATCATCTCGGGTATCTTCCCTGGAGGAGTCTGGGGTTGCTACCCGGGATCACAGGGCCCTAAAGCACTGGAGAAAACTCTGCGGGAGACGCCTGGGAGGAATTCTGGGTAGATCCCGCAGGATAGACCACTGTCAAGAGAGAAAAATCATATTGGGTGTCTTCCCTGGAGGAGTCTGGGGTTGCTACCTGGGATGACAGAACCATAAACCGTGAGAAAAAGACTCAGGGACATAGCTGCCACAAGTCTCGGATGCTTCCCAGAGGATGGAGCTTTGTCCAAGGAGAAAAATCATCTCGGGTATCTTCCCTGGAGGAGTCTGGGGTTGCTACCCGGGATTACAGGGACCCAAACCACAGGAAAAATGTCTGGGAGATGCCTGGGAGGAATCTCATATGCATCCCAGAAGATGGAGCTTTGTCCCAGGAGAAAAATCATCTCGGGTATCTTCCCTGGAGGAGTCTGGGGTTGCTACCTGGGATCACAGGGCCCCAAAACACCGGAATAAAAACTCAGGGACATACCTGCAAGGAGTTTCGGATGCTTCCCAGAGGATGGAGCATTGTCCAAGGAGAAAAATTATCTCGGGTATCTTCCCTAGAGGAGTCCTGGGTTTCTACCCGGGATCACAGGGCCCTAAAGCACTGGAGAAAACTCTGCGGGAGACGCCTGGGAGGAATTCTGGGTAGATCCCGCAGGATGGACCACTGTCAAGAGAGAAAAATCATATTGGGTGTCTTCCCTGGAGGAGTCTGGGGTTGCTAGCTGGGATGACAGAACCCTAAACCGTGAGAAAAAAGACTCAGGGACATAGCTGCGACAAGTCTCGGATACATCCCAGAGGATGGAGCATTGTCCAAGGAGAAAAATGATCCCGGATATCTTTCCTGGAGGAGTCTGGGGTTGCTACCCGGGAGCACAGGGCCCCAAAACACCGGAATAAACACTCAGGGACATACCTGCAAGGAGGCTCGGATGCTTCCCAGAGGATGGAGCTTTGTCCAAGGAGAAAAATCATCTCGGGTGTCTTCCCTGGAGGAGTCTGAGATTGCTACCCAGGATGACAGGGCGCTAAACCACCGGAATAAAGACTCAGGGACATACCTGGAAGGAGTTTCGGATGCTTCCCAGAGGATGGAGCATTGTCCAAGGAGAAAAATCATCTCGGGTATCTTCCCTGGAGGAGTCTGGGGTTGCTACCCGGGATCACAGGGCCCTAAAGCACTGGAGAAAACTCTGCGGGAGACGCCTGGGAGGAATTCTGGGTGGATCCCGCAGGATGGACCACTGTCAAGAGAGAAAAATCATATTGGGTGTCTTCCCTGGAGGAGTCTGGGGTTGCTACCTGGGATGACAGAACCATAAACCGTGAGAAAAAGACTCAGGGACATAGCTGCCACAAGTCTCGGATGCATCCCAGAGGATGGAGCTTTGTCCAAGGAGAAAAATCATCTCGGGTATCTTCCCTGGAGGAGTCTGGGGTTGCTACCCGGGATTACAGGGACCCAAACCACAGGAAAAATGTCTGGGAGATGCCTGGGAGGAATCTCATATGCATCCCAGAAGATGGAGCTTTGTCCCAGGAGAAAAATCATCTCGGGTATCTTCCCTGGAGGAGTCTGGGGTTGCTACCTGGGATCACAGGGCCCCAAAACACCGGAATAAAAACTCAGGGACATACCTGCAAGGAGTTTCGGATGCTTCCCAGAGGATGGAGCATTGTCCAAGGAGAAAAATTATCTCGGGTATCTTCCCTAGAGGAGTCCTGGGTTGCTACCCGGGATCACAGGGCCCTAAAGCACTGGAGAAAACTCTGCGGGAGACGCCTGGGAGGAATTCTGGGTAGATCCCGCAGGATGGACCACTGTCAAGAGAGAAAAATCATATTGGGTGTCTTCCCTGGAGGAGTCTGGGGTTGCTAGCTGGGATGACAGAACCCTAAACCGTGAGAAAAAAGACTCAGGGACATAGCTGCGACAAGTCTCGGATACATCCCAGAGGATGCAGCATTGTCCAAGGAGAAAAATGATCCCGGATATCTTTCCTGGAGGAGTCTGGGGTTGCTACCCGGGAGCACAGGGCCCCAAAACACCGGAATAAACACTCAGGGACATACCTGCAAGGAGTCTCGGATGCTTCCCAGAGGATGGAGCTTTGTCCAAGGAGAAAAATCATCTCGGGTGTCTTCCCTGGAGGAGTCTGAGATTGCTACCCAGGATGACAGGGCGCTAAACCACCGGAATAAAGACTCAGGGACATACCTGGAAGGAGTTTCGGATGCTTCCCAGAGGATGGAGCATTGTCCAAGGAGAAAAATCATCTCGGGTATCTTCCCTGGAGGAGTCTGGGGTTGCTACCTGGGATCACAGGGCCCTAAAGCACTGGAGAAAACTCTGCGGGAGACACCTGGGAGGAATTCTGGGTGGATCCCGCAGGACGGACCACTGTCAAGAGAGAAAAATCATATTGGGTGTCTTCCCTGGAGGAGTCTGGGGTTGCTACCTGGGATGACAGAAACATAAACCGTGAGAAAAAGACTCAGGGACATAGCTGCGACAAGTCTCGGATGCATCCCAGAGGATGGAGCTTTGTCCAAGGTGAAAAATCGTCTCGGGTATCTTCCCTGGAGGAGTCTGGGGTTGCTACCCGGGATTACAGGGACCCAAACCACAGGAAAAATGTTTGCGGGAGACGCCTGGGAGGAATCTCAGATGCATCCCAGAAGATGGAGCATTGTCCAAGGAGAAAAATCATCTCAGGTATCTTCCCTGGAGGAGTCTGGGGTTGCTACCCGGGATTACAGGGACCCAAACCACAGGAAAAATGTCTGCGGGAGACGCCTGGGAGGAATCTCAGATGCATCCCAGAAAATGGAGCATTGTCCAAGGAGAAAAATCATCTCGGGTATCTTCCCTGGAGGAGTCTGGGGTTGCTACCCGGGATCACAGGGCCCCAAAACACCGGAATAAACACTCAGGGACATATCTGCAAGGAGTCTCGGATGCTTCCCAGAGGATGGAGCTTTGTCCAAGGAGAAAAATCATCTCGGGTATCTTCCCTGGAGGAGTCTGGGATTGCTACCCAGGATGACAGGGCGCTAAACCACCGGAATAAAGACTCTGGGACATACCTGGAAGGAGTTTCGGATGCTTCCCAGAGGATGGAGCATTGTCCAAGGAGAAAAATTATCTCGGGTATCTTCCCTGGAGGAGTCTGGGGTTGCTACCCGGGATCACAGGGCCCCAAAACACCGGAATAAACAATCAGGGACATACCTGCAAGGTGTCTCGGATGCTTCCCAGAGGATGGAGCTTTGTCCAAGGAGAAAAATCATCTCGGGTATCTTCCCTGGAGGAGTCTGGGGTTGCTACCCGGGATTACAGGGACCCAAACCACAGGAAAAATGTCTGGGAGATGCCTGGGAGGAATCTCATATGCATCCCAGAAGATGGAGCTTTGTCCCAGGAGAAAAATCATCTCGGGTATCTTCCCTGGAGGAGTCTGGGGTTGCTACCCGGGATTACAGGGAACAAAACCACAGGAAAAATGTCTGCGGGAGACGCCTGGGAGGAATCTCAGATGCATCCCAGGGGATGGAGCATTGTCCAAAGAGAAAAATCATCTCGGGTATCTTCCCTGGAGGAGTCTGGGTTTGCTACCCGGGATCACAGGGCCCTAAAGCACTGGAGAAAACTCTGCGGGAGACGCCTGGGAGGAATTCTGGGTAGATCCCGCAGGATGGACCACTGTCAAGAGAGAAAAATCATATTGGGTGTCTTCCCTGGAGGAGTCTGGGGTTGCTACCCGGGATTATAGGGAACAAAACCACAGGAAAAATGTCTGGGAAATGCCTGGGAGGAATCTCATATGCATCCCAGAAGATGGAGCTTTGTCCCAGGAGAAAAATCATCTCGGGTATCTTCACTGGAGGAGTCTGGGGTTGCTACCCGGGATTACAGGGCCCTAAACCCCAGGAAGAAAACACTCAGAAACAGAGCTGGGAGGAGTCTCGGGTGCATCCCGCAGGATGGACAATAGTCCAACGAGAAAAATCAACTTGGGTATCTTCCACGGAGGAGTCTGGGGTTGCTACCCGGGATGACAGGGCCCAAAAGCACCGGAATAAACACTCAGGGAAAAAGCTGCAAGGAGTCTTGGATGCTTCCCAGAGGATGGAGCATTGTCCAAGGAGAAAAATCATCTCGGGTATCTTCCCTGGAGGAGTCTGGGGTTGCTACCCGGGATCACAGGGCCCTAAAGCACTGGAGAAAACTCTGCGGGAGACGCCTGGGAGGAATTCTGGGTAGATCCCGCAGGATAGACCACTGTCAAGAGAGAAAAATCATATTGGGTGTCTTCCCTGGAGGAGTCTGGGGTTGCTACCTGGGATGACAGAACCATAAACCGTGAGAAAAAAGACTCAGGGACATAGCTGCGACAAGTCTCGGATGCAGCCCAGAGGATGGAGCTTTGTCCAAGGAGAAAAATCGTCTCGGGTATCTTCCCTGGAGGAGTCTGGGGTTGCTACCCGGGATTACAGGGACCCAAACCACAGGAAAAATGTTTGCGGGAGACGCCTGGGAGGAATCTCAGATGCATCCCAGAAGATGGAGCATTGTCCAAGGAGAAAAATCATCTCGGGTATCTTCCCTGGAGGAGTCTGGGGTTGCTACCCGGGATTACAGGGACCCAAACCACAGGAAAAATGTCTGCGGGAGACGCCTGGGAGGAATCTCAGATGCATCCCAGAAGATGGAGCTTTGTCCCAGGAGAAAAATCATCTCGGGTATCTTCCCTGGAGGAGTCTGGGGTTGCTACCCGGGATCACAGGGCCCCAAAACACCGGAATAAACACTCAGGGACATACCTGCAAGGAGTCTCGGATGCTTCCCAGAGGATGGAGCTTTGTCCAAGGAGAAAATTCATCTCGGGTATCTTCCCTGGAGGAGTCTGGGGTTGCTACCCGGGATCACAGGGCCCCAAAACACCGGAATAAACACTCCCGGACATACCTGCAAGGAGTCTCGGATGCTTCCGAGAGAATGGAGCATTGTCTAAGGAGAAAAATCATCTCGGGTATCTTCCCTGGAGGAGTCTGGGGTTGCTACCCGGGATTACAGGGACCCAAACCACAGGAAAAATGTCTGCGGGAGACACCTGGGAGGAATCTCAGATGCATCCCAGAAGATGGAGCATTGTCCAAAGAGAAAAATCATCTCGGGTATCTTCCCTGGAGGAGTCTGGGGTTGCTACCCGGGATCACAGGGCCCTAAAGCACTGGAGAAAACTCTGCGGGAGACGCCTGGGAGGAATTCTGGGTAGATCTCGCAGGATGGACCACTGTCAAGAGAGAAAAATCATATTTGGTGTCTTCCCTGGAGGAGTCTGGGGTTGCTACCTGGGATGACAGAACCATAAACCGTGAGAAAAAGACTCAGGGACATAGCTGCCACAAGTCTCGGATGCTTCCCAGAGGATGGAGCTTTGTCCAAGGAGAAAAATCATCTCGGGTATCTTCCCTGGAGGAGTCTGGGGTTGCTACCCGGGATTACAGGGACCCAAACCACAGGAAAAATGTCTGGGAGATGCCTGGGAGGAATCTCATATGCATCCCAGAAGATGGAGCTTTGTCCCAGGAGAAAAATCATCTCGGGTATCTTCCCTGGAGGAGTCTGGGGTTGCTACCCGGGATCACAGGGCCCCAAAACACCGGAATAAACACTCAGGGACATACCTGCAAGGAGTCTCGGATGCTTCCCAGAGGATGGAGCTTTGTCCAAGGAGAAAAATCATCTCGGGTATCTTCCCTGGAGGAGTCTGGGATTGCTACCCAGGATGACAGGGCGCTAAACCACCGGAATAAAGACTCAGGGACATACCTGGAAGGAGTTTCGGATGCTTCCCAGAGGATGGAGCATTGTCCAAGGAGAAAAATTATCTCGGGTATCTTCCCTGGAGGAGTCTGGGGTTGCTACCCGGGATCACAGGGCCCCAAAACACCGGAATAAACAATCAGGGACATACCTGCAAGGTGTCTCGGATGCTTCCCAGAGGATGGAGCATTGTCCAAGGAGAAAAATCATCTCGGGTATCTTCCCTGGAGGAGTCTGGGGTTGCTACCCGGGATTACAGGGACCCAAAACACATGAAAAATGTCTGCGGGAGACGCCTGGGAGGAATCTCAGATGCATCCCAGAAGATGGAGCATTGTCCAAGGAGAAAAATCATCTCGGGTATCTTTCCTGGAGGAGTCTGGGGTTGCTACCCGGGATTACAGGGAACCAAACCACAGGAAAAATGTCTGCGGGAGACGCCTGGGAGGAATCTCAGATGCATCCCAGAGGATGGAGCATTGTCCAAAGAGAAAAATCATCTCGGGTATCTTCCCTGGAGGAGTCTGGGGTTGCTACCCGGGATCACAGGGCCCTAAAGCACTGGAGAAAACTCTGCGGGAGACGCCTGGGAGGAATTCTGGGTAGATCCCGCAGGATAGACCACTGTCAAGAGAGAAAAATCATATTGGGTGTCTTCCCTGGAGGAGTCTGGGGTTGCTACCTGGGATGACAGAACCATAAACCGTGAGAAAAAGACTCAGGGACATAGCTGCCACAAGTCTCGGATGCTTCCCAGAGGATGGAGCTTTGTCCAAGGAGAAAAATCATCTCGGGTATCTTCCCTGGAGGAGTCTGGGGTTGCTACCCGGGATTACAGGGACCCAAACCACAGGAAAAATGTCTGGGAGATGCCTGGGAGGAATCTCATATGCATCCCAGAAGATGGAGCTTTGTCCCAGGAGAAAAATCATCTCGGGTATCTTCCCTGGAGGAGTCTGGGGTTGCTACCTGGGATCACAGGGCCCCAAAACACCGGAATAAAAACTCAGGGACATACCTGCAAGGAGTTTCGGATGCTTCCCAGAGGATGGAGCATTGTCCAAGGAGAAAAATTATCTCGGGTATCTTCCCTAGAGGAGTCCTGGGTTGCTACCCGGGATCACAGGGCCCTAAAGCACTGGAGAAAACTCTGCGGGAGACGCCTGGGAGGAATTCTGGGTAGATCCCGCAGGATGGACCACTGTCAAGAGAGAAAAATCATATTGGGTGTCTTCCCTGGAGGAGTCTGGGGTTGCTAGCTGGGATGACAGAACCCTAAACCGTGAGAAAAAAGACTCAGGGACATAGCTGCGACAAGTCTCGGATACATCCCAGAGGATGCAGCATTGTCCAAGGAGAAAAATGATCCCGGATATCTTTCCTGGAGGAGTCTGGGGTTGCTACCCGGGAGCACAGGGCCCCAAAACACCGGAATAAACACTCAGGGACATACCTGCAAGGAGTCTCGGATGCTTCCCAGAGGATGGAGCTTTGTCCAAGGAGAAAAATCATCTCGGGTGTCTTCCCTGGAGGAGTCTGAGATTGCTACCCAGGATGACAGGGCGCTAAACCACCGGAATAAAGATTCAGGGACATACCTGGAAGGAGTTTCGGATGCTTCCCAGAGGATGGAGCATTGTCCAAGGAGAAAAATCATCTCGGGTATCTTCCCTGGAGGAGTCTGGGGTTGCTACCCGGGATCACAGGGCCCTAAAGCACTGGAGAAAACTCTGCGGGAGACGCCTGGGAGGAATTCTGGGTGGATCCCGCAGGATGGACCACTGTCAAGAGAGAAAAATCATATTGGGTGTCTTCCCTGGAGGAGTCTGGGGTTGCTACCTGGGATGACAGAACCATAAACCGTGAGAAAAAGACTCAGGGACATAGCTGCCACAAGTCTCGGATGCATCCCAGAGGATGGAGCTTTGTCCAAGGAGAAAAATCGTCTCGGGTATCTTCCCTGGAGGAGTCTGGGGTTGCTACCCGGGATTACAGGGACCCAAACCACAGGAAAAATGTCTGGGAGATGCCTGGGAGGAATCTCATATGCATCCCAGAAGATGGAGCTTTGTCCCAGGAGAAAAATCATCTCGGGTATCTTCCCTGGAGGAGTCTGGGGTTGCTACCCGGGATCACAGGGCCCCAAAACACCGGAATAAACACTCAGGGACATACCTGCAAGGAGTCTCGGATGCTTCCCAGAGGATGGAGCTTTGTCCAAGGAGAAAAATCATCTCGGGTATCTTCCCTGGAGGAGTCTGGGATTGCTACCCAGGATGACAGGGCGCTAAACCACCGGAATAAAGACTCAGGCACATACCTGGAAGGAGTTTCGGATGCTTCCCAGAGGATGGAGCATTGTCCAAGGAGAAAAATTATCTCGGGTATCTTCCCTGGAGGAGTCTGGGGTTGCTACCTGGGATCACAGGGCCCCAAAACACCGGAATAAACAATCAGGGACATACCTGCAAGGTGTCTCGGATGCTTCCCAGAGGATGGAGAATTGTCCAAGGAGAAAAATCATCTCGGGTATCTTCCCTGGAGGAGTCTGGGGTTGCTACCCAGGATTACAGGGACCCAAAACACAGGAAAAATGTCTGCGGGAGACGCCTGGGAGGAATCTCAGATGCATCCCAGAAGATGGAGCATTGTCCAAGGAGAAAAATTATCTCGGGTATCTTCCCTGGAGGAGTCTGGGGTTGCTACCTGGGATCACAGGGCCCTAAAGCACTGGAGAAAACTCTGCGGGAGACGCCTGGGAGGAATTCTGGGTAGATCCCGCAGGATGGACCACTGTCGAGAGAGAAAAATCATATTGGGTGTCTTCCCTGGAGGAGTCTGGGGTTGCTACCTGGGATGACAGAACCCTAAACCGTGAGAAAAAAGACTCAGGGACATAGCTGCGACAAGTCTCGGATACATCCCAGAGGATGGAGCATTGTCCAAGGAGAAAAATGATCCCGGATATCTTTCCTGGAGGAGTCTGGGGTTGCTACCCGGGATCACAGGGCCCCAAAACACCGGAAAAAAGACTCAGGGACATACCTGCAAGGAGTCTCGGATGCTTCCCAGAGGATGGAGCTTTGTCCAAGGAGAAAATTCATCTCGGGTATCTTCCCTGGAGGAGTCTGGGGTTGCTACCCGGGATCACAGGGCCCCAAAACACCGGAATAAACAATCAGGGACATACCTGCAAGGTGTCTCGGATGCTTCCCAGAGGATGGAGCTTTGTCCAAGGAGAAAAATCATCTCGGGTATCTTCCCTGGAGGAGTCTGGGGTTGCTACCCGGGATTACAGGGACCCAAAACACAGGAAAAATGTCTGCGGGAGACGCCTGGGAGGAATCTCAGATGCATCCCAGAGGATGGAGCATTGTCCAAAGAGAAAAATCATCTCGGGTATCTTCCCTGGAGGAGTCTGGGGTTGCTACCCGGGATCACAGGGCCCTAAAGCACTGGAGAAAACTCTGCGGGAGACGCCTGGGAGGAATTCTGGGTGGATCCCGCAGGATGGACCACTGTCAAGAGAGAAAAATCATATTGGGTGTCTTCCCTGGAGGAGTCTGGGGTTGCTACCTGGGATGACAGAACCATAAACCGTGAGAAAAAGACTCAGGGACATAGCTGCCACAAGTCTCGGATGCATCCCAGAGGATGGAGCTTTGTCCAAGGAGAAAAATCATCTCGGGTATCTTCCCTGGAGGAGTCTGGGGTTGCTACCCGGGATTACAGGGACCCAAACCACAGGAAAAATGTCTGGGAGATGCCTGGGAGGAATCTCATATGCATCCCAGAAGATGGAGCTTTGTCCCAGGAGAAAAATCATCTCGGGTATCTTCCCTGGAGGAGTCTGGGGTTGCTACCTGGGATCACAGGGCCCCAAAACACCGGAATAAAAACTCAGGGACATACCTGCAAGGAGTTTCGGATGCTTCCCAGAGGATGGAGCATTGTCCAAGGAGAAAAATTATCTCGGGTATCTTCCCTAGAGGAGTCCTGGGTTGCTACCCGGGATCACAGGGCCCTAAAGCACTGGAGAAAACTCTGCGGGAGACGCCTGGGAGGAATTCTGGGTAGATCCCGCAGGATGGACCACTGTCAAGAGAGAAAAATCATATTGGGTGTCTTCCCTGGAGGAGTCTGGGGTTGCTAGCTGGGATGACAGAACCCTAAACCGTGAGAAAAAAGACTCAGGGACATAGCTGCGACAAGTCTCGGATACATCCCAGAGGATGCAGCATTGTCCAAGGAGAAAAATGATCCCGGATATCTTTCCTGGAGGAGTCTGGGGTTGCTACCCGGGAGCACAGGGCCCCAAAACACCGGAATAAACACTCAGGGACATACCTGCAAGGAGTCTCGGATGCTTCCCAGAGGATGGAGCTTTGTCCAAGGAGAAAAATCATCTCGGGTGTCTTCCCTGGAGGAGTCTGAGATTGCTACCCAGGATGACAGGGCGCTAAACCACCGGAATAAAGACTCAGGGACATACCTGGAAGGAGTTTCGGATGCTTCCCAGAGGATGGAGCATTGTCCAAGGAGAAAAATCATCTCGGGTATCTTCCCTGGAGGAGTCTGGGGTTGCTACCTGGGATCACAGGGCCCTAAAGCACTGGAGAAAACTCTGCGGGAGACACCTGGGAGGAATTCTGGGTGGATCCCGCAGGACGGACCACTGTCAAGAGAGAAAAATCATATTGGGTGTCTTCCCTGGAGGAGTCTGGGGTTGCTACCTGGGATGACAGAAACATAAACCGTGAGAAAAAGACTCAGGGACATAGCTGCGACAAGTCTCGGATGCATCCCAGAGGATGGAGCTTTGTCCAAGGTGAAAAATCGTCTCGGGTATCTTCCCTGGAGGAGTCTGGGGTTGCTACCCGGGATTACAGGGACCCAAACCACAGGAAAAATGTTTGCGGGAGACGCCTGGGAGGAATCTCAGATGCATCCCAGAAGATGGAGCATTGTCCAAGGAGAAAAATCATCTCAGGTATCTTCCCTGGAGGAGTCTGGGGTTGCTACCCGGGATTACAGGGACCCAAACCACAGGAAAAATGTCTGCGGGAGACGCCTGGGAGGAATCTCAGATGCATCCCAGAAAATGGAGCATTGTCCAAGGAGAAAAATCATCTCGGGTATCTTCCCTGGAGGAGTCTGGGGTTGCTACCCGGGATCACAGGGCCCCAAAACACCGGAATAAACACTCAGGGACATATCTGCAAGGAGTCTCGGATGCTTCCCAGAGAATGGAGCATGGTCTAAGGAGAAAAATCATCTCGGGTATCTTCCCTGGAGGAGTCTGGGGTTGCTACCCGGGATTACAGGGACCCAAACCACAGGAAAAATGTCTGCGGGAGACGCCTGGGAGGAATCTCCGATGCATCCCAGAAGATGGAGCATTGTCCAAGGAGAAAAATCATCTCGGGTATCTTCCCTGGAGGAGTCTGGGGTTGCTACCCGGGATCACAGGGCCCTAAACCCCAGGAAGAAAACACTCAGAAACAGAGCTGGGAGGAGTCTCGGGTGCATCCCTCAGGATGGACAATAGTCCAAGGAGAAAAATCAACTTGGGTATCTTCCACGGAGGAGTCTGGGGTTGCTACCCGGGATGACAGGGCCCAAAAGCACCGGAATAAACACTCAGGGAAAAAGCTGCAAGGAGTCTCGGATGTTTCCCAGAGGATGGAGCATTGTCCAAGGAGAAAAATCATCTCGGGTATCTTCCCTGGAGGAGTCTGGGGTTGCTACCCGGGATCACAGGGCCCTAAAGCACTGGAGAAAACTCTGCGGGAGACGCCTGGGAGGAATTCTGGGTAGATCCCGCAGGATGGACCACTGTCAAGAGAGAAAAATCATATTGGGTGTCTTCCCTGGAGGAGTCTGGGGTTGCTACCTGGGATGACAGAACCATAAACCGTGAGAAAAAGACTCAGGGACATAGCTGCGACAAGTCTCGGATGCAGCCCAGAGGATGGAGCTTTGTCCAAGGAGAAAAATCATCTCGGGTATCTTCCCTGGAGGAGTCTGGGGTTGCTATCCGGGATCACAGGGCCCGAAAACACCGGAATAAAAACTCAGAAACATACCTGCAAGGAGTTTCGGATGCTTCCCAGAGAATGGAGCATTGTCTAAGGAGAAAAATCATCTCGGGTATCTTCCCTGGAGGAGTCTGGGGTTGCTACCCGGGATTACAGGGACCGAAACCACAGGAAAAATGTCTGCGGGAGACGCCTGGGAGGAATCTCAGATGCATCCCAGAAGATGGAGCATTGTCCAAGGAGAAAAATCATCTCGGGTGTCTTCCTTGGAGGAGTCTGGGGTTGCTACCCGGGATCACAGGGCCCTAAAGCACTGGAGAAAACTCTGCGGGAGATGCCTGGGAGGAATCTCATATGCATCCCAGAAGATGGAGCTTTGTCCCAGGAGAAAAATCATCTCGGGTATCTTCCCTGGAGGAGTCTGGGGTTGCTACCCGGGATCACAGGGCCCTAAAGCACTGGAGAAAACTCTGCGGGAGACGCCTGGGAGGAATTCTGGGTGGATCCCGCAGGACGGACCACTGTCAAGAGAGAAAAATCATATTGGGTGTCTTCCCTGGAGGAGTCTGGGGTTGCTACCTGGGATGACAGAACCATAAACCGTGAGAAAAAGACTCAGGGACATAGCTGCGACAAGTCTCGGATACATCCCAGAGGATGCAGCATTGTCCAAGGAGAAAAATGATCCCGGATATCTTTCCTGGAGGAGTCTGGGGTTGCTACCCGGGAGCACAGGGCCCCAAAACACCGGAATAAACACTCAGGGACATACCTGCAAGGAGTCTCGGATGCTTCCCAGAGGATGGAGCTTTGTCCAAGGAGAATAATCATCTCGGGTGTCTTCCCTGGAGGAGTCTGAGATTGCTACCCAGGATGACAGGGCGCTAAACCACCGGAATAAAGACTCAGGGACATACCTGGAAGGAGTTTCGGATGCTTCCCAGAGGATGGAGCATTGTCCAAGGAGAAAAATCATCTCGGGTATCTTCCCTGGAGGAGTCTGGGGTTGCTACCCGGGATCACAGGGCCCTAAAGCACTGGAGAAAACTCTGCGGGAGACGCCTGGGAGGAATTCTGGGTGGATCCCGCAGGATGGACCACTGTCAAGAGAGAAAAATCATATTGGGTGTCTTCCCTGGAGGAGTCTGGGGTTGCTACCTGGGATGACAGAACCATAAACCGTGAGAAAAAGACTCAGGGACATAGCTGCCACAAGTCTCGGATGCATCCCAGAGGATGGAGCTTTGTCCAAGGAGAAAAATCGTCTCGGGTATCTTCCCTGGAGGAGTCTGGGGTTGCTACCCGGGATTACAGGGACCCAAACCACAGGAAAAATGTTTGAGGGAGACGCCTGGGAGGAATCTCAGATGCATCCCAGAAGATGGAGCATTGTCCAAGGAGAAAAATCATCTCGGGTATCTTCCCTGGAGGAGTCTGGGGTTGCTACCCGGGATCACAGGGCCCTAAAGCACTGGAGAAAACTCTGCGGGAGACGCCTGGGAGGAATTCTGGGTAGATCCCGCAGGATGGACCACTGTCAAGAGAGAAAAATCATATTGGGTGTCTTCCCTGGAGGAGTCTGGGGTTGCTACCTGGGATGACAGAACCATAAACCGTGAGAAAAAGACTCAGGGACATAGCTGCCACAAGTCTCGGATGCTTCCCAGAGGATGGAGCTTTGTCCAAGGAGAAAAATCATCTCGGGTATCTTCCCTGGAGGAGTCTGGGGTTGCTACCCGGGATTACAGGGACCCAAACCACAGGAAAAATGTCTGGGAGATGCCTGGGAGGAATCTCATATGCATCCCAGAAGATGGAGCTTTGTCCCAGGAGAAAAATCATCTCGGGTATCTTCCCTGGAGGAGTCTGGGGTTGCTACCCGGGATCACAGGGCCCCAAAACACCGGAATAAACACTCAGGGACATACCTGCAAGGAGTCTCGGATGCTTCCCAGAGGATGGAGCTTTGTCCAAGGAGAAAAATCATCTCGGGTATCTTCCCTGGAGGAGTCTGGGATTGCTACCCAGGATGACAGGGCGCTAAACCACCGGAATAAAGACTCAGGGACATACCTGGAAGGAGTTTCGGATGCTTCCCAGAGGATGGAGCATTGTCCAAGGAGAAAAATTATCTCGGGTATCTTCCCTGGAGGAGTCTGGGGTTGCTACCTGGGATCACAGGGCCCTAAAGCACTGGAGAAAACTCTGCGGGAGACACCTGGGAGGAATTCTGGGTGGATCCCGCAGGACGGACCACTGTGAAGAGAGAAAAATCATATTGGGTGTCTTCCCTGGAGGAGTCTGGGGTTGCTACCTGGGATGACAGAAACATAAACCGTGAGAAAAAGACTCAGGGACATAGCTGCGACAAGTCTCGGATGCATCCCAGAGGATGGAGCTTTGTCCAAGGTGAAAAATCGTCTCGGGTATCTTCCCTGGAGGAGTCTGGGGTTGCTACCCGGGATTACAGGGACCCAAACCACAGGAAAAATGTTTGCGGGAGACGCCTGGGAGGAATCTCAGATGCATCCCAGAAGATGGAGCATTGTCCAAGGAGAAAAATCATCTCAGGTATCTTCCCTGGAGGAGTCTGGGGTTGCTACCCGGGATTACAGGGACCCAAACGACAGGAAAAATGTCTGCGGGAGACGCCTGGGAGGAATCTCAGATGCATCCCAGAAGATGGAGCATTGTCCAAGGAGAAAAATCATCTCGGGTATCTTCCCTGGAGGAGTCTGGGGTTGCTACCCGGGATCACAGGGCCCTAAACCCCAGGAAGAAAACACTCAGAAACAGAGCTGGGAGGAGTCTCGGGTGCATCCCTCAGGATGGACAATAGTCCAAGGAGAAAAATCAACTTGGGTATCTTCCACGGAGGAGTCTGGGGTTGCTACCCGGGATGACAGGGCCCAAAAGCACCGGAATAAACACTCAGGGAAAAAGCTGCAAGGAGTCTCGGATGTTTCCCAGAGGATGGAGCATTGTCCAAGGAGAAAAATCATCTCGGGTATCTTCCCTGGAGGAGTCTGGGGTTGCTACCCGGGATTACAGGGACCCAAACCACAGGAAAAATGTTTGAGGGAGACGCCTGGGAGGAATCTCAGATGCATCCCAGAAGATGGAGCATTGTCCAAGGAGAAAAATCATCTCGGGTATCTTCCCTGGAGGAGTCTGGGGTTGCTACCCGGGATTACAGGGACCCAAACCACAGGAAAAATGTCTGCGGGAGACGCCTGGGAGGAATCTCAGATGCATCCCAGAAGATGGAGCATTGTCCAAGGAGAAAAATCATCTCGGGTATCTTCCCTGGAGGAGTCTGGGGTTGCTACCCGGGATCACAGGGCCCTAAAGCACTGGAGAAAACTCTGCGGGAGACGCCTGGGAGGAATTCTGGGTAGATCCCGCAGGATGGACCACTGTCAAGAGAGAAAAATCATATTGGGTGTCTTCCCTGGAGGAGTCTGGGGTTGCTACCTGGGATGACAGAACCATAAACCGTGAGAAAAAGACTCAGGGACATAGCTGCCACAAGTCTCGGATGCTTCCCAGAGGATGGAGCTTTGTCCAAGGAGAAAAATCATCTCGGGTATCTTCCCTGGAGGAGTCTGGGGTTGCTACCCGGGATTACAGGGACCCAAACCACAGGAAAAATGTCTGGGAGATGCCTGGGAGGAATCTCATATGCATCCCAGAAGATGGAGCTTTGTCCCAGGAGAAAAATCATCTCGGGTATCTTCCCTGGAGGAGTCTGGGGTTGCTACCCGGGATCACAGGGCCCCAAAACACCGGAATAAACACTCAGGGACATACCTGCAAGGAGTCTCGGATGCTTCCCAGAGGATGGAGCTTTGTCCAAGGAGAAAAATCATCTCGGGTATCTTCCCTGGAGGAGTCTGGGATTGCTACCCAGGATGACAGGGCGCTAAACCACCGGAATAAAGACTCAGGGACATACCTGGAAGGAGTTTCGGATGCTTCCCAGAGGATGGAGCATTGTCCAAGGAGAAAAATTATCTCGGGTATCTTCCCTGGAGGAGTCTGGGGTTGCTACCTGGGATCACAGGGCCCTAAAGCACTGGAGAAAACTCTGCGGGAGACACCTGGGAGGAATTCTGGGTGGATCCCGCAGGACGGACCACTGTCAAGAGAGAAAAATCATATTGGGTGTCTTCCCTGGAGGAGTCTGGGGTTGCTACCTGGGATGACAGAAACATAAACCGTGAGAAAAAGACTCAGGGACATAGCTGCGACAAGTCTCGGATGCATCCCAGAGGATGGAGCTTTGTCCAAGGTGAAAAATCGTCTCGGGTATCTTCCCTGGAGGAGTCTGGGGTTGCTACCCGGGATTACAGGGACCCAAACCACAGGAAAAATGTTTGCGGGAGACGCCTGGGAGGAATCTCAGATGCATCCCAGAAGATGGAGCATTGTCCAAGGAGAAAAATCATCTCAGGTATCTTCCCTGGAGGAGTCTGGGGTTGCTACCCGGGATTACAGGGACCCAAACCACAGGAAAAATGTCTGCGGGAGACGCCTGGGAGGAATCTCAGATGCATCCCAGAAAATGGAGCATTGTCCAAGGAGAAAAATCATCTCGGGTATCTTCCCTGGAGGAGTCTGGGGTTGCTACCCGGGATCACAGGGCCCCAAAACACCGGAATAAACACTCAGGGACATATCTGCAAGGAGTCTCGGATGCTTCCCAGAGAATGGAGCATGGTCTAAGGAGAAAAATCATCTCGGGTATCTTCCCTGGAGGAGTCTGGGGTTGCTACCCGGGATTACAGGGACCCAAACCACAGGAAAAATGTCTGCGGGAGACGCCTGGGAGGAATCTCCGATGCATCCCAGAAGATGGAGCATTGTCCAAGGAGAAAAATCATCTCGGGTATCTTCCCTGGAGGAGTCTGGGGTTGCTACCCGGGATCACAGGGCCCTAAACCCCAGGAAGAAAACACTCAGAAACAGAGCTGGGAGGAGTCTCGGGTGCATCCCTCAGGATGGACAATAGTCCAAGGAGAAAAATCAACTTGGGTATCTTCCACGGAGGAGTCTGGGGTTGCTACCCGGGATGACAGGGCCCAAAAGCACCGGAATAAACACTCAGGGAAAAAGCTGCAAGGAGTCTCGGATGTTTCCCAGAGGATGGAGCATTGTCCAAGGAGAAAAATCATCTCGGGTATCTTCCCTGGAGGAGTCTGGGCTTGCTACCCGGGATCACAGGGCCCTAAAGCACTGGAGAAAACTCTGCGGGAGACGCCTGGGAGGAATTCTGGGTAGATCCCGCAGGATGGACCACTGTCAAGAGAGAAAAATCATATTGGGTGTCTTCCCTGGAGGAGTCTGGGGTTGCTACCTGGGATGACAGAACCATAAACCGTGAGAAAAAGACTCAGGGACATAGCTGCGACAAGTCTCGGATGCAGCCCAGAGGATGGAGCTTTGTCCAAGGAGAAAAATCATCTCGGGTATCTTCCCTGTAGGAGTCTGGGGTTGCTATCCAGGATCACAGGGCCCGAAAACACCGGAATAAAAACTCAGGGACATACCTGCAAGGAGTTTCGGATGCTTCCCAGAGAATGGAGCATTGTCTAAGGAGAAAAATCATCTCGGGTATCTTCCCTGGAGGAGTCTGGGGTTGCTACCTGGGATTACAGGGACCGAAACCACAGGAAAAATGTCTGCGGGAGACGCCTGGGAGGAATCTCAGATGCATCCCAGAAGATGGAGCATTGTCCAAGGAGAAAAATCATCTCGGGTGTCTTCCCTGGAGGAGTCTGGGGTTGCTACCCGGGATCACAGGGCCCTAAAGCACTGGAGAAAACTCTGCGGGAGATGCCTGGGAGGAATCTCATATGCATCCCAGAAGATGGAGCTTTGTCCCAGGAGAAAAATCATCTCGGGTATCTTCCCTGGAGGAGTCTGGGGTTGCTACCCGGGATCACAGGGCCCTAAAGCACTGGAGAAAACTCTGCGGGAGACGCCTGGGAGGAATTCTGGGTGGATCCCGCAGGACGGACCACTGTCAAGAGAGAAAAATCATATTGGGTGTCTTCCCTGGAGGAGTCTGGGGTTGCTACCTGGGATGACAGAATAATAAACCGTGAGAAAAAGACTCAGGGACATAGCTGCGACAAGTCTCGGATACATCCCAGAGGATGCAGCATTGTCCAAGGAGAAAAATGATCCCGGATATCTTTCCTGGAAGAGTCTGGGGTTGCTACCCGGGAGCACAGGGCCCCAAAACACCGGAATAAACACTCAGGGACATACCTGCAAGGAGTCTCGGATGCTTCCCAGAGGATGGAGCTTTGTCCAAGGAGAATAATCATCTCGGGTGTCTTCCCTGGAGGAGTCTGAGATTGCTACCCAGGATGACAGGGCGCTAAACCACCGGAATAAAGACTCAGGGACATACCTGGAAGGAGTTTCGGATGCTTCCCAGAGGATGGAGCATTGTCCAAGGAGAAAAATCATCTCGGGTATCTTCCCTGGAGGAGTCTGGGGTTGCTACCCGGGATCACAGGGCCCTAAAGCACTGGAGAAAACTCTGCGGGAGACGCCTGGGAGGAATTCTGGGTGGATCCCGCAGGATGGACCACTGTCAAGAGAGAAAAATCATATTGGGTGTCTTCCCTGGAGGAGTCTGGGGTTGCTACCTGGGATGACAGAACCATAAACCGTGAGAAAAAGACTCAGGGACATAGCTGCCACAAGTCTCGGATGCAGCCCAGAGGATGGAGCTTTGTCCAAGGAGAAAAATCGTCTCGGGTATCTTCCCTGGAGGAGTCTGGGGTTGCTACCCGGGATTACAGGGACCCAAACCACAGGAAAAATGTTTGAGGGAGACGCCTGGGAGGAATCTCAGATGCATCCCAGAAGATGGAGCATTGTCCAAGGAGAAAAATCATCTCGGGTATCTTCCCTGGAGGAGTCTGGGGTTGCTACCCGGGATCACAGGGCCCTAAAGCACTGGAGAAAACTCTGCGGGAGACGCCTGGGAGGAATTCTGGGTAGATCCCGCAGGATGGACCACTGTCAAGAGAGAAAAATCATATTGGGTGTCTTCCCTGGAGGAGTCTGGGGTTGCTACCTGGGATGACAGAACCATAAACCGTGAGAAAAAGACTCAGGGACATAGCTGCCACAAGTCTCGGATGCTTCCCAGAGGATGGAGCTTTGTCCAAGGAGAAAAATCATCTCGGGTATCTTCCCTGGAGGAGTCTGGGGTTGCTACCCGGGATTACAGGGACCCAAACCACAGGAAAAATGTCTGGGAGATGCCTGGGAGGAATCTCATATGCATCCCAGAAGATGGAGCTTTGTCCCAGGAGAAAAATCATCTCGGGTATCTTCCCTGGAGGAGTCTGGGGTTGCTACCCGGGATCACAGGGCCCCAAAACACCGGAATAAACACTCAGGGACATACCTGCAAGGAGTCTCGGATGCTTCCCAGAGGATGGAGCTTTGTCCAAGGAGAAAAATCATCTCGGGTATCTTCCCTGGAGGAGTCTGGGATTGCTACCCAGGATGACAGGGCGCTAAACCACCGGAATAAAGACTCAGGGACATACCTGGAAGGAGTTTCGGATGCTTCCCAGAGGATGGAGCATTGTCCAAGGAGAAAAATTATCTCGGGTATCTTCCCTGGAGGAGTCTGGGGTTGCTACCTGGGATCACAGGGCCCTAAAGCACTGGAGAAAACTCTGCGGGAGACGCCTGGGAGGAATTCTGGGTGGATCCCGCAGGACGGACCACTGTCAAGAGAGAAAAATCATATTGGGTGTCTTCCCTGGAGGAGTCTGGGGTTGCTACCTGGGATGACAGAAACATAAACCGTGAGAAAAAGACTCAGGGACATAGCTGCCACAAGTCTCGGATGCATCCCAGAGGATGGAGCTTTGTCCAAGGTGAAAAATCGTCTCGGGTATCTTCCCTGGAGGAGTCTGGGGTTGCTACCCGGGATTACAGGGACCCAAACCACAGGAAAAATGTTTGCGGGAGACGCCTGGGAGGAATCTCAGATGCATCCCAGAAGATGGAGCATTGTCCAAGGAGAAAAATCATCTCAGGTATCTTCCCTGGAGGAGTCTGGGGTTGCTACCCGGGATTACAGGGACCCAAACGACAGGAAAAATGTCTGCGGGAGACGCCTGGGAGGAATCTCAGATGCATCCCAGAAAATGGAGCATTGTCCAAGGAGAAAAATCATCTCGGGTATCTTCCCTGGAGGAGTCTGGGGTTGCTACCCGGGATCACAGGGCCCCAAAACACCGGAATAAACACTCAGGGACATATCTGCAAGGAGTCTCGGATGCTTCCCAGAGAATGGAGCATGGTCTAAGGAGAAAAATCATCTCGGGTATCTTCCCTGGAGGAGTCTGGGGTTGCTACCCGGGATTACAGGGACCCAAACCACAGGAAAAATGTCTGCGGGAGACGCCTGGGAGGAATCTCAGATGCATCCCAGAAGATGGAGCATTGTCCAAGGAGAAAAATCATCTCGGGTATCTTCCCTGGAGGAGTCTGGGGTTGCTACCCGGGATCACAGGGCCCTAAACCGCAGGAAGAAAACACTCAGAAACAGAGCTGGGAGGAGTCTCGGGTGCATCCCTCAGGATGGACAATAGTCCAAGGAGAAAAATCAACTTGGGTATCTTCCACGGAGGAGTCTGGGGTTGCTACCCGGGATGACAGGGCCCAAAAGCACCGGAATAAACACTCAGGGAAAAAGCTGCAAGGAGTCTCGGATGTTTCCCAGAGGATGGAGCATTGTCCAAGGAGAAAAATCATCTCGGGTATCTTCCCTGGAGGAGTCTGGGGTTGCTACCCGGGATCACAGGGCCCTAAAGCACTGGAGAAAACTCTGCGGGAGACGCCTGGGAGGAATTCTGGGTAGATCCCGCAGGATGGACCACTGTCAAGAGAGAAAAATCATATTGGGTGTCTTCCCTGGAGGAGTCTGGGGTTGCTACCTGGGATGACAGAACCATAAACCGTGAGAAAAAGACTCAGGGACATAGCTGCGACAAGTCTCGGATGCAGGCCAGAGGATGGAGCTTTGTCCAAGGAGAAAAATCATCTCGGGTATCTTCCCTGGAGGAGTCTGGGGTTGCTATCCGGGATCACAGGGCCCGAAAACACCGGAATAAAAACTCAGGGACATACCTGCAAGGAGTTTCGGATGCTTCCCAGAGAATGGAGCATTGTCTAAGGAGAAAAATCATCTCGGGTATCTTCCCTGGAGGAGTCTGGGGTTGCTACCCGGGATTACAGGGACCGAAACCACAGGAAAAATGTCTGCGGGAGACGCCTGGGAGGAATCTCAGATGCATCCCAGAAGATGGAGCATTGTCCAAGGAGAAAAATCATCTCGGGTGTCTTCCCTGGAGGAGTCTGGGGTTGCTACCCGGGATCACAGGGCCCTAAAGCACTGGAGAAAACTCTGCGGGAGATGCCTGGGAGGAATCTCATATGCATCCCAGAAGATGGAGCTTTGTCCCAGGAGAAAAATCATCTCGGGTATCTTCCCTGGAGGAGTCTGGGGTTGCTACCCGGGATCACAGGGCCCTAAAGCACTGGAGAAAACTCTGCGGGAGACGCCTGGGAGGAATTCTGGGTGGATCCCGCAGGACGGACCACTGTCAAGAGAGAAAAATCATATTGGGTGTCTTCCCTGGAGGAGTCTGGGGTTGCTACCTGGGATGACAGAATAATAAACCGTGAGAAAAAGACTCAGGGACATAGCTGCGACAAGTCTCGGATGCAGCCCAGAGGATGGAGCTTTGTCCAAGGAGAAAAATCATCTCGGGTATCTTCCCTGGAGGAGTCTGGGGTTGCTACCCGGGATCACAGGGCCCGAAAATACCGGAATAAAAACTCAGGGACATACCTGCAAGGAGTTTCGGATGCTTCCCAGAGAATGGAGCATTGTCTAAGGAGAAAAATCATCTCGGGTATCTTCCCTGGAGGAGTCTGGGGTTGCTACCCGGGATTACAGGGACCCAAACCACAGGAAAAATGTCTGCGGGAGACGCCTGGGAGGAATCTCAGATGCATCCCAGAAAATGGAGCATTGTCCAAGGAGAAAAATCATCTCGGGTATCTTCCCTGGAGGAGTCTGGGGTTGCTACCCTGGATCACAGGGCCCTAAAGCACTGGAGAAAACTCTGCGGGAGACGCCTGGGAGGAATTCTGGGTAGATCCCGCAGGATGGACCACTGTCAAGAGAGAAAAATCATATTGGGTGTCTTCCCTGGAGGAGTCTGGCGTTGCTACCTGGGATGACAGAACCCTAAACCCTGAGAAAAAAGACTCAGGGACATAGCTGCCACAAGTCTCGGATGCATCCCAGCGGATGGAGCTTTGTCCAAGGAGAAAAATCATCTCGGGTATCTTCCCTGGAGGAGTCTGGGGTTGCTACCCGGGATCACAGGGCCCCAAAACACCGGAATAAACACTCAGGGACATACCTGCAAGGAGTCTCGGATGCTTCCCAGAGAATGGAGCATTGTCTAAGGAGAAAAATCATCTCGGGTATCTTCCCTGGAGGAGTCTGGGGTTGCTACCCGGGATTACAGGGACCCAAACCACAGGAAAAATGTCTGCGGGAGACGCCTGGGAGGAATCTCAGATGCATCCCAGAAGATGGAGCTTTGTCCCAGGAGAAAAATCATCTCGGGTATCTTCCCTGGAGGAGTCTGGGGTTGCTACCCGGGATCACAGGGCCCCAAAACACCGGAATAAACACTCAGGGACATACCTGCAAGGAGTCTCGGATGCTTCCCAGAGGATGGAGCTTTGTCCAAGGAGAAAATTCATCTCGGGTATCTTCCCTGGAGGAGTCTGGGGTTGCTACCCGGGATCACAGGGCCCTAAACCGCAGGAAGAAAACACTCAGAAACAGAGCTGGGAGGAGTCTCGGGTGCATCCCTCAGGATGGACAATAGTCCAAGGAGAAAAATCAACTTGGGTATCTTCCACGGAGGAGTCTGGGGTTGCTACCCGGGATGACAGGGCCCAAAAGCACCGGAATAAACACTCAGGGAAAAAGCTGCAAGGAGTCTCGGATGTTTCCCAGAGGATGGAGCATTGTCCAAGGAGAAAAATCATCTCGGGTATCTTCCCTGGAGGAGTCTGGGGTTGCTACCCGGGATCACAGGGCCCTAAAGCACTGGAGAAAACTCTGCGGGAGACGCCTGGGAGGAATTCTGGGTAGATCCCGCAGGATGGACCACTGTCAAGAGAGAAAAATCATATTGGGTGTCTTCCCTGGAGGAGTCTGGGGTTGCTACCTGGGATGACAGAACCATAAACCGTGAGAAAAAGACTCAGGGACATAGCTGCCACAAGTCTCGGATGCAGCCCAGAGGATGGAGCTTTGTCCAAGGAGAAAAATCATCTCGGGTATCTTCCCTGGAGGAGTCTGGGGTTGCTACCCGGGATCACAGGGCCCCAAAACACCGGAATAAAAACTCAGGGACATACCTGCAAGGAGTTTCGGATGCTTCCCAGAGAATGGAGCATTGTCTAAGGAGAAAAATCATCTCGGGTATCTTCCCTGGAGGAGTCTGGGGTTGCTACCCGGGATTACAGGGACCCAAACCACAGGAATAATGTTTGCGGTAGATGCCTGGGAGGAATCTCAGATGCATCCCAGAAGATGGAGCATTGTCCAAGGAGAAAAATCATCTCGGGTATCTTCCCTGGAGGAGTCTGGGGTTGCTACCCGGGATTACAGGGACCCAAACCACAGGAAAAATGTCTGCGGGAGACGCCTGGGAGGAATCTCAAATGCATCCCAGAAAATGGAGCATTGTCCAAGGAGAAAAATCATCTCGGGTATCTTCCCTGGAGGAGTCTGGGGTTGCTACCCGGGATCACAGGGCCCTAAAGCACTGGAGAAAACTCTGCGGGAGATGCCTGGGAGGAATCTCATATGCATCCCAGAAGATGGAGCTTTGTCCCAGGAGAAAAATCATCTCGGGTATCTTCCCTGGAGGAGTCTGGGGTTGCTACCCGGGATCACAGGGCCCTAAAGCACTGGAGAAAACTCTGCGGGAGACGCCTGGGAGGAATTCTGGGTGGATCCCGCAGGACGGACCACTGTCAAGAGAGAAAAATCATATTGGGTGTCTTCCCTGGAGGAGTCTGGGGTTGCTACCTGGGATGACAGAATAATAAACCGTGAGAAAAAGACTCAGGGACATAGCTGCGACAAGTCTCGGATGCAGCCCAGAGAATGGAGCATTGTCTAAGGAGAAAAATCATCTCGGGTATCTTCCCTGGAGGAGTCTGGGGTTGCTACCCGGGATTACAGGGACCCAAACCACAGGAAAAATGTCTGCGGGAGACGCCTGGGAGGAATCTCAGATGCATCCCAGAAAATGGAGCATTGTCCAAGGAGAAAAATCATCTCGGGTATCTTCCCTGGAGGAGTCTGGGGTTGCTACCCTGGATCACAGGGCCCTAAAGCACTGGAGAAAACTCTGCGGGAGACGCCTGGGAGGAATTCTGGGTAGATCCCGCAGGATGGACCACTGTCAAGAGAGAAAAATCATATTGGGTGTCTTCCCTGGAGGAGTCTGGCGTTGCTACCTGGGATGACAGAACCCTAAACCCTGAGAAAAAAGACTCAGGGACATAGCTGCCACAAGTCTCGGATGCATCCCAGCGGATGGAGCTTTGTCCAAGGAGAAAAATCATCTCGGGTATCTTCCCTGGAGGAGTCTGGGGTTGCTACCCGGGATCACAGGGCCCCAAAACACCGGAATAAACACTCAGGGACATACCTGCAAGGAGTCTCGGATGCTTCCCAGAGAATGGAGCATTGTCTAAGGAGAAAAATCATCTCGGGTATCTTCCCTGGAGGAGTCTGGGGTTGCTACCCGGGATTACAGGGACCCAAACCACAGGAAAAATGTCTGCGGGAGACGCCTGGGAGGAATCTCAGATGCATCCCAGAAGATGGAGCATTGTCCCAGGAGAAAAATCATCTCGGGTATCTTCCCTGGAGGAGTCTGGGGTTGCTACCCGGGATCACAGGGCCCCAAAACACCGGAATAAACACTCAGGGACATACCTGCAAGGAGTCTCGGATGCTTCCCAGAGGATGGAGCTTTGTCCAAGGAGAAAATTCATCTCGGGTATCTTCCCTGGAGGAGTCTGGGGTTGCTACCCGGGATCACAGGGCCCTAAACCGCAGGAAGAAAACACTCAGAAACAGAGCTGGGAGGAGTCTCGGGTGCATCCCTCAGGATGGACAATAGTCCAAGGAGAAAAATCAACTTGGGTATCTTCCACGGAGGAGTCTGGGGTTGCTACCCGGGATGACAGGGCCCAAAAGCACCGGAATAAACACTCAGGGAAAAAGCTGCAAGGAGTCTCGGATGTTTCCCAGAGGATGGAGCATTGTCCAAGGAGAAAAATCATCTCGGGTATCTTCCCTGGAGGAGTCTGGGGTTGCTACCCGGGATCACAGGGCCCTAAAGCACTGGAGAAAACTCTGCGGGAGACGCCTGGGAGGAATTCTGGGTAGATCCCGCAGGATGGACCACTGTCAAGAGAGAAAAATCATATTGGGTGTCTTCCCTGGAGGAGTCTGGGGTTGCTACCTGGGATGACAGAACCATAAACCGTGAGAAAAAGACTCAGGGACATAGCTGCCACAAGTCTCGGATGCAGCCCAGAGGATGGAGCTTTGTCCAAGGAGAAAAATCATCTCGGGTATCTTCCCTGGAGGAGTCTGGGGTTGCTACCCGGGATCACAGGGCCCGAAAACACCGGAATAAAAACTCAGGGACATACCTGCAAGGAGTTTCGGATGCTTCCCAGAGAATGGAGCATTGTCTAAGGAGAAAAATCATCTCGGGTATCTTCCCTGGAGGAGTCTGGGGTTGCTACCCGGGATTACAGGGACCCAAACCACAGGAATAATGTTTGCGGTAGATGCCTGGGAGGAATCTCAGATGCATCCCAGAAGATGGAGCATTGTCCAAGGAGAAAAATCATCTCGGGTATCTTCCCTGGAGGAGTCTGGGGTTGCTACCCGGGATTACAGGGACCCAAACCACAGGAAAAATGTCTGCGGGAGACGCCTGGGAGGAATCTCAAATGCATCCCAGAAAATGGAGCATTGTCCAAGGAGAAAAATCATCTCGGGTATCTTCCCTGGAGGAGTCTGGGTTTGCTACCCGGGATCACAGGGCCCTAAAGCACTGGAGAAAACTCTGCGGGAGACGCCTGGGAGGAATTCTGGGTAGATCCCGCAGGATGGACCACTGTCAAGAGAGAAAAATCATATTGGGTGTCTTCCCTGGAGGAGTCTGGGGTTGCTACCTGGGATGACAGAACCATAAACCGTGAGAAAAAGACTCAGGGACATAGCTGCCACAAGTCTCGGATGCAGCCCAGAGGATGGAGCTTTGTCCAAGGAGAAAAATCATCTCGGGTATCTTCCCTGGAGGAGTCTGGGGTTGCTACCCGGGATCACAGGGCCCCAAAACACCGGAATAAACACTCAGGGACATACCTGCAAGGAGTTTCGGATGCTTCCCAGAGAATGGAGCATTGTCTAAGGAGAAAAATCATCTCGGGTATCTTCCCTGGAGGAGTCTGGGGTTGCTACCCGGGATTACAGGGACCCAAACCACAGGAAAAATGTTTGCGGTAGACGCCTGGGAGGAATCTCAGATGCATCCCAGAAGATGGAGCTTTGTCCAAGGAGAAAAATCATCTCGGGTATCTTCCCTGGAGGAGTCTGGGGTTGCTACCCGGGATTACAGGGACCCAAACCACAGGAAAAATGTCTGCGGGAGACGCCTGGGAGGAATCTCAGATGCATCCCAGAAAATGGAGCATTGTCCAAGGAGAAAAATCATCTCGGGTATCTTCCCTGGAGGAGTCTGGGGTTGCTACCCTGGATCACAGGGCCCTAAAGCACTGGAGAAAACTCTGCGGGAGACGCCTGGGAGGAATTCTGGGTAGATCCCGCAGGATGGACCACTGTCAAGAGAGAAAAATCATATTGGGTGTCTTCCCTGGAGGAGTCTGGCGTTGCTACCTGGGATGACAGAACCCTAAACCCTGAGAAAAAAGACTCAGGGACATAGCTGCCACAAGTCTCGGATGCATCCCAGCGGATGGAGCTTTGTCCAAGGAGAAAAATCATCTCGGGTATCTTCCCTGGAGGAGTCTGGGGTTGCTACCCGGGATCACAGGGCCCCAAAACACCGGAATAAACACTCAGGGACATACCTGCAAGGAGTCTCGGATGCTTCCCAGAGAATGGAGCATTGTCTAAGGAGAAAAATCATCTCGGGTATCTTCCCTGGAGGAGTCTGGGGTTGCTACCCGGGATTACAGGGACCCAAACCACAGGAAAAATGTCTGCGGGAGACGCCTGGGAGGAATCTCAGATGCATCCCAGAAGATGGAGCTTTGTCCCAGGAGAAAAATCATCTCGGGTATCTTCCCTGGAGGAGTCTGGGGTTGCTACCCGGGATCACAGGGCCCCAAAACACCGGAATAAACACTCAGGGACATACCTGCAAGGAGTCTCGGATGCTTCCCAGAGGATGGAGCTTTGTCCAAGGAGAAAATTCATCTCGGGTATCTTCCCTGGAGGAGTCTGGGGTTGCTACCCGGGATCACAGGGCCCTAAACCGCAGGAAGAAAACACTCAGAAACAGAGCTGGGAGGAGTCTCGGGTGCATCCCTCAGGATGGACAATAGTCCAAGGAGAAAAATCAACTTGGGTATCTTCCACGGAGGAGTCTGGGGTTGCTACCCGGGATGACAGGGCCCAAAAGCACCGGAATAAACACTCAGGGAAAAAGCTGCAAGGAGTCTCGGATGTTTCCCAGAGGATGGAGCATTGTCCAAGGAGAAAAATCATCTCGGGTATCTTCCCTGGAGGAGTCTGGGGTTGCTACCCGGGATCACAGGGCCCTAAAGCACTGGAGAAAACTCTGCGGGAGACGCCTGGGAGGAATTCTGGGTAGATCCCGCAGGATGGACCACTGTCAAGAGAGAAAAATCATATTGGGTGTCTTCCCTGGAGGAGTCTGGGGTTGCTACCTGGGATGACAGAACCATAAACCGTGAGAAAAAGACTCAGGGACATAGCTGCGACAAGTCTCGGATGCAGCCCAGAGGATGGAGCTTTGTCCAAGGAGAAAAATCATCTCGGGTATCTTCCCTGGAGGAGTCTGGGGTTGCTACCCGGGATCACAGGGCCCGAAAACACCGGAATAAAAACTCAGGGACATACCTGCAAGGAGTTTCGGATGCTTCCCAGAGAATGGAGCATTGTCTAAGGAGAAAAATCATCTCGGGTATCTTCCCTGGAGGAGTCTGGGGTTGCTACCCGGGATTACAGGGACCCAAACCACAGGAAAAATGTTTGCGGTAGACGCCTGGGAGGAATCTCAGATGCATCCCAGAAGATGGAGCTTTGTCCAAGGAGAAAAATCATCTCGGGTATCTTCCCTGGAGGAGTCTGGGGTTGCTACCCGGGATTACAGGGACCCAAACCACAGGAAAAATGTCTGCGGGAGACGCCTGGGAGGAATCTCAGATGCATCCCAGAAAATGGAGCATTGTCCAAGGAGAAAAATCATCTCGGGTATCTTCCCTGGAGGAGTCTGGGGTTGCTACCCTGGATCACAGGGCCCTAAAGCACTGGAGATAACTCTGCGGGAGACGCCTGGGAGGAATTCTGGGTAGATCCCGCAGGATGGACCACTGTCAAGAGAGAAAAATCATATTGGGTGTCTTCCCTGGAGGAGTCTGGGGTTGCTACCTGGGATGACAGAATAATAAACCGTGAGAAAAAGACTCAGGGACATAGCTGCGACAAGTCTCGGATGCAGCCCAGAGGATGGAGCTTTGTCCAAGGAGAAAAATCATCTCGGGTATCTTCCCTGGAGGAGTCTGGGGTTGCTACCCGGGATCACAGGGCCCGAAAATACCGGAATAAAAACTCAGGGACATACCTGCAAGGAGTTTCGGATGCTTCCCAGAGAATGGAGCATTGTCTAAGGAGAAAAATCATCTCGGGTATCTTCCCTGGAGGAGTCTGGGGTTGCTACCCGGGATTACAGGGACCCAAACCACAGGAAAAATGTCTGCGGGAGACGCCTGGGAGGAATCTCAGATGCATCCCAGAAAATGGAGCATTGTCCAAGGAGAAAAATCATCTCGGGTATCTTCCCTGGAGGAGTCTGGGGTTGCTACCCTGGATCACAGGGCCCTAAAGCACTGGAGAAAACTCTGCGGGAGACGCCTGGGAGGAATTCTGGGTAGATCCCGCAGGATGGACCACTGTCAAGAGAGAAAAATCATATTGGGTGTCTTCCCTGGAGGAGTCTGGCGTTGCTACCTGGGATGACAGAACCCTAAACCCTGAGAAAAAAGACTCAGGGACATAGCTGCCACAAGTCTCGGATGCATCCCAGCGGATGGAGCTTTGTCCAAGGAGAAAAATCATCTCGGGTATCTTCCCTGGAGGAGTCTGGGGTTGCTACCCGGGATCACAGGGCCCCAAAACACCGGAATAAACACTCAGGGACATACCTGCAAGGAGTCTCGGATGCTTCCCAGAGAATGGAGCATTGTCTAAGGAGAAAAATCATCTCGGGTATCTTCCCTGGAGGAGTCTGGGGTTGCTACCCGGGATTACAGGGACCCAAACCACAGGAAAAATGTCTGCGGGAGACGCCTGGGAGGAATCTCAGATGCATCCCAGAAGATGGAGCTTTGTCCCAGGAGAAAAATCATCTCGGGTATCTTCCCTGGAGGAGTCTGGGGTTGCTACCCGGGATCACAGGGCCCCAAAACACCGGAATAAACACTCAGGGACATACCTGCAAGGAGTCTCGGATGCTTCCCAGAGGATGGAGCTTTGTCCAAGGAGAAAATTCATCTCGGGTATCTTCCCTGGAGGAGTCTGGGGTTGCTACCCGGGATCACAGGGCCCTAAACCGCAGGAAGAAAACACTCAGAAACAGAGCTGGGAGGAGTCTCGGGTGCATCCCTCAGGATGGACAATAGTCCAAGGAGAAAAATCAACTTGGGTATCTTCCACGGAGGAGTCTGGGGTTGCTACCCGGGATGACAGGGCCCAAAAGCACCGGAATAAACACTCAGGGAAAAAGCTGCAAGGAGTCTCGGATGTTTCCCAGAGGATGGAGCATTGTCCAAGGAGAAAAATCATCTCGGGTATCTTCCCTGGAGGAGTCTGGGGTTGCTACCCGGGATCACAGGGCCCTAAAGCACTGGAGAAAACTCTGCGGGAGACGCCTGGGAGGAATTCTGGGTAGATCCCGCAGGATGGACCACTGTCAAGAGAGAAAAATCATATTGGGTGTCTTCCCTGGAGGAGTCTGGGGTTGCTACCTGGGATGACAGAACCATAAACCGTGAGAAAAAGACTCAGGGACATAGCTGCCACAAGTCTCGGATGCTTCCCAGAGGATGGAGCTTTGTCCAAGGAGAAAAATCATCTCGGGTATCTTCCCTGGAGGAGTCTGGGGTTGCTACCCGGGATCACAGGGCCCAAAAACACCGGAATAAAAACTCAGGGACATACCTGCAAGGAGTTTCGGATGCTTCCCAGAGAATGGAGCATTGTCTAAGGAGAAAAATCATCTCGGGTATCTTCCCTGGAGGAGTCTGGGGTTGCTACCCGGGATTACAGGGACCCAAACCACAGGAATAATGTTTGCGGTAGATGCCTGGGAGGAATCTCAGATGCATCCCAGAAGATGGAGCATTGTCCAAGGAGAAAAATCATCTCGGGTATCTTCCCTGGAGGAGTCTGGGGTTGCTACCCGGGATTACAGGGACCCAAACCACAGGAAAAATGTCTGCGGGAGACGCCTGGGAGGAATCTCAAATGCATCCCAGAAAATGGAGCATTGTCCAAGGAGAAAAATCATCTCGGGTATCTTCCCTGGAGGAGTCTGGGTTTGCTACCCGGGATCACAGGGCCCTAAAGCACTGGAGAAAACTCTGCGGGAGACGCCTGGGAGGAATTCTGGGTAGATCCCGCAGGATGGACCACTGTCAAGAGAGAAAAATCATATTGGGTGTCTTCCCTGGAGGAGTCTGGGGTTGCTACCTGGGATGACAGAACCATAAACCGTGAGAAAAAGACTCAGGGACATAGCTGCCACAAGTCTCGGATGCAGCCCAGAGGATGGAGCTTTGTCCAAGGAGAAAAATCATCTCGGGTATCTTCCCTGGAGGAGTCTGGGGTTGCTACCCGGGATCACAGGGCCCCAAAACACCGGAATAAACACTCAGGGACATACCTGCAAGGAGTTTCGGATGCTTCCCAGAGAATGGAGCATTGTCTAAGGAGAAAAATCATCTCGGGTATCTTCCCTGGAGGAGTCTGGGGTTGCTACCCGGGATTACAGGGACCCAAACCACAGGAAAAATGTTTGCGGTAGACGCCTGGGAGGAATCTCAGATGCATCCCAGAAGATGGAGCTTTGTCCAAGGAGAAAAATCATCTCGGGTATCTTCCCTGGAGGAGTCTGGGGTTGCTACCCGGGATTACAGGGACCCAAACCACAGGAAAAATGTCTGCGGGAGACGCCTGGGAGGAATCTCAGATGCATCCCAGAAAATGGAGCATTGTCCAAGGAGAAAAATCATCTCGGGTATCTTCCCTGGAGGAGTCTGGGGTTGCTACCCTGGATCACAGGGCCCTAAAGCACTGGAGAAAACTCTGCGGGAGACGCCTGGGAGGAATTCTGGGTAGATCCCGCAGGATGGACCACTGTCAAGAGAGAAAAATCATATTGGGTGTCTTCCCTGGAGGAGTCTGGCGTTGCTACCTGGGATGACAGAACCCTAAACCCTGAGAAAAAAGACTCAGGGACATAGCTGCCACAAGTCTCGGATGCATCCCAGCGGATGGAGCTTTGTCCAAGGAGAAAAATCATCTCGGGTATCTTCCCTGGAGGAGTCTGGGGTTGCTACCCGGGATCACAGGGCCCCAAAACACCGGAATAAACACTCAGGGACATACCTGCAAGGAGTCTCGGATGCTTCCCAGAGAATGGAGCATTGTCTAAGGAGAAAAATCATCTCGGGTATCTTCCCTGGAGGAGTCTGGGGTTGCTACCCGGGATTACAGGGACCCAAACCACAGGAAAAATGTCTGCGGGAGACGCCTGGGAGGAATCTCAGATGCATCCCAGAAGATGGAGCTTTGTCCCAGGAGAAAAATCATCTCGGGTATCTTCCCTGGAGGAGTCTGGGGTTGCTACCCGGGATCACAGGGCCCCAAAACACCGGAATAAACACTCAGGGACATACCTGCAAGGAGTCTCGGATGCTTCCCAGAGGATGGAGCTTTGTCCAAGGAGAAAATTCATCTCGGGTATCTTCCCTGGAGGAGTCTGGGGTTGCTACCCGGGATCACAGGGCCCTAAACCGCAGGAAGAAAACACTCAGAAACAGAGCTGGGAGGAGTCTCGGGTGCATCCCTCAGGATGGACAATAGTCCAAGGAGAAAAATCAACTTGGGTATCTTCCACGGAGGAGTCTGGGGTTGCTACCCGGGATGACAGGGCCCAAAAGCACCGGAATAAACACTCAGGGAAAAAGCTGCAAGGAGTCTCGGATGTTTCCCAGAGGATGGAGCATTGTCCAAGGAGAAAAATCATCTCGGGTATCTTCCCTGGAGGAGTCTGGGGTTGCTACCCGGGATCACAGGGCCCTAAAGCACTGGAGAAAACTCTGCGGGAGACGCCTGGGAGGAATTCTGGGTAGATCCCGCAGGATGGACCACTGTCAAGAGAGAAAAATCATATTGGGTGTCTTCCCTGGAGGAGTCTGGGGTTGCTACCTGGGATGACAGAACCATAAACCGTGAGAAAAAGACTCAGGGACATAGCTGCGACAAGTCTCGGATGCAGCCCAGAGGATGGAGCTTTGTCCAAGGAGAAAAATCATCTCGGGTATCTTCCCTGGAGGAGTCTGGGGTTGCTACCCGGGATCACAGGGCCCGAAAACACCGGAATAAAAACTCAGGGACATACCTGCAAGGAGTTTCGGATGCTTCCCAGAGAATGGAGCATTGTCTAAGGAGAAAAATCATCTCGGGTATCTTCCCTGGAGGAGTCTGGGGTTGCTACCCGGGATTACAGGGACCCAAACCACAGGAAAAATGTTTGCGGTAGACGCCTGGGAGGAATCTCAGATGCATCCCAGAAGATGGAGCATTGTCCAAGGAGAAAAATCATCTCGGGTATCTTCCCTGGAGGAGTCTGGGGTTGCTACCCGGGATTACAGGGACCCAAACCACAGGAAAAATGTCTGCGGGAGACGCCTGGGAGGAATCTCAGATGCATCCCAGAAAATGGAGCATTGTCCAAGGAGAAAAATCATCTCGGGTATCTTCCCTGGAGGAGTCTGGGGTTGCTACCCGGGATCACAGGGCCCTAAAGCACTGGAGAAAACTCTGCGGGAGACGCCTGGGAGGAATTCTGGGTAGATCCCGCAGGATGGACCACTGTCAAGAGAGAAAAATCATATTGGGTGTCTTCCCTGGAGGAGTCTGGGGTTGCTACCTGGGATGACAGAACCATAAACCGTGAGAAAAAGACTCAGGGACATAGCTGCCACAAGTCTCGGATGCAGCCCAGAGGATGGAGCTTTGACCAAGGAGAAAAATCATCTCGGGTATCTTCCCTGGAGGAGTCTGGGGTTGCTACCCGGGATCACAGGGCCCGAAAACACCGGAATAAAAACTCAGGGACATACCTGCAAGGAGTTTCGGATGCTTCCCAGAGAATGGAGCATTGTCTAAGGAGAAAAATCATCTCGGGTATCTTCCCTGGAGGAGTCTGGGGTTGCTACCCGGGATTACAGGGACCCAAACCACAGGAAAAATGTTTGCGGTAGACGCCTGGGAGGAATCTCAGATGCATCCCAGAAGATGGAGCTTTGTCCAAGGAGAAAAATCATCTCGGGTATCTTCCCTGGAGGAGTCTGGGGTTGCTACCCGGGATCACAGGGCCCTAAAGCACTGGAGAAAACTCTGCGGGAGACGCCTGGGAGGAATTCTGGGTAGATCCCGCAGGATGGACCACTGTCAAGAGAGAAAAATCATATTGGGTGTCTTCCCTGGAGGAGTCTGGGGTTGCTACCTGGGATGACAGAACCATAAACCGTGAGAAAAAGACTCAGGGACATAGCTGCGACAAGTCTCGGATGCAGCCCAGAGGATGGAGCTTTGTCCAAGGAGAAAAATCATCTCGGGTATCTTCCCTGGAGGAGTCTGGGGTTGCTACCCGGGATCACAGGGCCCGAAAACACCGGAATAAAAACTCAGGGACATACCTGCAAGGAGTTTCGGATGCTTCCCAGAGAATGGAGCATTGTCTAAGGAGAAAAATCATCTCGGGTATCTTCCCTGGAGGAGTCTGGGGTTGCTACCCGGGATTACAGGGACCCAAACCACAGGAAAAATGTTTGCGGTAGACGCCTGGGAGGAATCTCAGATGCATCCCAGAAGATGGAGCATTGTCCAAGGAGAAAAATCATCTCGGGTATCTTCCCTGGAGGAGTCTGGGGTTGCTACCCGGGATTACAGGGACCCAAACCACAGGAAAAATGTCTGCGGGAGACGCCTGGGAGGAATCTCAGATGCATCCCAGAAAATGGAGCATTGTCCAAGGAGAAAAATCATCTCGGGTATCTTCCCTGGAGGAGTCTGGGGTTGCTACCCGGGATCACAGGGCCCTAAAGCACTGGAGAAAACTCTGCGGGAGACGCCTGGGAGGAATTCTGGGTAGATCCCGCAGGATGGACCACTGTCAAGAGAGAAAAATCATATTGGGTGTCTTCCCTGGAGGAGTCTGGGGTTGCTACCTGGGATGACAGAACCATAAACCGTGAGAAAAAGACTCAGGGACATAGCTGCCACAAGTCTCGGATGCAGCCCAGAGGATGGAGCTTTGTCCAAGGAGAAAAATCATCTCGGGTATCTTCCCTGGAGGAGTCTGGGGTTGCTACCCGGGATCACAGGGCCCGAAAACACCGGAATAAAAACTCAGGGACATACCTGCAAGGAGTTTCGGATGCTTCCCAGAGAATGGAGCATTGTCTAAGGAGAAAAATCATCTCGGGTATCTTCCCTGGAGGAGTCTGGGGTTGCTACCCGGGATTACAGGGACCCAAACCACAGGAAAAATGTTTGCGGTAGACGCCTGGGAGGAATCTCAGATGCATCCCAGAAGATGGAGCTTTGTCCAAGGAGAAAAATCATCTCGGGTATCTTCCCTGGAGGAGTCTGGGGTTGCTACCCGGGATTACAGGGACCCAAACCACAGGAAAAATGTCTGCGGGAGACGCCTGGGAGGAATCTCAGATGCATCCCAGAAAATGGAGCATTGTCCAAGGAGAAAAATCATCTCGGGTATCTTCCCTGGAGGAGTCTGGGGTTGCTACCCTGGATCACAGGGCCCTAAAGCACTGGAGATAACTCTGCGGGAGACGCCTGGGAGGAATTCTGGGTAGATCCCGCAGGATGGACCACTGTCAAGAGAGAAAAATCATATTGGGTGTCTTCCCTGGAGGAGTCTGGCGTTGCTACCTGGGATGACAGAACCCTAAACCCTGAGAAAAAAGACTCAGGGACATAGCTGCCACAAGTCTCGGATGCATCCCAGCGGATGGAGCTTTGTCCAAGGAGAAAAATCATCTCGGGTATCTTCCCTGGAGGAGTCTGGGGTTGCTACCCGGGATCACAGGGCCCCAAAACACCGGAATAAACACTCAGGGACATACCTGCAAGGAGTCTCGGATGCTTCCCAGAGAATGGAGCATTGTCTAAGGAGAAAAATCATCTCGGGTATCTTCCCTGGAGGAGTCTGGGGTTGCTACCCGGGATTACAGGGACCCAAACCACAGGAAAAATGTCTGCGGGAGACGCCTGGGAGGAATCTCAGATGCATCCCAGAAGATGGAGCTTTGTCCCAGGAGAAAAATCATCTCGGGTATCTTCCCTGGAGGAGTCTGGGGTTGCTACCCGGGATCACAGGGCCCCAAAACACCGGAATAAACACTCAGGGACATACCTGCAAGGAGTCTCGGATGCTTCCCAGAGGATGGAGCTTTGTCCAAGGAGAAAATTCATCTCGGGTATCTTCCCTGGAGGAGTCTGGGGTTGCTACCCGGGATCACAGGGCCCTAAACCGCAGGAAGAAAACACTCAGAAACAGAGCTGGGAGGAGTCTCGGGTGCATCCCTCAGGATGGACAATAGTCCAAGGAGAAAAATCAACTTGGGTATCTTCCACGGAGGAGTCTGGGGTTGCTACCCGGGATGACAGGGCCCAAAAGCACCGGAATAAACACTCAGGGAAAAAGCTGCAAGGAGTCTCGGATGTTTCCCAGAGGATGGAGCATTGTCCAAAGAGAAAAATCATCTCGGGTATCTTCCCTGGAGGAGTCTGGGGTTGCTACCCGGGATCACAGGGCCCTAAAGCACTGGAGAAAACTCTGCGGGAGACGCCTGGGAGGAATTCTGGGTAGATCCCGCAGGATGGACCACTGTCAAGAGAGAAAAATCATATTGGGTGTCTTCCCTGGAGGAGTCTGGGGTTGCTACCTGGGATGACAGAACCATAAACCGTGAGAAAAAGACTCAGGGACATAGCTGCGACAAGTCTCGGATGCAGCCCAGAGGATGGAGCTTTGTCCAAGGAGAAAAATCATCTCGGGTATCTTCCCTGGAGGAGTCTGGGGTTGCTACCCGGGATCACAGGGCCCGAAAACACCGGAATAAAAACTCAGGGACATACCTGCAAGGAGTTTCGGATGCTTCCCAGAGAATGGAGCATTGTCTAAGGAGAAAAATCATCTCGGGTATCTTCCCTGGAGGAGTCTGGGGTTGCTACCCGGGATTACAGGGACCCAAACCACAGGAATAATGTTTGCGGTAGATGCCTGGGAGGAATCTCAGATGCATCCCAGAAGATGGAGCATTGTCCAAGGAGAAAAATCATCTCGGGTATCTTCCCTGGAGGAGTCTGGGGTTGCTACCCGGGATTACAGGGACCCAAACCACAGGAAAAATGTCTGCGGGAGACGCCTGGGAGGAATCTCAAATGCATCCCAGAAAATGGAGCATTGTCCAAGGAGAAAAATCATCTCGGGTATCTTCCCTGGAGGAGTCTGGGTTTGCTACCCGGGATCACAGGGCCCTAAAGCACTGGAGAAAACTCTGCGGGAGACGCCTGGGAGGAATTCTGGGTAGATCCCGCAGGATGGACCACTGTCAAGAGAGAAAAATCATATTGGGTGTCTTCCCTGGAGGAGTCTGGGGTTGCTACCTGGGATGACAGAACCATAAACCGTGAGAAAAAGACTCAGGGACATAGCTGCCACAAGTCTCGGATGCAGCCCAGAGGATGGAGCTTTGTCCAAGGAGAAAAATCATCTCGGGTATCTTCCCTGGAGGAGTCTGGGGTTGCTACCCGGGATCACAGGGCCCCAAAACACCGGAATAAACACTCAGGGACATACCTGCAAGGAGTTTCGGATGCTTCCCAGAGAATGGAGCATTGTCTAAGGAGAAAAATCATCTCGGGTATCTTCCCTGGAGGAGTCTGGGGTTGCTACCCGGGATTACAGGGACCCAAACCACAGGAAAAATGTTTGCGGTAGACGCCTGGGAGGAATCTCAGATGCATCCCAGAAGATGGAGCTTTGTCCAAGGAGAAAAATCATCTCGGGTATCTTCCCTGGAGGAGTCTGGGGTTGCTACCCGGGATTACAGGGACCCAAACCACAGGAAAAATGTCTGCGGGAGACGCCTGGGAGGAATCTCAGATGCATCCCAGAAAATGGAGCATTGTCCAAGGAGAAAAATCATCTCGGGTATCTTCCCTGGAGGAGTCTGGGGTTGCTACCCTGGATCACAGGGCCCTAAAGCACTGGAGAAAACTCTGCGGGAGACGCCTGGGAGGAATTCTGGGTAGATCCCGCAGGATGGACCACTGTCAAGAGAGAAAAATCATATTGGGTGTCTTCCCTGGAGGAGTCTGGCGTTGCTACCTGGGATGACAGAACCCTAAACCCTGAGAAAAAAGACTCAGGGACATAGCTGCCACAAGTCTCGGATGCATCCCAGCGGATGGAGCTTTGTCCAAGGAGAAAAATCATCTCGGGTATCTTCCCTGGAGGAGTCTGGGGTTGCTACCCGGGATCACAGGGCCCCAAAACACCGGAATAAACACTCAGGGACATACCTGCAAGGAGTCTCGGATGCTTCCCAGAGAATGGAGCATTGTCTAAGGAGAAAAATCATCTCGGGTATCTTCCCTGGAGGAGTCTGGGGTTGCTACCCGGGATTACAGGGACCCAAACCACAGGAAAAATGTCTGCGGGAGACGCCTGGGAGGAATCTCAGATGCATCCCAGAAGATGGAGCTTTGTCCCAGGAGAAAAATCATCTCGGGTATCTTCCCTGGAGGAGTCTGGGGTTGCTACCCGGGATCACAGGGCCCCAAAACACCGGAATAAACACTCAGGGACATACCTGCAAGGAGTCTCGGATGCTTCCCAGAGGATGGAGCTTTGTCCAAGGAGAAAATTCATCTCGGGTATCTTCCCTGGAGGAGTCTGGGGTTGCTACCCGGGATCACAGGGCCCTAAACCGCAGGAAGAAAACACTCAGAAACAGAGCTGGGAGGAGTCTCGGGTGCATCCCTCAGGATGGACAATAGTCCAAGGAGAAAAATCAACTTGGGTATCTTCCACGGAGGAGTCTGGGGTTGCTACCCGGGATGACAGGGCCCAAAAGCACCGGAATAAACACTCAGGGAAAAAGCTGCAAGGAGTCTCGGATGTTTCCCAGAGGATGGAGCATTGTCCAAGGAGAAAAATCATCTCGGGTATCTTCCCTGGAGGAGTCTGGGGTTGCTACCCGGGATCACAGGGCCCTAAAGCACTGGAGAAAACTCTGCGGGAGACGCCTGGGAGGAATTCTGGGTAGATCCCGCAGGATGGACCACTGTCAAGAGAGAAAAATCATATTGGGTGTCTTCCCTGGAGGAGTCTGGGGTTGCTACCTGGGATGACAGAACCATAAACCGTGAGAAAAAGACTCAGGGACATAGCTGCCACAAGTCTCGGATGCAGCCCAGAGGATGGAGCTTTGTCCAAGGAGAAAAATCATCTCGGGTATCTTCCCTGGAGGAGTCTGGGGTTGCTACCCGGGATCACAGGGCCCGAAAACACCGGAATAAAAACTCAGGGACATACCTGCAAGGAGTTTCGGATGCTTCCCAGAGAATGGAGCATTGTCTAAGGAGAAAAATCATCTCGGGTATCTTCCCTGGAGGAGTCTGGGGTTGCTACCCGGGATTACAGGGACCCAAACCACAGGAAAAATGTCTGCGGGAGACGCCTGGGAGGAATCTCAGATGCATCCCAGAAAATGGAGCATTGTCCAAGGAGAAAAATCATCTCGGGTATCTTCCCTGGAGGAGTCTGGGGTTGCTACCCTGGATCACAGGGCCCTAAAGCACTGGAGATAACTCTGTGGGAGACGCCTGGGAGGAATTCTGGGTAGATCCCGCAGGATGGACCACTGTCAAGAGAGAAAAATCATATTGGGTGTCTTCCCTGGAGGAGTCTGGGGTTGCTACCTGGGATGACAGAACCCTAAACCGTGAGAAAAAAGACTCAGGGACATAGCTGCCACAAGTCTCGGATGCATCCCAGAGGATGGAGCTTTGTCCAAGGAGAAAAATCATCTCGGGTATCTTCCCTGGAGGAGTCTGGGGTTGCTACACGGGATCACAGGGCCCCAAAACACCGGAATAAACACTCAGGGACATACCTGCAAGGAGTCTCGGATGCTTCCCAGAGAATGGAGCATTGTCTAAGGAGAAAAATCATCTCGGGTATCTTCCCTGGAGGAGTCTGGGGTTGCTACCCGGGATTACAGGGACCCAAACCACAGGAAAAATGTCTGCGGGAGACGCCTGGGAGGAATCTCAGATGCATCCCAGAAAATGGAGCATTGTCCAAGGAGAAAAATCATCTCGGGTATCTTCCCTGGAGGAGTCTGGGGTTGCTACCCTGGATCACAGGGCCCTAAAGCACTGGAGAAAACTCTGCGGGAGACGCCTGGGAGGAATTCTGGGTAGATCCCGCAGGATGGACCACTGTCAAGAGAGAAAAATCATATTGGGTGTCTTCCCTGGAGGAGTCTGGCGTTGCTACCTGGGATGACAGAACCCTAAACCCTGAGAAAAAAGACTCAGGGACATAGCTGCCACAAGTCTCGGATGCATCCCAGCGGATGGAGCTTTGTCCAAGGAGAAAAATCATCTCGGGTATCTTCCCTGGAGGAGTCTGGGGTTGCTACCCGGGATCACAGGGCCCCAAAACACCGGAATAAACACTCAGGGACATACCTGCAAGGAGTCTCGGATGCTTCCCAGAGAATGGAGCATTGTCTAAGGAGAAAAATCATCTCGGGTATCTTCCCTGGAGGAGTCTGGGGTTGCTACCCGGGATTACAGGGACCCAAACCACAGGAAAAATGTCTGCGGGAGACGCCTGGGAGGAATCTCAGATGCATCCCAGAAGATGGAGCTTTGTCCCAGGAGAAAAATCATCTCGGGTATCTTCCCTGGAGGAGTCTGGGGTTGCTACCCGGGATCACAGGGCCCCAAAACACCGGAATAAACACTCAGGGACATACCTGCAAGGAGTCTCGGATGCTTCCCAGAGGATGGAGCTTTGTCCAAGGAGAAAATTCATCTCGGGTATCTTCCCTGGAGGAGTCTGGGGTTGCTACCCGGGATCACAGGGCCCTAAACCGCAGGAAGAAAACACTCAGAAACAGAGCTGGGAGGAGTCTCGGGTGCATCCCTCAGGATGGACAATAGTCCAAGGAGAAAAATCAACTTGGGTATCTTCCACGGAGGAGTCTGGGGTTGCTACCCGGGATGACAGGGCCCAAAAGCACCGGAATAAACACTCAGGGAAAAAGCTGCAAGGAGTCTCGGATGTTTCCCAGAGGATGGAGCATTGTCCAAGGAGAAAAATCATCTCGGGTATCTTCCCTGGAGGAGTCTGGGGTTGCTACCCGGGATCACAGGGCCCTAAAGCACTGGAGAAAACTCTGCGGGAGACGCCTGGGAGGAATTCTGGGTAGATCCCGCAGGATGGACCACTGTCAAGAGAGAAAAATCATATTGGGTGTCTTCCCTGGAGGAGTCTGGGGTTGCTACCTGGGATGACAGAACCATAAACCGTGAGAAAAAGACTCAGGGACATAGCTGCGACAAGTCTCGGATGCAGCCCAGAGGATGGAGCTTTGTCCAAGGAGAAAAATCATCTCGGGTATCTTCCCTGGAGGAGTCTGGGGTTGCTACCCGGGATCACAGGGCCCGAAAACACCGGAATAAAAACTCAGGGACATACCTGCAAGGAGTTTCGGATGCTTCCCAGAGAATGGAGCATTGTCTAAGGAGAAAAATCATCTCGGGTATCTTCCCTGGAGGAGTCTGGGGTTGCTACCCGGGATTACAGGGACCCAAACCACAGGAAAAATGTTTGCGGTAGACGCCTGGGAGGAATCTCAGATGCATCCCAGAAGATGGAGCATTGTCCAAGGAGAAAAATCATCTCGGGTATCTTCCCTGGAGGAGTCTGGGTTTGCTACCCGGGATCACAGGGCCCTAAAGCACTGGAGAAAACTCTGCGGGAGACGCCTGGGAGGAATTCTGGGTAGATCCCGCAGGATGGACCACTGTCAAGAGAGAAAAATCATATTGGGTGTCTTCCCTGGAGGAGTCTGGGGTTGCTACCTGGGATGACAGAACCATAAACCGTGAGAAAAAGACTCAGGGACATAGCTGCCACAAGTCTCGGATGCAGCCCAGAGGATGGAGCTTTGTCCAAGGAGAAAAATCATCTCGGGTATCTTCCCTGGAGGAGTCTGGGGTTGCTACCCGGGATCACAGGGCCCGAAAACACCGGAATAAAAACTCAGGGACATACCTGCAAGGAGTTTCGGATGCTTCCCAGAGAATGGAGCATTGTCTAAGGAGAAAAATCATCTCGGGTATCTTCCCTGGAGGAGTCTGGGGTTGCTACCCGGGATTACAGGGACCCAAACCACAGGAAAAATGTCTGCGGGAGACGCCTGGGAGGAATCTCAGATGCATCCCAGAAAATGGAGCATTGTCCAAGGAGAAAAATCATCTCGGGTATCTTCCCTGGAGGAGTCTGGGGTTGCTACCCTGGATCACAGGGCCCTAAAGCACTGGAGATAACTCTGCGGGAGACGCCTGGGAGGAATTCTGGGTAGATCCCGCAGGATGGACCACTGTCAAGAGAGAAAAATCATATTGGGTGTCTTCCCTGGAGGAGTCTGGCGTTGCTACCTGGGATGACAGAACCCTAAACCCTGAGAAAAAAGACTCAGGGACATAGCTGCCACAAGTCTCGGATGCATCCCAGCGGATGGAGCTTTGTCCAAGGAGAAAAATCATCTCGGGTATCTTCCCTGGAGGAGTCTGGGGTTGCTACCCGGGATCACAGGGCCCCAAAACACCGGAATAAACACTCAGGGACATACCTGCAAGGAGTCTCGGATGCTTCCCAGAGAATGGAGCATTGTCTAAGGAGAAAAATCATCTCGGGTATCTTCCCTGGAGGAGTCTGGGGTTGCTACCCGGGATTACAGGGACCCAAACCACAGGAAAAATGTCTGCGGGAGACGCCTGGGAGGAATCTCAGATGCATCCCAGAAGATGGAGCTTTGTCCCAGGAGAAAAATCATCTCGGGTATCTTCCCTGGAGGAGTCTGGGGTTGCTACCCGGGATCACAGGGCCCCAAAACACCGGAATAAACACTCAGGGACTAACCTGCAAGGAGTCTCGGATGCTTCCCAGAGGATGGAGCTTTGTCCAAGGAGAAAATTCATCTCGGGTATCTTCCCTGGAGGAGTCTGGGGTTGCTACCCGGGATCACAGGGCCCTAAACCGCAGGAAGAAAACACTCAGAAACAGAGCTGGGAGGAGTCTCGGGTGCATCCCTCAGGATGGACAATAGTCCAAGGAGAAAAATCAACTTGGGTATCTTCCACGGAGGAGTCTGGGGTTGCTACCCGGGATGACAGGGCCCAAAAGCACCGGAATAAACACTCAGGGAAAAAGCTGCAAGGAGTCTCGGATGTTTCCCAGAGGATGGAGCATTGTCCAAGGAGAAAAATCATCTCGGGTATCTTCCCTGGAGGAGTCTGGGTTTGCTACCCGGGATCACAGGGCCCTAAAGCACTGGAGAAAACTCTGCGGGAGACGCCTGGGAGGAATTCTGGGTAGATCCCGCAGGATGGACCACTGTCAAGAGAGAAAAATCATATTGGGTGTCTTCCCTGGAGGAGTCTGGGGTTGCTACCTGGGATGACAGAACCATAAACCGTGAGAAAAAGACTCAGGGACATAGCTGCCACAAGTCTCGGATGCAGCCCAGAGGATGGAGCTTTGTCCAAGGAGAAAAATCATCTCGGGTATCTTCCCTGGAGGAGTCTGGGGTTGCTACCCGGGATCACAGGGCCCCAAAACTCCGGAATAAACACTCAGGGACATACCTGCAAGGAGTCTCGGATGCTTCCCAGAGAATGGAGCATTGTCTAAGGAGAAAAATCATCTCGGGTATCTTCCCTGGAGGAGTCTGGGGTTGCTACCCGGGATTACAGGGACCCAAACCACAGGAAAAATGTCTGCGGGAGACGCCTGGGAGGAATCTCAGATGCATCCCAGAAGATGGAGCTTTGTCCCAGGAGAAAAATCATCTCGGGTATCTTCCCTGGAGGAGTCTGGGGTTGCTACCCGGGATCACAGGGCCCCAAAACACCGGAATAAACACTCAGGGACATACCTGCAAGGAGTCTCGGATGCTTCCCAGAGGATGGAGCTTTGTCCAAGGAGAAAATTCATCTCGGGTATCTTCCCTGGAGGAGTCTGGGGTTGCTACCCGGGATCACAGGGCCCTAAACCCCAGGAAGAAAACACTCAGAAACAGAGCTGGGAGGAGTCTCGGGTGCATCCCTCAGGATGGACAATAGTCCAAGGAGAAAAATCAACTTGGGTATCTTCCACGGAGGAGTCTGGGGTTGCTACCCGGGATGACAGGGCCCAAAAGCACCGGAATAAACACTCAGGGAAAAAGCTGCAAGGAGTCTCGGATGTTTCCCAGAGGATGGAGCATTGTCCAAGGAGAAAAATCATCTCGGGTATCTTCCCTGGAGGAGTCTGGGGTTGCTACCCGGGATCACAGGGCCCTAAAGCACTGGAGAAAACTCTGCGGGAGACGCCTGGGAGGAATTCTGGGTAGATCCCGCAGGATGGACCACTGTCAAGAGAGAAAAATCATATTGGGTGTCTTCCCTGGAGGAGTCTGGGGTTGCTACCTGGGATGACAGAACCATAAACCGTGAGAAAAAGACTCAGGGACATAGCTGCGACAAGTCTCGGATGCAGCCCAGAGGATGGAGCTTTGTCCAAGGAGAAAAATCATCTCGGGTATCTTCCCTGGAGGAGTCTGGGGTTGCTACCCGGGATCACAGGGCCCGAAAACACCGGAATAAAAACTCAGGGACATACCTGCAAGGAGTTTCGGATGCTTCCCAGAGAATGGAGCATTGTCTAAGGAGAAAAATCATCTCGGGTATCTTCCCTGGAGGAGTCTGGGGTTGCTACCCGGGATTACAGGGACACAAACCACAGGAAAAATGTTTGCGGTAGACGCCTGGGAGGAATCTCAGATGCATCCCAGAAGATGGAGCATTGTCCAAGGAGAAAAATCATCTCGGGTATCTTCCCTGGAGGAGTCTGGGTTTGCTACCCGGGATCACAGGGCCCTAAAGCACTGGAGAAAACTCTGCGGGAGACGCCTGGGAGGAATTCTGGGTAGATCCCGCAGGATGGACCACTGTCAAGAGAGAAAAATCATATTGGGTGTCTTCCCTGGAGGAGTCTGGGGTTGCTACCTGGGATGACAGAACCCTAAACCGTGAGAAAAAAGACTCAGGGACATAGCTGCCACAAGTCTCGGATGCATCCCAGAGGATGGAGCTTTGTCCAAGGAGAAAAATCATCTCGGGTATCTTCCCTGGAGGAGTCTGGGGTTGCTACCCGGGATCACAGGGCCCCAAAACACCGGAATAAACACTCAGGGACATACCTGCAAGGAGTCTCGGATGCTTCCCAGAGAATGGAGCATTCTCTAAGGAGAAAAATCATCTCGGGTATCTTCCCTGGAGGAGTCTGGGGTTGCTACCCGGGATTAATGGGACCCAAACCACAGGAAAAATGTCTGCGGGAGACGCCTGGGAGGAATCTCAGATGCATCCCAGAAGATGGAGCATTGTCGAAGGAGAAAAATCATCTCGGGTACCTTCCCTGGAGGAGTCTGGGGTTGCTACCCGGGATCACAGGGCCCTAAACCGCAGGAAGAAAACACTCAGAAACAGAGCTGGGAGGAGTCTCGGGTGCATCCCTCAGGATGGACAATAGTCCAAGGAGAAAAATCAACTTGGGTATCTTCCACGGAGGAGTCTGGGGTTGCTACCCGGGATGACAGGGCCCAAAAGCACCGGAATAAACACTCTGGGAAAAAGCTGCAAGGAGTCTCGGATGTTTCCCAGAGGATGGAGCATTGTCCAAGGAGAAAAATCATCTCGGGTATCTTCCCTGGAGGAGTCTGGGGTTGCTACCCGGGATCACAGGGCCCTAAAGCACTGGAGAAAACTCTGCGGGAGATGCCTGGGAGGAATCTCATATGCATCCCAGAAGATGGAGCTTTGTCCCAGGAGAAAAATCATCTCGGGTATCTTCCCTGGAGGAGTCTGGGGTTGCTACCCGGGAGCACAGGGCCCCAAAACACCGGAATAAACACTCAGGGACATACCTGCAAGAAGTCTCGGATGCTTCCCAGAGGATGGAGCTTTGTCCAAGGAGAAAAATCATCTTGGGTATCTTCCCTGGAGGAGTCTGGCAGTGCTACCCAGGATGACAGGGCGCTAAACCACCGGAATAAAGACTCAGGGACATACCTGGAAGGAGTTTCGGATGCTTCCCAGAGGATGGAGCATTGTCCAAGGAGAAAAATTATCTCGGGTATCTTCCCTGGAGGAGTCTGGGGTTGCTACCCGGGATCACAGGGCCCTAAAGCACTGGAGAAAACTCTGCGGGAGACGCCTGGGAGAAATTCTGGGTGGATCCCGCAGGACGGACCACTGTCAAGAGAGAAAAATCATATTGGGTGTCTTCCCTGGAGGAGTCTGGGGTTGCTACCTGGGATGACAGAAACATAAACCGTGAGAAAAAGACTCAGGGACATAGCTGCGACAAGTCTCGGATGCATCCCAGAGGATGGAGCTTTGTCCAAGGAGAAAAATCATCTCGGGTATCTTCCCTGGAGGAGTCTGGGGTTGCTACCCGGGATTACAGGGACCCAAACCACAGGAAAAATGTTTGCGGGAGACGCCTGGGAGGAATCTCAGATGCATCCCAGAAGATGGAGCATTGTCCAAGGAGAAAAATCATCTCGGGTATCTTCCCTGGAGGAGTCTGGGGTTGCTACCCGGGATTACAGGGACCCAAACCACAGGAAAAATGTCTGCGGGAGACGCCTGGGAGGAATCTCAGATGCATCCCAGAAAATGGAGCATTGTCCAAGGAGAAAAATCATCTCGGGTATCTTCCCTGGAGGAGTCTGGGGTTGCTACCCGGGTTCACAGGGCCCTAAAGCACTGGAGAAAACTCTGCGGGAGACGCCTGGGAGGAATTCTGGGTAGATCCCGCAGGATGGACCACTGTCAAGAGAGAAAAATCATATTGGGTGTCTTCCCTGGAGGAGTCTGGGGTTGCTACCCGGGATTACAGGGACCCAAACAACAGGAAAAATGTCTGCGGGAGACGCCTGGGAGGAATCTCATATGTATCCCAGAAGATGGAGCATTGTCCAAAGAGAAAAATCATCTCGGGTATCTACCCTGGAGGAGTCTGGGGTTGCTACCCGGGATCACAGGGCCCTAAACCCCAGGAAGAAAACACTCAGAAACAGAGCTGGGAGGAGTCTCGGGTGCATCCCGCAGGATGGACAATAGTCCAACGAGAAAAATCAACTTGGGTATCTTCCACGGAGGAGTCTGGGGTTGCTACCCGGGATGACAGGGCCCAAAAGCCCCGGAATAAACACTCAGGAAAAAAGCTGCAAGGAGTCTCGGATGCTTCCCAGAGGATGGAGCATTGTCCAAGGAGAAAAATAATCTCGGGTATCTTCCCTGGAGGAGTCTGGGGTTGCTACCTGGGATGACAGAACCCTAAACCGCGAGAAAAAAGACTCAGGGACATAGCTGCGACAAGTCTCAGATGCATCCAGGAGGATGGAGCATTGTCCAACGAGAAAAATCATCTCGGGTATCTTCCCTGGAGGAGTCTGGGGTTGCTACCCAGGATGACAGGGCGCTAAACCACCGGAATAAAGACTCAGGTACATACCTGCAAGGAGTCTAAGATGCTTCCCACAGGATGGAGCTTTGTCCAAGGAGAAAAATCATCTCGGGTATCTTCCCTGGAGGAGTCTGGTGTTGCTACCCGGGATCACAGGGCCCAAAAGCACTGGGATAAACACTCAGGGACAAAGCTGCAAGGAGTCTCGGATGCTTCCCAGAGGATGGAGCATTGTCCAAGGAGAAAAATCATCTCGGGTATCTTTCCTGGAGGAGTCTGGGGTTGCTACCCGGGATTACAGGGAACTAAACCACAGGAAAAATGTCTGCGGGAGACATTTGGGAGGAATCTCAGATGCATCCCAGAGGATGGAGTATTGTCCAAGGAGAAAAATTATCTCGGGTATCTTCCCTGGAGGAGTCTGGGGTTGCTACCCAGGATGACAGGGCGCTAAACCACTGGAATAAAGACTCAGGGACATACCTGCAAGGAGTCTCGGATGCTTCCCAGAGGATGGAGCTTTGTCCAAGGAGAAAAATCATCTCGGGTATCTTCCCTGGAGGAGTCTGGGGTTGCTACCCGGGATTACAGGGAACCAAACAACAGGAAAAATGTCTGCGGGAGACGCCTGGGAGGAATCTCAGATGCATCCCAGAGGATGGAGCATTGTCCAAGGAGAAAAATCATCTCGGGTATCTTCCCTGGAGGAGTCTGGTGTTGCTACCCGGGATCACAGGGCCCAAAAGCACTGGGATAAACACTCAGGGACAAAGCTGCAAGGAGTCTCGGATGCTTCCCAGAGAATGAAGCATTGTCTAAGGAGAAAAATCATCTCGGGTATCTTCCCTGGAGGAGTCTGGGGTTGCTACCCGGGATTACAGGGACCCAAACCACAGCAAAAATGTCTGCGGGAGACGCCTGGGAGGAATCTCAGATGCATCCCAGAACATGGAGCTTTGTCCAAGGAGAAAAATCATCTCGGGTATCTTCCCTGGAGGAGTCTGGGGTTGCTACCCGGGATCACAGGGCCCTAAACCCCAGGAAGAAATCACTCAGAAACAGAGCTGGGAGGAGTCTCGGGTGCATCCCGCAGGATGGACAATAGTCCAAGGAGAAAAATCAACTTGGGTATCTTCCACGGAGGAGTCTGGGGTTGCTACCCGGGATGACAGGGCCCAAAAGCACTGGAATAAACACTCAGGGAAAAAGCTGCAACGAGTCTCGGATGCTTCCCAGAGGATGGAGCATTGTCCAAGGAGAAAAATAATCTCGGGTATCTTCCCTGGAAGAGTCTGGGGTTGCTACTGGGGATCACAGGGCCCCAAAACACCGGAATAAAAACTCAGGGACATACCTGCAAGGAGTCTCGGATGCTTCCCATAGGATGGAGCTTTGTCCAAGGAGAAAAATCATCTCGGGTGTCTTCCCTGGAGGAGTCTGGGATTGCTACCCAGGATGACAGGGCGCTAAACCACCGGAATAAAGACTCAGGGACATACCGGGAAGGAGTTTCGGATGCTTCCCAGAGGATGGAGCATTGTCCAAGGAGAAAAATTATCTCGGGTATCTTCCCTGGAGGAGTCTGGGGTTGCTACCCGGGATTACAGGGCCCTAATGCACTGGAGAAAACTCTGCGGGAGACGCCTGGGAGGAATTCTGGGTAGATCCCGCAGGATGGACCACTGTCAAGAGAGAAAAATCATATTGGGTGTCTTCCCTGGAGGAGTCTGGGGTTGCTACCTGGGATGACAGAACCCTAAACCGCGAGAAAAAAGACTCAGGGACATAGCTGCGACAAGTCTCGGATGCATCCCAGAGGATGGAGCATTGTCTAAGGAGAAAAATCATCTCGGGTATCTTCCCTGGAGGAGTCTGGGGTTGCTACCCAGGATGACAGGGCGCTAAACCACCGGAATAAAGACTCAGGGACATACCTGCAAGGAGTCTCGGATGCTTCCCAGAGGATGGAGCTTTGTCCAAGTAGAAAAATCATCTCGGGTATCTTCCCTGGAGGAGTCTGGGGTTGCTACCCGGGATCACAGGGACCCAAATCACAGGAAAAATGTTTGCGGGAGACGCCTGGGAGGAATCTCAGATGCATCCCAGAAGATGGAGCATTGTCCAAGGAGAAAAATCATCTCGGGTATCTTCCCTGGAGGAGTCTGGGGTTGCTACCCGGGATCACAGGGCCCCAAAACACCGGAATAAACACTCAGGGACATACCTGCAAGGAGTCTCGGATGCTTCCCAGAGAATGGAGCATTGTATAAGGAGAAAAATCATCTCGGGTATCTTCCCTGGAGGAGTCTGGGGTTGCTACCCGGGATTACAGGGCGCTAAACCACCGGAATAAAGACTAAGGGACATACCTGCAAGGAGTCTCAGATGCTTCCCGGAGGATGAAGAATTGTCCAAAGAGAAAAATCATCTCGGGCATCTTCCACGGAGGAGTCTAGTGTTGCTACCCGGGATCACAGGGCCCTAAACCCCCGGAAGAAAACACTCAGAAACAGAGCTGGGAGGAGTCTCAGGTGCATCCCGCAGGATGGACAATAGTCCAAGGAGAAAAATCAACTTGGGTATCTTCCCTGGAGGAGTCTGGGGTTGCTACCCGGGATTACAGGGACCAAAACCACAGGAAAAATGTCTGCGGGAGACGCCTGGGAGGAATCTCAGATGCATCCCAGAAGATGGAGCATTGTCCAAGGAGAAAAGTCATCTCGGGTATCTTCCCTGGAGGAGTCTGGGATTGCTACCCGGGATCACAGGGCCCCAAAACACTGGAGAAAACTCTGCGGGAGACTCCTGGGAGGAGTTCTGGATAGATCCCGCAGTTTGGACCACTGTCAAGAGAGAAAAATCATATTGGGTGTCTTCCCTGGAGGAGTCTGGGGTTGCTACCCAGGATCAGAGGGCCCCAAAACACCGGAATAAACACTCAGGGACATACCTGCAAGGAGTCTCGGATGCTTCCCAGAGGATGTAGCATTGTCCAAGGAGAAAAATCATCTCGGGTATCTTCTCTGGAGGAGTCTGGGGTTGCTACCCGGGTTTACAGGGACCCAAACCACAGGAGAAATGTCTGCGGGAGACGCCTGGGAGGAATCTCAGATGCATCCCAGAAGATGGAGCATTGTCCAAGGAGAAAAATCATCTCGGGTATCTTCCCTGGAGGAGTCTGGGGTTGCTACCCGGGATCAGAGGGCCCGAAAACACCGGAATAAACACTCAGGTACATACCTGCAAGGAGTCTCGGATGCTTCCCAGAGGATGGAGCATTGTCCAAGGAGAAAAATCATCTCGGGTATCTTCCCTGGAGGAGTCTGGGGTTGCTACCCGGGATGACAGGGCCCAAAAGCACCGGAATAAAGACTCAGAGACATACCTGCAAGGAGTCTCGGATGCTTCCCAGAGGATGGAGCATTGTCCAAGCAGAAAAATTATCTCGGGTATCTTCCCTAGAGGAATCTGGGGTTGCTAGCCGGGATCACAGGGCCCTAAAGCACTGGAGAAAACTCTGCGGGAGACGCCTGGGAGGAGTTCTGTGTAGATCCCGCAGGATGGACCACTGTCAAGAGAGAAAAATCATATTGGGTGTCTTCCCTGGAGGAGTCTGGGGTTGCTACCTGGGATGACAGAACCATAAACCGTGAGAAAAAGACTCAGGGACATAGCTGCGACAAGTCTCGGATGCATCCCAGAGGATGGAACATTGTCCAAGGAGAAAAATCATCTCGGGTATCTTCCCTGGAGGAGTCTGGGGTTGCTACCCGGGTTTACAGGGACCCAAACCACAGCAAAAATGTCTGTGGGAGACGCCTGAGAGGAATCTCAGATGCATCCCAGAAGATGGAGCATTATCCAAGGAGAAAAATCATCTCGGGTATCTTCCCTGGAGGAGTCTGGGGTTGCTACCCGGGATTACAGGGACCCAAACCATAGGATAAATGTCTGTGGGAGATGCCTGGGAGTAATCTCATATGCATCCCAGAAGATGGAGCTTTGTCCAAGGAGAAAAATCATCTCGGGTATCTTCCCTGGAGGAGTCTGGGGTTACTACCCGGGATCACAGGGCCCCAAAACACCGGAGAAAACTCTGCGGGAGACTCCTGGGAGGAGTTCTGGATAGATACCGCAGTATGGACCACTGTCAAGAGAGAAAAATCATATTGGGTGTCTTCCCTGGAGGAGTCTGGGGTTGCTACCCGAGATCACAGGGCCCCAAAACACCGGAATAAACACTCAGGGACATACCTGCAAGGAGTCTCGGATGCTTCCCAGAGAATGTAGCATTGTCCAAGGAGAAAAATCATCTCGGATATCTTCCCTGGAGGAGTCTGGGGTTGCTACCCGGGATTACAGGGACCAAAACCACAGGAAAAACGTCTGCGGGAGACGCCTGGGAGGAATCTCAGATGCATCCCAGAAGATGGGGCATTGTCCAAGGAGAAAAGTCATCTCGGGTATCTTCCCTGGAGGAGTCTGGGGTTGCTACCTGGGATGACAGAACCACAAACTGCGAGAAAAAAGACTCAGGGACATAGCTGCGACAAGTCTCGGATGCATCCCAGAGGATGGAGCATTGTCCAAGGAGAAAAATCATCTCGGGTTATCTTCCCTGGAGGAGTCTGGGGTTCCTATCTGGGATCACAGGGCCCTAAAGCACTGGAGAAAACTCTGCGGGAGACGCCTGGGAGGAATCTCAGATGCATCCCAGAAGATGGAGCATTGTCCAAGGAGAAAAATCATCTCGGGTATCTTCCCTGGAGGAGTCTGGGATTGGTACCCGGGTTTACAGGGACCCAAACCACAGGAAAAATGTCTGCGGGAGACGCCTGGGAGGAATCTCAGATGCATCCCAGAAGATGGAGCATTATCCAAGGAGAAAAATCATCTTGGGTATCTTCCCTGGAGGAGTCTGGGGTTGCTACCCGGGATCACAGGGCCCCAAAACACCGGAATAAACACTCAGGGACATACCTGCAAGGAGTCTCGGATGCTTCCAAGAGGATGGAGCATTGTCCAAGGAGAAAAATCATCTCGGGTATCTTCCCTGGAGGAGTCTGGGGTTGCTACCCGGGATCACAGGGCCCCAAAACACCGGAATAAACACTCAGGGACATACCTGCAAGGAGTCTCGGATGCTTCCAAGAGGATGGAGCATTGTCCAAGGAGAAAAATCATCGCGGGTATCTTCCCTGGAGGAGTCTGCGGTTGCTACCCGGGTTTACAGGGACCCAAACCAAAGGAGAAATGTCTGCGGGAGACGCCTGGGAGGAATCTCAGATGCATCCCAGAAGATGGAGCATTATCCAAGGAGAAAAATCATCTCGGGTATCTTCCCTGGAGGAGTCTGGGGTTGCTACCCGGGATCACAGGGCCCCAAAACACCGGAATAAACACTCAGGGACATACCTGCAAGGAGTCTCGGTTGCTTCCCAGAGGATGGAGCATTGTCCAAGCAGAAAAATCATCTCAGGTATCTTCCCTGGAGGAATCTGGGGTTGCTACCCGGGATCACAGGGCCCCAAAACACCGGAATAAACACTCAGGAACATACCTGCAAGGAGTCTCGGATGCTTCCCAGAGGATGGACCATTGTCCAAAGAGAAAAATCATCTCGGGTATCTTCCCTGGAGGAGTCTGGGGTTGGTACCTGGGATGACAGAACCCTAAACTGCGAGAAAAAAGATTCAGGGACATAGCTGCGACAAGACTCAGATGCATCCCACAGGATGGAGCTTTGTCCAGGAAGAAAAATCATCTCGGGTATCTTCCCTGGAGGAGTCTGGGGTTGCTACCCGGGATCACAGGGCCCCAAAACACCGGAATAAACACTCAGGAACATACCTGCAAGGAGTCTCGGATGCTTCCCAGAGGATGGAGCTTTGTCCAAGGAGAAAAATCATCTCGGGTATCTTCCCTGGAGGAGTCGGGGGTTGCTACCCGGGATGACAGGGACCCAAACCACCGGAAAAATGTCTGCGGGAGACGCCTGGGAGGAATCTCAGGTGCATCCCAGAAGATGGAGCATTGTCCAAGGAGAAAAATCATCTCGGGTATCTTCCCTGGAGGAGTCTGGGGTTGCTACCCGGGATCACATGGCCCTAAAGCACTGGAGAAAACTCTGCGGGAGACGCCTGGGAGGAGTTCTGGGTATATCCCGCAGGATGGACCACTGTCAAGAGAGAAAAATCGCCTTGGGTGTCTTCACTGGAGGAGTCTGGGGTTGCTACCTGGGATGACAGAACCCTAAACCGCGAGAAAATATACTCAGGGACATAGCTGTGATAGTCTTGTATGCATCCCAGAGGATGGAGCTTTGTCCAAGGAGAAAAATCATCTCGGGTATCGGGAATCCCACACTCTGAAGGCAAAGGGGGAGGTCTGGAGAGAGGAAGATTTTCCCTCAGTTGAGGAGGACCGTGTTAGAGACCACTTGGCCAAGCTGGACATTCACAAGTCCATGGGCCCTGACGGGATGCATCCGCGAATGCTGAGAGAGCTGGCGGATGTTATTGCTAGACCACTCTCCATCGTCTTTGAACGGTCATGGAGAACAGGAGAGGTGCCTGAGGACTGGAGGAAGGCCGACATCACTCCAATCTTCAAAAAAGGCAAGAAGGAGGACCCAGGGAACTACAGACCGCTTAGTCTAACCTCTGTCCCTGGGAAGGTATTGGAGCGACTCATTCTGGATGTCATCTCCAAACACGTTGAGGAACAGCAAGTTATTGGAAGTGGTCAACATGGATTTACCAAGGGTAGATCGTGCTTGACCAATCTGATAGCTTTCTATGATGTTATAAGTGGTTGGCTGGATGAGGGGAAAGTCGTGGATGTCATCTACCTTGACTTTAGCAAGGCTTTTGACACTGTCTCCCATGACATCCTCATTAGGAAGCTGAGGAAGTATGGGCTAGATGAGGTGACAGTGAGGTGGATTGAGAGTTGGCTGCGGGACAGAACTCAGAGGGTTGTGATCAGCGGCACAGAGTCTAGTTGGAGGCCTGTAACCAGTGGTGTCCCCCAGGGGTCAATACTGGGTCCAATTTTGTTTAATATATTCATTAATGACCTGGATGAGGGGACAGAGTGTATCCTCAGCAAGTTTGCTGATGATACCAAACTGGGTGGGGTGGCTGACACCCCAGAGTGCTGTGCTGCCATCCAGCGTGACCTGGACAGGCTGGAGAGCTGGGCAGAGAAGAACCTAATGAGGTTCAACAAAAGCAAGTGCAAGGTCCTGCACCTGGGGAGGAAGAATGTAAAGCACCAGTATAGGTTAGGGGCGGACCTGCTGGGAAGTAGCTCTGAGGAGAAGGATCTGGGGGTCGTGGTCATTCTCCCCCTCTGCTCTGCACTGGTGAGGCCACAACTGGAATACTGTGTCCAGTTTTGGGCTCCCCAGTTCAAGAGGGACAGGGAACTGCTGGAGCGGGTCCAGCGAAGGGCAACTAAGATGATTAAGGGCTTGGAGCACCTCCCTTATGAGGAAAGGCTGAGAGCTGGGACTCTAGCCTGGAGAAGAGAAGGCTGAGGGGAGACCTTATTATGGCATACAAGTATCTAAAGGGTGGGTTGAAGGAGGATGGAGCCAGGCCCTTTTCATTGGTTCCAAGTGACAGGACGAGGGGCAATGGGCACAAGTTAGAACACAGGAAGTTCCGTTCAAATACAGGGAAACAGTTCTTTACGGTGAGGGTGTCAGAGCACTGGAACAGGCTGCCCAGGGAGGTGGTGGAGTCCCCTTCCCTGGAGATTTTCAAGACCCGCCTGGATGCAGTCCTGAGTAATGTGCTCTGGGCAATCCTGCTTTGGCAGGGGAGTTGGGCTAGATGATCCCTAGAGGTCCCTTCCAACTCTGATAATTCTGTGATTCTGTGATTCTGTGATCTTCCCTGGAGGAGTCTGGGGTTGCTACCCGGGATTACAGGGACCCAAACCACCGGAAAAATGTCTGCGGGAGACGCCTGGGAGGAATCTCAGATGCATCCCAGAAGATGGAGTAATGTCCAAGGAGAAAAATCATCTCGGGTATCTTCCCTGGAGGAGTCTGGGGTTGCTACCCAGGATGACAGGGCCCTAAACCACCGGAATAAAGACTCAGGGACATACCTGCAAGGAGTCTTGGATGCTTCCCAGAGGATGGAGAATTGTCCAAAGAGAAAAATCATCTCGGGTATCTTCCACGGAGGAGTATAGGGTTGCTACCCGGGATCACAGGGCCCTAAACCCCAGGAAGAAAACACTCAGAAACAGAGCTGGGAGGAGTCTCAGGTGCTTCCCGCAGGATGGACAATAGTCCAAGGTGAAAAATCAACTTGGGTATTTTCCACGGAAGAGTCTGGGGTTGCTACCCGGGATCACAGGGCCCAAAACCACCGGAATAAACACTCAGGGACAAAGCTGCAAGGAGTCTCGGATGCTTCCCAGAGGATGGAGCATTGTCCAAGGAGAAAATTCATCTCGGGTATCTTCACTGGAGGAGTCTGCGGTTGCTACCCAGGATCGCGGGGCCCTAAAGCACTGGAGAAAACTCTGCGGGAGACGCCTGGGAGGAGTTCTGGATAGATCCCGCAGGATGGACCACTGTCAAGAGAGAAAAATCATCTTGGGTGTCTTCCCTGGAGGAGTCTGGGGTTGCTACCTGGGATGACAGAACCCTAAACGGCGAGAAAAAAGACTCGGGGACATAGCTGCGACAAGTCTCGGATGCATCCCAGAGGATGGAGCTTTGTCCAAGGACAAAAATCATCTCGGGTATCATCCCTGGAGGAGTCTGGGGTTGCTACCCGGGATTACAGGGATCCAAACCACCGGAATAAAGACTCAGGGACATAGCTGCGACAAGTCTCGGTTGCTTCCCAGAGGATGGAGCATTGTCCAAGGAGAAAAATCATCTCGGGTATCTTCCCTGGAGGAGTCTGGGGTTGCTACCCGGGATTACAGGGACCCAAACCACTGGAATAAAGACTCAGGGACATACCTGCAAGGAGTCTCGGATGCTTCCCAGAGGATGGAGCATTGTCCACAGAGAAAAATCATCTCAGGTATCTTCCCTGGAGGAGTCTGCGGTTGCTACCCGGGATTCCAGGGAACCAAACCACAGGAAAAATGTCTGCGGGAGACGCCTGAGAGTAATCTCAGGTGCATCCCAGAAGATGGAGCATTGTCCAAGGACAAAAATCATCTCGGGTATCTTCCCTGGAGGAATCTGGGGTTGCTACCCGGGATTACAGGGAACCAAACCACTGGAATAAAGACTCAGGGACATACCTGCAAGGAGTCTCGGATGCTTCCCAGAGGATGGAGCATTGTCCAAAGAGAAAAATCATCTCGGGTATCTTCCCTGGAGGAGTCTGGGGTTGCTACCCGGGATCACAGGGCCCTAAAGCACTGGAGAAAACTCCGCGGGAGACGCCTGGGACGAGTTCTGGATAGATCCCGCAGGATGGACCACTGTCAAGAGAGAAAAATCATCTCGGGTGTCTTCCCTGGAGGAGTCTGGGGTTGCTACCTGGGATGACAGAACCCTAAACCGCGAGAAAAAAGACTCGGGGACATAGCTACGACAAGTCTCAGATGCATCCCAGAGGATGGAGCTTTGTCCAAGGATAAAAATCATTTCGGGTATCTTCCCTGGAGGAGTCTGGGGTTGCTACCCGGGATCACAGGGCCCTAAAGCATTGGAGAAAACTTGCGGGAGATGCCTGGGAGGAGTTCTGGGTAGATCTTGCAGGATGGAGTACTGTCAAGAGAGAAAAATCATCTTGGTTGTCTTCCCTTGAGGAGTCTGGGGTTGCTACCTGGGATGACAGGGCCCTAAACAACCGGAAAAAACTCTCAGACACATAATTGCAAGGAGTCTCGGATGCATCCCAGAGGAAGGAGCATTTTCCAAGGAGAAAAATCATGTGGGGTATCTTCCCTGGAGGAGTCTGGGGTTGCTACCCGGGATCACAGGTCACCAAAACACTGGAAAAAAAGACTCAGGGCCATACCTGGGTGGGGTGTCGGGTGCATCCCAGAGAATGGAGCATTGTACAAGGAGAAAAATCATCTTGGGTATCTTCCCTGTATGAGTCTGGGGTTGCTTCCTGGGAGCTCAGGTCCCTAAAGCAGTGATCAAATGCCTGCAGGAGTTGCCTGGGAGGAGTCTTGGGTGGATCCTGGAAGATACATTTTCATAGTAAAAGAGTGTTTTGGTAGAGAATACCATGTCAGGTTTCCATGCTGGGATGGCCCTGAGGTGCCCCAAGTGGAAGCAGAGGAGGGGTTGGGCAGTGCTGGTGTCCCCTGGAGCCATGGCTGCCCTGGAGGCCACGCAAAAGGTCTTGCTCGAGTGCTCAGCGAACAGGCGATCGCCAGTTTGGGGGTCAGGAAGGAATTTTTCCCCCGGGCACACTGGCACGGGCCCCCGGGGGTCTTTCGCCTTCCTCTGCAGCCCCGAGCACGGCCCCTCGCCAGGGCTCCTCGGGGCCAGTTGTGGCCAGCGGTTCCCTGTCCTGGCAGGAGCGGGAGTCCAGCGGTGCCCTCCATCCCTCCGCCTCTCCTCCCTGTGCCAGCTTGGCAGGGGCACCTCCGGGACCTCCCTGCACGAGCCCCCCGGGGGTCTTCTGCCCTGGGCCGGGCACGGCCTGCTTGCACAGGCTGCAGGCGCCATGCTGCCTCAGGACGGAGCGGGCAATCGAAGCGGAGCCTCCGTCTCCTCTGCCAGAGCCGCCGGCTGTGCCTCGTCTGTCCCGGCCGCAGCCCGAGAGCGTCTCCACCGGCCCGGGCCCGACCCTGTGCCCCGGGGGAGCCCCGCAGCCTCTGCCCCGCCGCCAGCCCGCCTCTCCCCGGGCCCGTCCCCGTCCCCGTCCCCGCCGGCACCGGGGGGAGCGCCGCCAGCGGCCGCAGCCCGGCCCCTCTCCGCACCCCCGCTGCCCGCCGACGGCCGCCCCGCCAGACCCCCGGCAGCAGCGGGCAGGGGCGGGGCCGCGCCCGGGGGACGCCCGACGGCTGCGCCGCTGCCCGCTCCCGCGGGGACCCGCTCACGGGCCCGCCGGCCCCGCGCTTCTGCCCTCGGGCCCCGCCGCGGCCTCCGCAGCCTCCGCGGAGCGAGGCCCACACGCCCCCTGCCCGCAGCCCCCGCACGCACCCACCGGGACCCCCGGCCCCCTCCGCGCCCACACCTGCCCCGCCGCTCCGCCGGGGCTCCCGCCGCACGGCCCGGCCCGGGCCCGCAGGGCCGCAGCCCACTCGAGCCGAGCCGAGCCCAGCCCAGCCCAGCCCAGCCCAGCCCAGCCCGGCCCAGACGAACCGAGCCCAGCCGATCCAGCCAGCCGTGCGGGCAGAGCCGGGCCGAGCCGGGCGGGGGGAGCAGGCGGCAGGCGCGGCCGCAGCGAGGCAGTGCCGCCTCCCCGGGACTCCCTCCCGCCTCTGCCGGGGATGGGGGGCGGGTGGCCGAGCAGCGCAGCGTCCCCGCAGGGCCCTCCCTGCCCTCTGCACCTGCGGGAGCAGACAAGTCCCCCCCAGGAGAGGCACTCCACGCTGTTCCATCCTTCCCCCGCTCTCTGCCCCCCTGCCCGTCCCCAGCGTCTTCCCGTCCTTTGGGACCTGCTCCTTGCTGCCCGGCCAGCTCCTCTGGGAAGCCCCTTCCCGGGCACTCTTGGGCCAGCAGGCAGTGCCAACGGCGGCCCTGGCAAGGGCCTGTGGCCCAACGCCTGTGGCAACCCAGCCCCGTCCTGCTGGGGAGGGCGAGGATGGGGCTGTGCTTGTGGCCGGGCGGGAGCAGTGTGGGTTGGGGGGATGCTGCATGCCCCCAGGGATGCCATACCCGTGGACATGCTGTGCCCGCAGGGATGCCATGCCCGTGGGGGTTGCCATGCCCACTGGGGTGCTGTGCCTGGGGGATTGCCATGTCTGTGGAGATTCTACGCCCGCAAGGAGGTAGGTGCTGTATCCCATGGGGATGCCGTGCCCCTGGAGATGCTGTGACCATGGTGGTGCCGTGCCCGTTAGAATGCTGTGCGCGCAGCGTGCTGGCACTGTGTGAGGTCTGCTGGTCCCTGCTGCAGGACTGGGTGATCAGTGTGACCATCAGCTGGAACTGCAACCTGGACCTGTCCGACAGCGAGTGCCACCCTCGCTACTCCTTCCACCACCTCCACCCCAAAAGGACTTCGGCTTCCCCTTGGCTACAGCTACAGGTGATGGCCCTGGCCCTGCCCTGGCCCCACATCCTTTATCCAGCCCTGCCCCACCATCCCCACAGCGCCCATTGGTCTGAGGATGCTCTGTGGTGGGGGGGCATCACCCTGGGGTGCTCCAGCCTCAGGCCAGCCCATCCCGTCCCTGCCCGGGTACCACCGGAGCTGCAAAGGGCCATGGTGGCAGGCTGGGGTAACACTCGCTCTGCCCAAGACCATCCAAGTCCCCCCCAGCTCTGAGTGACATGCTGCCCCCAGAAGGAATTGCACCCCTGCCTGGGTGGGACATGTCCTACAGCCCCCATGTGTCACCACTGCCAGCCCCAGGCCTGTCAAGAAACCCCCGTGCTCAGCATCCCTGCCTGGGGCTGCTCCCTGCAGGCAGAATGGAGGGGGGGGACGGGACGGGACAGGACGGGACGGGGGGGGGTGTCGTCCCCATCCTTGAGCCCTGCAGTGCTGACGTGCGGAAACAAACTCCACAACTGACGCAGAGTTACAAAGCAGCTATGTCTATTGCAGCGCTGTTGCAAGGGGGATCGCTCCTGCAAACTCGCACACCGTAAAGGGTTAGTTATACACCTTATAGACATGCCATATATACACATTCACAAGGGTTTCGGAGAAGTGATTAACATGCTCATGACTTTTCCGGGAACTCGTTACCATAGGCTACTACCCACCCCGGTATGCCCATTATAGTCTCTCGATGGTCCTTCAGAATCCTCTGGGAGTCGTTGACTCCTTTTTAATCACTGTATTGTTTTGGTCAACTGTCCTTATCTGGTTGCCAAAGCCGCTGCTCTATGGCTCCAGATGGCTCTGCTCTCTGCCACTTCCAAGGTAGAGCTGCCCCAGGGTCACCATTCAGGAGCCTCTCAGCTACGACTCTCGCTATGCATTTTGCTATGTTGCAATGTCTCACTGGATGTTGTTTCCCCGTAGCGGTGCCATGGTGGGGACAGCCACATCCCCCAGCGCTCGTGGGGAGCTGGAGGGCCCTGGGGCTGCTTGCCCTGCTGCGGGCATGTGGGAAGAGCGCGGGGTCCCCCCAGCCCCCTCCGGGCACCGTCCCTGCCCACAGGCTGCCTGCAGAACCTGACACAGGCAGGCACCTTGGTTCGGGCGGCATTGCCCCCCCCGCTGCTACTGCAAGAGGAGGTCGTCCCTGACGGCACCTTGGCGTTGTCCCGAGAGCCCCCGGGGAGCACAGGAGGGGCTCTGCCCGCAGCCCCGGGGACCCTTTTCCCCCGGAGGGGGGCAGGAGCAGGAGCCGCCTGTCCGACGCTGGCAGCCCCTTCCCCTAGAGCTGCAGGGGGACAGCCGGGGGGGCTGCAGGGATCAGACACGGACGGGTCCGTGGTCCTTCCTGCCCAGCAAGGTCACAGCTCCACCCCCTCAGCTGCATGCACCCCCCCACGGCCACAGCTCCTGCTTCCCCCCTCCCCAAATCTACACCTGCCTTCTACAAGCCAGTCATTTACAGAAATTCAACATTAAAACCGCACCTGGGGGCCAGCACAGCCCTGCGGAGCACAGCTCCAGCCCTCGGTGCCCCCAGACCCCTGTGCCCGGCAGCGGGGGGCAGGACAGCCCCACGTTCCAGCTCTTCTCCCGCAGCTCCTCCGCGTTCGGCTCCCCTTCCCCCTCCTCTTCTGCCCCCGCCACCTCCTCCTCCCACACTCCTCTCTTGCCGCTGTCCTTCTGGAGGGAGACAGGGACGGCGCAGCAGTTCCTCCTGCCCGGCCAACACCTCCCTGCTCAGCTCAACCCCCCCCGCTGCTGCCGGGGTACGGAGCGCTTCCCAGCTCTGACCTCCCCGTAGCGGACGCGAGAGTCCAACTGCCCTCGATACCTCCATAACCGGCTGGATCCATCCAGAGCAGGAACTCCCCGCAGCGGGAGCAGGAGATGGTCAGAGAGCGGAAGATCCCCTCGGAGTGGGTGCGGGAGGGCAGAGACTGCAGTCCCCCCCCGCGTTGGCATCGCCCCGAGTTCAGAGCCTTCTTTGGGGGACACTGTGGGGAGGAGGCGGTGCTGGCAAAGAGGGGGGGTTCCCTTCTCCCCTCCCACCACTGGGGGAGGGATGGGCCGAACAGATCCGACCCCCGCCGACCCCATCCGACCCCCGCCGAGCGGAGCCGACCCCATCCGAGCGGAGCCGAGCCCCGCCGGTGCCCGCGGGCGCGGTGCGGCTCCTCCCGCCGCGGGTGACGGCGCGCAGGAACCGGCCCCGCGGCACCGGGCGCTGCAGCTGCTCGTCCCGCTGCGCTCCGGCGGGGCGGCGCGGGCTCGGGGAGCTCCTGCCCAGGGCGGGGGCGGGCGGGCGGAGCGGGGCGCTGCCGGGGCCGGGGGGCGGCCCGCGGGGGAGGGGGCGTGTGGCGGTGGGAATGCGCGGACTGCGATATGCAGGATCGAAACCGGAATCCGCTGTATTAAGCAAGCGTGCTCTTTACATACCTTTCTACCAAGGCAGTAATTTCCTACTGTACTTGTTTACACCATCGCGTACTCCAAAAGATCACGTTCCCACCGAAAAGGGAATCTCTCTTCCCTGTGAGCAGCACCTCCTTATCTCGGGAGAAGCTTCACACAACTTCGTCGTCTGCCAGAACAGTGCTGCAGCTGCTTATTCCTCCCGATTAGTTCTACCCCACTTAACCCTTCTTTTGCCTCAGTCCCCACATCTCCCCCTTTTTTGTTTTTCAATTAGAAACGCCGAGTTTATCATCTTCTGCAGGGCCCTTTGCAGACAAGAGTATAAACATGGAACAATTAATGCTATAAAAAAAATTATGATCAATATCATTAATCCTGTCTTAATGATTGCAGCTATCCATCCTGTAATTCCCCAACCAGATAACAAATCGTTCAACCAATTCCATTCATTGTCTACTTGCAACTTTCTGACCCCCTCCTTTAACATTTGAATGCTTTTATGCACAGATTCTGAATGATCTGACAGATTCACGCGACACACTTGTGAAAGACCAAAGTAACCGCTGGGCTGTAGCCGGCCCACACAAAAAACAACTTCCTCGTACTTTCACCGCTGCAGCAAAAGTTGTCGCCAACATCTCCATGTTATGAGAGTTAGAACCGATTCTTTGACATGCCTCAATCATTTGGACTATCGTCGGATTTTGTAACGAACGCAAAATACACTGACATTCATAATTAGCATTTCCCACAACAAGCTGCGTTAACAAAGACTCTTTCGCAGCAGCATTCGCTGCTTGCAAGGGCTGCCACTTGGCAAGCAGATTTCCACATTGACTCAAATAATACCATTTGCGTAGGAGTAAGTATTAAACGTGTAATTTGCCAAATATCATAGGGTGTTAACTCATTCCCCCCAAATATTCCTTGTAGCAAACTTTGAGTATGTGGTGCACTTAACCCATTTTGCATAACAGTTTGTCTCAAGTCTTTAATTACTCCATAAGGAAAAGGCGAGTGCTCATTAGGCTGATCCGTTCGTCGTAAGACGGGACACGCTATTGCATTTCCACATGCTGTATCTCCACTGTCCAGTGCCTTTTGCTTTATTTGCCTCCATTTTTCAAGTGGATCATATCAAAAAGGGACATCTTCATTAAAGTCTGCTAACATAGTACCTTCCCCTGTGAAACTTGCAGTATTAGACTTCGTAGGTGATTCATAAAATCCTGGCAAATCAGAGTGAGGCTGTCGCTTAAGTTTTGAAGCATCTGCGTTAGATTTTGTTGGATCAGGGCAATCTCGTAACTCTGAACTTTCCTTAACCACAAACTCAGTCTGAGATGCCCGATCTCCTGGACTCTCGTGCAGTTAATGCTGTTTTAGCAGTTTCCACTATGGAATCACAGAATCATGGAGTTTTCAGAGTTGGAAGGGACCTCTAGAGATCATCTAGTCCAACTCCCCTGCCAAAGCAGGATTGCCCAGAGCACATTACTCAGGACTGCATCCAGGTGGGTCTTGAAGATCTCCAGAGAAGGGGACTCCACCACCTCCCTGGGCAGCCTGTGCCAGTGCTCTGACACCCTCACCGTAAAGAAGTGTTTCCCTGTATTTGAACGGAACTTCCTGTGTTCTAACTTGAGCCCATTGCCCCTCGTCCTTTCACTGGGAACCATTGAAAAGAGCCTGGCTCCATCCTCCTTCAACCCACCCTTTAGATACTCATATGCCATAATAAGGTCTCCCCTCAGCCTTCTCTTCTCCACGCCAAAGAGTCCCAGCTCTCTCAGCCTTTCCTCATACGGGAGATGCTCCGATCCCTTCATCATCTTAGTTGCCCTTTGCTGGACTCGCTCCAGCAGTTCCCTGTCCCTCTTGAACTGGGGAGCCCAAAACTGGACACAGTATTCCAGTTGTGGCCTCACCGGTGCAGAGTAGAGGGGGAGAATGACCTCCCTCGACCTACTGGCCACACTCTTCCCTATGCAGCCCAGGATTACATTGGCCTTTTTGGCAACAAGGGCACATTGCTGGGTCATGGATAATTTACTGTCTACTAGGACCCCCAGATCCTTCTCCTCAGAGCTACTTCCCAGCAGGTCCACCCCTAACCTATACTGGTGCTTTACATTCTTCCTCCCCAGGTGCAGGACCTTGTACTTGCTTTTGTTGAACCTCATGAGGTTCTTCTCTGCCCAGCTCTCCAGCCTGTCCAGGTCACGCTGGATGGCAGCACGGCCCTCTGGGGTGTCAGCCACCCCACCCAGTTTGGTATCATCAGCAAACTTGCTGAGGATACACTCTGTCCCCTCATCCAGGTCATTAATGAATATATTAAACAAAATTGGACCAAGTCTTGACCCTTGGAGGACACCACTGATTACAGGCCTCCAACTAGACTCTGTGCCGCTGATCACAACCCTCTGAGTTCTGTCCCACAGCCAACTCTCAATCCACCTCGCCGTCACCTCATCTAGCCCATACTTCCTCAGCTTCCCAATGAGGATGTTGTGGGAGACAGTGTGAAAAGCCTTGCTAAAGTCAAGGTAGATGACATCTACGACTCTCCCCTCATCCAGCCAACCACTTATAACATCATAGAAAGCTATTAGATTGGTCAAGCATGATTTACCCTTGATAAATCAATGTTGACCACTTCCAATAACTTGCTGTTCCTCAACATGTTTGGAGATGACATCCAGAATGAGTCGCTCCATTACCTTCCCAGGGACAGAGGTGAGACTAACTGGTCTGTAGTTCCCTGGGTCCTCCTTCTTGCCTTTTTTGAAGATTGGAGTGATGTCAGCCTTCCTCCAGTCCTCAGACATCTCTCCTGTTCTCCATGACCTTTCAAAGACGATGGAGAGTGGTCTAGCAATAACATCTGCCAGCTCTCTCAGCACTCGCGGGTGCATCCCGTCAGGGCCCATGCACTTATGAATGTCCAGCTTGGCCAAGTGGTCTCTGACCCGGTCCTCCTCAACTGAGGGAAAATCTTCCTCTCTCCAGACCTTCTCCTTTGCCTTCAGAGTATGGGATTTGTGAGGGACAGCTTTAGCAGTGAAGACCGAAGAAAAGGCGGCATTCAGGAACTCTGCCTTCTCTGTGTCTTCCACCACTAGGGCACCTGTCTCATTCACCAGTGGGCCTACATTTTCCCTAGTCTTCCTTCTTCTATTGATATACTGAAAGAATCTCTTATTGTCTTTAACTGCAGTGGCCAAGCTGAGTTCTGAAGTTCACTTGTGCTGTTGTCAGAAGTTTACGTGTGCTGTTTTCTTCTCCTGGCAACGCCAGCAGCAGAGCGGTCGGAGGAGAAGGGTGAGTGCCAGGCTGGTAGTGCGGAGGGGCGTGTGTGTGTGATGTGCGTGGTGGCCCCGGAGGGCACTGAGAAGGGTCAGTTGGTCCGGCTGTGCGGGAGGATGCTCTGCCCGCGGCGACCACCCGAGCAAGCGCGGCCTTGGGGAAGCGTCTGGTTGAGTGTTGGTGTGCTGGAGAAGAGCTGGGCAGGTGTCCCAAAGGGCAGCCTTTGGTGGGACCCCCTTCAGCCCAAAGTTTTGTGGGACCTTTTTGAAGCCACTCTGGTGAGGCCTCTGCTCCTTCCACCCAAGTAATTTATGTTTCACACCATGGAGTGGTCATTTCTGACTGCATCCTCAGCAGGACCTGGGGCCAGTGGCTGTAGCTTCAACTGTGGAGCTCGAGAGACCTGGCAAGGATGGAGGAGAAGGAATGAGGCTCCTGGTGAAGGGAGGGAAGTGAGGAGGTGCAGTGTCCACGCTGGCCTTGAGGAGTGTCTGGGCAGGAGAGGACATGTTGGTGTAGGAGCCATGGAGCAGCCCGTGGCCAGAAGCAGAGGGTGGACACGGGGAGCGTGGGCTCAATGTGAGAGGGAGCACAACCTCGGTGCAGCGGGTTTAACTAGAGGGCTGGGAGCAAGAGTTGGGTCTGCTCCTTCTCCACGTGAGAAATGGTGGTTTGCAGGTAGCATCTGGTTGCACTTGCTGGAACGCAGAGCAGGAGAGAGTTGTGTCTACTGCCAGGGGAAGTTTCTGATGGATTTGAGACATGGAAGAGTTGACGAGGCTTTGGGTTGGGTTGACTTGGGTTGGAGTGCTGGCACGCACCCCTTGCTGCTTTCCCCCCTGTCCCCAGCCCAGGTCTTGGGGGAACATCTTCCTCAGCCTTGGCTTTCTCTTCTCTTGGACCTGGAAAAGTGAAACGATGATGGAAATCAGAGCCAAACCAGACATGGTGCTCGGTTCTCGCCAATCCCCTACTTTCTGCGCAGGGGACCGATGGTGGTCACAGCACGGTTTCAGCTTTGCGGGGTTTTGGCTGCTCTGAAAGGCCGTTGGGGCCGGTTTTCCCCTACAAAGGCAGGACACAGGCAGAAACATGGCAGTGGGGAGGAACTGGGGGTACCTGGGTGTCCCCATCCGCATCCCAGCCCCGTTGTGCTGGGTCGGGGCCGCAGCTAACCCCAATGCACCCTCGGGTGCCCCCGTGCTCTGTGAGGGGGGGTTTCAGGGCCTGAAGGGTTGTCCCCGTGTCCCTGCCGGGCTCATGGTGGTGGCACGCTGCTCTGCGTCGGGCTGGGGGTGGCGAAGAAAGGTCTGGCACGCTGTGGCCGTCACTGACCCTCGTTTTCTCTCCCACCATAGAGCTCCTCGGCGTACCTCTCGGGTCTGTACGGAGCCCCCCTGGCCGGCGCCTGCTCCAGGCTGAACAACCCCAACGCTCAGCCTGTCCTCCCAGCAGAGGGGCTCCAACCCTTCCAGCATCTCCATGGCCTCCTCTGGCCCCGCTCCAGCAGGTCCATGTCTTTCCTATGTTGGGGGCTCCAGAGCTGGACGCAGTACTCCAGGTGGGGTCTCACCAGAACGCAGCAGAGGGGCAGAACCACATCCCTTGCCCTGCTGGCCCACTTCTTCTGATGCAGGCTGGGATATGGATGGCTTTCTGGGCTGCGATCATGTGTTGCCGGCTCATGTTGAGCTTCTCATCAATCAGCACCCCCAGGTCCTTCTCCTCAGGGCTGCGCTCCGTCCATTCTCCGCCCAGCCTGGATTTGGGCTTGGGATTGCCCCGACCCACGTGCAGAACCTTGCACTGGGCCTCATTGACCTTCATGAGGTTGGCATGTGCCCACCTCTCCAGCCTGTCATTAGTAGAAGGCCAGGCTTGCAGCACCCTGGTTATCAGCCCGGCTTGGGTGGGAGGGGATGCTCCTGCATGGGGGGTTGCCCTGCACTGGGGGGGAAATGCCACAGAGGGAAGGTCTCGCCAAAGTGGGGGCCGCGCTCATGCTCCCTCTCCCCCATCCCTCCCCAGATCGCCCCGGCAGAAGGTCCCGAGGGCAGCGAGCGGATGGTGATCATCACAGGGCCGCCCGAGGCTCAGTTCAGGGTGCGCTGGGTGGGGGCTGTGGGTGGGGGGGACAGTAAGGGACAAGTCGCGGGCGTCCCTGTGGTCACCACTGTGCTGCCAGCCTGGCTTGGCCTCCCTCAGCGCCAGGGGATGCTCTTTGCTGGGTACAGTGGTTTTGATGCTGCTGGACGTGGGGACATTATCAGCTTTGGGGATGGAGAGGCACAGCGGGCGTTGCCTGATGGTTTTCCTTCCCGTCCGTCTGCTCCCCAGGCCCAGGGGTGAATATTTGGGAAGCTGAAAGAGGCAAACTTCTTTAACGCGAAAGAAGTGAAGCTTGAAGCCCACATCAAGGTGCCTTCCTTCGCTGCTGGCCGTGTGATAGGCAAAGGTGGCAAAACGGTAGGTGGTGGTGCCCCGGGGATGCAGAGTTGGGCATCACCCATCACCCCTGCCCACCCCAGGGGGACAAATCCCGGGTGCACAGTGGTTTCAGTGACGTCTTGACCCTCAGCCCCCATGTCCTGGTGGTGGTTCTCGTTGGTCCCAAGGAAGGGGGAGACACACAGGGTGCCTGGTGCCGTCGTGACACCGGTAGTGGAGGTTTTTGGCTCTTCCACAACAGAAGCCTCTTGTGGTTCCTCCAGGTGAACGAACTGCAAAACTTAACCAGTGCAGAAGTCATTGTGCCATGAGACCAAACCCCGGACGAGAACGAGGAGGTCATCGTTAAAATCATTGGGCATTTCTTTGCCAGTCAGGTACTGTTTGGCTGTGGCTTTACCCGATATTCCCCGGCCGCTTTCATCCACCGAGGAAAGGTGTGGGGCTTGCTGAGCCCAGCACCACCCGAGCGACCTGCTGCTCTTCTTTTGGGAGGTCCCTGTGTCCCCAAGAGGCACTGAAGGTGTTTCGGTAGCTCCCCCCGGCTGTGCGAGAACTGAAATTGAAGATTGGCTTGATTGAGCTAAAAATGTGTGTTTTGGATGCTGTGCAGAGCAGCACCCAGGGTGTGAATGGACTCCCCGGTGCGGGCAAATCCATGCGCATCCCACCTGGGTGCATCTTCCATAACCTTGTCTCCTGTCCACTTCGGCGGGATGGCGACCCCCCCAAAAATTCAGGCTCTCTCGAGGAGTGAAGCACAAGTTAAAAAAAAAAAAACAAAACAAACAACCGGAAATTAATTACAGCTTGTCCAGAGTGACAAGTTGGGAGCAGCGAGATGCTCGGTGGGGGCTCGGGAGTTGGTGGTGGGGGGAGAAGCGGTGCCCTGACCCCCACCTCTTGCTTTCCCCCTCTCCTCCCCAGGACTGCACAGCGCCAGATGAGGGAAATGCTCCAGCAGGTGAAGCAGCAGGAGCAGAAACACGCTCCGGGAGCCCCGGCCTCGCAGCACAGCAAGGGAGGCTCCCGCCGTGCCGCCCAGCACCGCCCGATGACTGTAACCCCGCCGCCAGACATCCCCCCCCAACCCCTCCCCCACCCCCAGCAGGTCAGGGGAGCAAACCAAAGACCCCCCCAAACACACAGCCCCCCATTCCCCGCGGCGCTGCGAGGATGCACAGCCGAGGGGTACGGGGAGGGCTCTCTCCATCCCACAGCCTCCCCCTTCCTCCTCCCTCGCCTCCCGACGCTCTCCCTTTCGTTGGACTAACGTGGGCAGGTTTGGGTACCTCAGCACCTCACGCTTGTGTCTCCCTTTTAGAGATTCTGTATGCCTTGGAAACCTGAGAGTTGGAGGGTTTTTTTATTAATTTTCTAATAAAAAAAGAACCGTGTTGGAAAAGCGATGGGGATAGGCAGCACTGTGGTCATTCTCTCCGGGGCGTTGTGGAGGAAGGCTGCCAGTCTTCCTCCCAGTGTACTTTTCCCCGTTGGCTCCAGACTGCTGCTGGGGCTGAGCTCTGAGCCGCCAGAGCGGTTCTCAGCAGACGGTCACTCGGCGCAGACAATGAGGCCCTGAATAGCCCTTCCTGTGCTCTTGATGGCTCCGGACGGCTCTGCTCCTCTGCTGCTTCTAAGGTGGGGCTGCCCCAGTGCCCTCACTCAGGAGCCTTTTGTCTGTGCAGGTCTCACTTGTGACAGGGGGTGGGGGTGTTGCCAAACTAACTGCTGTGCTGCGATGTGGGAGTGGGTGTTCCTGCCCGTGTCAGTGCCAGAGCTCTTCCGTAGGCTCTTCTGCCAGCGGAGAGCCAGGGGCCTCTCCTTCGGGAGAGAGCTTGTTTAAAAAGAGGGGAAAAAAAAAAGGGGGGGGGGGGAGGAAAAAAAAAAGTGGGAAAAGAAAAAAGGGGAAAAAAGAGAAAAAAAGGGGAAAAAAGTGAAAAAATGAGAAAAGTGAAAACGGGGGAAAAGGGGGAAACAGAGAAAAAAGGGAGATAAGGAAAAAAAAAAAAAACCAAAAAGGGAAAAAGAACAAAGGGGAAAAAGAGGAAAAAAGTAAAAAAAGAGAAAAAGTAAAATGGGGAAAAGGAGAAACAGAAAAAAGGGGGAAAAGGCAAAAAAAAGGGAAAAAGAAAAAAAGGGGGAAAAGAGAAGAAAGGAGGGGGAAGCGAAAAACAAAAGGGAGAAAGAAGAAAACCCCACATATTAAAAAAGAAAGGTAGAAAAGAAAAAAAACCTAACAAACTAAACAAGGAAGGAAAGTGGGAACAGCCGCCGGGCAGGAGGAGGGACAGGAGCCGGGGGAGGGGGGGGGCCGGGGGGGGAGGTGGCGGTGCCAGCGCCGGCCCCGGGGGCTGCGACACCACGTTTTTGTCCTCTACTGCAAAGTGTTCTGTGAAAAACAACCAACCAAATCCCACCCACCGACAACATCAAAAAACAAAGAGAAATCTCTCCAGCTCACACGAGCCTGAGCTCGCTCTCCGTTGCTCTCTTTCCAGTGTCTCGGGGGGGTCACGGCCGAGCTGAGATTGGGGGGTGGTGGTGGTGGGAGTTTGCCCCATGGCTGTGATGGGGGGAGAAGGGGTGGGTGGGGAGTGGGGGATGTGGTGTGGGGGTTTTTTGGGGGGTGGTGGTTTTTTGCCAGGTGTCGCTTTACCCAGTGGCTCGGGGAGGCGTTGGCATCAGGAAGCCTGTGCTAAAGCGGGGTGGGGGCCTCACCACAGTTGGTTAGCAGAGCCAAAGTGGTTACTTATGGTTATTAATGGTGCACTAATTACGCCCGTGTAACTGGGAAGCTCAGATGACCCCTAACCACCCCCCCCACCGGTGCTTCTCTAGCCAGGCGAGCGCTGGGCGTCCCCCCCACAGGAGAGGAGCGCACCTCCAGGATGGGTAGAAGGGCGTCACCCAACGGGGAGAGGACCAAGATGGGGCTTGGGTGTCCCTTGGGGTGGCGGGGTAGGGCTGCTGGGGGCTGCCACGATGAGGGACACCCCCACGCCTTTCTCCATGGCTCCCACAGCTCTGCTCCCTCCCTCCCTCCCACCCATCCAGTGCCGCCGGAGAGGTGGTGTCCCCCCTCCCGGGGTGGGCAGGGGCTGTGCCACCCCATCTAACACCTCAACGCACCAAAGCACCTCACTGGGGGAGGGACTCTGTGCCTGGTAGCCCCCTGCGCCCCAGCACTGTAAGGATGGGGCTGAGCCCCCACCACGGCCACCCTGTGCAAACCAAAGACCCCCACACAGACCCCCCCCCCCCATTCCCCGCGGCGCTGCGAGGATGCACAGCCGAGGGGTACGGGGAGGGCTCTCTCCATCCCACAGCCTCCCCCTTCCTCCTCCCTCGCCTCCCGACGCTATGCCTTTAGTTGGACTAACAGAGGCAGAGAGACAGAGAAAGAGAGTTTTTATTATTATTTTTTTATTTTTTATTTCCTAAAAGCCACCTGTTTTTCATCCCAGGCACGGCCAGAGGAGCTCGCCCAGCGTTGAGGGGGGGAGGTTGGGCTGTGTCGCGCAGCGCAGCGGCTCATCAGTTTTTAGAATTAATGCAATGATAACGAAACTAATGGCGATTTTTAAGTTTTGTAAGGATTTTAATTCTTTATTTATTTATTTCATTTCAGAGGGGGCAGGGGCGGAGGGGGTGTTTGTTTTTTAGCAGAAGCCGGCTTTTCTAGAGGTTAAAGGAAAGGCCATGCTTGGATATAAATGCTTTGGGGAAAGATCCCGGTTGCAAAGAGAGAAGGGGGGAAGAGCCAGATTTCCAACAGGTTGTCAGCCCAGGGCTGGGGGGAAAAAAAAAAACAAAACACTAGCAAAATTATTATTTTTTTTTAATTTCAAAAGTAACACACACACAACCCCCAATCCCAGGTGACACACACATCCACACACAAAAACTACCTCAGGTTTTCGTACCTCAGCACATTGCGCTTCTGTTTCCCTTTTAGAAATTTTGTGTGCCTTGTAACACTGATAGCTGGAGCATTATTTTTGTTTATTTTCTTAATAAAAAAAAAAAAAAAAGAGTTGCAAAACACGCTCTCTACTGAGTGCGAGGCGGGAGAAGGAAAGCAATCCCACGGGTGCCAGAGCTCTTCCATAGTCTCCTTCTGCTGGCTGAGAGCCAGGGGCCATTCCTTCGGAGAAAGCTTGAGAGATGTTTTTTTTTTCTTTTTCTCTTTTTAAACAAAAGAAAAAAATGGGGGGAGAAAAAAAAAAAAGAGGGGAAAGAAGAACAAAGAGAAAAAGAGATAAAGGGGGGGAAGAAAAAAGGGGGAAACAGAAAAAAAGGGAAAAGGAAAAAAGGGGGGGGGGAAGATAAAAAAAAAGGAAAAGGAAACAAAACCCCCAAATATAAAAAAAGAAAGGTAGAAAGGAAAAAACAAAACCAAACAAACCAAGCAAGGAACGGGGTGAAAGCCATCGGGAAGAGGAGGGACAAGAGCCGGGGGTGAGGTGGCGGTGCCAGCGCCGGCCCCGGGGGCTGTGACACCACACTGCAAAGTGTTCTGTGAAAAAAACCAACCAAACCCCACCCAACGACAACATCAAAACCCAAAGAGAAATCTCTCCAGCTCACACGCTCAGGCTCGCTCTCCGTTGCTCTCTTTCCAGTGTCTCGGGGGGGTCATGGCTGCGCTGAGATTGGGGGGTGGTGGTGGTGGGAGTTTGCCCCATGGCTGTGATGGGGGGAGAAGGGGTGGGTGGGGAGTGGGGGATGTGGTGTGGGGTTTTTTTGGGGGGGTGGTGGTTTTTTTGCCAGGTGTCGCTTTACCCAGTGGCTCGGGGAGTGTGACAAAACGGGAAAAAGGGCTTCACTGAGAGGTTCAAATTAACAATTTCTTTGGACTTCGCTCACAGGCCCAATACGTCACTATTGCAAGTTCTGTGTGTGTGATGGCGATTACACTATTGCGGTTTAAAAGAAATTAGTGGAATCCACTATTGCGAGCTACAAATGCCCCCGACAAGTAGCAACACAAACCACAAGGGCGCTAGATATTAATGCCTTAGAAGAGTGCACCAGTCACAAACTCAATCGCATGCCCTATACCGTACGGATGTTTCTTAGTCACTTACCCTCTCTCTCTCAGGTGAGGTCGCTCCATCCCGGGGAAGTTACCCTGTACAGCGTCCTGGATGGGGGGGCGGATCTCCTAGGGGCCAGCTGTATCCTTGGAGGATTCCCCATTTGTCTCCCCAGACCCTGCGGTTTATATTTCCTGACTCGGTGAGGGTGCAGGATTATGCCCGAGTGGATTACACTGTCTGGGATATTTCCCTCTGGTGGTGCCATAGCGAAGTCTCTGTTGCCAATTTGTGATGTCCAGTGCTCAACGTCACGGGAAGAGTGGTGGGATGGGACTCGGGGCATTTTGTTTGTTAAGGGCCATTTGGTTTTGGTTGTTCTGTGCCATCTTGAGATAAGCCCGGGCTGAGCTGTTTTGCAGCTCCCCCCAAGTTCTCTCTGCACAGCCAAGGCACGGCGGGGATGGAGCTGAGTGGGATGGCAGCTCCCTGCCTCTCACCTCTGGTGCTCCGAAACCGGCTTGGCTGGCTGCTTCCACACAGTGTGTTACTGGCTTGCCCAGCAGGTAAAGAACCCAGATTTGGGACGCCACTGGGGTGTCCGTAAGGGGTCCTGGGGGGGACTCTTGCAGGCCAGAGGGTGTCTGGGGCAGCCCTTCAAGGATCTGGGGGTCCCCTCTGGTGCCTCTGGGGAGGCTTTTGTGTCTGGAGAGGGCCGAGCTGGTTGCAAGAGGTGCTTCCTCCCTTTCTCCAGCCCACCCAGCTCCCCTGACACCACCCCCCCCCCAGGTTGGTGGGTGCCAGCAGTGCCAGCCTGTCCCACTGGGTCGGGCACTGAGGGGGGCACAGCCCCAGCTGCGGGATGGCAGGATGAACCACAGCACCAGGGATAGAGACCGACATTTTATTTCTTTAACATTTCCCATGGGGGGCACCCCAGGGTTGCGCGGCTGCACCGCAGCTGGTGCCAGGAGGGACTCCAACATCCCCCCCACAGCTCACCTGGCTCCGCTCATGATGCTTTTGATGGGGCTCAGTGCGGTCTCTTCTGTGCTACGGACCAAGCGGCTCCAGGTAGGCGACTGCTGCACCGCACTGTGCCGCAGCGTGGGGAGGGGTGGGGGGCTGCGACGTGGGGCTGGGAGCTGCTCCCTTCTCACCCAGCTCCCGGGGTCCTGCAGAGGGACTGGAAGAAGCCAAAGCAAGGGACGACGGACGCGAGAGACCGCAAGGAGGAGCAGAGCAGTGAGTGGCCCCAGCACCGAGCACCATGCAAACAGCCCACACCCCACGGCAGCCCTGAGCCGGGGCTGTGCCGGGGGCTGCCGGCCGCTCACTCCGTCCCCTCCCTCAGCAGCTTCTCGGCTAGGGGATGAAGGATGGGACCTCAAGTCGACACAGGAGAAGCAGGGAGTGTGGGGGAGACCCCCAGATCCTGCCCCAGACCCTCAGCCCGTGCCCTGCCTGCGCTGGGCAGCCCTGCCCGCCTGCTGAGGAGGGGGTGCTGCCCGCGGGCCCCGACGGAGGAGACGGGGTGCAGCGGGTCTCTTCTCTCTCCTCCTCTGCAGGGCAACCGAGGAGGGAGCACCGGGCCCCACAGGACCCACTGGGCTCCCTGCCAACCATATACCATCTGAGCAGTGATGCCTCTCTCTACCCCCTGACCCCCCCAAGCCCCCAGGTCCCCCTGCCCTCCTCTGCCGCCTACAGGTCCTATCAGTGGGGACAGCTCCTTCTGGTCCAGGGAACCCCCCGGGATCCTGGGCCCCCCAAGGGCTACCGCAAGAGCCCCTGCAGCCTGTGCTCGCTGGCCAACTGGGAGGACTGCAGCAGCCTGTTGAGGAGCAGCTCCTCTCCCCAGAGCTCCCTCTACCACTTCCTGGAGCCCTGGCCCAGTGCAGCAACAGAGCCAGTGGTGCTCACACACTCAGGACACCCCCGCTCTCCCATGGCTGCTGGTGGGGCAGTGGGGAAACTGGGGCTGGTCCTCGGCCAGGAGCCTCCACAGGAGCTGCCAGCAGGGACCAAGAAAGAGCGGGTTCCCAGGCAGGGAACGGAACTGAGCGTGGAAGCATACGCTGTGGGGCTCTGAGCTGCTGCGTGGTGCCAGGTCTATCCAACGTCAGGCAGTATGTTCCCAGGAGACATCACCGCTGACAACTCTTCCAAGGAAGTGGGGCCATTTCTGTAGTCGTAGCCTGCCTGGAGAAACAGCCCCACGGAGCCAATAGTCTGCTGAGCAGCAAGGGAGCAGAGTCGCTGACTCTCAACCAAGGACTGAAGTACAGCAACTCACTCTATTGCCTTCCCCCTTCGCCCGCTGCCTCCCACAGTTTGGAAGAAACCAACCAGGGAGCTCCAAAGGAAGGGACCACTCCCCCACTCTCCCAAATCTGCCCAACATCCCCAAAGCTCCCCAAACATACGGGACTCCTCCCACACACCTCCACTCCCCACACCGACAACCCTCCCCCTCCCCCAACGCTCCAAAAAGCAGCAGTCCTTAGGGCAGACTCCTTAAGCTGACTCCACAGCTACGGCTCCCCGTCGGCTCTGGGGGAGACAAGGGGGCCCCGGGGGGTCTCCGTGGGATTTGAGGGGGTCCCAGGGCTGCCCACGGGCTCCCAGCAATGCCCGTGCCCACCACCCACCCCCGCTTCAGGGGGCCCAGCGCTGACACCCCCCGACCCATCTCGGGGGTACCTGGGGGGGCTCGGCCGTGGGCTGGAGGCGGGCGAAGGGGGCACGGCCGGGCTGACCTGCCGGGGGGGGCTGAGAGCGGAGCCAAGCGCCCGGCCAGGCCGGCCCCGGGCACCCTGCGCTGCGGCCGGGGCTGCCGCCACCTGCGGGGAGCGAGCGGGGGGTGAGGGGGCGGCAGCGGGGGACGGGGGAGCCTGAATCGGCCCTGTTCTCCCCGGGGACCCCCCACTCGGCTCTGTCCCCCCCAAAGAGGCCCAGGCCGCACCCCGAGCCCCCCAGCCCGGTCCCGCCACCCCACAACCCCCCGAACTGGACCCGGAGACCTCCGCACCGCTCCTGCCGCCGCCGCCGCCCCACCCCCACCCCGCTCCCGCCCCCACCCCCCTCGGCCCCGGTCCCCCCGTCTCTCCCGGTACCAAACGCCGCAGCTCCCGACCACCGCCGCACACCGGAAACGTTCTCCTTCGCGTCCGCCCAACCGCGCATGCGCCATGGGGCAGATCCGGGCCACGCCCCCCAACGTCGCCGAGGCAACGGCGGGCGAGAGGGGCGGGGCCGCGCCGAGGAGAACGAGGCCCTCTCAGCCCCGCACCACCGCTTCTTTCCGCCCCGGGCACTGCGAGGCCGAAAACAGCGCAGCCCTCCCCCAAATGCGCCGGGACCCCCCTAAACTAGCCCAATCCTCCGCAAAATGAGCCGGGACTCCCTGAAATCAGCTCAGCCCTCACCAAAATGAGTCCCACATCTGCCTGCAGAGCTCCGCCAGCCCCCCCGGCGGACATCACGGGGATGGGGGGAAAGAAAACAACCAGAAAGGTACTGAAAACAACGTGGAGACGGTGCTTAGAGATCCTTCTGAGAGGCAAAACTCGGCCTTTATCCTCATTTTTGAACACGGGGTTTCGCAGTGCTTCGCGGGCAGTGGTTATCCAGAGGCATCAGCTATCCCGGGAAGCGAACGTTCCCATCCCGTGTGGCAAAAGTCCACTCGCATGAATAACTTAGACAAAACCAGCCCACAAAAGGGCAAGAGGCACCTTTGGTCACCTTTTCCTTGAAGCTTCGCTAAAACTGTATACTCAGATTGGCCCTGTCCTGCAGTTTCTTTCCCAGAGTTTTGCCCCAAACCCACGCTTCTAGCCCCGCTCCCCAAGCCCTCCCTCGGGGCCCACCACCTTTCCCCAGCCCAGCCTGTCCTTAAAGCTTTTCTTTCCACACACAGCCCTTTCCACTCAGCTCCCCCCGGGGCCTCCTCTCTCACAGGCACCTCACAGCCCTGCAAACCTCCGCTCCTTCACCTCTCCCGCTCACGAAAATCTATTCCCCCCTCACAAACATCCATTCCCCTCACTCCCCCCTCACACGCTCACTCCCACACCCCCCACCATTCCCCCCACCATTCTCCCCTCCCCCCTCGACCCACCTCTTCTCTTCTTCTCCTTTTTTCTTCTCCTACCCCTCTCTCTGCCCGTGGGCAGCCCTGGGACCCCTTTAAAGCCCACGGAGACCCCCGGGGCCCCCTTATCTCCCCCAGAGCCCACGGGGAGCCGTAGCTGTGGAGTCAGCTTAAGGAGTCTGCCCTAAGGACTGCTGCTTTTTGGAGCGTTGGGGGAGGGGGGAGGGTTGTCGGTGTGGGGAGTGGAGATGTGTGGGTCCCTTCTGCCAAAGTGCAGTGAGAACCACGTTCACTGAACCCCCATTCTACATGGACAGGGTCAGTTGGATGTATAGGACCAAGTTGTTGGAATAACCTCAGCTCTTTTATTAGCAATTCCAAGGCATTGGTATGTTGGTCAGTCCATTCCCAGGATTTTCCCTTCCTGAGCAAATCATCAAGGGGCGAGCAATGATGGAAAAGCCAGGGGTGTGTTTACGCCAACAGCTTAAAGTTCCTAGAACTTGCTGTAACTCCTTCACACTGGGTGGATTCTGCCCCTGTTCTGTTTTTTTTAGGGTATCTTGAGGGACCGAAGCAGCTCCTTTAATCCACCAGAGCCCCAGGAATTGCACTTCCTGCGCCGGTCCTTGACACTTGGTGGGGAACGGCCCCAGTTTCAGATCTGACCTTGGGGGACGAAACCAGGCTTGGGTCTAGTGGGAGGTGTCCCTGCCCATGGTGGGGGGGTGGAACTCCATGATCTTCAAGGTCCCTTCCAGCCCAAACGGTTCCGTGAGTCTATGATGGTGTCTGTCCAGCTGATGAGCTCCCACCCGAGTTTCACTCGGCGAAAAGCAGCAGCCGGTGCTTGGGTACCCAAAGGCTTCTTTTACATTTTCCCTCTTCTTTGTTTCTTAACTTTTTCAACTCAAACCAAAGGTGTTGGAAAGGGCGGCCCCGTGGGCAGAGAAATCATTCCTCCCTGCGAGATGGGCTGTGGCACCACAGGGCCATCTCACCTGAAAGGAGGAAACCCACAGGTCACTCCTTTGGTCCAAAGAGTGGAAAAAAATAGAAAAGAGAACCACCACCACCACCACCACCACCCCCCACCCCCCACCACCCCCCACCCCCCCACCCCCAACCACCAAACCAGCCCCTCGCTGAAGGCGTAAGGTGGGAAATACTGCAACAACTGTATTTTTTGCAACAGCCCCACTTAAAAAACGCTGTAATGATTCATAACGACCCATCCGACTAAAACCAGGAGTAGCGGTGACCTACCCGTCAGCTTTTAGCATCCTGCTAACCAGCTTAAAGGCACCGGTGAGGAGAAGAGTTCAGCCGCAACCAGCTCGAAGGAGGAAAAGAGGATCTTGCTTTTAGGGGAACGGCTGTCTTTGCAGAAGGTAAGTGCCCCCGCGGCTCGACCACCCCTTCAAACCTCGATTTCTCCAGCTCAGTTTTCTCTGTAACTGCTCCCACAGCACTGCGGATCCTGCAGCTTTCCCTAAATCATAATAAAACCTTCCCTAAATCCGGCTGCCGGTTTCTGACGTCTCCAACGCCTCCGAGCATCGCGTGGGGATCCCGCACACCACCGGTCTCCTGGGATTTCCAGGCTCTGACCCCTGGCTTGGCTCAGGTGCCCTCTTTTTTCACTCAATTCCTCAAGTTTTAGGTAAAAGGGCACTGGGGATGCGCCTGCCTGACCCCACAGACCTGTGCCAGAGGGGGGGTTGAAAGAAATGAATAAAAAAAATACTATATGAAAGATAACTAGAATCTCTTTGGATTTAATGTAATGCTAATTAACTATTGCAGATGGGCAAAAATATACCCCCAAGAATGTAGGGAGGAAGAAATGCTCAATTTCTGTTGTGCGCCGGCCCCTCCCTCCCCCCAGTCCCCTTTCTGAGCTCCCTGAGCACCCCACGGTCTGGCAGAGGGGACACGTGTGACACTGCTGTCCCCTCCCTCCTGCAGCACAGAGCTCATTGCAATTACTTGCACAGAGAAACAACCAAAATTATATAAAAAAAAAAATTAAAAAATTTAAAACCCCAAATTAAAGTAAACAACAAAATTTAAACCCCCAAATAACCCAAATTAAAAAAAAAAAAAACACAAAATTTAAAAACCAAAACATAGTTAAGTCATTAAATTTTTCAAACCCCAGACCCGCTAATTTCAGCCCTTTCCCCAGTCAGCTGGTTCCCCACCCCCAGGCAAATGGGCTTTCCCCCAAAAATCAGTGCTGCCCACTCCCCCGTCCCCTCCAGCCCCCCCCCAAAAAGCTTCGCAGCCCCCTCCGCCTCCTCCCCGCCCTCCCAAAGACACGGCAGCGGCACAGTGAGACAAACGAGAGGTTTATTCCATTATTTTTCCCATAACGTTCAATGGGCAACAAGAGAAAAAGGGCCGACAGTCCCGGCTCCGGCGGGGGGAACCCCTCAGTCCACAGTGACGCTCCACCGACGGGACCCACGTGACAGCAACAGGGATTTGTGTCATTTGTGTTCCACAGAATGAACCCAAAATAAATTAAAAAAACCCAATGAAACAAAAAAACTAAAACCAAACACAAAACCACACAAAGATTCAAAGTGATAACTAACACAGATTCGCTTGGGGGATTCCCCCACCCCCAGTTTTATTTACAACACGGAGCCTTTCCAAACTAGGTCATCTCTTACAATAAAAAAAAAATATATTTCAGCATCTGCGCAACAAAAAGAATTGCTGTATTTCGACATGTAGTGCACTGGGGGGGGGGGGGGGGAGGAGGGGGAATTAAAATAATTAAAAAAAAAAACCACCCTTTTTTATTACCTTTTTACATTACCACCCCCCACCCCGCTTAAGGATCTCTATTATGCGCATCATTTTAGGAAACTTCTTTTGAGGGGCCCCCGGGGGTGGGAGGAGCTGTTTGAAGGCACCGAAGCGCACAGCAGCCCCCGTCCCGCCTCGCTGGGAAGGGGCTTTGCTGCCAACTAAAGCATTGCGGGTCACTGCAGGGATATCTCTTTTGATTCCTAAAGCGACTCCAGGAGCAGCTTTGAGAGGGATTTTTCCTCCCGACTCCTCCCCGTAAAATTCTCCTCTGCACAGGGAAATATTAAATCCTCCCAAAATACGGAACCGGCTGTGGGATCACGGGGCACGAAGGGGGGGACAGGCGCAGCACTGTGTCCCACAGTCAGCCCGGGGGGTTACAGCCGCCTTTTAGGTGGCTCAGAGTCACGTTGTTAACCAAGACCTCAGCTTTCATTTAATTAAATACATAAATACATAAATAAATAAAAGATCTTACCCTGTAAGCAGCAAAAACCCCCGAGCTTCGAATGCAGAAGAGGGCCGCGCCGGGGAAATCTGCTTTGCTTTTTAAATAAGGAATTTTGGAGGCAGCCGCCAAGGTTTTGTGGCCCCTGGGGAGGGGGGAGATGTAGAGCCGGACTCAGCCCGCTCTGCCCCAAAACCGTCCGCGTTTTCCCTCCAGGGTGATTTTCTTCCTTTCTGTCTCTGCCGGAGTGATGCCCGGCACGTGCTGAAAACCATCCCAGGCTCTGGCCCCGGTCCCGGCCAGGAGGGAGTGAAGCTCAGCCCCGCTCCCTCCTTTTACAGGGAGGAAAACAAAATGGAAGAAAAAAACCAAATTGTCCTATATTCGAAGTGTATAATTCCGTTTTAGAAGTGTATAATTCCATTTTAAGGGCAGGGCAGCAACAGGGCTGGTACCACAGTCCCACAGCCACTGTGGGTCACCAGCGTAACGATTAAATTAAAGTTTCTTTTGGGAAGGAGGGAGAGACGGGGACTCTCCTGCGCCGGGACCTTTCCCATCCGGGAAGGCAGAGCCGGAGCAGCGAGCACGGTCCTGCCCGGAGGGCAGCGTGGAGGGGACGCGCATGGGCATCCCGGAGGAACAGCAGCAAGGAAACCCGGTGCTGCACCTTTCCCTTCCTCCGAGCCTTTTTCTTTTCCTCTTTTTAAGGGCTCAACCAGTTTCTTCCCCCTCCGACCGTCACCGTGGGGCACTGGCACCAGCCGCTTTGCAAAACCCCATCCCGTAAAAGCCGCCTGATTTTGGCCCTGTTTGGGGATGCGCCGCTTCCATCATTACAGAGCAAACTGATAGATGATTTGTTTTTCTCCCCCCTCCCCATTTAGCAAGAAGCACCAACGTGCCGTTGTCATTTTGGGTCGGTTTGCTGCAGAAAAAGGCTCCCGCAGGGGACGGGATAAGCCGATGGCAGGAGGGTCCCTGCACCCATCCCACCGCTGCTGGTGGAGGGCGGCAAGGGGACCTTTTCTTCGGGGTTGTCCTCTCCTCCCGGGCTCCGCGGCCCCACACCGCAGCCCAACGACCCCCCCGAGACGGGAAGAGAGCACGAGAACCATCTCTGCTCAACAGCTTCTTCCTGCAAAGGGGCAGGAAAAAGGAGGAGGAAAAGGCACCTTCCCACTTGCCTCCGGGCTCATCCCACCCTGGAGAGAGACGCGGCTTTGTGAGGAGAGGGGAGGAGGAAAAAACACCACAGCGAGAGAGCCAGGGAGGGAAAAGGAAGGAAAGCGGAGGGACAGCGGAGGGGCCGCCCGGGGACACAGAGCCCCAGGTCTCGCCTGGCCGCTCCCGCCACCACCCGGCGGATTGGAGGGGTTTGATCTGAAGCGCTGCCTTATATTAATTTAACAGCCGGGGGAGGAGAAGGCGCCGTTTCTGCCTTTTGCAGCTGCCAGGCTGACGGCAGAGCCGAAGGAAGAAAAATAATTATAATAAAAACAAACAAACAAACAAACAAAAATTCCGAAAAAACTCCAATGTAAAACTGGAGCGCAGGGAGCAAATGCTTTTCCTTCGCCTCGGCCCAACCGCTCGGGCACTCCGCGCTGCCCCGCCACAGAGGGCATCCCTCTCCTGCCAGGGAGAGACAGGAGGGCGAACTGAAGGCAGGACCCCAAACCAGACCCGAGAACCTGGTCGCGATGAAGAAGAAAGTGGAGAATGCGTCACATACAACAGAAACATTCAGAGTTTATTTTGGGGGAACAAAAAAAAAAAGAGAAACAGAAGAGGAGGAGTGAGATATTAAAAAAATAGCACTGAACGATGAAGCGGCAGCAGTCCCTCTACCGCTACAAAACGGCAACAACCCACACACGAACACGCGAGGCGGAACACCACCGAACTCCCACTGACTGTCATGTGCACCTCAGTTTGCTGCTCTGGAGAGAGGGAATGCCTGAAGCACACCAAGGACAGCTGAAACCATCGCCGTGGCTTAAAGGGGAATCCGCCAACTGGAAAACAAAATAAAAGCGGTTTCTGCCCATGTCTGCGTGGGCACATCCCCGAGTCACATTCTCACGCCTCTCCTTCAAAGTCAAGATTCCTACACATGAAAACTGGAGTCGGGGGGGAGGGAGGAGAGAGAAAAGGAGGGAGAGCGTCATCAGTGGGGCTGTTGCCCCGCTCGTGGGACCGCGCCGGCAGAGAGGAGCTGGTTCGTGTGCCGCAGCCCTCGCCGCTTGCGCGGCATTGCCAGCAAAAAAATACAAAAAGCCGTAGGCACGTGCCACTGCTTGCAAAGGAGCACGGCCACGTTCCCACGCGATCCTTTACCTCTTTCCTCCCCAAATTCAGACTGTTTCCGTGCTCATAGTGAGAGCCTTCCACACGGGTGTTTTTGATATCTCATCCGAGATATTAATCTCCGAAGGATCAGTCCTGCAATAAATATTTGAGACAGCAATCTGTGACTGTGGGAACTGACGCCACCCAGCGCATCAGCACCAGCAACAGGAACGGGGGGGAGGAGAACCAAAGCTGCACATAAGCACAGCGGGTTGGGCGGGATGAGGAGGTTTGGAAGGCGAGCCGGAGAGCCGCAGAGCTACAGCTCTGTGCAAAGGCTCTGCACAGAATCCCAGACTGGTCAGGGCTGGAAGGGCCCTCTGGAGCTCACCCAGTCCCACCCCTGTCAGAGCAGGGGCACCTACAGCAGTGGCACAGGACACCTCCAGGCGGGTTTGGAATGGCTCCCGAGTGGGAGACTCCCCCACCTCTCTGGGCAGCTGTGCCAGCGCTCTGCCGCCCGCCCTGCCCATAAATTTGCTCTTCCCGCCAAGCTGAGTGCATGGCGCTGGGATGCTCAGCAAAGATAAACGTGGAGAAAATTCTGCCAACCCCCTTCAGGCTAATCTTGCCGGGGGTCCTGCTGCTTGGTGGGGCTTTACCTGTCGCTGCTTGGCTTTGGGATATCCGCGCTGCTGGTCTTGCCCAGCTGCAGCCGAACAGAGTTTGCAGCAGCAGCTTCCATCATCTCCTGGGACTCCTGACATAAAAAGGGACAAATCAAAGTTCTCTGTCTATGATCGAAGTGGAGATAAACTAAACACCCAGCAAAGCCCACGTGCTGCCCTCTCCTTCTGACCTTCTGTTAGCGCAGCCAGGGAAAGACCTTTCACTCCAAACATTTTGGGGGGGGGGGTGGTGGTGGTGAGTTAAAACCACCCTTATGAGCAAATCTTTCCATCATAATTATAATGTTTATTATAAATGGCACCTTTAAAAATTATACCGCTATTCAAGTGTTAAGCTCACTGCTAATTTAAAAACAAGGTTATGATGCGGGATCCAGGCTGTCAGGATCTATTTCTATTGAGTTTGGATCTTCCCCCAACATTTCAAGAGAAGCTGTGACGGAAAGAAGCAATCTCAGAGCCCGAGGGAGACACCCACCCCCGAGCACCCAGCAAGCATCACCTCTTCTTCTTTGGCTTCATTTTTGGCATCGGCCAACTTCTTCCTGCTTTCTGGCATAAGGTCATCCAAAAAGCTGAGCTCCCGCTTTGAGAAGCAGAAGTCCATCACTTTCCGGACAAACACGAGAGCCAAAACCTTCACAAAATAAGAAGGAAGAGGGGGTGAGGTGTGAGATGATGCTACGTCTCACTCTGATGCTGCAAACGTCCCGCTGCCGAGCGGCACCGGCTCTTACCATCATGGGAAAGATGATGGCAGCACGGGACACCTTGATGGCCCAGAGCAGGACGAGGCAGATGAGCTGGATCACGGTGAAGAAATGCACCTTCCGCAAGGGAACGTGCCGCAGGTAGATGAAATCCGGCTGGTGTTTTGCCGGCATCCAAAAGAGCTTCAAGCGATCGAAGAACTGCAAAATAAAAGCGGAAAAGTTACCCCTTGGAGCTGCGGAAAGTTTCCGGCCCTGTTGGGATGTGGAAGGAGTTTTCAGGATCTCGCGTGCAGTGAGAAATCCTGGATCCCACTTTGATCCTCCCGGGAGCAGCACCCGTTTTCCCTTTGCTCCATCTATAAACCAGTGTGTCCATGAGAGCTGCCCACCAAATTGCAATAATTCCACGTCCTTCTATTATAGAATCACAGAAGGGTTTAGGTTGGAAGGGACCTCAAAGATCATCCAGTCCCACCCCCTGCCCTGGGCAGGGACACCTCCCACCAGCCCAGGTTGCTCCAAGCCCCGTCCAACCTGGCCTTGAACACCTCCAGGGATGGGGCAGCCACAGATTCTCAGGGCAACCCGCGCTGGTGCCTCACCACCCTCACAGGGAAAAATTTCTCCCTGATATCTCATCTCAATCTGCCCTCTGTCAGTGTCAAACCATCCCCCCTCATCCCATCACTCCCCTCCCTCATCCAGAGTCCCTCCCCAACTCTCCTGGAGCCCCTTTAGGCACTGGACTCCCCGGAGCCTTCTCTTCTCCAGGCTGAACACCCCCACCTCTCCCAGCCTGTCCTCCCAGCAGAGGGGCTCCAGCCCTCGCAGCAGCTCCGGGGCCTCCTCTGGCCCCGCTCCACCAGGTCCATGGCTCTCCTGTGCTGCAGTCCCCGAGCTGGAGGCAGCACTGCAGGGGGTCTCCCCAGAGCAGAGCACAGCAGAGGGCACAATCCCCCCTCGCCCTGCCGGCCACACTGCTGATGCAGCCCAGGATGCGGTCGGCCTTCTGGGCTGCGATCGCGCATTGCCGGCTCACGGTGAGCTTCTCATCAGTCCGCACCCCCAGGTCCTCCTCAGACCATCTCACCCCCTCTCCCTGTTCTTCTATAAAAATATATTTTTAATATATTCTATTCTTCTGTTTGTTATTTGGCATTTCTCAGCCCACTGAATCCCCCAGCGAGGATTCCCACCGGCAGTAGAAATCGCCTTCGCTTTGCACTGAATTCCCCCATTTTCACCACACCAAACACTGCCCTGTCCCAAACCGTGACGCAGAGCGCGCTGAACTTGCCTGGTCCTCCCACCCTACGTACCTCCTGTGCCCCCACCAATCTTTTCCTTATACAAAATACTTTCACTGCCTGCTTTTGGGGAGGTTTTCTCCCACACCACTGCTTTTTTCCTGCTTCTCTGGAGATGACACAGCAGGGAGCTGCACGCTGTAAGAGTCCGTACCTGAATCCCTCTGAGCGACGACACGCCCATGTAGAGAAAGACACCGTAAAGCACAGGCATGGGTATAAACTGGGAAATTAAAAAAAAAAGAATGAAATATTTTATTTTTTTAATTGCTTTTTCAGTATTACTGCTCTCTTCTAGAGGCACTGCCTAAAATTGCCTAAAACTTTCCAGTTTCCACAGGGTTGGAGATGTGTCACCTCTTAACCCGTAGAGGTTTTGTGCGTGCGAGTGAGTGAGTGAATGCTCTGCTTTAGGCTGAGCTTCTGAGTTATGTTTCATTAGAATAATCCTATTTTCCTGAAAGGTTGGAGGAAAATAGGCCATTTCACCCATGCTACTGTACGCCACGTTCTGTGACGGCAGAAGAACATTTCTACACATTCTTGTGGCAACACCCAAAAGCGAAGTGCCTCCTTTTAGCCTAGAGCTGAGGTGACTTTGTGGGAGTGTCCTGGTTTGAGAGACACAGGACTAATTTCTCTTCTAATGCTTGGGAAAACTTCGCTTTTTTAGAAGACTCCAGTGTCTGAATTTGTGAAAATATTTACTTTACAGCCAGCTATGGTGTGTGGGTCTCAAGGTCTCAGTGTTTTCGAGCTCGCCAGGTGCAGGGATGAGGAGGAGCGAGACCCGGGCACTTGACCCAAGCTGGCCAACAGGATTATTTCATACCATCAACGTCACACTCATTATAAATTAAAAAGTTTGCTGCGAAGTTCTCTCTCTCCCTTGATGGCTGCCATCCTGAGAACTTCGTGCCCTGGTGCCGGAGCCCTGAGCCCTTCCCTTCCTCCTGAAGCCGTAGCGCTCGCAGTGTCCCACATTAGCTGTCCACTGCTGGGAGTGCACAGCTTCCTACTGATAGAATTGGCTGAGTATAATCTTTGCATATTCCGTATTGGTGTCGGGATCAATATCAGTTCTTTAGTGCTGTTAATGTTAATTATCTAATCTTATTCTATTAAATCTGTTTATACTTCAGCTCTCGGGTTTTCTTGTTTTTCCCAATTTCCCTTTCCCAGGTGGGGAGGGGTCATCGGGTGATAGAATGATTGTCTAAATGAGAACAAATTGTTATGGGTCTCTCAAACCGTAACAGGGAGGAACACACAAGGAAGCCCACGGGGATGATTTTGGTGTGTTTAGCTACTGGGAACGGCTGTTGGGAGGCATTTGGGGGAGCCAATTGCATCCCATAAGGTGCTGCCTGCTTGAAAGAGAGCAGTGTACTGGTCTGAATCCACTTCATCGTAACCCATAAACACAGGTGGGCCTGAGAGACACCTGGGAATTAAAGCAGTTGTCCTGCTCGCTTGCCTCGAGGACACCAAACTGGGGTGTGAAGGGCTGGAAAGGGTAACTAAGGCTGGTTCCCACCGTGGGCCAAGCCTCAAGGTTTGGGATCGCCTCCTCCTCTGCTCCACACCTACTCAGGCCTGGAGGGAGGGGATGGTTTTTGTATAACCTCCAAAAAGCTCACGCTTGTTGGGCGTTTTGCATTTTCCTCTTACCTTTAACACCGAAGTGAAGAAGACAGAGCAGCCCATGAGCACAAAGATCATCAAGCCGGTGACTCTCTGCTCTCGTATCCCCAGAAACTTGGGTTGTTCTCCTGGAGCTGAGCAGCCAGACTCCACTTTGAGGCTATTCACGTGGGTGATGGACAGGACAGTCGCAGCCACAAACCAGGGCAGCCCCATCACGGAGCACACCCCGAGCATCACGGCCACCATGAAAAGGTCCAGGTGGTACCCGCATCCTTTCTGTGGGCAGCAAAACAAGGAACAGAGCATCCCACAGCACAAGAGCAAGGACAACGTCGCGACTCAGACTCAAACCCTACTTGGGCGCAAGTCACCCTCTTGAAAATTAAAGAGAAGAATTGGCAAAAATAAGGATGGATCCGGTCTTTGCGCAAGCACCTTGCGTGAAAATCTGGCAGGAGTTCAGACCAAGTGGATTTGGGAGGTTTGTGCAATAGCTACTTCTCAAAAAAAAAAAACAAACAAAAAAGACTATTTTCATTCATAAAGAAAGTTCTACCACTGGCAAGCAAGGCGTGACCCTGAGTTATCTCTGGCAGTGCATCAAAACAGTTCGTTCCCCCAGCTCCTGCTGGCGTTTTGAAAAAAAAAACACGCTTCTATAGTGCTCGAAAATTAATTTGTTCCTCCAAAAGATTGCTTATCTGAACTCCCCTCTTGTTTGCTCCCTGTGACATCACTAATCCAGCAGAGCATCCTGCCACACAGCCTGACTTTGTCCCAAACCAACACCTTCACAAAGCACTTGGCATAGGAGCTTCTGCCCACACCTGCAGCCCGGAGTGGGGTGGGGATGGGGTCAGCTCTTGCAGCCCCTTACCTTCAGCTTGTGCTCCTTCCTGTTGACAATGACAGCCGTGATCTGCTGGTCCATGAATATCAAGATGGTGCAGAGCAGAGCTGGGATGGGCGCGGCCAACACCGTCCACCAAGGGTTGGGCCCTATGGGGTTGACCAACCACCCGCGGTCATCTCTGGTAGGCTGCAACAAAGCCAAAACACACATCAGGATCAACTCCCAGCCCAGCCACTTCACTGGCTTTGATTTTCCTCTCCATCGCTGTGCCACCTCATCTCCTGGCCCTGCCTTCAAGTCACCCTCTCCTACGGGGTTCAGCAGTGCCAGCGTCCTCGTCGCAAGCACCTATAGATACTTCTGTAGGTATCAAGTTTTGGGGCTGGCTTCTTCTTTCCAGAAGGAAACGATGCACTCGGAGGTGGAAGAGGAGATGGTAACACCACCAGCATCCCCAGACTCAGCCCTGTCCTGTCCCAGCATCACCTTGTGGCATCCCCAAGAGCTGAAAGCGGCTCCACACCAAAACACCCCATTACCTTGAACATGTGGGGGACATGGAGCTTCGGCGATGGGATCCCAACCAGGAAGTCAATGAGGACCATGACGACGATGGTGAGGAAGACACCAAAGTCACTTACTGCGGACCGTACCTGGGGCAAGAAAGCAGAGCTGAAAGGGACAGCACAAACGGGGCCATACCGTGAGATGGAAAAGTTAAAGACATCAACAGCATTAAGGCTGGTTAACAAATTCCCACCACTCTGAGAAGATGCAGCCAAATCCCTCAGTTAGATGCTGTTGCTGTGTTTGTACCTGCGAGATCTGGTGTCAGGCAATAAAAAAAGTTTAATTAGGTGGAAAAGGGTGGTTTAAATTCAAACCTTAAAAAAAAGCCAATAAATATTAAAAAGTAAGGAAACAGACGTCTGCCTCTACAGCTGCACTCACAGCTACAATGGGAATAAGGCACTGAGGCATCATTTACTCCTCAAAAGGAAGAAACAGTGTCTTTTGTGTCTTTTTCTATGGCAGCTCCTCATTTGAATCAACTTTCCCCTTGGGCACACCAGGTGAAAAAAAAACACAAACAAAAAAACAACAAACAACCAACTTTGGAAGACCTGATTTCCCACTGCCTGGGCAAAAAAACGCTCCAGGACGGGTTGCGAGGCAGGTGGGAAACGCTATGATCGTTTTGCACTCCTGGAAATGAGTGAGGGACATCCAAGTTTGGCCTTCAAGGTCAACATTTCCCAGTTTGACCAAGCGGTGGCAAACACTGCTTAGTGCTCTGGGAAAGCCATTTTGGGAAATGAGTGTGGAGACTGCTGCTGGCCACCGTCTTCTACCTACTCTGGTTGGGAAGTAACGGCTGGTTTTAAACTTCTTCAATAAGCTCGACAGGACAAAGGTGGAGAAGAAGAGTATGCAGCACCAGAAGAGGACTTCAGGTGTGTAGGGGCCATCGTGTCCACAGGCAGGTCCATGAAACTCTCCACGACAGCGGAGACAGGAGATGTGATGGGACACCGTACCACAGACCTATGGCACATCCTCCGCTTGAACGGCAGGTAACCGTGGCTGAAGAAGACACCAGAGGGGAAGGAAACACTGGAAACTCTTGGGGAGAGTGAAAGAGGGAATGGGGAAGGAGGGCTAAGACAACAGTGACAGGAAAGGAGAAGAGACAAATTGTCCCTTCCCAGGGGCGGGCTCACAGGGGGCGGGCTCACAGGACACAGCCAAGGGGGGTGAAGATGTCCATAAGAGCGTCCCACCCTGTGCCTGAGCTCTGCTTCCAGCAACAATGGCCCAAGGAGCTGCTCAGACACGCAAGTTTATGCACGTACCTTCAGACAGCGCTGAGTAAGAAAGCAAGGCCTGGAGTTACTAGGAACCAATTAAGGAAGCTAATTATGGCCTTCAAGCATGAACTGAAGTCCTCCAACTTCTCCAATAACCAAAGCACCCACTGAACCTTGCTCCCAGACAGAACCGCTGTCCTGAGGATAACAGTTATTGCCCACCATGTCAGGGATGAGGTGGACTCTCCTTCCCAGGCCCAAGGGGGTTAAACCCACACCTTAGACTGAAATAACGACTTTTCAGAGCAGCACTGGCACAGTTGGAAGCCCATCATCACCTGAAGGGCTCTGAGCTTTGCACCAGGCCAGTGGCCCTGGACGCCACAGCCGCGGCACAAGGAAGCAGTGACTCGGGGCACTTACAGTCACTGTGAGGTTCTCCCAGGTGATGCCAGACACATTGATCTTGTTGCTCTCCCAGAACTGCAGGGTTTCGTTGCTGGGATGGGTCGGTGCCTCACACTTACAGCTGGGAGGAGAGAAGCCAAGACAGAGGTGAGGGGAAGGCGATGGAGGTGCAGCCCTGAGCTCCTGCCAAGGGGCAGCGGCACTTTAGGAGGAAGAAACCCACTAGGAGATGGTGAGGAAGTCCAGCTTGCTGTGCGTGTGCACAGGGTAGGCTTCTCGCAGGTGACTCAGCTTCTCCAGAGCCTCATAGATGAAGATGATGCAGATGAGGGAGGCGAAGGCTTCTTCGGTGAAGCGGGTGATGTAGCACACCAAAGAGCTAGCGTCAGTGGCCACCAGCACCATGCAGAAGGCGGCGGTCCACAGCCCAGTGCACGCCCGTACAGAGAGGAAGAGTGCGTAGTCCCCGGGAAAGCAAAAGAAAATGCAGGGTGGAGAGGGCAGCAAGAGGCTCCGAGCCGTGCCTTCCTTCGGGGAAAGTCGGCAGCAATTCAGGAGCGTGTCAAGGCTGCGGATGGTAAATGCAGTTTCCACGTCCTACGACAGACAGCCTCGGGGCTGCGGAGCAGGGTGTGGGCCCGCAGGAGGAGAGGCCAATTATTTAATTATCATTCTTTAACAATTACCTTGTGTTAATGCCTCGGAGGCTAATTGAGGTCAGGTCCCTGTTGTGGAATGTGGTGTTCTCCCACATCACCCCGATGCCCTAACAGCGAAACCGGCTGGGTTTGCACCCACTTACCTGCTGCCAGCAAGTTGGGGCTTCATAATAAATTTAATTGCAATAAGAGAGGTTAATCTCCCATCACAGTTGCCACAACAAAAAGACTGTCATGGAAAATATCCATTTTGCCTGAGAAGCTCCTGCTTTTTCAAAAATCATCAAAACATTTGACCAGACAACTGTTTGGATATGTGGGTAAAATATATTTCCACTTCCAGCAAAAAACATGCAAAAAAGTGCCCGAGTTTGTACTGAGAGGAAAGCAAATCTTCCCTCATTCCCAAACCAGAGTCATTTGTCTCATCTTCCCTGTGCAGCCCATCTCGGGCATCCACATCCTTGTGGTTTCTCCTCCTCCTGCTCTTTCACTTTAACCCTAAAAACCCCGAACCACCCATCCATCCTTCAGAGACTGAGGGCTCCTGCACCGTCACATACTAAAGCAGCAGCGCGTGATGTCTGTGACACAGAAGACAACTTAAATCTACCAACTACCACTAAGAAAAACATCTTTTCTCCATCCCTGCCTTCTTCCAAAGGCGCTCGCAGCACCTGGCCGCAGCAGCCAGCCTTACTTGCAGAATTTGTAGAGGATCTTCTCGAACACGAGGACAGGGCCGGTGCTGCCGAGGATGGTGAGAGGTTGGCCAGCAAAGAGGAAATACACCACGCCGGTCACGGATGCGCCCAGCAGCGACTCCATGGCACTCTGTCCAGGGAAGAGAGGCAGCAGCGAGTAATTAAATCATTAGAGGGAAAACCACAAGTGCAAATTCACTGCAGCAAGGACTTTTGCATGAGTGTTGTCCTCCCTCGTGCCACCCAACAGAGAGAGGTGCTCACTATGTGGCTGTTGGTCGCCTCCCCCAGCAGACCCCCAAAGGTGATTGATGACGGGGGACATGCAGGCACAGTAGAGGAAGAGGAAGGACGCCAGACACTGCAGGCTCAGACCATCCCGAAAGTCCCTCCAGAACCAGGGGGCTTTTCGCTTCACATCCCGGATCAAACCTCCAAAGAGCCTGGAGGAAGGAAAAAAAATTAAACCATTTTCGTGGAAGACCACGTTAAGTTTTCTTGGCTGAGGAAGGACAATCGCAAGCACAGAGTAACTTCCATTGCTAAAAAGAAGTCTCCTTCTCCTATTTTAGCCCCAGTAGAAACTGAGGCATACAAAAAAAACACAGAATCACAGAATAGTCAGGGTTGGAAGGGACCTCTGGAGATCATCTAGTCCAACCCCCCTGCCAGAGCAGGGTCACCTACAACAGGTTGCACAGGACAGCGTCCAGGCGGGTTTTGAACATCTCCAGAGTGGGAGACTCCACAACCTCTCTGGGCAGCCTGTTCCAGTGCTCCACTACCCTCAAAGTGAAGAAGTTCCTCCTCATGTTAAGATGGAACTTCCTATGTTCAAGCTTGTGCCCATTACCCCTCGTCCTATCAATGGGCACCACTGAAAAAAGACTCCTCCCATCCCTCTGGCATCCTCCCTTTAAGTATTTGAAAGCATTAATAAGATCCCCCCTCGGTCTTCTTTTCTCTACACTAAAGAGACCCAAGTTCCTCAGCCTTTCCTCATATGAAAGATGTTCTAATCCCCTAATCATCTTCGTAGCCCTTTGCTGGACCCTCTCCAGCAGATCCCTGTCTTTCTTGAACTGGGGAGCCCAGAACTGGACGCAGTACTCCAGATGCGGCCTCACCAGGGCAGAGTAGAGGGGGAGGATGACCTCCCTCCACCTGCTGGCCACACTCTTTTTGATGCACCCCAGGATGCCATTGGCCCTCTTGGCCACCAGGGCACATTGCTGGCTCATGGTCATCCTGTTGTCCACCAGGACTCCCAGGTCCCTTTCCACAGAGCTGCTCTCCAGGAGAGAGTCAGCCCCCAACCTGTACTGATGCGTGGGGTTATTCCTCCCCAGATACAGTACCCTACATTCACCCTTGTTGATTTCATTAGGTTCCTCCCTGCCCAACTCTCCAGCCTGTCCAGGTCACGCTGTAAAGCAGCACAGCCTTCTGGCCTGTCAGCCACTCCTCCCAGTTTAGTGTCATCAGCAAACTTGCCGATGGTACACTCTATCCCTTCATCCAGATCATCGATGAATATATTGAACAGGACTGGACCCAGTACTGACCCCTGAGGGACACCACTTGTTACTGACCTCCAACTAGACTGCACCACTAACCACAACCCTCTGAGCTCTATCTGTCAGCCAGTTCTCAATCCACCCCACTGTCCATCCTCCAACAAAAGAAACCCTCCAACAAAAAGAAAAAGAGACCAAACCTGAGAGCCCGTCCCCTCTTATTGCAACAGTCCCTCACTTTGAGAAGCAGCAGAGCTCTACCTGGAGGTACTTACACATCTGCTTCCACCCCAAAGCAAGAAAACCTGTGTGCAACCACGCTGCGGCTGAGCCCAGCTGCCCAAATCTCCCACCCACCCAGCCCAAGGGACCAAGCTGGTAACCTGGAGCCCCTTCACTGACCCACTTCACCCCAAAACTCTGCTAGAAGGGAGGTGCGCACTCAGATTTTAGGGGCAAACAGAAAAACACCCCACCAAACTATTGCAGTTCACACCTTCCTGTCCGCTCCAGTTCAGGACCGCTGTGTTTCTCCGGCTTGCTGTGAGAAGCACTGTCATCGAGAGCTTCTGGCACCTTCCTTTTTTCCTGGTAAAATGGAAATAAGATAAAGATATGTCTTTTAAGCCACTGGCTTGTTTTGCTTTTTGGGCTGGGTATGTGACCTGTAAATTTGGGCCCCTGAGCAGCACCCCCAGCCGTGCTGCCCTCCTGCCCGTCCCCATCGTGCCTCCTTCTGCCGCAGCACCCACCTGCGAAGGGACGTTTTTCGGGGGCTCAATTCGGATGGAGGGATCCCACTCTCCTGGCAGCAAAACCATGACCTGATCCAGAAACTCATCGATGCCAGCCACCAGGTCAGCCCGGTTCTTGGCTTTATAGGCAACATTGTGGAAGACCTGCCGTAGGAGACAACCAGGTGAGAGGATGACCCATCTCGGATGTCCTAACCAGTGCAATAAGCTCTTGGCTAAATGCAAGGTCATTTTCCGCAAATCGCCTGTTGGAAATGGCAGGAAATATTCCCCCCAAAGGAAAAATCTGTGCATCACAGTATTTGTAACCATCTCCACCAGGCTCCCGTCCCCCATGGCACCCCACAGCCTTCTGCTTCAAGAGGAGAAGTTTCACTGGCCCTGGCAATGCCACCACTGGGGGCAGCACGCTGGGGACCCTGGGGAGAAGGATGAGGCGCAGGCTGCAGCCCAGGTGGGATTTTAGCCTCCTGCAGGCAGCTAACAGGGACAACAAACCCTCTTCCTCACTACTACAGAGACAGGGAGAGGTGAAGAAAGCCCCAAAAATGACCCGGAGATATCTCTTATCTCGTCACACCTCATCCGTCATGATAGTAGCCACGGACTTGCTGATTTCATGGTACTCATGGGCTTTTCCTCCTGGTCCAAGCAAAACAAACAGGAACCTAGGCAAGAAAACCAAAATGAGAGAGAAGAACATGGCCTCACTCAAAGGGCGCCCAAGGAAATCCCTGGGAGCTCCCAGCCCAGAGCGTGGCTCCAGGGGGGACGTGTAGGCTCACTGGCTCCGGTGATGAATTTGAAACGCATCAAAACCAAACGCAAATTTGAGTTTTGGGCCAACTTTCATTAAAATTGGCCAATGGGTTTAAAAGCTCCAGCAGGGAAGGGAGGAATGAAAGCACGGAGATGTGGGTGGGAGAAACGTGCTTGCTCCCACTGGCTGTGTTCCCCTGGGACGCCCAACTGATGCGTGCAATTTGGTGTTTTATTGTGGTGGGTTTTTTTTTTAAATAAAAACTTTGTGCTTCTCATTCAGACCTTGTTGGGATGGGAACTTCCGTCATGCCCGAGAGGAGGACAGCTGGGCTCAGGCGGACAAATGCCACGATGGGCTGGCGAAGGAAATCCAGCTCTCCTACAAGCACATTGGACGCTTCAGCCCCGGTGGGAATTTTCTTCATGAAGCGCAGCTCCGCCTGAGCACGACAAGGGATTTTCAGGCCATTACCCCAAAAGCAAAGCCCACAGCGCTCTGCAGAACACTCTGCAGCCAAGTTTGCAAGAGTAAATCTGGCCCTAAAGGTGTAAGAAAGCTACGAGTGACTCACCTTGCTTAGATCCATCGCATTGGTGTCATGGTTCACCCCATTTTTAGCTTCTGCAGTGGTGGGAGATGGATGAGGAGTGAGTGTTTGGGCTGGGAAGAGAAAGAAAGACACTCAGAAAGACGGGCAAGGAGCAATTGGGACGCTTCTCCTTTGCCAGGAGAAGTCTAATGGGGCCAAAGCCCTGCAGAAACCTTCACCTGGTGCCAAAGCCTGGCAGAAACCCTCACCGGGTACCAAACCCTGCAGGAACCCTCACCTGGCTTGTCGAGGGGATGCACGTCTAACTGCTTCTTGCTCATGTCAGCAAACGAGTGGACGATGGGGAGAAGGTTGTTTCTTTTCTTCTCATTCTGATGGTGATGCTTCTTCAAAAGCACTTCTTGAACTTTCGCCCACGTGCACTCATCAAACTCCGCGGACTGCTCTTGCTGGCCCAGGATCATATCTGGAGATGGCAACGGGAAACAAAGCCGTCAGAGCAGAAAGTCCCCAAGTCCCGACCCCTCAAACCCCCGGCGAAGGCTGCGACACGCAGGATACCCTAACGCGGGCTCAGCCTTGCTTAGCAAGACGTTTTAATGCAGTTCAGCCTTTGCAGCAAAAGGAAGAATTCTCTTTTGCTAAAAGCCATCATCAAAGTGCTTATTCATCACTCCGCTCAGATAATTATTTCCCATCCTAGATAATGACATTTTTTGCCCGATCTGGCGTTTCTCCTTCTCCATGGCTCTGTGCAAGCCTGGCCAGACCCGGGGGAGAGGGGCTAGCCCAATATTTAGGGCTGAACTGGTGCCAATCGATGGCCGCTTTGCATGTGAGCGTGACAGGCCGAATGCAGGTGTGGTAACGGGATTTATCTTCTGCCCCCAGACACCCCATCCCAGCGGGTGTAGTTCATCCTCGGCACCGAGGAGGATGAGCAGCACATTCCCCACCACTTGTTCACCGAGCTGGATGAGATCTTCCTGAAGGAGGGTGAAGATGCCGAGTGGAAGGAAACGGCAAGGTAAATCCCTGCTGCCAGCTGCGGTGGCGGCCGTGGGCTCTGCCTTCCGCTCTCTGGAACGCGAAGCTTTTGCAGCTGCAGGTGCCGATGCGCGGAGCCTTCTCCTCTTGCCGCCCCGTAGCTGCACCAAAGGGGTTGCAGAGCTGAGGCTGTTTTCTTGCAACGGGGCCGATCGTGCCCGATGTCCGCAGGTGGCTGAAGTTTGAGGAGGACGTGGAAGACGGCAGCGAGCGCTGGAGCAAGCCCTACGTGGCCATCGATTGGCACCAGTTCAGCCCTAAATATTGGGCTGGCCCCTCTCCCCCGGGTCTGGCCAGGCTTGCACAGAGCCATGGAGAAGAAGAACCATCTGTTCCACCTCTGCATAAGGATGGGCCACTTTCCTTCCCCACATTTCCATTTTTAAAGGCAGGATCCCTCTAAGGAAGACCAGCCTCAATCCATTATGCCTTCAACTGCCTCCCAAATAATGCCACTTTCCCTCAGAAGAACAGCAAACCACACCAATCAGCCACACGGACCTGCTTGCAGAGGACCCCGGCACCCACGCAGCCCCGAGGAGGCTCATGAATGCTGCGGGGGGACTTACAGTGGTAGCCCTGCTCCATCGGGGCACAGTCCTCCCGTTCCTTCTTCCGATGCTTCTGGCGGTGGGGTCGGTGGTGCCGGTGGCTTTGCCTCACCAGCGGCATCCGCATGCCCACAGACAGGGTGTGGTGGCCTGCAAAAAAAGCAGCGTTCTCATCACTCTCGATATTGCGGAGACGGTTGACGCCGCTGCCATGATTAAACCAGCACAGCCATCCCAGGAGGAAACACCAACTTCTCTTCATTTTAGTTTCACTGCATTCCTGAATGTCAGAGACCCGTCCCTTTTTCCAAGCCTGTTTTACTCTAACTTTGCAACAACAGAGCAACAACAAGCGATGGCTCCGGGTCACCTAAAAGTGCCCTGAAAGTATCAACCCTCGTCTCAAATTCCAGCTTCGGCTGGACAACACTCAGACCTGCTCATTAAGCAGCCACAGAAGGTAATTATTTTTAAAATCTTTGTCGGCACAAGGCGACAAGAGGAGATCCAATTAGTCCCGTGATAATGAAGTCTGGAACAAAAAAAAAAGAAAATCACAGCCCTGTGTCTGCAGCCATCAAATTATTCTCCTGACCTCTCCAAGCCAAGAGCAGCCTCTGAGAAAACAAGCTGGGAACTGCCCAGCTCCGTGGCCAACACTCACACCACAGATACCGCGGGGGCTTTGTCCCCTCTGTCTAAAAGCCACAACATTAAAAAAAATGTGAAAATAACTGTGCTTGTTTATTTAGAAGCACGCCACGTTTCGCTGCAGGTGATGCGTACACTGAGCACAGGACGCGGCAGGGACTTTGCGCAACGGGAAAACGCATGGGGCTGGTGCCACCTCTCCCGACTCACCTTCCAGCTCCTCCTTCTCATAGTGAATATTGGCAACGGTGCTCGTTCTTCCCTGGTCCATCACCGCCTCCTCGTCGTGTCTCTGTTTAGTGAGGAGAAGAAGGTACAAGTTGGGGCCAGGTGAGGAGAGCTCCCTTACGTCCTCCCAGTCATCACCCATCCCCGCGGCCACGCGAGCCAACGAGCATCACACCTCTGCATGTCTCCCCCTTCAGGCACAGCCCTAAAAACACGGACTTGGAGGAGGTTTTTTTTCCCCTACCCAAATAAAACCACCTGTAATGTCACCTGTATTGTATACACCGTGAGTCTGGAAGGATTTACTAAAAGGGGAGACAGTTGAGTGTTTCAAACCAAAACCAAGCCTCCTGCTTCATTCTTGTGGTTCCTTTCGAAAAATTAAAATAGGGATTTCCAAACTGGGGGTGGGCTGGGGTGGGGAGACCCAACCCCACACTTTTGAGCACAGCCAGTTTCATTCTCCAAACGTGATACCTGCAGGACTCACTAGATGGCACTTGGCCACAGGACATGGCCACCACCAACCTCCAAAGGCCCTCAGAACCTACAAGGGTGAAGCTTCGTCTTCAGCCCAACCAGGCTCAGGCTTCTCTTGCTGCAAGCCCGCTTTCCACACAAAACTGCATTTTTCTCCTCAAAAAAAAAAAGCCAAGGGCTGACAGCTAATGCCCTCCTTGGCTGAAATACCACTGCCAGCGCTGCACAAAGAGCATCTGTGCCTTAAAAGCTGAAGGAGAACTACAGGAGTTCTCTTCTCCCCTTGCCCCCGGGGCTGGGGAAGCATCACTGGGATCACCGCGCTCAAAGAAATAAAAAACCAACCACGTCTCACACTCGAGTCGCAACTGCAGCTTTGAAAGGGCCTCCAGGAAACCCTTCTCTTTAGAGAAGAGCAAAATACCGGAAATCTGCTTTTTATCCCCCAAATTCCTGCTTCGACCGAATGGCATCGCCTGCCGCCGCGCAGCAGCGACGCTCGGGGAAGCTCACACCTCCCACTCGCCAGCCAATTTAACGAGCAAAAGGAACAAACGTTCCCATCTGGGAATGAGCTTTTTCTGGCCCCCGAGTACTTTGTCCTTCGCCGCCGCTGCCAGGTGCCTGGAAAACATCAAAGCATCGAAACTGGGCTGGGAAAGGGGATGGCGAGCTCACTTTTGAGTTTCGGAGCAGAGAGTGTTGTTCCATCTCAAGAAAACTTCTCCAAATTATTATTTTGCTGCAGCGTTTTTTTTGTCCCAGCAGGAGAGAGAGGGATTTTTGACTGTCCTGCCTCAGTTTACCTGTCTCAGTGCAACTCCTCCAGTTAGAAAGAAAAATCTTTCCCTGGGGAAGCGTTGGTGTAATTGAGGATGAGGAAAAGTACAAAGCAGAGGTTCACGTCCGGCTTTGAGTCCTCCCGGTGCCAGGGGAGGCCAAAAGCATCGCACGAGCAGGCAAACTTCCCACCTCGGCCCCCTCGTCCCGTCACACGCAAGCTGGACTGGCCACCAGCAGCAGGAGGGAGGATTAATGTAATTAATCTCGAGCAAAGTGTAATTAATAACACTGATCCCAGTGTTATAAGGGGATGAGGGGCCAAACTGGGGGAGCTGCTCTGGTGACGGAGCAGGCAAACCCCCTCCTTGCCCCTCTCCATCTCCATCCTACCCAGTCGAAGCCACCGGTCCTGTGGCTCCCTCCTTTGCTATCGTGGGGGTCAGCACCGTACCCTGCGGGGACCCCTCTGGCTCCTGAGCCAGGATTTGGGCTGTGACGGGGACTGGACCCGGGAGAGGACACATCTCCAGAGCCCCAAAGTGGGGCTGTGAGGGGGGGACACATGCAGGTCACAGCTGAGCATCACCAGGACGTGACCGTCATCCCTTGCTGGCGGAGACGCAAATTCCTCTCAGTCTTTGCCGTGAGCTGTAATTTCAGGGCAGATTAATTAATTCCCCACCTCTCGTTTGCCCCCGAGAGCAGCTCCTGCAGCCGGGTCCCATGGGTGCAGCGGGGGGGCGGACAGGCCCTCCCCCAGGCTAAGGAAATGCAGAAAGATGGGGGGACCACCCAGCCACCTCCTGCCTGCACCCCAACACCAGGCGCATCCGCACAAGCGCCCGGTGGGACAATAGCTGAGGTGACCGGGTGGCATGGGGCTCTGTGGGGACAGTGGCCTTTGTCCCCCTGCTCTGAAGGGCCACAGCATCACCAGGGGGTCACATCGAGATGCGGAGGAGGGGACAAGGAGGGGGGGTCTGGTGGGGAGACCCCCAACAGGCATCGCCCAGGTGCCTCCCTCCCACACCCACCTTGGGTACCCCTCACCTCCCCCTTTGAGCCCCCACCCCTCCGCCTTGCAGATGCCTTACACCCCCCTTCAGCGGCCTGCTGCCCCCCCTCCTTGCACACCCCCAGCACCCCATTTTAGACACCTACCACCCTCCTTACCCCCTCCAACCTTGCAGATGCCCTTCACTCCCCTTTCCATGGCCCTCACAGCCCCCCCCCTCCCCCCCGTGCAGATGCTTTGCCTCCCCCATTTGCCCCCACCCCCTGCTCCCCCTGTGTTTCCTCCCTGCCATGGGAAATGCCGCAGTGAGCAGCCATGGAGCATCCTCCAGCCACACCGGCGGCACGGCCCGCCCGGGGGTACCGGGCATCCCCCTCCCTGCCCCGGTGCCTCTGCCTCCCACCTGACAGCTGAGGACCCCATCGGCCCATTGCTGCCGGCGGGCATGGCGGGGCTGGGGGGAGATAATTGCTTGATAACGATACTCTTAAGACATCCAAACAAAACACCAACAAAAATCACTACGATCACAAAAATGAATAGGTTTCGCAATAGGCTTTGCAGCCGTCAGCTCAGGGCAAACTCAAAGCCATGCAAGATTTTGTTCAACCATCCGACTTCTATTGCCTCTCGTAGATTTCTGCCATCCAAGTAGAAGGCAAATTAATTTTTCTTATTTTCTCTTTTGACTGATTCCCTGTCCAATCAACACACCAAGGAGTAGATCGCATGTAATGCCATTCTCCGTGTTCTGCCGTCTTCCAAACTGAAGGGAACTGCATTCGAGAAAGTGCTAGAAAGCCCAGCAGCTATCACCTCTGTTTTGGACCCGCGCTTCAAGGAGATGCAGTTTCTCAGCCCCAGCCTGAGAAGCGAGCTGCACCAGCCAGTGAGAAACACGCTGTTGTGGGTTTGCAACCACCAGTCCCCATCTGCCACCCAGTCTGGGGTGCCAAACTCGGATTCCAAAGCCACAGGCGCAGATGCCAGCAGCCAGCTGCCTGCTCGCAAGGACCCATGCACCAGCGCCCCATCTCAGAGCATCTATGACATCCTTTTGGGGTAGGACCCATGGAGAGCATACCCGAGATCCACCAGCAACTGGAAAACTACATCCCGGAGCCCCTCTGCAAGCACAGCACCAGCTGCTGCGCTGGTGGAAGAAGAATGAGCATCGCTTCCCGGCCGTGGGGCGGCTGAGCCGGCAGTACCTCGCCATCCCCACCACCGCCTTCCTGCCACACCAGGCCTTCGCTGCCGGGGAAAGCACCCTGGAGCATCGGTGCACTGTCCTGGCGCCGGAGAATCTGGTCCAAATTCTGTTCTTGCATCCGCACTCTGATTTTTCAGAATGCACAATTTTTGGGATGGCGACTGAGAAATTAGGTCTTGTGGTTCCCATTGAAACACCCATTAATTCATACAACCAAAACCCAGCCAAATGAAAAGGCGATGTTAAACCTCAGCCCCGAGGGAAAAGAAATGTGCCCGACCAGGTGCTAAAAGGCGCTCTGGCAAACCACCCCCCCTCTCCAAACTGCAGTTTGCTCTAGGAAACTGACAAGTTTTCTTCCTCTGCAGCCTTAGCGAGGCTGTAGATTTTTCCACCCTGCAGGGAAAGAAACAATCCTCAAAAGCAGATGTTATTCTGCCTGCAAGTAAAGCTTTAAAATATTTTTCTTTTTTTAAAGGCAGAATGCCTAAATGGAACATCCGAGCTGGTTTCTCCATGAAAATAACACTTTGCACTTGCACAGCAAAGCAACACTCATTAACCAATCTCGGAAAGCTTCGCAGGCGTTAAGAAACACTCCAAGTAACACACCTGCGTGCACCCTGTAAGCACACGTGCAAAGAGGAATCCCCGTTTACGCACCCCGGCTATATCAAACCGCACTATTTCCCTGACAAGCCATGATGGAAACGGGCCACCCTCCCATTCCTCGGCTCCAGAGCTCCGGCGATGCCGGGATCATGCCGACCCTCAGCCGCTGCGGGCATCAGCTCTGCTAACACCCCGCTGATGGGTCAGCGACAGGAATCTGGGAGCAGGAAGGGGATTGTACCACCCAGGCTCCCCAAAATCCCCCGCAGTTAAGAGGAATGCAAATCTCAGGCTCCCCTAAGCCACCACGTTTCTCACCGTGACCACTGCACTAACACCTAGAGCAGTTTTTAAGCAGCACGCACCAGGTTTAACCTCCACGCCTGAGAAAGTCCCTGTCCTGAGGGCTGCCGGTCCCCTCGGCCCAATGCAGGAGGCAGCAGCAAACCCCTCCAGACAGGGCAAGAGGTGCTTGGAAGAGTGACATCCAGCTAATAACCAAAAAGCACTTAAACCAACCCCAAACTTTGGAGACATTTAGTCTTGGGCCAGCAGCAGCATGTTGCTCAGTAAGGCACACTTCCACGACTCCCCTCAATTAACCGTCACCTCCAGAGCCCTATCTCTGAAGGTGAGAAGTTCCTTTAGGTTGACTCTTGACGTCCCTTTCCCTCCCACAGGCAACGAGACCCCAAGTATTTCCACTTGAGAGTGCAGTTCCCCTTCCACGAGCACCCAGCTCGCTCTGCAGTTTTGGATTATCACACAGCAGGGAGTGCGGGAGTCGCGACAGCAGTTGCATCGATAAGCAATCTGTGCAACAGTTCCTAAAACAGGGGCTGCCCACAATCAGAAGTTGACTCTTTGGTACAAACTCCCTCCACACCAGTCATCACACAGGGGGAAAAAAAACAACCAAGCTATTGTAGGGCTCAGTATTACCCATTTCTCCGCAGCTGGGCAGAAATACACACTTTTGCGGCTTTTCCCACACTGGAAAATTCAAAGCATTAGTACTAAGAAAAAGACTTCTTTTTCTAATGCCTCTGTTGGAGGGCTCCGGCACGTGGTCTGCAACGAGCGAATATCCACACAAAAACAAGCCCCAAAAGTCCCACAAAGCTGCTTTACCTCTTACGGTTTATTGCTGGGGTCCCCACCAACACCTAAACCCACGTCCCACCCCCCACACGGTACATCCTTTGCCATTTTGAACTTTGCTGCAAAACATTTTACCATTTTCCACCCCTCTTTCTTGGGAAAAGAAAGAGGGAACGAGACAACTCCAAACCGCTCTCTTTTATTTGATCTGCAGTGATCTGACAACCCCAGCCCTTCCCGCTGCCTTAGGCTTTGGGAAACAATTCAAGGGTCCTCAGCCACCAGTAAGGAACGAGCTGTTATTCATGGGCGAATCAGTAGAAACAGCAGCCCCGATCATTAGGAGAAAGTCTCATTTTTCAGTCATGGATTTTCACGGGTTTTGTTTTCAGGCCACCCAAACAGGGCGCGCTTTTATAGCCATCAGCAATTAAATTCTCTGTCCCCTCCAGAAAAGCCTTTTCCTAAAGGCGCTCTCCTTCCAAGGGCAGACCCACAAAAAGAAGCCCACACTGCTTAATCCATTTCACAGAGAATTTCAAATGCAAACAACAATTAAACAGGACGTCTTTTCCCCGCTTCAGGGAAAGCCAGTAATATACACCTGGGCAACATATTTAGCAAATCTATCATTGTAATGCCTTTGCATTTCCCATTTCCACCTGGAGAGCAGGCTGAAAGGACTCTCATAAAAAAAAAAACCAAATCAACCACAAAACATATTCCTGTCTAGGGGGTAATTTTATGAAACGATTTGAACACCTTAACGATTTGAACATCTTTTTACAGGTACAAGGCAACAAGAAACATTCTCGAGGTGAAAAAAAAGAAAACCCCACCTAGTCACCTCTTTACCCCAAAGATCTTTTCACCACATGGATTCCACCACCAATACACAGCTGCTAAATATCCCCGGCTGCTGCCGATCCGTAAGAAACCCTTCAAAATACAAGAGAACGCCGAGCCCGGCGCGCTGACGGTGCTGCCAGGGCTGTGAGTCGGAGCTGGACAGAGTTGCAGCCCCTGAGGTTGAAATCAGACCCACGTTTAGGCACAACCCGGGGTTTTAAGCCTCGCTACAAACCAGCCCACTGCTTTTGAAAAAAAAAAAAACAAACAGGGAGATTCACCTCAAAAAAAAAACACGTTCTCGACGCCAAAGGGGCGCTGGTCCATGGCCGCCGTCGCCCTTCGGGCCAGTTCCATGGGGCTTCGCTTGACCTGGAGCAGAACTCGAGGGCGTGAGGACAACAAGCCCCCTACACAAAATCTAAAAAAAAGGAAAAGTTCAATAAGATTTGCTGTTACTCACCCACCAAAGCCTAACCACTACAACTGGCCCTTTCACAACCAGGCCTGATCGCAGAAGAAAACTGAAATATCCCAATTCCCGGTTCAAACACAAGGCGTGGAGCTGCCCAGACCCAACGTGTGGGCTGGGCAGACGGGGGGCTCTTCTTCTCAAATCCCGCAGGAAGAGAAAGGGCAGGAGTGTTTTTCCAGCCCTGGAAGAGGCTGTGGGGAGAAGGTGGGAGGGAGGAAAAGGCTGCCCAGGAGTGGAGTCGGGGGAAGGAGAGGGCTCCATCCATAGGGGAAACGCCATTCCTGGCCACACAGGAGGCTGCAGGACCACCCTGGGAATGGATTTGGGGGCTCTCCCTGAGGGAAACCCCATTCCCGGCCACGCAAGAGGCTGTGGGGACACCCCGGGAATAGGTTTGGAGACTCTCCCTGAAGGAAACCCCATTCCCGGACACACAGGAGGCTGTGGGGCCGCCCGGGGGACAGATTTGGGGGCTCTCCCTGAGGGAAACACTGCTCCCAGCCATGCAGGAGGCTGTAGGGCAACGACAGAGATGGATTTGGGGCCTCTCCCTGAGGGAAACCCCATTCCCAGCCACGCAGGAGGCTGTGGGGACACCCCGGGAACGGGTTTGGAGACTCTCCCCGAGGGAACCGCTGCTTCCAGCCTCACAGGAGGCTGTGGGGCCGCCCGGGGGACAGATTTGGGGGCTCTCCCTGAGAAGAGCCTGTGGGGAGGAGGGAGGCGGGGGCCGCCCCAGGGCCGGGGCCACTCCTGGAAGGGGAGGGGGGGATCTCCAGCCGCCCACGCGGGGCTGCCCGAAGCCTGAGGAGATGAAAAGAAGAGGAGAAAAGCCGAAAATTCCCTCCCCGCCATCGCCTCTCACAGCCCCGGCCCTCCCCGCCGCGCCTCATGGCGGCTGTGTGCGGTGTCACCTGAGCGGGGGGCGGGGGCTGAGGCAGGAAAAGGCGGGAGGGGAAGGGAAGGGCGGCGCCATTTTGAATGGGAGGAGAGGGGAAGGGGGGGCGAAAGATGGGGGGAGGGGGGGGAGCGAGGCTGTGAGGGGAGTAGGTGTTGTGTGAGGGGGGAGTGAGGGGGGAATGGGTTTTCGGGAGAGGGAGGTTTGCAGGGCTGTGAGGTGCCTGTGAGAGAGGAGGCCCCGGAGGGAGGTGAGTGGAAAGGGCTGTGTGTGGAAAGAAAAGCTCTAAGGATAGGCTAGGCTGGGGAAAGGTGGTGGGCCCTGAGGGAGGGCTTGGGGACCGGGGCTAGAAGCGTGGGTTTGGGGCAAAACTCTGGGAAAGAAACTGCAGGACAGGGCCAATCTGAGTATACAGTTTTAGCGAAGCTTCAAGCAAAGGGTGACCAAAGGTGCCTCTTGTCTTTTTGTGGGCTGGTTTTGTCTAAGTTATTCATGCGAGTGGATTTTGCCACACGGGATGGGAACGTTCGCTTCCCGGGATAGCTGATGCCCCTGGATAACCACTGCCCGCGAAGCACTGCGAAACCCCGTGTTCAAAAATGAGAACAAAGGCCGAGTTTTGCCTCTCGGAAGGATCTCTAAGCACCGTCTCCACGTTATTTTCAGTACCTTTCTGGTTGTTTTCTTCCCCCCCATCCCCGTGATGTCCGTCGGGGGGGCTGGCGGAGCTCTGCAGGCGGATGTCCGGCTCTTTTTGGGGAAGGCTGGGATGGTTTCGGACTCGCATTACCCGACGCGGAGAGAAGCTGTGGTGCGGGGCTCGTTCTCCTCGGCGCGGCCCCGCCCCCTCGCTCGCGTTTGCCGCGGCGACGCAGGGGGGCGTGGCCCGGGTTTTCGCCTCGGCACATGCGCGGGTGGGCGGACGTGAGGGGGAGCACTTCCGGTGTACGGCGTCGGGCGGGAGCTGCGACGGTCGGTACCGGGGGAGACGGGGGGACGGGAGCCGAGGAGGGCGGGCGGCGGCGCGGAGGTGTGCAGGGCCAGTTCGGGGGGTTTGTGGGGTGGCGGGACCGGGCTGGGGGGCACGGGGGGCGGTCTGGGCCTGTTTGGGGGGGGCAGAGCCGAGTGGGGGGTCCCCGGGGGAAACAGGGCCGATTCAGGCCCCCCCGTCCCCCGCTGCCGCCCCCTCACCCCCCGCTCGCTTCCCGCAGGTGGCGGCAGCCCCGGCCGCAGCGCAGGGTGCCCGGGGCCGGCCTGGCCGGGCGCTTGGCTCCGCTCTGGGCTCCGCTCTCAGCACCCCCCCGCCCCCGGCAGGTCAGCCCGGCCGTGCCCCCTTCGCCCGCCTCCAGCCCACGGCCGAGTCCTCCCAGGTACCCCCGAGATGGGTCGGGGGGTGGGCACGGGCATTGCTGGGAGCCCGTGGGCAGCCCTGGGACCCCCTTAAAGCCCACGGAGACCCCCGGGGCCCCCTTGTCTCCCCCAGAGCCGACGGGGAGCCGTAGCTGTGGAGTCAGCTTAAGGAGTCTGCCCTAAGGACTGCTGCTTTTTGGAGCGTTGGGGGAGGGGGAGGGTTGTCGGTGTGGGGAGTGGAGGTGTGTGGGAGGAGTCCCGTGTCTTGAGGGAGGTTTGGGGATGTTGGGCAGATTTGGGGGAGTGGGGGAGGGGTCCCCTCACTTGGAATTCCCTGGTTCTAAACTGTGGGAGGCAGCGGGCGTAGGGGGAAGGCAGTAGAGTGGGTTGCTGTGTTTCAGTCCTTGGTTGAGAGTCAGCGACTCTGCTCCCTTGCTGCTCAGCAGACTATTAGCTCCGTGGGGCTGTTTCTCCAGGCAGGCTACGACTACAGAAACGGACCGACTTCCTCAAAAGGGTTGTTAGCGGTGACGTCTCCTGTGAATGTACTGCCTGACGTTGGATAGACCTGGCACCACGCAGCAGCTCAGAGCCCCACAGCGTATGCTGCCGCTCTCAGTTGGCTCCATCAAATCCTCTGACCTGAGAATACCAAAGGTACGGAGTTGAAACGGGCCCTTCCTCACCCGCTGAGTCAGATGAACCTTTTTGCACCCAAGTTGGCTGGGGACTGCTCCTGCCTCGCCGCCTTCAGGCGGAGCATGGCTGTGAGCAGGGGAGCTCAACACACAGTGCTTGCTGATTGCACCTGCTCCCTCGGGGGAGCACCCGCAGCCGTGGGATGGGAGGAGGGAGGACAGCACGAGGGCTAGAGACAAACATTTTATTTCTTTAACGTTTCACATAGGGGGTACCCCAGAGGGGTTCCCGGCCCCACACCCCACAGCCGCTCAGTATTCGGGGCACTGTTGGTCTTCTGGGCCTGGCGCTGTCACCACTTGCAGGGCTGGCAGAAGCAGACACGGCTAGTGGCATCTCCACCAGCCCTTCGGGTAGCCCCACAGCCAGGCGCAGCCCTGCCGTGGGCATCTTCCTGCCCTGCACAGCCCTGGGTCTGCCTGGCCACACTCCCTGCCCGTGGTCTTGCAGGACTCCTCTGTCTTTGCCTTCAAGGCCTGGAAAGCGCAGGTGGTCTCCCGCACCCGCTCCACCTTGTCCATGTCCATGGCTGGGGGCCTTCCGTGGGACAGTTGCTCGTCCGTGGGCCTCTGTGTCCTGTCCATCCCCTGCTGGGGAACCCACTCTTTCTCGGTCCCTGCTGGCAGCTCCTGTGGAGGCTCCTGGCTGAGGACCAGCCCCAGTTTCCCCACTGCCCCACCAGCAGCCATGGGAGAGCGGGGTTGTCCTGAGTGTGTGAGCACCACTGGCTCTGTTGCTGCACTGGGCCAGGGCTCCAGGAAGTGGTAGAGGGAGCTCTGGGAAGAGGAGCTGCTCCTCAACAGGCTGCTGCAGTCCTCCGAGTTGGCCAGCGAGCACAGGCTGCAGGGGCTCTTGCGGTGGCCCTCGGGGGGCCCAGGAGCCCGGGGGGTGCCTGGACCAGAAGGAGCTGTCCCCACTGCTAGGACCTATAGGCGGGAGAGGAGGGCAGGGGGACCTGGAGGCTTGGGGGGGACAGGGGGTAGAGAGAGGCATCTCTGCTCGGATGGTATATGGTTGGCAGGGAGCCCAGTGGGTCCTGTGGGGCCCGGTGCTGCCTCCTCTCTGCCTCCTCAGTTGCCTTGCAGAGGAGAAGAGAGAAGAGAGCCCGCTGCACCCCGTCTCCTCCGCTGGAGCCCGCGGGCAGCACCCCCTCCTCAGCAAGCGGGCAGGGCTGCCCAGCACAGGCAGGGCAGGGCACGGGCTGAGGGTCTGGGGCAGGATCTGGGGGTCTCCCCCACACTCCCTGCTTCTCCTGCATCGACTTGAGCTCCCATCCTTCATCTGCTAGTCAAGAAGCTGCTGAGGGAGGGGACGGAGTGAGCGGGCGGCAGCCCCCGGCACAGCCCCGGCTCAGGGCTGCCGTGGGGTGTGGGCTGTTTGCATGGTGCTCGGTGCCAGGGCCACTCACCGCTCTGCTCCTCTGGGCGGGCTCTCGTGTCCGTCGTCCCTTGCTTTGGCTTCTTCCAGTCCTTCTGCAGGACCCCGGGAGCTGGGTGAGACGGGAGCAGCTCCCAGCCCCACGCCGCAGCCCCCCACCCCTCCCCACGCTGCGGCACAGTGCGGTGCAGCAGTCGCGTACCTGGAGCCGCTTGGTCCGTAGCACAGAAGAGACCGCGCTGAGCCCCATCATAAGCATCACGAGCGGAGCCAGGTGAGCTGTGGGGGGGACGTTGGAGTCCCTCCTGGCACCAGCTGCGGTGCAGCCGCGCAACCCTGGTGTGCCCCCATGGGAAATGTTAAAGAAATAAAATGTTGGTCTCTATCCCTGGTGCTGTGGTTCCTCCTCCCATCCCGCGGCTGGGGCTGTGCCCACCTCAGTGCCCGGGTTGGGACAGGCTGGCACTGCTGGCACCCACCAACCTGGGGGGGTGGGGGTGTCAGGGGAGGTGGGTGGGCTGGAGAAAGGGAGGAAGCACCTCTTGAAACCAGCTTGGCCCCCCCCAGCCACAAAACCCTCCCCAGAGGCACCAGAGGAGACCCCCAGATCCTTGAAGGGCTGCCCCAGACTCCCTCTGGCCTGCAGGAGTCTCCCCCAGGACCCCTTACGGACACCCCAGTGGCGTCCCAATTCTGGGTTCTTTACTTGCTGGGCAAGCCAGTAACACACTGTGTGGGAGCAGCCAGCCAAGCCGGTTTCAGAGCACCAGAGGTGAGAGGCAGGGAGCTGCCATCCCACTCAGCTCCATCCCCGCCGTGCCTTGGCTGTGCAGAGAGAACTTGGGGGGAGCTGCAAAACAGCTCAGCCCGGGCTTATCTCCAGATGGCACAGAACAACCAAAACCAAATGGCCCTTAACAAACAAAATGCCCCGAGTCCCATCCCACCACTCTTCCCGTGACGCTGAGCGCCGGACATCACAAACTGGCAACAGAGACTTCGCTATGGCACCACCAGAGGGAAATATCCCAGACAGTGTAATCCACTCGGGCATAATCCTGCACCCTCACCGAGTCAGGAAATATAAACCGCAGGGTCTGGGGAGACAAAGGGGGAATCCTCCAAGGATACAGCTGGCCCCTCGGAGATCCGTCCCCCCCATCCAGGACGCTGGAGGGGAGCATTTACAGCCGAGAACAGCCTTTCCTTTAACCTCTAGAAAAGCCGGCATTTGCTAAAAAACAAATGTTCCCCTCCCACCCCGGCCCCCTCTGAAATGAAATAAATAAATAAATAATTAAAATCCTTAAAAAAACTTAAAAATCGCTGTTAGTTTCATTAGCGTTACATTAATTCTAAAAACTGATGAGCCGCTGCGCTGTGCGCCGCAGCCCAACCTCCCCCCCTCAATGCTGGGCGAGCTCCTCTGGCCATGCCTGGGATGAAAACCAGTGGCTTTTAGGAAATAAAAAATTAAAAAAAAAAAAAAGAATAATAAAATCTCTCTCTCTCTCTCTGCCTGTGTTAGTCCAACGAAAGGGATAGCGTTGGGAGGCGAGGGAGGAGGAAGGGGGAGGCTGTGGGATGGAGAGAGCCCTCCCCGTACCCCTCGGCTGTGCATCCTCGCAGTGCCGCGGGGAATGGGGGTGGGGGGGTCTGTGTGGGGGTCTTTGGTTTGCACAAGGTGGCCGTGGTGGGGGCTCAGCCCCATCCTTACAGTGCTGGGGAGCACGGGGCTACCAGGCACAGGGTCCCTCCCCCAGTGAGGTGCTTTGGTGCGTTGAGGTGTTAGATGGGGTGGCACCAGCCCCTGCCCGCCCCGGGAGGGGGGACACCACCTCTCTGGTGGCACTGGATGGGTGGGAGGGAGGGAGGGAGGGAGCAGAGCTGTGGGAGCCATGGAGAAAGGCGTGGGGGTGTCCCTCATTGTGGCAGCCCCCAGCAGCCCTACCCTGCCACCCGGCCACCCCAAGGGACACCCAAGCCCCATCTTGGTCCTCTCCCCGTTGGGTGATGCCCTTCCACCCACCCCGGAGGTGCGCTCCTCTCCTGCAGGGGGGGATGCCCAGCGCTCGCCTGGCTAGAGAAGCACCGGGGGGGGGGTGGTTACAGGGCATCTGAGCTTCCCAGTTACACGGGCGTAATTAGTGCACCATTAATAACCATTAGTAACCACTTTGGCTCTGCTAACCAACTGCGGCGAGGCCCCCACCCCGCTTTAGCACAGGCTTCCTGATGCCAACGCCTCCCCGAGCCACTGGGCAAAGCTGCGCCTGGCAAAAAACCACCACACCCCAAAAAACCCCCACACCACATCCCCCACTCCCCACCCACCCCTTCTCCCCTCATCACAGCCATGGGGCAAACTCCCACCACCACCACCCCCCAATCTCAGCTCGGCCGTGACCCCCCCGAGACACTGGAAAGAGAGCAACAGAGAGCGAGCTCAGGCTCCTGTGAGCTGCAGAGATTTCTCTTTGGTTTTTGATGTTGTCGTCGGGTGGGATTTGGTTCGTTGTCTTTCACAGAACACACTGCAGTAGAGGACAAAAATATGGTGTCGCAGTCCCCCGGTCCGGCGCTGGCACCGCCACCTCCCCCCACGGCCCCCCATCCTCCCCCGGCTCCTGTCCCTCCTCCTGCCCGGCGGCTGTTCCCACTTTCCTTCCTTGGTTTGTTTGGGGTTTTTTTAATGTGTGTGTGGGGTTTTCTCTTTTTCTTCCTTTTGTTTTTTGCTTCCCCCTCCTTTTTCCTCTTTTTCCCCTTTTTGCTTTTTCCCCCTTTTTTCTGTTTCCCCTTCCCCCCCCCGTTTTTTTTCTCTCCCCCCCCCCCTTTTCCCCTGTTTTTCTTTTTCATTTTTCCCCCTTTTTTTCTTTTTCCCCTTTTTTCTTTTCCCACTTCCCCCCTCCCCCTTTTTTTTTTCCTCTTTTTAAACAAGCTCTCTCCCGAAGGAGCGGCCCCTGGCTCTCTGCTGGCAGAAGGAGCCTACGGAAGAGCTCTGGCACTGACACGGGCAGGAACACCCACTCACACATCGCAACACAGCAGTTAGTTTGGAAACACCCCCACCCCCTGTCACAAGTGAGACCTGCACAGACAAAAGGCTCCTGAGTGAGGGCACTGGGGCAGCCCCACCTTAGAAGCAGCAGAGGAGCAGAGCCGTCCGGAGCCATCAAGAGCACAGGAAGGGCTATTCAGGGCCTCATTGTCTGCGCCGAGTGACCGTCTGCTGAGAACCGCTCTGGCGGCTCAGAGCTCAGCCCCAGCAGCAGTCTGGAGCCAACGGGGAAAAGTACACTGGGAGGAAGACTGGCAGCCTTCCTCCACAACGCCCCGGAGAGAATGACCACAGTGCTGCCTATCCCCATCGCTTTTCCAACTCGGTTCTTTTTTTATTAAAAAATTAAAAAAAAAAAATATATGCTCCAACTCTCAGGTTTCCAAGGCACACAGAATCTCTAAAAGGGAGACACAAGCGTGAGGTGCTGAGGTACCCAAACCTGCCCACGTTAGTCCAACTAAAGGGAGAGCGTCGGGAGGCGAGGGAGGAGGAAGGGGGAGGCTGTGGGATGGAGAGAGCCCTCCCCGTACCCCTCGGCTGTGCATCCTCGCAGCGCCGCGGGGAATGGGGGGCTGTGTGTTTGGGGGGGTCTTTGGTTTGCTCCCCTGACCTGCTGGGGGTGGAGGAGGAGGATTTGGGAGGGGTGGGTGTCCGGCGGCGGGGTTACATTCATTGGGCGGTGCTGGGCGGCACAGCGGGAGCCTCCCTTGCTGTGCTGCGAGGCCGGGGCTCCCGGAGCGTGTTTCTGCTCCTGCTGCTTCACCTGCTGGAGCATTTCCCTCATCTTGCACCGTGCAGTCTTGGGGAGGAGAGGGGAAAAGCAAGAGGTGGGGGTCAGGGCACTGTTTCTCCCCCCACCAACCACTCCCGAGCCCCCACTGAGCATCTCGCTGCTCCCAACTTGTCACTCTGGACAAGCCGTAATTAATTTCAGGTTGTTTGGTTTTGTTTTTTTTTTTTTTTAACTTGTGCTTCACTCCTCGAGAGAGCCTGAATTTTTTGGCAGGTCGCCATCCCGCCAAAGGTGACAGGAGACAAGGTTATGGAAGATGCACCCAGGTGGGATGCGCATGGATTTGCCCGCACCGGGGAGTCCATTCACACCCTGGGTGCTGCTCTGCATGGCATCCAAAACACCCAATTTTAGCTCAATCAAGCCAATCTTCAATTTCAGCGCTCACACAGCTGGGGGGAGCTACTGAAACACCTTCAGTGCCTCTTGGGGGCACAGGGACCACCCAAAAGAAGAGCAGCAGGTTGCTCGGGTGGTGCTGGGCTCAGCCACCCCGCGCCTTTCCTCGGTGGATGAAAGTGGCCGGGGAATATCAGGTGAAGCCACGGCCAAACCGTACCTGACTGGCAAAGAAATGCCCAATGATTTTAACGATGACCTCCTCGTTCTCGTCTGGGGTTTGGTCTCGTGGCACATGGACTTCCGCACTGGTTAAGTTTTGCAGTTCGTTCACCTGGAGTGAACCACAAGAGTGTTTTTCTTGTGGAAGAGCCAAAATCCTCCACTGTCGGTGTCACCACGGCACCAGGCACCCTGTGTGTCTCCCCCTTCCTTGGGAGCAACGAGAACCACCACCAGGACGTGGGGGCTGAGGGTCAAGACATCGCTGAAACCACTGTGCACCCAGAATTTGTCCCCCTGGGGTGGGCAGGGGTGATGGGTGATGCCCAACTCTGCGTCCCCGGGGCAAAGAGAGGGGGGGGCACCCATGCACACACCCCCACACACCCACTGTCTTGCCACCTTTGCCTACCACGCAGCTGGAGGCGAAGGAAGGCACCTTGATGTGGGCTTCAAGCTTCACCACTTCTTCCGCGTTAAAGAAGTTTTCCTCTTTCAGCTTCCCAAATATTCACCCCTGGGCCTGGGGAGGAGACGGACAGGAAGGAAAACCATCAGGCAGCGCCCGCTGTGCCTCTCCATCCCCAAAGCTGACAATGACCCCATGTCCAGCAGCATCAAAACCACTGTACCCAGCAAAGAGCTCCCCCGGCACTGAGGGAGGCCAAGCCAGGCTGCCAGCACAGTGCCTCTTCCCCTCCTCCGGCCACCCCCCGGCGCCCAGCTGCCAGCCGGGGCCCGGCTCGAGGCTTTCGGAGAAGGGCCAGCGCCTCCCCCAGACGGAGGCGGGACGGCGCCGACCCCGTCCCACCGCAGGGCAGGGGCAGAAGCGGGCCGGGCGGCCCTTAACGGCCCCCTCAGGCAGAGCACAGACGCGGCGCGCCTGCGCGCACCCACCGCCCCGCCCCTCTCTCCCCCCTCAGCCGCCCCTCCAGTAATGGCTGCGGGGGGCCCTCGGCGCCCTCCTCGCCGTCCCCGGCCCCGCCGCCGCGCAAGAGGCCGCCCCCCAGGGCAGCGAGCCGCCCCGCCGCCTCAGGGCCGCCCCCGGGCATCGCCCCGGCGCCCACTCCCCCCTCCGCCTGGGGCCTGCGGGACCCCCGGGGCTCCTTGGCGGGAGCCCGCCCGGCGCCTCGGCCGGGAGCGGCGTTAGTCGCTCTGTGGGCTCGGGTGCAGGGCGGGGTCTTGCTCTGGGGCTCCCCTGGCTCTGGCCTCGGCCCCTCTGCCCGCCCAGAGCCCCCCCTCCGGGGCGGTGGGGCTCGTGGTGGGCCCCGGCAGCCCCGTGCCCCCCCCGCCCTCTCCCAGCCCGGCAGCCCCGTCCTTCCGGCCCTGTGCGGCGGCTGTGGCTCCTGCCGCTGTGGGCTCGCCCCGGGCCGCAGTCAGAGTCGTTCCCCTGTGATGCCGAGATGACTGTGGCTTCCAGATGTTCCCCCCAAATCCGTGGGCAAAGCCACCCCCTCGTTGGCTTTCCGTCTGCACAGCGGGGGCTTGAAAAGGGAAAAAGAGGGGGTGGAGACTTGGAGTGGTGAAGGAGCGGGGAGCAGCTTAGTACAACTTCCCAGGAGAGAATTCCTCTTTTCTCGCCCTCAAACTGATCCTAAACCTCCAAGTGGCTGGTAAAGTAAAAAAGGACAAAACAAGGCTCTCCCAGGTGCCGGGTGCTCTGGTAAAGCTGGAGAAAGCGGCATTTCTTTTCACAGACAGTTGCCGTAAGTGCCGTCAGGTATTGAAACTGCGCTTCTCTCAGGACGTAGCCTTGAGCCTGGAGAGCAGCTCAGAAGGAGTTAGCTCCTGCGAACAATTGAGCAGGAGGATACAAAGATTTTGCCTTCTCTACTTTTGCCTTCTGAAGTATGAAATACGCTGAGTAAGAATGCATCTTTATGGGAGGGTATTTGCCTCTAATGCCTACCCCCCAATATTTTCTGCCTGACTTTAATAGCATAGGAATAGCCAATACTTTTGACATTGTATGAAAGGTGCCGTTAGGGACTTTTTTGTGCTCCTGATACAGAGAGAAGATAGTCCAGAAGCAATGATATCAGCAGGGTTCGGGGGCATAACAGTTTCAAAGAAATTCTTTTGTGTAAGAAAGACCAAAGAATTCTTCAAAGAATCCTTGCCGTCTTTCATGACATTTGGGGGGGCAAATAGAGGCAAAAACCCACCTAGGACCAACCTTTGTGCTCCATTCCCAAAGGAAAAAGTGATTGAAGTGGGTGTATGCCCGAGTTGCTTTCCCACCTTTTATTTCCCATCCTCCTTAGACTTTTCTTTGCAACTCAGTGTAGTGATTTACGAAATGAGATGGCGTAGTAATCTCTGGTGTGCTGCTTTCCCTGAGGAAAGAGGAAAACATTACATATAAACTCAATTTTTTGGCGATAGGAACAAATGTAAAATGTTAGGAAGCATTAACCGAATGAGAAAAAGAGGCCTAATGTGCTGCAGCGGGATAATTAGCTCTCTGAGAACGGTCGTTGGCTGGGAGAGGTTGGGGGGTGTTGAGGAGGGCTGCAGTTAGGTGTATGTGCCTGAGATGATCCCAGGGGCGCTTGGAGGGGGAGACCTTTGGGATAGGAAAAGTAACTTGGGAAGTTTGGGCCCTGTGAAGGGAAGTCAGCCTGCTGGGAGCTTCCCTAGGGTTGCAAAACACTGTTGTGTGTTTTCTTTCCTCAGCGTTTGGATACCTGTGGACGATGGTGACGAGAGTCTGCCGAAAAAGAAAACATCAGGTATTGCACATTACAGAAGTATTGAATATGCCTGATTTTTCTGAGGTTTCGTGTCCCTTGGAAAAGTCTGGCTTTTGTGCGCTGGCATTGTTCCTGAAACTGTGGCTTTTCAAGCTGTTCTTTCCTTGTGGCTATCTATCCCTATAGCCAATGGCTTGAGGGTGTACGGTAGGGCTTAGCCCTATGTGTGACGTTATCTGCGGTGACTGTGGCAGGGCACAATACTTTTCCTGCCAGCAGGAGATAGCCCAGGTCTCTGGCGGTGAGCCCGCGCGTGTCAGCAGAAAGAGTATTTTAAATCAAAGCTGTGTGCTCCCTCCTGGCTGTATTCGCAATGTACCTCTGTTGGTTTTCTATCATGTTCTTATATGGCCTGTCTTTGTTTTTTAGATTATTCCATCTCTGAACAGAAAGAGAAACTTTCTGGTGTGGTGCAGTTGCCGACCAAGGCAACCAAACGCCCGGCGGCTTCCGTCAGCAAAGATGTTCCAGTCACAGAGTCTGCGGAAGAGGTTAGCGAGGGGTTTGAAATATTAGGATCTGTGCAAGGTGCAAGAGCAAGCGGCTCTCCCTAATGCATCTTGAGGTTGAGCCTGCTCTGAGCCTGTACAGCTGTAGGTGGTTCTTTTCCATTTCTAGCAGGCAGCTATGATGTGGGCTGGGTTTGCCTTGCTCAAGTCTGCGTCCTCTGCTCCGGCACTGGCAGCTGCAGAAGGAGCAAAATGTTTGTTGTCTTCCAGATACTTGACAATCGTTCAAGTTTATAGTTTTAGTGTGTTTGTAAACTGTTATTGTCTTTCTTGAGCTTGTGGTTAAGGAATCAAAATACACTACCTGACAAGAAAAACTGCGTACTTCCTGTGGATAAACCTCTTTCTGCTCATTATCCACCAGTCCAGGAGAGGATTCCTGTAGGACTTTGGCTCTGTAAAAATGAGCCACCAACTGCTTGACTCCCTAGTTTGGTTCAAAGGTGTAGTGCTCTTTTTCTTATTGCCCCATGGGGTAAGAGGGCTAAGAGACTGTCGGGCTCTAATTCTTCATTGCTGAGAGCGTCATTAACTCTTATTTGTACCAAATATATTTTTCAAGGGCTGAACTATTACACTTTGGAATGTTTAGGAGCTGACTGAGTGATTACTGAGTGACAAGCTTGTATTCTTTTAATTGCTGCACGTATGAGAGCCTGTATTCAAAAATTAAAGCGTACCTGTCAAAGATCCTGCAAAGATTGGCATTCTTCTGCAATCTGAACCAACAAGTCATGGTCCCCAAGTCATAGCAGAGCTGACTAAGTCTCAGGAAGTGTGTTTGCTTGGATTCTCATTCAGGTTATACTCACATTGGTACTTCTTTTGATTTCTTTTAAGATTTGGTCCACTTCTTTAGAGCCTTCCACTAAAAGACCAAGATTTTCATCGCTTGTTGTATCAATGCTGCAAATTGGTAAGGCTGACATCAAGTTATACGACTTGTTTCATTTTCACCCTACCTTGTGTACCGTCCAGGCCTACCCCTAGGGTTCTGTACAGATTATTGCAGGCACGGGACGAGGCAGCATCTGGGAAGACTTGAGCGTGACCTCTGTTTCTTACCTGCATCCTTGCATTGCTTCTGGAGTGGGGCCGGGCATTTATCTTGTCATCTCAGTACCAGAGCTGCCTTGGATGCAGTCCTTCCATTCTGATAGGTCCACTGTTAGCTTGCCAGAAGTAAATTGTTTTCAATGCTCCTTTTAGGTAGTAGATCCTGAGAAGCCTTTTGTATTTCAGGTTTTGGCTGGCAATATGTTGTTCGCACAACTTGCTGTAGTTGCCGGTGTGAAAACCTGAAAATGTCCTCAAGTGACATAACAGAAATAATATGATGATGTGAGAGAGAAAATGACAGTTTATCTTTGGTGAAGCTCGTTACTATAAACTCATAAAACTCTTCAGTTTCCTTTGAGAGTTCCTGATGCCTTATGCTCTTCCCTCGTAGGTCAGATGCCGTGTGGAACCCATGCTCACTTGACTAAGGAACCACTATCCCATCCTCACAAGATAATTCCACGTCTGAGGTAAAAATCCTTCTGTTTTCTTTGACTTCTTCCCCGAAAGGTTTACTGCCTATGGTAAGGGAGGTCTCCAGCTGCTTCCCCCCTGAAGAACCAATTTTCAACTTTTTCTTTAAACCCAGCTACTTAATTGACAGAGGATATTAGCTAGAGATTAAAGGTCTGCGGTAAGAGGAAGTGTTGAACTTGAGAGGAGGCTGAGGACACAATCAACAGCGTATCTTCATCTGAAAGTCATGAACATCTCGTGTCTGTCTCCGTCGTCATCGGTGTACGTGCTTGACAAAGTAGTTGGTGGTGGAGGTGCATATTGGAATGTTCTCTGGATACGATTTCTTTTGCTGTTGATGTTTTCAGCACAAGCCGGAACGGCAAACAGAGCATCAAAGCTGCTCCAGACAGCTGCTTACCACTGAGGCCACCCATTAAGGAGCGCGCTGAGCCAGAATCCGCTACTTCAGATGAAAATCCATATCATGAAAATGATACAGAAAAATTTTCTCATGTAATTTTGTGTGCACTGAGTTTAAGTGCACTGCATTTGAGAGCGGGTCAAGACTCTGCTTTGGGCGTCTAATCTGCCAGTCATTGCTTATTGTGGTTTGGCTCATATTTTGGAGCAGATCTGGAGCATGAGAAAGAGATTCCTTTCAGAGGAAGCTAAACCTGAGAAGGTTCCTGGGGAACGTGTCTAATGCACTCCAACTGCTACTGAGCATATAGTCCCTGAGGTCAGAGCAGGGCAGGTCTGAAGTAAAATGTCCCAGCAGTATGGATGTTGTGGACATTGCCATTCTCACTGTCAGCATAATCTTTAACAAATAGATTGAGCAGAATTGGTCAAGGCTGGTTGAAATGAACGCTGTCTTGTCCCACAGAGTAAAGTGGCCTCCTCAGATTGATGCAGATATTTGTCGGATGTGCAAAGAATATTTTTTTCTTTTTAAATAAAAACCCAAAAAGCCACCGTGAATTGGTACGCACCGATAACAAATGCCCCACATATAAAAATTGTGATTCTCCTCTGCTGTTTGTTTCCTGCCCCAAAGTGTTCAAGCCTCCTCTAAGGAACCAGTGACGACTGTGAGTCACGTAGAAGAACCAAAATATGGAGGAGAGGTCTATCCACATCCAACACTAAGGACCGGTGAGTATCCCCATGATTCCAATCCGTTCCACTTTGTAGGTAGACTTCAAATCAGAATAGGGCATTTCTTATACACTGGCAGATGATGTTCCAAGTGCTTGCCAGAATTTGAACTTCCTGACCATACAGTCAGCATTCAAAGTTTTTCTTTTTTTTTTTAATTATCACTCAGAAATGGAGAGCTGTGTACATCTGATGGTGATTGAAAGTTGACTTCTTGTTTTCTTACTACTGCTTTTCTGTGCAGGTGTCGAATGTATAGATGTTTGCTGCCCGCAGTGGTCACAGAGAGGTGATACGATCAGGTAGAGTCTCTTTTAATGATGGTTCTTGTTTCTTTTGGCTCTGCATGCGTGTGTCTCAGCCTCTGGTAGAGTCTTGGAGATGACCAATGGTATGTGATCGTCTCAGTGCTGTGAAAGAGGAGTAGCTAGCTTGCGGCTCCGGAATTGCTCGCAAGCCAGTTGCATCTCCAACACAGCTGCCATGCGAGAGCCGTGCTGTGTGACAAAGAGGGTTGTGCTGGTGTGGTGTTTGCTGTGGGAAGAAAGCCAGTAAGGGTGCGAGTGGTGGCCGTCCCAAGTTGTCCTTGGATGTGCAGAATCCGTTTTGGTTTGTGAGTCGTTCTGCCGAGCCATCAAGGAGCTGACATGTCATTTCTTTCACTTGGAAACCCGCATCCTAAGCAGAAGGATTAGAGAGCTTGTAAAGCCTGGTGGGACTTGAGGCAGTTTTTGGGACTTAGAGGATGCGTGGGGTTTGACTAGGAGGGGGAAAAATGCAGCGTGCGTTTGGGTTTGAGAGGCCAGCGGCCTCATTGGTGTTGGCTGTCTGAGCTGGCAGGAGTATGAGTTCTGAGGGCTTTGTGGTGTTGAGGGAAACGGGTTTTGGGGGCAGTAGGTGCAGCTAGAGGGAGAGATTTTGTACGGCGGTAAGGTGCGCACATCTTTCTGCAGTGACCTGCCCTTACATGAGAGAGGAGAAAGCGTAGATGGGAGCAGAGAGAGACTCAGTTGCGGCAGTCCTGTTTTTTAGCTAATTCTGTCCCTGTTCTTCTCCCCGCTTTAAAAAATAGTGCTATATTTAGCTGTGCGGCACTGTTGTGTGCTTAAATTAAAATAGTGGTTCCCCTAAGCTGGAGGGGAGAGAAGGAAAGAAAATACTGATAGAGAATGATGCCTTCAAGTAAAAAGAACATTTTCTTACCTTTTTTGAGGGGGATTTAGTTACTAACTGAAACGATTTGACAAAGCTTGTGATATCTCCTCTTACCATGCTGGACTGAAAGCCGTTAAAGCACAATGAGCGTAGAATACCATGAGAGTCTGGTGTAGGTCTCCCTCCTGAAGGGAGGTCTTTTGGTGACAATGCGAATTCTTGTTTTTGAAGCAGGGTCATATATCTGGACAACTTTAATGTCTGTGTATTTGTTTGCTCTTCAGAGTCTGCATGGTTTGAATGACAGTCCTCTCCAAATGGGGATAGTCACTCTCTTGACTGGCCTGTAGAAGGCAAGTAAACATCCTGTGGCTGTCCCATTTGGAATTCAGTGTGCTGGCCTTAGTTTCCCGAAGCTCACTCTGTTTGGATGCAAGTCTAGTTGCAGATGTTCCTGTTACACCTTGCAGTAGAACACCCAGCGTGCAGTGTTTATCAGCAGTAGATCACAAAGCACTCGATAGAGGAAGTGCTGGTTGCTTCTCTGTTTTCTAAATAATGCAACTGATAAAGAGAAGGAAAAGGAGTCTTGTACAAGTAGATGGAAAAAAAAATAAAAATTCCAAAGCTCCCAGCTCTTCATTCTATCCCAGTCCTGCTGCTAAGAAAGAATGGTGCTGGAAGTTGAGGCGATATTGTCACATGTTGATGTGCGCAACCGGGGCTGTAGTCAGAATAAGCCTTGAAAAAGTCTTTCTTGTCCAGAGGGTGAATTCTTGAGAATTCCATGGGAGAGGACGGATACACAGCTCACTTCTCTCTCTCCCTCTCCTGGCAGGTACTGCACACCAGAGGAAAACTGTCAGGAAGAGGAAGGAGCAGCGAAACAAACCATCGCAGGGGTAAGCTTGTGTTTTTCACAAGGAAAATACAGCTATTTGTGATCAGAAACTTCAGCACTCTCCACTTCACATGACTCACTCAACAATATCTGTATTTGCCCAGGTTGTTTTTCCCCGGGAAAGCGGGAGCGTTATTTGATGAGTAGCGCTATGGCAAAGTGTTTTCCGCTGCCGTTAATTTTGTTTCTGGACTATTAGGAGCACACTACACTATAGCATTTTGATTCTTCCCCTTTAATGTGTTGGGTATAGCCTCAAAATCTTTAGCGCACAGCCTTAGTTGACCTGCAAAGCTGGACTGGGGTGTCTTTAGTCTTATCTTGTTTGCTGGGATGGGAAGTACATCTCCGACTTTCACCTCTGGTCAGCGTTGAGGTCAAAAATACAATTTTAATCATGGAAATCAGAAATCGTAATCTCAATCTCAACTTGATACCTACACGTGGAGGCTTTGCTGGGGTTCTTAACGCTAGCCCAAGCCAAACGAGCTCTCTGCCTCTCTTGCCATGTGTGCACAGTTGGAATGCAGTCGTCAATAAAAAGTCACTTTGTGGTTTGCTGTTTGGATGTGTGTACAAAAACCCTTCCAGTTTTCTGTCCTGTCCCCTAGCAAACAAATCTGTGCTTGATTGCTAGCTTAACGTCCGTTTGTCTAACAGAGGCAGCGTGGAGCTGAAATCTCAGAAGATGCGTTATTCCAAGGACATCCTATACCTTTTCGGTCCAAAAAGTCAGCCAGCCTCAGTGTGGAAGGAAAGAAAGTGCCAAGCTTGGGAAAAACAGCGGAACGCTTTCCTCCGCTCACAGAGGTACCACAGCCGACAGTCTGTTAGACAAAAGAGAAGGTTGTGACAGAGCTGCAGGGAACTCCTCTTATTCTCGGTGGTTCTTGAGGCTTTTTGAAATCTGAAGAACTTGCATTGAACCTGTTAGCGAGTGTCTGTGGCTGTGACTTCACAGTGCGAGGGTCAGCACTAAAGCTGGTTTGAAGGATTTCGTGTGCTCCAGCACTCCTTCAGTTGTGCTGCCCTGAGGGTTTGTGGGCCTTCTGTTACCAGGACAAAAAATGAGTCCAGGTTGAACACCAGTCTCCAGAGCAGTGCTAACCCGACTCATCCAGTTCTATTGGATGTGCCTCTTGTCCTACTGTGGTGATAGAACCTGAAAGATCAGCTTGTGCTGGTCCGTGGTGCCATTCCCCAGGGAGTAGGAGTTCAGTTTCCCCTGCTTGTATGAATTTTGGCTGCTTTTATTCTTTGGAGTTGCAGTCTAATTCAGCTCCCCCCGCCTTTTCCTGCCTGTTGAGGATGGACTTGGAAAGGGCGAGCAAATGCAGAGTTTACAAAGTCTGCGGAGTTGATGCTGGGTACAAGGGAAACCGGGTGGTTTTCTTATTTTGCTCGCCCAGATTCAAGCAAGAAGGAGATGCTATTGCAGATCAGAGTATTTTATACCACCATCCGTAGTGGTTTCTTTGCATTCCCCGCTGGGGTTGGCTTAAACCTGGGTATTGCGAGGGCCGCGGCAGCATGTGGGAAAGGGGTTTGCCAGAGTTGTGTTCCATTTTCAGCTGCTTTAGCGTGTTTGCTGAGTTTACGGGTTTTATCCCAACGTCCTTGGTGAAAAGAAATGGCAGCAAGCCTGGGCTCTAAAGTTCAAAGTTGGGATGCTGAAGCCAACCAAGCAAGGCAAAAGCGCTATCGCTGACTGAGCCAAGAAACCGTTGAAGGCAGTTGCTCTGTCAGCTGAGCTGAATTTACAGGCCGTGTTTCAGTGGAAAGCTGCCCCCAGGTCAGCGTGCTCCATGCTCTGTTTCACAAGTCCTTCCCCATTGAATTGTCCCTTTCAGGCCATGGAGAGAGAGGTCAGTGCCGCATTTGGCAGAGGTGAGCCAGATGAGATCATGAGCAGTGCCTTCAAACTAAAGGTCACTCGGGAGGACATCCGCACGCTCAGGAACCTTTGCTGGCTAAACGATGAGGTAAAACCAGCTGCAGCACAGGGCTAGTCTCACTCAGCCTTTATTGAAAAATACCCCTCCGCCCTGTACAGAAGTCGCGTCAACGTTCTTTGACGACCTCCGCTGCAGAGCCTAGAAATCTCTGTACACTTCTTATTTGAGGTGTTGAAGGGTCGAGCGTTTCGGGAAGTTCCGTTACTTCTTGTATGACGCAGCTTCCAGGAGTTCGTCCGGGTTATTGGCGTGGGGGGCAGGTGTTTTGATCAAACTGCCGATGTAGCCCCGTGTGAAATTCTGGGAACAAAAGCTGACAGCTGAGGCTGGAGTTCTCTCCGCTGCGTGCTTAAGGGTGGCCAGAAAAGACGTGGTGCTGTATTTTTGGTTGGGGAAGGCAGCGTCTTATTTTTACACCTCACGTTTCCTCTTTATGGTACAGGTCGTTAATTTCTACATGGGTCTGCTGACGGAAAGAGGCAAGAAGGAAGGATATCCAGTGGTCCACGCTTTCAGTACTTTCTTTTATGCCAAACTAAGATCTGGGGGCTACGATGCAGTACGAAGATGGACCAGAAGTGTCGATGTCTTCAAGCAGGACATCCTCTTCGTGCCTGTGAACTTGCGAGCGCACTGGACACTAGCCGTGAGTCCCACGGGCTTTTTCTTTAGAATTGGACAGGGAGCAAAAACTGGCAAGAGAAGTCATTTAGGTGTTGGGGTGTGTGCGGCAGAAGGTTGTGCTTTGTCTAATGGTCACCTTTTAATAACAGGTCATAGATCTCAGGAGGAAGACCATCATGTACTTGGACTCTCTGGGCCAGAAAGGGGACGAGATTTGTCAGACTTTGCTGTAAGTAACCGCTCCGTCACTGCTTTTATGGTGTGAATGAGGAGAAGGTTTATAGATTTAGTCCCTGTAAGGCGACTGCAAGTTTTCACATGGCTTGTAGATAACCAAGCAGGAAGCTTGGCGTTGCTTGCTGCGAGTTGTCTGGCATCGACTGCTTATCTGGTGTCACAGCGTCCCCTCCGCCCAGGGTCTGGGGTGCCTGGATTCTGCCACCTTCCCGTGATAGGCACAGCCAAATCCACCATAGCCCCGTGGCACACGTCTACCGGCTTTGTTAGTTGGATCCCAGGATGTGGGATGAAGGCACCCGGTGGAATTACGGCATTACAGTTCCTTGCTTGGTTTGTCTCTTTGTGCTCTGATAACATGTGATTTGGGGCTTTTTGACCTCTCCGAAGCAATGGAGTCGTTGGCCTCGTTCTTGACCATTAGCTCACAGCCTCTCCCCGTGTTTGTAAGTTTCAGATTGGGATTTTTCCTCAAAATCAGCCTTAAATCAGCTGCGGTGAGGATCCTCTGACATTTTACCGTCCTGCCGTCCGTCTTCCTGTGATCCTTCAGCCGCTTTATTTTGTTGTTGGCCTAAATTACAGAGATGAAAAGGGATTTTTTTTTTTCCTTTTGTTTTAACCAGCCAATACCTGCAAAAAGAAAGCCGGGAAAAAAGACAGCTGGAGCTGGATGTTTCAGAGTGGACTCTTCACAGCATGGAGCCACGTGTACGTGAGCACCGCTTGGGTTTGAAATGGGAACTGTAAGTGCTTCTTTGGGGCCCAGATCCTGGCCCGTGGCAAAGAAAGGGTTGAGCTGATGTTTCTCGAGGAGTTGATAGTAAAAAGCAGTCCCTAAAGACCGGATTTAAGAAAGGTCACTTAAGAAAGAGGCGGTGCGAACCTTGAGACACCTCGCAGGGGGGAGGGCTGCTGCGCCTTCTGGGCCTGCCAAAAATTTGGATCGTAGTGTCCGAGTCCAGGAGGCAGAGGGGAGGGATGGTGAGCAGTGAACTGGGTCTGTTCCTCGTGGGCGGGAGTGGGTATCGGGGATTAGGCAAGTAGGGCCAGGAGTGTGCGGTGAGCGCAGTGTCGGTGTGGGTAATGTGCGCTGCTTCCAAGTTGCTTTTCTTTTGAGACAGAGGGAAATCCTCCGTCTTCTTTGCATTCCTTAGGAGATCCCTCAGCAGCTGAATGGAAGCGACTGCGGCGTCTTTATGTGTAAATACGCAGATTACATCGCCAGAGAGAAACCGTTCAACTTTAGCCAGGTGAGTGAAGGTCATAAACCCCTCCAAGCCCCTCTCGCCCAGGGACAGGAGCCAGGGAGGTTAGGCAGCAGCTCTTCATTGTGTCCGGGGCAGGGGCTGAGGTTTCGTACCCCGTTTCGGTGCGTAGTTGCTGGGATCAGAACTTCCAAGTGGCCTGGGCAGGGCAGAGCTGTGGTTCTCCATCCCCGCCTTTGGGAGCTGCTGCCGGTGAGATTCCTCTTGGGCAAGATACTGCTGCCAGCGGGTTTGGCATATCTGGGCTCGGTATCTTTTGGAGAAATGGCTTCTACCCTTTGACCAGTCAAGACACCGCTTCTTTTTCTTGATTTCGTTTTAGACGGGTCTTTTATTAGCGTGCTTGTAAGCTGTCGCGCGGTCAAGTCAATCTGGTTTTGTCGGGTTGTCGTGTCACCCTCTTAGGAACCGCGTGGGGTGTTGTACCCAAACGGTTGACAGTTCCTAAAGGGAACTTCCTATTAAGGACTCCGCTGGGCGTTTATGCGTGTTTGCCACCTCTTTCTACCGTGACGTCATTATTTAATTTCTCTTTTCTTTCTCTTCTCTTTTCAGACTCACATGCCATACTTCCGGAAGAAGATGGTGTGGGAGATAATCCACCAACAGCTGCTGTGACACGTGGACTCTTAGAGCTCTTCTTTTGATTACGTTTCTTCGACCTTAGTTACTTTTCTTAGGCCTTTAGTTAGTTTTCTTAGACCTTTAGTTACATTTCTTAGACGAATTTTCCTCTTTAGGTTATGAAGTAGAAGTTAAGATGGTTTATTCCCCCCACCTCCCTTATTTTGGAGACAGTAACTCTGGGGTTTTGGTACACAAGTTTTCCTCTTTAGCTTATGAAGTAGAAGTTAAGATGGTTTGTTCCCCCCACCTCCCTTATTTTGGAGACAGTAACTCTGGGGTTTTGGTACACAAGTTTTCCTCTTCAAGTTATGAAGTAGTGGTTAAGACAGTTTATTTCCCCCCCCCAGCCCCCCCCCCCCCCCCCCTTATTTTGGAGACAGTAACTCTCTTTGAAATTAGCTAACGCACCTTAAGCAAGAGCCAGAAAGGTGGGTGTGACCTCGTTAAGGGCAGAGTGAAGAAGGAACATCGTCAACTTCCATGGCTGAGCTGCACGCTTGCGCCTCACAGCGCACGCGACCACGTTACAGACAAATGGGAAACATCCGTGGTGGTGGTTACAGTCGTGTTTGCCCAACTTACCTTCCCAAGGACAACGTGCTGAACTACCCTCGCCTCAAAGAGAGTTTTCCTCTGTTTCTGGAATATCTACCATCTACTTGATTCCTAAAACTGGATTTGTCACGACCACAGAAAGAAAGCGTTTACCATCTCTTGATTTCTCACCAAAGCCCCTGTCCTTTGGGCTGGTTTGGGGTTGGCTTGTTTTGCTGCCTCCAGGGAGTTATCTAATGTGAAAAGAGAAGTATTTATTTCTTTATATAATATAAATATTTATTTTAATAAAAAGAGCCTTAATGGAAGGAAACTCTCCCTGTGTCCTGGTTTGAGGTAAAAGAGAACCAATTTTGTTCAGTAACTTGGCTTCTTAGCTGGGCCTCTTCTACCAACTGAAATTAACTGCCTATTGTGCCGTCAGCGTTCACTCTCTCAGAGCGATAAGAGCAATGTTTACAGCTGATGCCCAGGCATGGGATGCAGAGAGGCTCTTGCTTATACTTATTGCTATAACCCCCATGGCCAACCAGCTTTGTTATTTGCCCCGTTGGAGGGTCGGAAGCGGAAAAGCATAGTGGGGTCCCACCTGCGGGGAGGAGCGACAGGACAGGTGACCCAAAACTGACCAACAGGGTATTCCATCCCATCTGCCTCATGCTCAGTAGAAAAGGGACCAAAGGAATCAAAGGGTTCTTCTACCTGGGGAATGTTTACTTCGCCCTTTGATAATTATGCTGATGTGACCCCATCAGAGCTGGGGCATGGCAACCTTCTGGGCTCTGAGGATAAGGACTGGTACCTTGTTAAGATCGTGATTTTGTTGTTGATGCTCCTGAATGTGGTGCAGGGGTGGTTTCTTGTGAAACATCTGTGCAGGGGGAGCTGGAGGGGACCGTGCGCTGCCGCCACTCAGACCCGCGCAGCCGCTCGGCGATCTGCAGCGGCGCGAACCGCGGCCCCGCCCGGCCCGGCCGCAGCTGCCCCCCCCGGAGCAACGGCACCACCGGCAGCCGCCTCCCCCACGGCACCGGCGCCACCGGCAGCTGCCCCCCCCGGAGCAACGGCGCCACCGGCAGCCGCCTCCTCCACGGCACCGGCGCCACCGGCAGCCGCCCCCCCCACCGCCACGGCACAGGCGCCTCCGCCGCCGCCTGCACCGGCACCGGCACCCGCACCACCGGCAGCCGCCCCCCCCACCGCAACAACACCGGCCCCTCCGCCGCCCGTCCCGGCACAAGCCGCGCCCCCCCCTGCAGCGGCACAAGCCACGCCGCCGCCTCTCCCGGCACAACCTACTGCAGCCACTACAACCAGTACCAAAACTACTCCAACTCCATCAAAATCGGTACAAGCCGCCCCGGGAACCAGGAGCAGGAAGAGGAGGTCAACTCCTTCCCCTGCCCCTTACCACAAAGACCACCTCAAGTCACATAGCTTGGGGGAGAGTTCTGAACAAGATCCAGGGGAGGGTCCTTCAAGACCACAGAAGGGAAAGAGACCTTTGAAAACAGACAAAGGCCAGAGTCCTTCTAGAGCAGATGCTGGAGAGGCCCCTTCTGGGGCAGCCTCACCACAGGAGGACTCAGATGTAGAGGGAGTTGTTCAATCCTTCTCCGTGAAAGATCTGAGAAGTATCAGGAAGGACTTTAGTCGTCATGAAGGCGAAACACTTGTCTCCTGGTTGCTCCGATGCTGGGATAGCGGGGCAGATACCCTAGACTGAGATGGCAGAGAAGCTAGGCAATTGGGAAACCTGGCCAAGGATGGGGGGATTGATAGAGAAATTGGGAGAAAGACAAGCACTCTCAGTGTCTGGAGGCGACTGGTGTCAGCCATAAAGCGCAGGTATCCCTTCAAGGACGATATCGAATGCCGTCCAAGTAAATGGACCAACATGGGAAAAGGTATGAAGTACCTGAGAGAACTGCCTGTGCGAGAGGTGATTTATAGTGATGGGCAAGCGACAGTAGACCTTGATGAAATGCCATGCAAACAATCTATGCTAAAAAAGTTTGTACAAAGTGCACCATCAACATATTCCCACACATTGTCAACAATGGTCTGGGGAGGATCCGATACTGACACACCAACTGTAAATGAAGGGGTTAAGAAGGTACGACAGTATGAAGACAGTCTCTCTGGTCCCTTCTCTGTGGCAGCCATAGAAAAGCTGACTGTGACCACCGAGAAAATGACTGAGAAACTGACTGAGAAAATAGAGCAAATGACCCAGAGATTAGTTGAGCAAACCGATAAACTGTTTGATAAACTAACCAAGGTGGAGGAAAAACTCCATGCTTTCCCTGTACAGACTCATGTTGCAGCTGCTAAGAGGAAACGCCCTCCTACTCAAGAGAAAAACCACCCTCCGACTCAAGACAAATCAAACCCGATGCGAGATATCCTGTGGGTTTGCCTCTGTGAATATGCAGAAGACATGAAGAAGTGGGATGGAGAACCTACCTCAGCCCTACAGGCACGGGTGCTTGAGTTGCAAAATGAAGCCGATAGAAGAAAGGATTCTTACAGGAAGAAGGTTGCTCCAACCTACGGTAGGCGATCCTACGGACCAGGTAGGAACCAATCTGATAATCGTAGGTACTACGGTCAACAGTAGAGGTGCCCTGCCTCCAGCCAGGAGGAGGAGAGGGACAACCGACTGTATTGGACTGTGTGGATTCGATGGCCTGGCACATGAGAGCCACAAAAGTATAAAGCCCTGGTGGACACTGGTGCACAGTGGTGTTGGGTTGTTTTTTGCTGTCTCCAGGGAGTTATCTAATGTGAAAAGAGAAGTATTTATTTCTTTATAGAATTTAAATATTTATTTTCATAAAAAGAGCCTTAATGGAACGAACCTCTACCTGGTAATGAGAGAGGGTGATTTATTCTTTTTTTTTTATTTAACTGAAAAAAAGTTGGATGTAGCGATGTGGATTTTCGCTCCCTCACAATCCCCCAGGAAGAGGATTGGAGCCAGGAGGAGCATCGGAGCACAGAAGCCGCGAAGCGATGGTCACACAGTGCTGCAGGGGCAATCGAGGTGTCGTTCAGTGGTGAGATGAGCAAGCAGCATCCCGAAAATCCGCCCCTGGAGAGGGGTCAGCGGTGTACGGACGCTCTCTGTGTTCTGTAAGCCCCCTTTGGGGAGCCCCTGCTGCCCCCTTGGCAGTGCCCGGGTGGCTGTGACTGCTGAAAGCTGGTTTGGTGCGTTGAGGTGTTAGGTGGGGTGGCAGCAGCCCCTGCCCGCCCCGGGAGGGGGGACACCACCTCTCCGGTGGCACTGGATGGGTGGGAGGGAGGGAGGGAGCAGAGCTCTGGAAGCCATGGAGAAAGGCGTGGGGGTGTCCCTCATCGTGGCAGCCCCCAGCAGCCCTACCCCGCCACACGGCCACCCCAAGGACACCCAAGCCCCATCTTGGTCCTCTCCCTCTTGGGTGATGCCCTTCCACCCGCCCTGGAGGTGCGCTCCTCTCCTGCAGGGGGGGACGCCCAGCGCTCGCCTGGCTAGAGAAGCACCGGGGGGGTGCTTAGGGGGCATCTGAGCTTCCCAGTTACACGGGCATAATTAGGGCGCCCTTAAGAACCATTAATAACCACTTTGGCTCTGCTAACCAACTGCGGCGAGGCCCCCACCCCGCTTTAGCACAGGCTTTGTGATGCCAACACCTCCCTGAGCCACTGGGTAAAGCGACGCCTGGCAAAAAAACACCATCACCCAAAGAAAACTCCACACCACATCCCCCACTCCCCGCCCACCCCTTCTCCCCCCATCACAGCCATGGGACAAACTCCCACCACCACCACACCCCAATCTCAGCTCGGCCGTGACACCCCCGAGACACTGGAAAGAAAGCAACCGAGAGCAAGCTCAGGCTCCTGTGAGCTGCAGAGATTTCTCTTTGGTTTTTGATGTTGTCCTTGGATGGGGTTTGCTTGGTTGTTTTTCACACAACACTTTGCAGTAGAGGACAAAAACGTGGTGTCGCAGCCCCCGGGGTCGGCGCTGGCACTGCCACCTCCCCCCCCCAGCTCCTGTCCCTCCTCTTGCCCCGCAGCTGTTCCCACTTTCCTTGCTTGGTTTGGTTGGTTTTTTTTCCTTTCTACCTTTCTTTTTTAATATGTTTTTGCTTCCCCCTTTTTTCTCTTTTACCCCTTTTTTCTTTTGACCTTTTTTGCTTTTTCCCCCTTTTTCCCCCCCTTTTTTTCTTTTTCTCTTTTTCATTTTCCCACTTTATTTTTCCTCCTTTCCCTTTTCTCTTTTTAAACATTTCTCAAGCTTTCTCCTGAAGGAACGGCCCCTGGCTCTCCGCTAGCAGAAGGAGCCTACGGAAGAGCTCTGGCACTGACATGGGCAGGAACACCCACAAGTGAGAACTGGATAGACAAAAGGCTCCTCAATGATGACACTGGGGCAGCCCGACCTTAGAAGCAGCAGAGGAGCAGAGCCACCCAGAGCCACCCAGAGAACAGGAAGGGCTATTCAGGGCCTTATTGTCTGCGCGAAGTAACCATCTGCTGAGAACCGGTCTGGCGGCTCAGAGCTCAGCCCCAGCAGCACTCTTGAGCCAAAGGGGAAAAGTACACCGGCAGGAAGACTGGGAGCCTTCCTCCACAACAACCCACAGATCATGACCAGAGTGGTGCCTATTCCCAGCCTACACTAATGAATACGTACGCCTTTGCATCAGAAAGGAACGCTTGCTTTACCAGCCCCTGGGCGAGTTGGGAGCCATCCCCCTTGCACCCAGCGCTGCAATAAACATGCTGCTTTGTAACTCGCCCCGAGTTGGGGAGTTTCTTTCCGCACGTCAGCACCCCTGGGATTGCTTTCCTTCTCCCGCCTCGCACTCGCTCCACATGGTTTTTTCCAACTCAGTCTTTTTTATTAAAAAAATTAATGAAAAAATGCTCCAACTCTCAGTTTTACAAGGCACACAAAATCTCTAAAAGGGAAACACAAGCGTGAGGTGCTGAGGTACCAAAACCTGCCCCTGTTAGTCCAACTAAAGGGACAGCGTCGGGAGGCGACGGAGGAGGAAGGGGGAGGCTGTGGGATGGAGAGAGCCCTCCCCGTACCCCTCAGCTGCGCATCCTCGCAGCGCCGCGGGAATGGGGGGCTGTGTGTCTGGGCGGGTCTTTGGTTTGCTCCCCTGACCTGCTGGGGGTGGTGGAGGAGGTTGGAGGGGGTTGTCCGGCAGTGGGGTTACATTCATCAGGCGGTGCTGGGCGGCATGACAGGAGCATCACTTGCTGTGCTGCGAGGCCGGGGCTCCCGGAGCGTGTTTCTGCTCCTGCTGCTTCACCTGCTGGACCATTTCCCTCATCTTGCACTGTGCAGTCTTGGGGAGGAGAAGGGAAAAGCAAGAGTTGGGGGTCAGGGCACTGTTTCTCCCACCACCACCCACCCCTGAGCCCCCACCGAGCATCTCGCCGCTCCCAACTTTTCACCCCGGACAAGCCCTAATTAATTTCAGGTTTCTGGGTTTTTTTTAACTTGTGCTTCCTCCATCGCTCCTTGAGAGAGGCTCAATTTTTTGGGGGGGGGGCCGCCATCCCGCTCGAGTGGACAGGAGACAAGGTTATGGAAGATGAACCCAGGTGGGATGCGGGTGGCTTTGCCCGCACCGAGGAGTCCATTCACAATGTCCTCACGTCCAGCAGCATCAAAATCATGGTACCCAGCAAAGAGCTCCCCTGGCGCTGAGGGAGGCCAAGCCAGGCTGGCAGCACAGTGCTGACCACAGGGACGCTCTCAACTTGGCCCTTACTGTCCCCCACACCCACAGCCCCCACCCAGCGCACCTTGAACTGAGCCTCGGGCGGCCCTGTGATGATGACCATGCGCTCGCTGCCCTTGGGACCTTCTGCCGGTGCAATCTGGGGAAGTATGGGGGAGAAGGAGCGTGAGTGCAGCCACCGCTTCAGCAAGACCTTCCCTCGGTGGCATGTCCCCCCACAACGCAGGGCAATCCCCCCATGCAGGAGCATCCCCTCCCACCCGAGCCGGGCTCATAACCAGGGTGCTGCAGGCCTGGCCTTCTACTAAACACAGGCGGGAGAGGTGGGCCCATGCCAACGGGTACAGGAGAGCTGGGGAGAGACTTTTTACAAGGGCATGGGGTGACAGGACGAGGCGGAGTGCCTTCAAAGTGGAAGAGGGGACATTTAGAGGAGATAACAGGAAGAAATTTTTCACTGTGACGGTGGTGAATCACTGGCCCAGCTTGCCCAGAGAAGCTGTGGCTGCCCTAGCCCTGGAGGTGTTCAAGGCCAGGTTGGATGGGGCTTGGAGCAACCTGGGCTGGGGGGAGGTGTCCCTGAACAGGGCAGGGGGGTGGGACTCCATGATCTTCAAGGTCCCTTCCAACCTCAACCGTTCTGTGATAAGTTGGGGAGCAAAACTGCTCCCCGCACACTCCCATTCCCTGACCTCGGCAGTGCAGAGGGGAAACTGAGGCACGAAGCGCAGGACCAGCCCCGCAGCGCCTTCCTCACCTTGATGGAGGCACCCGCAAACCGCACCAGCTGCTTGATGTGCTGCCCCTTCTTCCCGATGATGGCCCCCACCGCCTGCGTCCCGATGAACACGTTCACAACCTCTTGCTCCGGAAGCTGCGGGGGCATGGAAGAGTGAGAGGGTCAGGGCACCAGCTGGACAGGGGGCAAAGGAGGTGGCTGTCCCCATCCCACCATCCCATGGTAGTGGTTGCCCACTCTCCCAAGGTGCCCCAGCAAAGATCTCCTGGAGAGGGGGGACAGGCACCTAAAGGGTGCTGATGTGGGAAGGCGCTGGCTGGGGGAGCTCCGCCGAGAGCTGGCTGAGAGCTCCGCCGAGAGCTGGCTGAGAGCTCCGCCGAGGAGCTCTATGGTGGGAGAGAAAATGAGGGTCAGTGATGGCCCCAGCATGCCAGACCCTTCCCGGCCACCCCCAGACCCACGCACAGCAGCAAGATACCACCATAAGCCCGGCAGGGACACGGGGACAACCCTTCAGGCCCTCAAACCCCCCCTCACAGAGCGTGGGTGCATCTGAGCTGCATCCAGCGCCATGGGGCTGGGAGGCAGACGGGGGCTCCCAGTTACCCCCACTCCCCCCACGCTGCCACCTTGCCGCCCGTGTCCCGCATCTGCAGGGGAAAACCACGACACAACTCTCTCCTGCTCTGCATTCCAGCAAGTGCAACCGGATGCTACCTGCAAACCACCACTGCTCAGCTGGAGGACGAGCAGACCCGGCTCCCCTGCCCAGCCTGGACGCCGCTCTCGCTCCCAGCCCTGGAAAAAAAGCCTCTCCAGGACGGGGCTGCAGCAACAGCCGCACATTTCCACCCCACAGGAAACAGCTCGTTAACGAGGGGCGAGCACCGCATTTCAAAGCCCCCTTAGGAGCAAGGCAGCGCCCCAAGAGACAGCCCAACCCCCCAGCACACAGCTCAGCACTCACCACACGCTCGCCGGCCCCCGCAGCAGCGGCTCGAGCGGGGCTGCCTGCGGCCGGCGGTCGGGCGCCGCTCCGTCACAGCCGCTCACCATGGTGGAACGCCGAACGCAGTCCGCGTCCTTCCAGTCGCACCGCAGCCATGGCGCAGCCGGGTGCAGCGAGCGCAGCTCCCCGCCAGAGGGGCGCAAAGCGCCGTGCGAGCGCGGAGGAAAGGGCTCGGTAAGCCCGGGATTGGCATTCCCTCACCCACCGCGGGCAGAGGAGGCAGGAGGGGGCGCGCGAGAGCCCGCGCCGCCGGCCGCTGTCGCTCGCCTCAGGCCTGCGGGACGCCGAAAGGCTTCTCCGCTCTCCGAGGGGCCCCTCCGCTCTCTGGGAGGCTTCTGGGGGGCCCCTCCGTCTCTGGAGGGCTTCTGGGGGGCCCCTCCGGCCTCCGTGGGGGCCTCTCCCCGAAGGCCTCTTCCCCTCCTCCGGGCACTCCCCGGCCTCCCGGCGCCCAGCTGCCAGCCGGGGCCCGGCTCGGGGCTTCCGGAGAAGGGCAAGCGCCTCCCCCAGACAGAGCAGGGCCGGGCGGGACGGCGCCGGCCCGGCCCCACCGCAGGGCAGGGGCAGAAGCGGGCCGGGCGGCCGCTAACGGCTCCCTCAGGCAGAGCACAGACGGCGGCGCGCCTGCGCGCGCGCACCCACCGCCCCGCCCCTCTCTCCCCCCTCAGCCTCCCCTGTACCGATGGCTGCGGGGGGCCCTCGGCGCCCTCCTCGCCGCCCCCGGCCCCGCCGCCGCGCAAGAGGCCGCCCCCCAGGTCGGCGAGCCGCCCCGCCGCCTCAGGGCCGCCCCCGGGCATCGCCCTGGCGCCCACTCCCCCCCCATCTCCCCGGCCAGAAGCAATGCTATCAGCAGGGGTCGGGGGCATAACAGTTCAAGAGAAATTCCTTTGTGTAAGAAAGACCAAAGAGTTCTTCAAAGGATCCGGCTGTCCTGACATTTGGGGGGGCAAAGAGAGGAAAAAACCCACCTCGGACCAACCTGTGTGCTCCATTCCCAAAGGACAAAGTGATTGAAGTGGGTGTATGCCCGAGTTGCTTTCCCACCTTTTATGTCCTGTCCTCCTTAGACTTTTCTTTGCAACTCAGTGTAGGGATTTCCGAAACGAACTTAATTTGTTGGCGATAGGAAGAAAGGTAAAATGTTGGGAAGCATTAACGGAATGAGCCAAAGAGGCCTAATGTGCTGCAGCGGGATCATTAGCTCTCTGCGAGCGGTCGTTGGCTGGGAGAGGTTGGGGGGTGTTGAGGAGGGCTGCAGTTAGGTGTATGTGCCTGAGATGATCCCAGGGGCGCTTGGAGGGGGAGACCTTTGGGATAGGAAAAGTAACTTGGGAAGTTTGGGCCCTGTGAAGGGAAGTCAGCCTGCTGGGAGCTTCCCTAGGGTTGCAAAACACTGTTGTGTGTGTTCTTTCCTCAGCGTTTGCATAGTTGTGGATGATGATGATGACGAGACTCCGCCGAAAAAGCAAAAATCAGGTATCGCGCATTACACAAGTACTGAATATGCCCGATTTTTCTGAGGTTTCGTGTCCCTTGGAAAAGTCTGGCTTTTGTGCTCTGGCATTGTTCCTGAAACGGTGGCTTTTCAAGCCGTTGGCTTCTTGCCTTGTGGCTCTCTATGCCTATAGCCAATGGCTTGAGGGTGTCCGGTAGGGCTTAGCCCTATAGATGACGGACGTTCTCTGCGGTGACTGTGGCAGGGCCCAATACTTTTACTGCCAGCAGGAGATAGCCCAGGTCTCTGGCGCTGAGCCCGCGCCTGTCAGCAGAAAGAGTATCTTAAATCCAAGCTGTGTGCTCCCTCCTGTCTGTATTCGCAATGTACCTCTGTTGGTTTTCTAGCCTGTTCTTATACGGCCTGTCTTTGTTTTTTAGATTATTCCATCTCTGAGCAGAAAGAGAAAGTTGAAGTTTCTGCAGTGCTGCAGTTGCCGACCAAGGCAACCAAACGCCCGGCGGCTTCCGTCAGCGAAGATGCTGCCGGCACAGAGTCTGCGGAAGAGGTTAGCGAGGGCTTTGAAATGTTAGGGTCTGTGCAAGGTGCGAGAGCAAGCGGCTCTCCCTACTGCATCTTGAGGTTGAGCCTGCTCTGAGCCTGTACAGCAGTAGGTGGTTCTTTTGCATTTCTAGCAGGCAGCTCTAATGTGGGCTGGGTTTGCCTTACTCAAGCCTGCGTCCTCTGCTCCGGCACTGGCAGCTGCGGGAGGAGCAAACTGTTTGTTGTCTTCCAGATACTTGAGAATGGTTCAAGTTTATAGTTTTAGTGTGTTTGCAAACTGTTATTCTCTTTCTCAAGCTTGTGGTTAAGGAATCAATATACACTACCTGACAAGAAAAACTGCATACTTGCTCTGGATAAACCACTTTCTGCTCATTATCCACCAGTCCAGGAGAGCGTTCCTGTAGGACTTTGGCTCTGTAAAAATGAGCCACCTTGACTGCCTAGTTTGGTTCAAAGGTGTAGTGCAGTTTTTCTTATTGCCCCATGGGATTAGAGGGCTAAGAGACTGTCGGGCTCTAGTTCTTCGTTCCTGAGAGAGTCGTTAACTCTTATTTGTACAAAATATATTTCTCAAGGGCCGAACTATCACCCTTTGGAATGTTTAGAAGCCGACTGAGTGATAACTCAGTGACAAGACTGTATTCTTTTAATTGCTGCACATATGAGAGCCTGTATTCAAAATTTAAAGCGTACCTGTCAAAGGTCCTGCCAAGATTTGCCGCCTTCTGCAATCTGAACCAGCAAGTCATGGTCCCCAAGTCATAGTAGAGCTGACTAAGCCTCAGGAAGTGTGTTTGCTGGGATTCACATTCAGGTTACACTCACGCTGGTGCTTTTTTGTTGTTTTCTTTTAAGCCTGGGTCCACTTCTTTAGAGCCTTCCACTAAAAGACCACGATTTTCGTCACTCGAGGTAGCCGTGCTGCAAATTGGTAAGGCTGACATCAAGTTATACGACTTGTTTCATTTTCACCCTACCTTGTGTACTGTCCAAGTCTACCCCTAGGGTTCTGTAGGGATTATGGCAGGCACGGGACGAGGCAGCATCTGGGAAGACTTGAGCGTGACCTCTGTTTCTTACCCGCATCCTCGCATTGCTTCTGGAGTGGAGCCGGGCGTCGATCTGGTCGTCTCGGTACCAGAGCTGCCTTGGATGCAGTCCTTCCGTTCTGATAGGTCCACTGTTAGCTTGCCAGAAGCAAATTGTTTTCAATGGTCCTTTTAGGTAGTAGATCCTGAGGAGCCTTTTGTATTTCAGGTTTCGGCTGGCAATACCTTGTGCGCGCAACTTGCTGCAGTTGCCGGTGTGAAAACCTGAAAATGTCCTAAAGTGACATAACACAAATCATATGATGATGTGAGAGAGAAAATGACAATTTATCTTTGGTGAAGCTCGTTACTGTAAACTCATAAACCTCTTCAGTTTCCTTTTATACTTACCGATGCCTTACGCTCTTCTCTCGTAGGTCAAATGCCGTGTGGGACCCATGCTCGCTTGACTAAGGAACCACTCTCTCGTCCTGACAAGACAATTCCCCGTCTGAGGTAAAAATCCTTCCGTTTTCTTTGACTTCTTCCCCGAAAGGTTTACTGCCTATGGTAAGGGAGGTCGTCAGCTGCTTCCCCCCCGAAGAACCAATATTAAACTTTTTCTTTAAATCCAGCTACTTAATTGACACAGGAGATTAGCTAGAGATTAAAGGTCTGCGGTAAGAGGAAGCGTTGAACTTGAGAGGAGGCTGAGGACACAATCAACAGCGTATCTTGAAGGCAGTTGTTGTGATTTTCACTTTTACTTCTCTCTACTTCCCCATTAGCCAGTTGAAGACAGCAGGTCTTCATCTGAAAGTCATAAACATCTCGTGTCTGTCTCCATCGTCATCGGTGTACGTGCTTGACAAAGCAGGTGGTGGTGGAGGTGCACATTGGAATGTTCTCTTGATACCGTTTCTTTTGCCGTTGATGTTTTGAGCACAAGCCGGAAGGGCAAACAGAGCATCAAAGCTGCTCCAGACAGCTTCTTACCACTGAGGCCACCAGTTAAGGAGTGCGCTGCGCCAGAATCCGCCACTGCAGATGAAAATCCATACCATGAAAATGATACAGAAGAGAGTTTCTCATGTAATTTTGGGTGCGCTGAGTTTAAGCGCACTGCATTTGAGAGCAGGTCAAGACTCTGCTGTCGGCGTCTCATCTGCCAGTCGTTGCTTATTGTGGTTTGGCTCATATTTTGGAGCAGATCTGGAGCCTGAGAAAGAGATTCCTTTCAGAGGAAGCTAAACCAGAGAAGTTCCTGGGGAAGGTGTCTAATGCACTCCAACCGCTACTGAGCATATAGTCCCTGAGGTCAGAGCAGGGCAGGTCTGAAGTAAAATGTCCCAGCAGTATGGATGTTGTGGACATTGCCATTCTCAGCGTCAGCATAACCTTTAACAAATAGATTGAGCAGAATTGGTCAGGGCTGGTTGAAATGAACGCTGTCTTGTCCCACAGAGTAAAGTGGCCTCCTCAGGTTAATGCAGATATTTGTCGGATGTGCAAAGAATATTTTGTTCTTCTTAAAGAAAATCCCCAAAAGCCAGCGTGAATTGGTACGCACTGATAACAAATGCCCCCCGTATAAAAATTGTGATTCTCCTCTGTTGTTTGTTTCCTGCCCCAAAGTGTTCAAGCCTCCTCCAAGGAACCAGTGGCGACTGTGAGTCACCGGGAAGAACCAAAATACGGAGGAGACGTCTATCCACGTGCAACACTCAGGACCGGTGAGTATCCCCATGATTTCAATCCGTTCCACTTTGTAGGTAGACGTCAAATCCGAATAGGGCATTTCTTACACACTCGCAGATGACGTTCCGAGTTCAAAGTGCTTGCCAGAATTCGAACTTCCTGACCATACCGTCATCCTTCAAAGTTTTTCCTTTTTTTTTATTTATCACTCAGAAATGGAGAGCTGTGTACATCTGATGGTGATTGAAAGTCGACTTCTTGTTTTCTTACTACTGCTTTTCTGTGCAGGTGTCGAATGTATAGATGTTTGCTGCCCGCAGCGGTCGCAGAGAGGTGATACGATCAGGTAGAGTCTCTTCTAATGATGCTTCTTGTTCCTTTTGGCTCTGCGCGTGTATCTCTTTCAGCCGCTGGTAGAGTCTCGAAGATGACCAACGGTCTTTGATCGTCTCAGTGCTGTGAAAGAGAAGTAGCTAGCTTGCGGCTCCGGAATTGCTTGCAAGCCAGTTGCATCTCCAACACAAGCGAGAGCCGTGCTGCGTGACAAAGAGGGTTGTGCTGGTGTGGTGTTTGCTGTGGGAAGAAAGCCAGTAAGGGTGCGAGTGGTGGCCGTCCCAAGTTGTCCTTGGATGTGCAGAATCCGTTTTTGTTTGTGAGTCGTTCTGCCGAGCCATCAAGGAGCTGACATTTCACTTCTTTCACTTGGAAACCCGCATCCTAAGCAGAAGGATTAGAGAGCTTGTAAAGCCTGGTGGGACTTGAGGCAGTTTTGGGGACTTTGTAAGTCCCAAAGGATGCCTGGGGTTTGCCGAGGAGGGAGAAAAAGGCAGCGTGCAGTTGGGTTTGAGAGGCCAGCGGCCTCATTGGTATTGGCTGTCTGAGCTGGCAGGACTGTGAGTTGCGACGGCTTTGCGGTCTTTATGGAAACAGGTTTTTGGGGGCAGTAGGTGCAGCTACAGGGAGAGATTTTGTACGGCGGTAAGATGCACGCATCTTTCTGCAGTGACCTGCCCTTACATGAGAGAGGAGAAAGCGTAGATGGGAGCAGAGGGAGGTTCAGTTGCAGCAGTCCTGTTTTGTAGCTAATTCTGTCCCTATTCTTCTCCCCGCTTTAAAAACTAGTGCTGTATTTAGCCTTGCAAAAGCCTTTCTTGTCCAGAGGGTGAATTCTTGAGAATTCCATGGGACAGGACGGATATAGAGCTCGCTTCTCTCTCTCCCTCTCCTGGCAGGTACTGCACACCAGAAGAAAACTCTGCGGAAGAGGAAGGAGCAGTGAAAGAAACCATCGCAGGGGTAAGCTTGTGTTATTCCCAAGGAAAATAGAGCTCTTTGTGATGAGAAACTTCAGCACTCTTCACATGACTTCCTCAACAATATCTGTATTTGCCCAGGTTGTTTTTCCCCGGGAAAGCGGGAGCGTTATTTGATGAGTAGCGCTATCGCCAAGTGTTTTCCGCTGCCGTTAATTTTGTTTCTGGACTATTAGGAGCACACTACACTATACGGTTTTGATTCTTCCCCTTTCACGTGTTGGGTATAGCCTCAAAATCTTTAGCGCGCAGACTTGGTTGACCTGCAAAGCTGGACTGGGGTGTCTTTAGTCTTATCTTGTTTGCTGGGATAGGAAGTACGTCTCTTTGACTTTCACCTCTGGTCAGGGTTGAGGTCAAAAATAAAATTTTAGTCATGGTAATCAGAAATAGTAGTCTCAATCTCAACTTGATACCTACACGTGGAGGCTTTGCTGGGGTTCTTAACGCTAGCCCAAGGCAAAGGAGCTTTCTGCCTCTCTTGCCTCCGAGTGCAGCACTCCATGGGTGCACAGTTGGAATGCAGTCGTCAAGAAGAAGTAACTTTGGAGTTTGCTGGTTGCATGGGTGTACAAAAACCCTTCCAGTTTTCTATATAAGCAAGATTTTCTGTCCTGTCCCCAAGGAAACAAATCTGTGCTTGATTGCTAGCTTAACGTCCGTTTGTCTAACAGAGGCAGCGTGGCACAGAAATCTTAGAAGATGCCTTATTCCGAGGACACCCTACACCTGTTCCGTCCAAAAAGTCAGCCAGCCTCGATGTGGAGGAAAAGAAAGTGCCAAGATTGGGAAAAACAGCGGAACGCTTTCCTCCGCTCACAGAGGTACCGTAGGCGACAGTCTGTGAGACAAAAGAGAAGGTTGTGGCAGAGCTGCAAGGAAGTCCTCTTCTTCTTGGTGGTTCTTAAGGCGCTTTGAAATCTGAAGAACTTGCATTGAACCTGTTAGCGAGTGGCTGTGGTTGTGGCTTCACAGTGCGAGGGTCAGCACTAAAGCTGCTTTGAAGGATTTTGTGTGCTCCCCGCGCTCCTTCAGTTGTGCTGCCCTAAGGGTTTGTGGGCCTTCTGTTAGCGGGACGGCTGCCTCAGTTTCCCCCTTTGCCGTTCCCTTTGAAGTCCCCCACCTTCACGTTCTTTCAGGCTCCTGACTTAGCTGCCTCGGTACGGAGGATGCCCGCTGGGGTTGGCTTAAACCTGGGTATTGCGAGGGCCGCAGCAGCACCTGGGAAAGGGGGTTGCCAGAGTTGTGTTCCATTTTCAGCTGCTTGAGCGTGTTTGCTAAGTTGACGGGTTTTATCCCCACGTCCTTGGTGAAAAGAAACGGCAGCAAGCCTGGGCTGTGAAGTTCAAAGTTAGGATGCTGAAACCAACCAAGCAAGGCAAAAGCGCTATCGCTCACTGAGGCAAGAAACCGTCGAAGGCAGTTGCTCTGTCACCTGAGCTGAATTTACAGGCCATGTTTCAGTGGAAAGCTGCCCCCAGGTCAGCGTGCTCCACGCTCTGTTTCACAAGTCCTTCCCCATTGAATTGTTCCTTTCAGGCCATGGAGAGAGAGGTCAGTGCCGCATTTGGCAAAGGTGAGCCAGATGAGATCATGAGCAGTGCCTTCAAACTAAAGGTCACTCGCGAAGACATCCACACGCTCAGGAACCTTTGCTGGCTAAACGATGAGGTAAAACCAGCTGCAGCACAGGGCTAGTCTCACTCAGCCTTTATTGAAAAATACCCCTCCGCCCTGTACAGAAGTCGCGTCAACGTTCTTTGATGACCTCCGCTGCAGAGCCTAGAAATCTCTGTACACTTCTTATTTGAGGTGTTGAAGGGTCGAGCGTTTCTGGAAGTTCCGTTACTTCTTGTATGACGCAGCTTCCAGGAGTTCGTCCGGGTTATTGGTGTGGGGGGCAGGTGTTTTGATCAAACTGCCGATGTAGCCCCGTGTGAAATCCTGGGAACAAAAGCCTCCAGCTGAGGCTGGAGTTCTCTGCGCTGCGTGCTTAAGGGTGGCCAGAAAAGAGGTGGTGCTGTATTTTTGGTTGGGGAAGGCAGCGTCTTATTTTGACACCTCACGTTTCCTCTTTATGGTGCAGGTCGTTAATTTCTACATGAGTCTGGTGATGGAAAGAGGGAAGAAGGAAGGCTATCCAGCAGTCCACGCGTTTAGTACTTTCTTTTATCCGAAACTAACATCTGGGGGCTACGAGTCGGTCAGAAGGTGGACCAAGAGTGTCAATGTCTTTAAGCAGGACATCCTCTTCGTGCCTGTGAACTCGCGAGCACACTGGACACTAGCCGTGAGTCCCACGGGCTTTTTCTTTAGAATTGGACGGGGAGCAAAAACTGGCAAGAGAAGTCATGTAGGTGTTGGGGGGTGTGCGGCAGAAGGTTGTGCTTTGCCTAACGGTCACCTTTTAATAACAGGTCATAGATCTGAGGAAGAACACGATCACGTACTTGGACTCGCTTGGGCAGAAAGGGGACAAGATTTGTCAGACTTTGCTGTAAGTAACCGCTCCGTCACTGCTTTTCTGGTGTGAATGAGGAGAGGGGTTTTAGATTTAGTCCCTGTAAGGCGACTGCCAGTTTTCACGTGGCTTGTAGATAACCAAGCAGGAATCTTGGAGTTGCTTGCTGCGAGTTGTCTGGCATCGACTGCTTATCTGCTGTCACAGCGTCCCCTGCACCCAGGGTCTGGGGTGCCTGGATTCTGCCACCTTCCCGTGAGAGGCACAGCCAAATACGCCATAGCCCCGTGGCACACGTGTGCCGACTTTGTTAGTCGGAGCCCAGGATGTGGGATGAAGGCACCCGGTGGAATTACGGCATTACAGTTCCTTGCTTGGTTTGTCTCTTTGTGCTCTGATAACATGTGATTTGGGGCTTTTTGACCTCTCCGAAGCAATGGAGTCGTTGGCCTCGTTCTTGACCATTAGCTCACAGCCTCTCCCCGTGTTTGTAAGTTTCAGATTGGGATTTTTCCTCAAAATCAGCCTTAAATCAGCTGCGGTGAGGATCCTCTGACATTTTACCGTCCTGCCGTCCGTCTTCCTGTGATCCTTCAGCCGCTTTATTTTGTTGTTGGCCTAAATTACAGAGATGAAAAGGGATTTTTTTTTTTCCTTTTGTTTTAACCAGCCAATACCTGCAAAAAGAAAGCTGGGAAAAAAGACAGCTGGAGCTGGATGTTTCAGAGTGGACTCTTCACAGCATGGAGCCACGTGTACGTGAGCACCCCTTGGGTTTGAAATGGGAACTGTAAGTGCTTCTTTGGGGCCCAGATCCTGGCCCGTGACAAAGAAAGGGTTGAGCTGATGTTCCTCGAGGAGTTGATAGTAAAAAGCAGTCCCTAAAGACCGGATTTAAGAAAGGTCACTTAAGAAAGAGGCGGTGCGAACCTTGAGACACCTCGCAGGGGGGAGGGCTGCTGCGCCTTCTGGGCCTGCCAAAAATTTGGATCGTAGTGTCCGAGTCCGGGAGGCAGAGGGGAGGGATGGTGAGCAGTGAACTGGGTCTGTTCCTCGTGGGCGGGAGTGGGTATCGGGGATTAGGCAAGTAGGGTCAGGAGTGTGCGGTGAGCGCAGTGTCGGTGTGGGTAATGTGCGCTGCTTCCAAGTTGCTTTTCTTTTGAGACAGAGGGAAATCCTCCATCTTCTTTGCATTCCTTAGGAGATCCCTCAGCAGCTGAATGGAAGCGACTGCGGCGTCTTTATGTGTAAATACGCAGATTACATCGCCAGAGAGAAACCGTTCAACTTTAGCCAGGTGAGTGAAGGTCATAAACCCCTCCAAGCCCCTCTCGCCCAGGGACAGGAGCCAGGGAGGTTAGGCAGCAGCTCTTCATTGTGTCCGGGGCAGGGGCTGAGGTTTCGTACCCCGTTTCGGTGCGTAGTTGCTGGGATCAGAACTTCCAAGTGGCCTGGGCAGGGCAGAGCTGTGGTTCTCCATCCCCGCCTTTGGGAGCTGCTGCCGGTGAGATTCCTCTTGGGCAAGATACTGCTGCCAGCGGGTTTGGCATATCTGGGCTCGGTATCTTTTGGAGAAATGGCTTCTACCCTTTGACCAGTCAAGACACCGCTTCTTTTTCTTGATTTCGTTTTAGACGGGTCTTTTATTAGCGTGCTTGTAAGCTGTCGCGCGGTCAAGTCAATCTGGTTTTGTCGGGTTGTCGTGTCACCCTCTTAGGAACCGCGTGGGGTGTTGTACCCAAACGGTTGACAGTTCCTAAAGGGAACTTCCTATTAAGGACTCCGCTGGGCGTTTATGCGTGTTTGCCACCTCTTTCTACCGTGACGTCATTATTTAATTTCTCTTTTCTTTCTCTTCTCTTTTCAGACTCACATGCCATACTTCCGGAAGAAGATGGTGTGGGAGATAATCCACCAACAGCTGCTGTGACACGTGGACTCTTAGAGCTCTTCTTTTGATTACGTTTCTTCGACCTTAGTTACTTTTCTTAGGCCTTTAGTTAGTTTTCTTAGACCTTTAGTTACATTTCTTAGACGAATTTTCCTCTTTAGGTTATGAAGTAGAAGTTAAGATGGTTTATTCCCCCCACCTCCCTTATTTTGGAGACAGTAACTCTGGGGTTTTGGTACACAAGTTTTCCTCTTCAAATTATGAAGTAGTGGTTAAGGCAGTTTATTTCCCCACCTCCACCACCACCACCACCCCCCCCTTATTTTGGAGACAGTAACTCTCTTTGATTAGCTAACGCACCTTAAGCAAGAGCCAGAAAGGTGGGTGTGACCTCGTTAAGGGCAGAGTGAAGAAGGAACATCGTCAACTTCCATGGCTGAGCCGCACGCTCGCGCCTCACAGCGCACGCGACCACGTTACAGACAAATGGGAAACATCCGTGGTGGTGGTTACAGTCGTGTTTGCCCAACTTACCTTCCCAAGGACAACGTGCTGAACTACCGTCTCCTCAAAGAGAGTTTTCCTCTGTTTCTGGAATATCTACCGTCTACTTGATTCCTAAAACTGGATTTGTCACGACCACAGAAAGAAAGCGTTTACCATCTCTTGATTTCTCACCAAAGCCCCTGTCCTTTGGGCTGGTTTGGGGTTGGCTTGTTTTGCTGCCTCCAGGGAGTTATCTAATGTGAAAAGAGAAGTATTTATTTCTTTATATAATATAAATATTTATTTTAATAAAAAGAGCCTTAATGGAAGGAAACTCTCCCTGTGTCCTGGTTTGAGGTAAAAGAGAACCAATTTTGTTCAGTAACTTGGCTTCTTAGCTGGGCCTCTTCTACCAACTGAAATTAACTGCCTATTGTGCCGTCAGCGTTCACTCTCTCAGAGCGATAAGAGCAATGGTTACAGCTGATGCCCAGGCATGGGATGCAGAGAGGCTCTTGCTTATACTTATTGCTATAACCCCCACGGCCAACCAGCTTTGTTATTTGCCCCGTTGGAGGGTCGGAAGCGGAAAAGCATAGTGGGGTCCCACCTGCGGGGAGGAGCGACAGTACAGGTGACCCAAAACTGACCAACAGGGTATTCCATCCCATCTGCCTCATGCTCAGTAGAAAAGAGACCAAAGGGATCAAAGGGTTCTTCTACCTGGGGAATGTTTACTTCGCCCTTTGATAATTATGCTGATGTGACCCCATCAGAGCTGGGGCATGGCAACCTTCTGGGCTCTGAGGATAAGGACTGGTACCTTGTTAAGATCGTGATTTTGTTGTTGATGCTCCTGAATGTGGTGCAGGGGTGGTTTCTTGTGAAACATCTGTGCAGGGGGAGCTGGAGGGTACCGTGCGCTGCCGCCACTCAGACCCGCGCAGCCGCTCGGCGATCTGCAGCGGCGCGAACCGCGGCCCCGCCCGGCCCGGCCGCAGCTGTCCCCCCCGGAGCAACGGCACCACCGGCAGCCGCCTCCCCCACGGCACCGGCGCCACCGGCAGCCGCCCCCCCCGGAGCAACGGCACCACCGGCAGCCGCCTCCCCCACGGCACCGGCGCCACCGGCAGCCGCCCCCCCCACCGCCACGGCACAGGCGCCTCCGCCGCCGCCTGCACCGGCACCGGCACCCGCACCACCGGCAGCCGCCCCCCCCACCGCAACAACACCGGCCCCTCCGCCGCCCGTCCCGGCACAAGCCGCGCCCCCCCCTGCAGCGGCACAAGCCACGCCGCCGCCTCTCCCGGCACAACCTACTGCAGCCACTACAACCAGTACCAAAACTACTCCAACTCCATCAAAATCGGTACAAGCCGCCCCGGGAACCAGGAGCAGGAAGAGGAGGTCAACTCCTTCCCCTGCCCCTTACCACAAAGACCACCTCAAGTCACATAGCTTGGGGGAGAGTTCTGAACAAGATCCAGGGGAGGGTCCTTCAAGACCACAGAAGGGAAAGAGACCTTTGAAAACAGACAGAGGTGAGAGTCCTTCTAGAGCAGATGCTGGAGAGGCCCCTTCTGGGGCAGCCTCACCACAGGAGGACTCAGATGTAGAGGGAGTTGTTCAATCCTTCTCTATGAAAGATCTGAGAAATATCAGGAAGGACTTTAGTCGTCATGAAGGTGAAACACTTGTCTCCTGGTTGCTCCGATGCTGGGATAGTGGGGCAGATACCCTAGACTGAGATGGCAGAGAAGCTAGGCAATTGGGAAACCTGGCCAAGGATGGAGGGATTGATAAAGAAATTGGGAGAAAGACAAGCACTCTCAGTCTCTGGAGGCGACTGGTGTCAGCCATAAAGCGCAGGTATCCCTTTAAGGACGATATCGAATGCCGTCCAAGTAAATGGACCAACATGGAAAAAGGTATTAAGTACCTGAGAGAATTGGCTGTGTGAGAGGTGATTTATAGTGATGGACAAAGTGATTGTAGACCCTGAGGAAATGCCATGCAAACGGTCTGTGCTGAAAAAGTTTGTACAAAGTGCACCATCAATATATTCCCACCCATTGTCAACAATGGTCTGGGGAGGATCCGATACTGACACACCAACTGTAAATGAAGGGGTTAATAAGGTATGACAGTATGAAGACAGTCTCTCTCGTCCCTTCTCTGTGGCAGCCATAGAAAAGCTGACTGTGACCACCGAGAAAATGACTGAGAAACTGACTGAGAAAATAGAGCAAATGACCCAGAGATTAGTTGAGCAAACCGATAAACTGTTTGATAAACTAACCAAGGTGGAGGAAAAACTCCATGCTTTCCCTGTACAGACTCATGTTGCCGCTGCTAAGAGGAAACGCCCTCCTACTCAAGAGAAAAACCACCCTCCGACTCAAGACAAATCAAACCCGATGCGAGATATCCTGTGGGTTTGCCTCTGTGAATATGCAGAAGACATGAAGAAGTGGGATGGAGAACCTACCTCAGCCCTACAGGCACGGGTGCTTGAGTTGCAAAATGAAGCCGATAGAAGAAAGGATTCTTACAGGAAGAAGGCTGCTCCAACCTACGGTAGGCGATTCTATGGACCAGGTAGGAACCAATCTGATAATCGTAGGTACTACGGTCAACAGTAGAGGTGCCCTGCCTCCAGCCAGGAGGAGGAGAGGGACAACCGAATTTATTGGACTGTGTGGATTCGACGGCCTGGCACATGAGAGCCACAAAAGTATAAAGCCCTGGTGGACACTGGTGCAGAGTGGTGTTGGGTTGTTTTTTGCTGTCTCCAGGGAGTTATCTAATGTGAAAAGAGAAGTATTTATTTCTTTATATAATTTAAATATTTATTTTAATAAAAAGAGCCTTAATGGAACAAAACTCTACCTGGTAATAAGAGAGAGTGATTTATTCTTTTTTTTATTTAACTGAAAAAAAGTTGGATGTAGCGATGTGGTTTTTTGCTCCCTCACAATCCCCCAGGAAGAGGATTGGAGCCAGGATGAGCATCGGAGCACAAAAGCCACGAAGCGATGGTCACACAGTGCTGCAGGGGCAATCGGGGAGTTGTTCAGCGGTGAGATGAGCAAGCAGCATCCCGAAAATCCGCCCCTGGAGAGGGGTTAGTGGTGTACGGACACTCTCTGTGTTCTGTAAACCCCCTGTGGGGAGCCCCTGCTGCCCCCTTGGCAGCGCCCGGGTGGCTGTGACTGCTGAAAGCTGGTTTGGTGCGTTGAGGTGTTAGATGGGGTGGCACAGCCCCTGCCCACCCCGGGAGGGGGGACACCACCTCTCCGGTGGCACTGGATGGGTGGGAGGGAGGGAGGGAGCAGAGCTCTGGGAGCCATGGAGAAAGGCGTGGGGGTGTCCCTCATCGTGGCAGCCCCCAGCAGCCCTACCCCGCCACCCGGCCACCCCAAGGGACACCCAAGCCCCATCTTGGTCTTCTCCCCGTTGGGTGACGCCCTTCCACCCACCCCGGAGGTGCGCTCCTCTCCTGCGGGGGGGACGCCCAGCGCTCGCCTGGCTAGAGAAGCACCCGGGGGGGGGGGATGGGGGGGGGTGACTGGGGGCATCTGAGCTTCCCAGTTACACGGGCGTAATTAGTGCACCATTAATAACCATTAGTAACCACTTTGGCTCTGCTAACCAACTGCGGCGAGGCCCCCACCCCGCTTTAGCACAGGCTTCCTGATGCCAACACCTCCCCGAGCCACTGGGTAAAGCTGCGCCTGGCAAAAAACCACCACCACCCCAAAAAAACCCCACAGCACAGCCCCCACTCCCCACCCACCCCTTCTCCCCCCATCACAGCCATGGGGCAAACTCCCACCACCACCACCCCCCAATCTCAGCTCGGCCATGACCCCCCCGAGACACTGGAAAGAGAGCAACAGAGAGCAAGCTCAGGCTCGTGTGAGCTGGAGAGATTTCTCTTTTTCTTGTGATGATGTTGTCGTTGGGTGGGGTTTGGTTGTTTTTTTTCACGGAACACTTTGCAGTAGAGGACAAAAATATGGTGTCACAGCCCCTGGGGCCACACTGGCACGCCACCTCACCCCCCCCACCCCCCCCCCCAGCTCCCGTCCCTCCTCTTCCCAGCGGCTTTCACCACTTTCCTTGCTTGGTTTTGTTTTGTGTTTTGGTTTGTTGGTTTTTTTTTTTTTCCTTACAACCTTTTTTTATATTTGGGTTGGGTTTTTTTTTCCCTTTTTTTCCCACCTTTCTTCCCCCCCTTTTTTCTCTTTATCCTTTTTTTTTCTTTTCTCCTCTTTTCTTTTGCTTTTTTTTTTCTTTTCCCCCTTTCTTTTTCTTTCCACCACTTTTTTTTCACCTTTTTTTTTCTCCTTTTTAACATTTCTCAAGCTTTCTCCAAAGGAACAGCCCCTGGCTCTCAGCTAGCCAAAGGAGACTACGGAAGAGCACTGGCACCCGTGGGAGTGGTTTCCTTCTCCTGCTTCACACTCCGTCGAGATCGTTTTTTTCCAACTCGTCTTTTTTTTTTTTTTAACAAATTAAACAACAAGAAAAGCTCCAAGTATCAGTTTTACAAGGCACACAAAATCTCTAGAAGGGAAACACAAACGCAAGGTGCTGTGGTATGAAAACCTGAGGTGTTTTTTTCTGTGTGGATGTGTGTGTGTCATCTGGGGTTGGGGGTTGTGTGTGCTTTATTTTTGAAATTTAAAAAAAATAATAATTTTGCTAGTTTTTGGGGTTTTTTTTGTTTTTTTTTTTTTTTTCCCCAGCCCTGGGCTGACAACCTCTTGGAAATCCGGTGTTTCCCCCGTCGTGGTTTGGCCTCAGCCGGCAACAAAGAACCACGCGGCCGCTCGCTCCACTCCCGCAGCCGGGGGCAAAATCGGAAGAAAAAGGCAAAAAACTCGCGGGTTGAGATAAAGGCAGTTTAAGAGAAGAGCAACGGGAAGGGCAAACAATCCCAATAACAGCGGTAAAGGAATAGACGGACGCGATGACAGCGCCTCCGCGCACCGACCGGCCCCGCACCGCCGCAGCCCGCTCCCAGCCGCGACTTCCCGCCCCCTCCCCCGGCGAGCTCCCCCCAGCCCCGGGCATGGCTCACAGGGGATGGGATACCTGTGTCCCTGCCGGCTCCTCGGGGAAATTAACCCCATCCCTGCCGGAACCAGGACACCCCCCGCCCCTCTTTCCCCCCTTCTCTCCTGCAACCCGCATCTTTCAGCCGCGTCGGGGCGGTGATGGAGAGCGAAGGGACAGAGGGACAGCCGGGACAGGGGGACGCAGCAGATGCCAACCCCAGTTTGGGACTCAGGGAAGCAAAGAGGAAAGGGCGCGTGAAAGAGAAATGCCTCTTTGAGGAGACGGGATCCCTTCTCTTGGCTCATACAGGCACTGCTCTTCTCAAAGCCCTTAAGAAATCGCTTTTTAACGCTCCTTTAATTATTATGGGGGGTTTCACCCCCTGCTGGCAATCCTACATCCCTGCTCTACTGGGCATTAGAGAACCACTGGACTAGTTCCTGTCCTTGAACCTCGAGAAAAGCCGGCTTTGGCTAAAAACCAAACATCCTCCTCCCGCCCCCACCCCCTCTGAAAAAAAAAAAAAAATTAAAATCCTTACAAAACTGAAAAATCCTCCGGCTCCTCCGGCTGTGCCTGAGGTGAAAAACAGGTGGCTTTTAGTAAATTAAAAATAATAAAAAAAAATACTAAAAACTCTCTCTCTCTCTGCCTCTGTTAGTCCAACTAAAGGGATAGCGTCGGGAGGCGAGGGAGGAGGAAGGGGGAGGCTGTGGGATGGAGAGAGCCCTCCCCGTACCCCTCGGCTGTGCATCCTCGCAGCGCCGCGGGGAATGGGGGAACTGTGTGTTTGGGGGGGTCTTTGGTTTGCTCCCCTGACCTGCTGGGGGTGGTGGAGGAGGGTTTGGGGAGGGGGGGAGGGAGATGTCCGGCGGCGGGGTTACAGTCATCGAGCGGTGCTGGGCGGCACGGCGGGAGCCTCCCTTGCTGTGCTGCGAGGCCGGGGCTCCCGGAGCGTGTTTCTGCTCCTGCTGCTTCACCTGCTGGAGCATTTCCCTCATCTTGCGCTGTGCAGTCTTGGGGAGGAGAGGGGAAAAGCAAGAGGTGGGGGTCAGGGCACCGCTTCTCCCCCCACCACCCACTCCCGAGCCCCCACCGAGCATCTTGCTGCTCCCAACTTGTCACTCTGGACAAGCCATAATTAATTCTGGGGGCGGTTTGGGGTGTTGTTTTTTGTTTTGTTTTTTTTTTTTTAACTTGTGCTTCCTCCATTGCTCCTCGAGAGCACCTGAATTTTTCTGGGGGGCTGCGATCCTGCTCGAGTGGACAGGAGACAAGGTTATGGAAAATGCACCCAGGTGGGATGCGCGTGGCTTTGCCTGCACAGAGGAGTCCATTCACACCCTGGGCGCTGCTCTGCACGGCATTCAAAACACCCATTTTTAGCTCAATCGAGCCAATCTTCAATTTCAGTTCTCGCACAGCCGGGGGGAGCTACCGAAACACCTTCAGTGCATCTTGGGGACACAGGGACCTCCCAAAAGAAGAGTGGCAGGGTGCTCGGGTGCTGCTGGGCTCAGCAAGCCCCGTGCCTTTCCTCGGTGGATGAAAGCGGCCGGGGAGGATCGGGTAAAGCCGCGGCCAAACTGTACCTGACTGGCAAAGAAATGCCCAATGATTTTAACGATGACCTCCTCGTTCTTGTCCGGGGTTTGGTCTCGTGGCACAAGGACTTCCGCGCTGGTTAAGTTTTACAGTTCGTTCACCTGGAGCGAACCACAAGAGGCTTCTGTTGTGGCAGAGCCAAAATCCTCCACTGCCACAGTCACGACGGCACCAGGCACCCTGTGTGTCTCCCCTTTCCTTGGGACCAACAAGAACCACCACCAGGACATGGGGGCTGAGGGTCAAGACATCGCTGAAACCACTGTGCACCCGGGATTTGTCCCCCTGGGGTGGGCAGGGGTGACGGTTGATGCCCAACTTTGCATCCCCGGGGCACCACCCCCCACCGTTTTGCCACCTTTGCCTGTCACGTGGCCGGCGGCGAAGGAAGGCACCTTGATGTGGACTTCAAGCTTCACTTCTTCTTTCAGGTTAAAGAAGTTTTCCTCTTTCAGCTTCCCAAATATTCACCCCTGGGCCTGGGGAGGAGACGGACGGAAGGAAAACCATCAGGCAGCGCCCGCTGTGCCCCTCCATCCCCAAAGCTGATGATGTCCCCACGTCCAGCAGCATCAAAACTACTGTACCCCGCAAAGAGCTCCCCCAGTGCTGAGGGAGGCCAAGCCAGGCTGCCAGCACAGTGGTGACCACAGGAATACTCTCGACTTGGCCCTTACTGTCCCCCCAACCCACAGCCCACACCCAGCGCACCTTGAACTGAGCCTCGGGCAGCCCCATGATGATGACCATCCGCTCACTGGCCTCGGGACCTTCTGACGGGGCGATCTGGGGAGGGATGGGGGAGAGGGAGCATGAGCGCAGCCCCCACTTCGGCAAGACCTTCCCTCGGTGGGATGTCCCCCCTCAGCGCAGGGCAATCCCCCATGCAGGAGCATCCCCTCCCACCCAAACCGGGTTGATAATCGGGGTGCTGCAGGCCTGGCCTTCTACTAACGACAGGCCGGAGAGGTGGGCACATGCCAACCTCCTGAAGTTCAACCAGGCCCAGTGCAAGGTCCTGCTCCTGGGTCGGGGCAATCCCCAGCACAAATCCAGGCTGGGCGGAGAATGGATGGAGAGCAGCCCTGAGGAGAAGGACCTGGGGGTGCTGACTGATGAGAAGCTCAACATGAGATGGGAATGCGTGATCACAGCCCAGAAAACCACACATAACCCAGCCTGCATCAGAAGTGTGGCCAGCAGGGCGAAGGATGGGGTTCTGTCACTCTGCTTTGCTCTGGTGATACACCACCTGATACACCACCAACCCTAATAATACATACCCCCCCCACACTGTAAGAACTATATTATCTCAAAAGTCTGGCCGGTGGTTAACAGATTCCAGAACTTTGAAGTACGAAAACATTTTAATAGAAAAGAATGATTTGACCCTCGTAGTAGACAGAAACCTGAATCCTTCACAATTCCTGTAGGGACAGGCAAGTGGGGAGCCGCATCATGATTGATTAGATTTTATAAATTACCAAACCAGGGTAAGAGAAGACCTAATAAACACACCAATGCCCTATGTAAAACAAAACAAAACAAAACAAAACAAAACAAAACCCAAAAAACTATCCAACAACTTTTTATAGACAGTTCCTCCTGATGTATAGATGGAAAGAGAGCAAGGAGTTATGTCATTGAAGCAACAAAAAGGGGGAGGGGAGGGGAGGGGAGGGGAGGGGAGGGGAGGGAAGGGCAGGGCCATTTTGAATGGGAGGAGAGGGAAAGGGGGGGTGAGAGATGGGGGGGGGTGTGGGAGCGAGGGTGTGAGGGGGGAGTGAGGGAAATGGGTGTTTGTGAGGGGGGAATGGGTTTTCGTGAGCGGGAGAGGCGAAGGAGAGGAGGTTTGCAGTGCTGTGAGGTGCCTGTGAGAGAGGAGGCCCCGGAGGGAGGTGAGTGGAAAGGGCTGTGTGTGGAAAGAAAAGCTTTAAGGACAGGCTGGGCTGGGGAAAGGCGGTGGGCCCCGAGGGAGGGCTTGGGGAGCGGGGCTAGAAGCGTGGGTTTGGGGCAAAACTCTGGGAAAGAAACTGCAGGACAGGGCCAATCTGAGGATACAGTTTTAGCGAAGCTTCAAGCAAAGGGTGACCAAAGGTGCCTCTTGCCCTTTTGTGGGCGGGTTTTGTCTAAGTTATTCATGCGAGTGGACTTTTGCCACACGGGATGGGAACGTTCGCTTCCCGGGATAGCTGATGCCCCTGGATAACCACTGCCCGCGAAGCACTGCGAAACCCCGTGTTCAAAAATGAGAACAAAGGCCGGGTTTTGCCTCTCGGAAGGATCTCTAAGCACCGTCTCCACGTTATTTTCAGTACCTTTCTGGTTGTTTTCTTTCCCCCCATCCCCGTGATGTCCGTCGGGGGGGCTGGCGGAGCTCTGCAGACGGCTGTCCGGCTCATTTTGGAGAAGGCTGGGCTGGTTTCGGGGGGTCCCGGCTGATTTTGGGGAGGGCAGGGATGGTTTCGAACTCGCAGTGCCCGGTGCGGGGCTGCGGTGGGGCCCGGCCCCCTCGTTCTCCTCGGCGCGGCCCCGCCCCTCTCGCCCGCTTTCGCCGCGGCGACGCTGGGGGGCGTGGCCCGGGTTTGCCCTTCGGCGCGTGCGCGGTTGGGCGGACGCGAAGGAGAACGTTTCCGGTGTGCGTCGGCGGTCGGGAGCTGTGGCGGTCGGTACCGGGGGAGACGGGGGGACCGGGGCCGAGGAGAGCAGGAGCGGGAGAAGGAGAGTGGGCGGGCGGGCGGGGCGGCGGCGGCAGGAGCGGTGGTGCGGAGGTGTCCAGGGCCAGTTCGGGGGCTTTGTAGGGTGGCGGGACCGGGCTGGGGGGCTCGGGGGGCGGCCTGGGCCTTTTTGGGAGGGACAGAGCCGAGTGGGGGGTCCCCGGGGAGAACAGGGCCGATTCAGGCTCCCCCGTCCCCCGCTGCCGCCCCATCACCCCCCGCTCGCTCCCCGCAGGTGGCGGCAGCCCCGGCCGCAGCGCAGGGTGCCCGGGGCCGGCCTGGCCGGGCGCTTGGCTCCGCTCTGGGCTCCGCTCTCAGCCTCCCCCGGCAGGTCAGCCCGGCCGTGCCCCCTTCGCCCGCCTCCAGCCCACGGCCGAGCCCCCCCAGGTACCCCCGAGATGGGTCGGGGGATGTCAGCGCTGGGCCCCCTGAAGCGGGGGTGGGTGGCGGGCACGGGCATTGCTGGGAGCCCGTGGGCAGCCCTGGGACCCCCTTAAAGCCCACGGAGAGCCCCGGGGCCCCCTTGTCTCCCCCAGAGCCGACGGGGAGCCGTAGCTGTGGAGTCAGCTTAAGGAGTCTGCCCTAAGGACTGCTGCTTTTTGGAGCGTTGGGGGAGGGGGAGGGTTGTCGGTGTGGGGAGTGGAGGTGTGTGGGAGGAGTCCCGTATCTTTGGGGACCTTTGGGGATGTTGGGCAGATTTGTGGGAGTGGGGGAGGGGTCCCCTCCTTTGGAGCTCCCTGGTTGGTTTCTTCCAAACTGTGGGAGGCAGCGGGCGAAGGGGGAAGGCAATAGAGTGAGTTGCTGTACTTCAGTCCTTGGTTGAGAGTCAGTGACTCTGCTCCCTTGCTGCTCAGCAGACTATTAGCTCCGTGGGGCTCTTTCTCCAGGCAGGCTACGACTGCAGAAACGGCCCCACTTCCTCGGAAGAGTTGTTAGCGGTGGCGTCTCCTGGGAACATACTGCCTGACGTTGGATAGACCTGGCACCACGCAGCAGCTCAGAGCTCCACAGTGTATGCTTCCACACTCAGTTCCATCCCCTGCCTGGGAACCCACTCTTTCTCGGTCCCTGCTGGCAGCTCCTGTGGAGGCTCCTGGCCCAGGACCGGCCCCGGTTTCCCCACTGCTCCACTAGCAGCCATGGGAGAGCGGGGTTGTCCTGAGTGTGTGAGCACCACTGGCTCTGTTGCTGCACTGGGCCAGGCCTCCAGGATGTCGTAGAGGGAGCTCTGAGAAGAGAAGCTGCTCCTCAACAGGCTGCTGCAGTCCTCCGAGTTGGCCAGCGAGCACAGGCTGCAGGGTGCAGCCACGCAACCCTGGGGTGCCCCCCATGGGAAATGTTAAAGAAATAAAATGTTGGTCTCTATCCCTGGTGCTGTGGTTCATCCTCCCATCCCGCGGCTGGGGCTGTGCCCCCCTCAGTGCCCGACCCAGTGGGACAGGCTGGCACTGCTGGCACCCACCAACCTGGGGGGGTGGGGGTGTCGGGGGAGCTGGGTGGGCTGAAGAAAGGGAGGAAGCACCTCTTGAAACCAGCTCGGCCCTCTCCAGCCACAAAACCCTCCCCAGAGGCACCAGAGGGGACCCCCAGATCCTTGAAGGGCTGCCCCAGACTCCCTCTGGCCTGCAAGACTCCCCCCCCCCCCTGCCCCAGGACCCCATAAGGGCCGCCCAGGACCCCTTACGGACACCCCAGTGGCATCCCAAATCTGGGTTCTTTACCTGCTGGGCAAGCCAGTAACACACTGTGTGGGAGCAGCCAGCCAAGCCGGTTTCAGAGCACAAGAGGTGCGGGGCAGGGAGCTGCCATCCCACTCAGCTCCATCTCCGCCGTGCCTTGGCTGTGCAGAGAGAACCTGGGGGGAGCTGCAAAACAGCTCAGCCCGGGCTTATCTCCAGATGGCACAGAACAACCAAAACCAAATGGCCCTTAACAATCAAAATGCCCCGAGTCCCATCCCACCACTCTTCCCGTGACGTTGAGCGCTGGACATCACAAACTGGCAACAGAGACTTCGCTATCGCCCCACCAGAGGGAAATATCCCAGACAGTGTAATCCACTCGGGCATAATCCTGCACCCTCACAGAGTCAGGAAATATAAACCGCAGGGTCTGGGGAGACAAATGGGGAGTCCTCCAAGGATACAGCTGGCCCCTAGGAGATCCGTCCCCCCCATCCAGGATGCTGTACAGGGTAACTTCCCCGGGATGAAGCGACCTCACCTGAGAGAGAGAGGGTAAGTGGCTAAGAAACATCCGTACGGTATAGGGCATGCGATTGAGTTTGTGACTGGTGCACTCTTCTAAGGCATTAATATCTAGCGCCCTTGTGGTTTGTGTTGCTACTTGTCGGGCGCATTTGTAGCTCGCAATAGTGGATCCCGCTAATTGCTTCTAAACCGCAATAGTGTTATCACCATCGCACACACAGAACTTGCAATAGTGACGTATTGGACCTGTGAGTGAAGTCCAAAGAAATTGTTAATTTGAACCTCTCAGTGAAGCCCTTTTTCCCATTTTGTCACACTCCCCGAGCCACTGGGTAAAGCGACACCTGGCAAAAAAACCACCACCACCCCAAAAAAACTCCACACCACATCCCCCACTCCCCACCCACCCCTTCTCCCCCCATCACAGCCATGGGGCAAACTCCCACCACCCCAATCTCAGGTCGGCCATGACACCCCCCCGAGACACTGGAACGAAAGTAATGGAGAGCAAGCTCAGGCTCTTGTGAGCTGGAGAGATTTCTCTTTGGTTTTTGATGTTGTTGTCGCTGTGTGGGTTTTGGTTGGTTTTTTCACAGAACACTTTGCAGTGTGGTGTCACAGCCCCCGGGGCCGGCACTGGCACCGCCACCTCACCCCTGGCTCTCGTCCTTCCTCTTGCCCGATGGCTCTCACCACTTTCCTTGCTTGGTTTGTTTTTTTTTTTTTCCTTTCTACCTTTCTTTTTTTATATTTGGGGTTTTTGTTTCCTTTTCCTTTTTTTTTCTCTCCCCCCCCCCTTTTTTCATTTTCCCTTTTTTTTCTTTTTCCCTCTTTTTTCTTCCCCCCCTTTTATCTCCTTTTTCTCTTTGTTCTTCTTTCCCCTCTTTTTTTTTCTCCCCCCATTTTTTCTTTTGTTTTTTTTCTTTTTGTCTTTTTAAACATTTCTCAAGCTTTCTCCGAAGGAACGGCCCCTGGCTCTCAGCCAGCAGAAGGAGACTATGGAAGAGCTCTGACACCCGTGGGATTGCTTTCCTTCTCCCGCCTCGCACTCAGTAGAGAGCGTGTTTTCCAACTCGGTTTTTTTTATTAAGAAAATAAACAAATAATGCTCCAGCTATCAGTATTACAAGGCATAGAAAATCTCTAAAAGGGAAACAGAAGCGCAATGTGCTGAGGTATGAAAACCTGAGGTAGTTTTTCTGTGTGGATGTGTGTGTGTCGTTTGGGGTTGTGGGTTGTGTGTGTTTTATTTTTGAAATTAAAAAAAAAAAATTTTGCTAGTGTTTTGTTTTTTTTTTTTCCCCCAGCCCTGGGCTGACAACCGCTTGGAAATCTGTTTTCCCCCCCTGCCCCTCTTTCCCCCCTTCTCTCCTTGCAACCGGGATCTTTCCGCAAAGCATTTACGGCCGAGCACAGCCTTTCCTTTAACCTCTAGAAAAGCCGGCTTGTGCTAAAAAACAAACATCCCCCTCCCGCCCCCACCCCCTCTGAAATGAAATAAATAAATAAATAATTAAAATCCTTACAAAACTTAAAAATTGCCGTTAGTTTTGTTATCGTTACATTAATTCTAAAAACTGATGAGCCACTGTGCTGTGCGCCGCAGCCCAACCTCCCCCCCTCAACGCTGGGCGAGCTCCTCTGGCCATTCCTGGGATAAAAAATGGGTGGCTTTCAGGAAATAAAAAATTAAAAATGAAAAAAAAAAAAAATAATAATAAAACCTCTCTTTCTCTCTCTCTCTGCATCTGTTAGTCCAACTAAAGGGATAGCGTCGGGAGGCGAGGGAGGAGGAAGGGGGAGGCTGTGGGATGGAGAGAGCCCTCCCCGTACCCCTCGGCTGTGCATCCTCGCAGTGCCACGGGGAATGGGGGTGGGGGGTTCTGTGGGGGGGTCTTTGGTTTGCACAGGGTGGCCGTGGTGGGGGCTCAGCCCCATCCTTACAGTGCTGGGGAGCACGGGGCTACCAGGCACAGGGTCCCTCCCCCAGTGAGGTGCTTTGGTGCGTTGAGGTGTTAGATGGGGTGGCACAGCCCCTGCCCACCCCGGGAGGGGGGACACCGCCTCTCCGGTGGCACTGGATGGGTGGGAGGGAGGGAGGGAGGGAGCAGAGCTGTGGGAGCCACGGAGAAAGGCGTGGGGGTGTCCCTCATCGTGGCAGCCCCCAGCAGCCCTACCCCGCCACCCAGCCACCCCAAGGGACACCCAAGCCCCATCTTGGTCCTCTCCCTCTTGGGTGATGCCCTTCCACCCGCCCTGGAGGTGCGCTCCTCTCCTGCGGGGGGGACGCCCAGCGCTCGCCTGGCTAGAGAAGCACCGGGGGGGGTGCTTAGGGGGCATCTGAGCTTCCCAGTTACACGGGCGTAATTAGTGCACCATTAATAACCATTAGTAACCACTTTGGCTCTGCTAACCAACTGCGGCGAGGCCCCCACCCCGCTTTAGCACAGGCTTCCTGATGCCAACACCTCCCCGAGCCACTGGGTAAAGCGACGCCTGGCAAAAAAACACCACCACCCCAAAAAAAAAAACCCACAGCACATCCCCCACTCCCCACCCACCCCTTCTCCCCCCATCACAGCCATGGGGCAAACTCCCACCACCACCACCCCCAATCTCAGCTCGGCCGTGACCCCCCCGAGACACTGGAAAGAGAGCAACGGAGAGCGAGCTCAGGCTCGTGTGAGCTGGAGAGATTTCTCTTTGGGTTTTGATGTTGTCGGTGGGTGGGATTTGGTTGGTTGTTTTTCACAGAACACTTTGCAGTAGAGGACAAAAACGTGGTGTGGCAGCCCCCGGGGCCGGCGCTGGCACCGCCACCTCCCCCCCCCCCCCCTCCGGCTCCTGTCCCTCCTCCTGCCCGGCGGCTGTTCCCACTTTCCTTCCTTGGTTTGTTTGGTTTTTTTTTTCCTTTTCTACCTTTCTTTTTTAATATGTGGGGTTTTTTTCCGTTTTCCCTTTTTCTTTTTTCTCCCTTTTGTTTTTTGCTTCCCCCTCCTTTTTCCTCTTTTTCCCCTTTTTGCTTTTTCCCCCTTTTTTCTGTTTCCCCTTCCCCCCCCGTTTTTTTTCTCTCTGTGAGAAACGCGCTCACTGTATTGAATATTAGTCCGGGGCAAATTCGGTGGAGCAAAGAATATTTATTGCAGCGCTGGGAGTTACACAGGGGATTTCTCCTCCTGTGTCTCATTTTTCCCTTTACAACCGCTTGTTTTTATTTCATATTCCTTATAATTATTCATGTTTCTTCTTGGAACATAGTTTGCATAGTCAATGAGTTTTTGGAACGCGACCCACCCCCAAATACATAATCGATGAGTTCTGGGAATGCAACATGCCCCCAAATACATAGTCAATGAGTTCTGGGAATGCAACATGCCCCCCTCCCAGGCGGCATGCTTCCTCTGGGGTCTTCCTGATAGTCCATGGAGGGAGGGCCAAAGTCTTTATCACCATGTCCTTCTTGTGGCTTCTTCACTCCTTACACTTCTGTGGTTATCTTAGCTAGAGACACCACCCTTTGTTTTGCAATGGTTCGGTGCCTCCAACTGTTGGTTTCGTCTGATCCCCTGTCTAACACTATCCCCTTTCCCAAGCGCATAGCAAGCACATAACTACCTTTAGCTGAAGCCATAGTGAGCACACATCTATCAAACGCATAGCAAGCATATACCCATCTTTAGCTGAAGCCATAGCGAACACACATCCATTTTAGCTGAAGCAAAATTCTTTTGCTAAATTACTTATTACAATTCCACCCTTTTTCTTTTTATCATCTAATTTTGCTGAAGCGTTTTATATCCATCTTGCAGGATTCTTCCATTTTAGCGAGAATTCGAGTGGCCTCTTCAAGTTTTTCTTTTTTCTTGGGTTTTTTCAAGATCATGATTTTCTGAGGCCCTGATGCTGCCATCTTTGGATCTATAGACGTGGCTGTTATCTGCATTCCTTGGACTACACTGTGAATTAATCTTATGAAACAAGGTATTAAACAAGGCAGAAATAAGAAACTTGCTAAGGCACACAGCAAAATCAGTCCTAATTTTTTCCACCAAATGACCCCTAGCAATCCATCCCACCAACTGGCGTCTGCTATTGATTTCCATTTTTGCACCGGTACATGTGCTATTTTCCGGATATCAGTAGCGATTTCTCGTACTGCTTCTCCATTGTCATCAATTTTTAAACAACAGATATGTTAAATTTTCCACACACACCCCCTTCTACTGCTAGTAGGTAGTCTAGTGCGAGCCGATTCTGGTAGACTGCCGCCCTTGTCTGAGTTTGTTGGTGAGCTCACAGTTCTAACCCTGAAGCCGTTTTGTTAGTGATCAGCTCAACTATGGCTTGTAGTCTTATAATCCGATTTAGCATATAGATGGGGGTTCTATATCCCCAGCTACCATCTTGGGCCCACGTGGCCGGTCCATATGTCTCTATGATTCGTTGAGGGGGCCACTCATCTTCTCCCCATCTTTGATGTCCTCCTATTATGTTCCGCTTCTGTCTCTTCAAGTTTTCATATACTGGTACTCCTAGTTTGTCACCATCTTTAGATGGCAGTAAGAAAAATCCAGGTTGAATTATTCCTAAGGTGCAGGTCCCTCCCCAGTTAGGTGGTAGTGTTGGGAATGCCCGGTTTCCACATATCCAAAACAACCCATCTGGTGTCTGCCAGAATTCTTTTGTTGTATTTTCTATATTTTCCCAATATTGCGAGATGCCTTTAATTCCTGAGAATGGATTCATACCCTCCTTCTTACATCTAAAGAGACTACTGTTTGTTACCCGGGTGCAATTTTTAGTCTCATTTTGAAACGCTAAATATGACCTTGGTTTTCGAGGAAACCAAGTTCGGGTGAAATTTGAATCTATCTTTAAGACTCTTTTACATGGAGTCTCCCCCATTTGATCTGTAAAGTTTTCTCCCTCCCGGGCCAAGCAGACTTTTCCAATTACTGTGGAACTTAACACCCATCCGTCAGGTCTCTTACCTCCTCTCATGGTGAGAGTATAATTCCATTCCAGGATTTCAATCGGACTCAAGCTTGTGCCTCTCCACGGCCACTCTTCAGTCATTCAAGCTCCCCCACAGACCCAGCAGTCAGTCACATTTAATTCCTTAGCTATGTCTGTTGCTAGATTTAAAAACAAGTTTTGCCCCAAAGTGGGGAATCCTAACTCTTTTTGTAACTGTTTTTGCAACTTCTGGTATATGCTCTCATTTTGTACTCTTAATTTTCTCCTTCCCTGTTTTGCAACCTTTGTCACACTCTTCACTAGTTCTTCCTTCACCATGTCTTGTACTCCCCTTCCATCTGGAATATCCCAGTGTCCTGCCTTAGTGAAGCAGAGCCATTTTTCTCCTTTAGGACACCCTACTCCTAATCTTGTTCCGCCTATTCCTAAGTTTTGTCCGACCCAATATTCTTGTCCGTCGTATCTGCACACTTTTAAACTCTTACGGGTATAACATTGGTGATTGATATGCGTGTGCACAGTCATAGTATAAAAGGATCGTCTACCCCAGGAGACCGTCTGAGAGCACTTCTGGCATTCGTCACCAGATACTAGAGATGCCACTATTGATAATACCACTAGAAGTGGAGGTCCAGCATGGCTTATACTCCTACCTCTCGTGCCTATTGGGGTGCCTCCAACAGCCGAGAAATAGTTCTTCTTGGCAGCGAGTATAGAGGCCAGCCTGGTCTTGCTCTCCATCTTCTTCAGTTCGGTATCCCTGGTCCTTGTGGCACAATAGGGTTCTGTCTTTGGTCCTGGGACTCGTATTGGAGTTGATATCTCAAGGATCTGTGAATATTCTGGTTGGGTCGGTCCACATTAAGTGATTTTCTGTGGATTCTGCAACAATAATATCTAATTTACTTACACTTATCTATTGGGGTATACTCACATCAGATACACTAAAGATCGAAGACTTGGGAGAGGTACTGCTCTTGTCTGCCACGGGGACCTAAAATGACCTTATTACAATTATTACCCTTAAACCGTATATACACGCAACAATTACAATCGCAGCAAAGTAGGGTCAAAGGGGTTGGATGCCACTCTAGTCCGAAGGCACTTTCGAGGCTTTTGCTGTCTGTTGCTTCCATGCAGCAGTGCTGATTCTTATGCGCCTTCTGAAAGCTCACCAGGGCTTTTTCCTGTCAAATCAAAAACACGAGACTTCCTTCTCATGGTTAATTTTAAGGGGTCTTTGTGTGTCTCTACCACCCAATCCCCAGGTGGCTCTACTGGTCCTTTTACTCGCATTATGTGAGTCCACCCTTTTTCTTTTGTCCGAATTGCTGTTTCGGTAGTTAACAGCACTTGAAAAGGTCCTTCCCAAGTAGGTCTTAAAGTTTCTTCCTTCCCTGTTTTCACTAGTACCCAATCTCCCGCCTGGATATTGTGTATTTTAAAATCTAGTGGAGTGGTTTGTGGGAGTTTCCCCTTCTCTCGGAGTAACTCCAGTGTCTTTACAATGGTCAAAACATACTTACGAGCACAGGACTCTCCTAGTTCTGGGACTAAAATCCTTTCCCTATTGCCCATATAGGGGAGCCCAAACATCATTTCATAAGGAGAGATTCCTAAATCTTTTCTGGGGGCCACTCTGATCCTCAGTAGTGCTAGAGGCAAGCATTTTGTCCATGGCATCTGTGTCTCTAGGGATAATTTAGTCAGAGTTTGTTTTAGTGTTTGGTTCATTCTTTCTACTCGTCCTGAGCTCTGGGGATGCCATGGAGTATGTAAATCCCATTCTATCCCTAAGGCGTCTGCCAAGCTCCGTATTATTTTTGATGTGAAGTGAGTCCCTCGATCTGAATCAATTCTTTCACAAATCCCATACCTAGGGATTATTTGTTCGAGCAAAACTTTGGACACATTATTGGCATTAGCTTTTAGAACTGGGTATGCTTCAACCCAGTGAGTTAGATGGTCCACTATGACTAGTAAATATTTCCATCGCTGAACCGGTGGTAACTCAGTGAAATCCACCTGTATTGCTTGGAAGGGTCTTAGAGTTAGTTCTCTCCCACCGCTCACCTGTTTTCTCATTACCTTTTTGTTTACTTTCTGACAGATTAAACATCGATCTACCAATTGTTTAGCTACCGTATATATTCCTATACACCCATAATTCCTCAAAAATTGGTCACATAAAGCTTGGGTTCCCCAATGGGTGCTCTGATGCAGCTGTGTCATTACTTCTCTAGCTAAAGCTTTATTCAGCATTTGTCTCCCATCTGGGAGTAACCAAATGCCTTCGGAAGTTTCTGTTCCTCCTATTCTTTTTAATTCATCTTTCTCTTTCTGTGTGAACTTTGGAATTTGCTTTGGAGGCTCTTCCACTGGTATTAAAGCTAACATGGTTATAGGTCCTTTCTGTGCTGCCATTTTTGCCTGCTCGTCTGCTAATCTGTTTCCCTGTATTTCAAAAGATGTTCCCTTTTGATGTCCCTTTATGTGCACGATAGCAATCTCATTTGGTTTCACCAATGCTTCTAATACTTCAGTGATTAGTTTTTCATGTATTAGCCCCTTTCCTCGCGAATTTATTAGTCCCCTTTCTTTCCAAATTTTCCCAAAGGTATGCACTATTCCATATGCATACTTTGAGTCTGTATAGATAGTGCCTTCTTTTCCTTGAAGATAATCTAATGCTCTCTTTAGAGCGTATAGTTCACAACTCTGGGCTGACCAATTTGCTGGTAATTGCCCCTCTTCGACTACTGCCTTTTCTTCTCCATCAATGATGGCATAACCACTTGCTCTTTTTCCATTTATACATCGGGAGGAACCATCTATAAAAAGTTTTTTTCCATAGGGCATTGGTGTGTCTATTAGGTCCTCTCTTACTCTCGTTTGGTAATCTATAAAGTCTAAACAATCATGTTCAGGCTCCCCACTTTCCTGTCCCTACAGGAATTGTGAGGGATTCAGATTTCCGTCTACTACGAGGGTTAAATCATTCCTTTCCATTAAAATGGTTTCGTATTTCAAAATTCTGGAATCTGTTAACCACCGGCCAGACTTCTGAGATAAGATAGTTCTCACAGTGTGGGGGGTATGTACAATTAAAGTTCCCCCAAAGGTTAATTTTCGGCTCTCTTCTACTAATATTGCTGTGGCCGCCACTGCCTGTATGCATGTGGGCCACCCCCGACATACCGGGTCCATTAATTTGGATAGGTATGCCACCGGTTTCCTTTCTCCGCCCCATTCCTGTGTTAGGACCCCATGCGCTATCCCTTCTTCTGTGTTTACAAAAAGGTGAAATGGTTTTTCTAGGGAGGGGAGGGCTAAAACCGGGGCTTTTATTAGCTTCTGTTTTAATTCTTTAAATTGCTCTTGTTCTTCTTCTGTCCACTTTATTGGACCTTCTTTTACCAGTTTGTCATACAGAAATTTTACTGATTGGGTGTATCCCTCAACCCATAGTCTACAATACCCTAGTAACCCTAAAATCTTCCTTATTTCTCTTTTTGTTCTTGGGACACTCAGTGCTGTAATCCCAGAAATTCTTTCCGGATTAATTTTTCTTTTTCCTTCGCTAATTAGATGCCCTAAATATCTTACTTCCTTTTGCACAAACTGCAGTTTTGTCTTTGAGACTCTTAATCCTTGGTCTCCTAGGAAATTCAGCAAACGTATCGATGTCTCTCTGACTTCCTGTTCCATCTCTCCCGATACTAACAGATCATCTACATATTGCAAGATTCCCACTCCTGGTTCCGCCTGGAACTCCCCTAAGATTTTTTCTAGCGTCTGTCCAAATAGATTTGGGGATTCTGTGAACCCTTGAGGCAAGGAGGTCCAGCGGAGTTGTTGCTTCCTCCCAGTGTCCGGATCTTCCCATTCAAAGGCAAATAAGTTTCTACTTTCCTCTGCTAATGGGCAGGCCCAAAAGGCGTCCTTAAGGTCTATGACACTAAACCATTTATGATTATGTGATATTTTACTCAGGAGGGTATATGGGTTCGAAACCACAGGCTGCCGAGTCTGTACTCGTTTATTGACTTCTCGTAGGTCTTGAACTAATCTATATGTCCCATCAGCCTTCTTGACTGGTAGAATTGGACTGTTGTAAGGTGACATACATGGTTCCAACAATCCGTCTTTCAGCAATGAATCAATTACTGGTTTTAGACCCCTCCTTCCCTCATAAGATATGGGATATTGTTTTATCCTTACTGGCTGGTCTTCTTTAACTTCTATTTTCATAGGGGGTATCTTTAGACCCCCTCCTTCTTTAACCCACACTTGAGGCATAATTCGCTTTTCATCCTCCTGGGTTAATTCAAAGATTTTGACTATAATCTTTCCATTTTCAGGGGCAGTACCTATCCCTAATTTGACTTGTAAGTCTCTACCCAGCAAGTGTACTCCTGCTTCTGGTACGAATAAGACATCTGTTCTTATTGTCCTTTCTTCATCTCGTATTTCCACTTGTTCTACTATTGGTACTTTAAAACTTTCTCCCTTTGCCCCCACCACAGTAGTTTGTCTTTTACTGACTTCACATCCATAAGGCAATTTCATAATACATGACTTCTCAGCTCCTGAATCTACTAAAAAGGTATAAATTTCCTCCTGGGGGCCTAATTTTAAATTTATCAAGGGCTCACTAATTCTTTCTTCCCCCAGGAGGTAGAGCCCCTGACACCCCTAATCGGTAGCGTATTCTTGTTGGCATATTTTAAACATTCGTTGATCTCTCTCTCGCCTGGGACATTCTTTCTTAAAATGTCCATCTTGCCCACAATAATAACACTTTCCGCCATTTGGGGCTTCAGGTTTTATCCATATGGGCTTTTTGAGCGGCGGCATATGGGCTCTCTGTATCTTGTATGATCTCATCCCAGGCCTTAAATTCTGGGGCGCTTTATCTTTAGTCTTTGTTATTTCTTTTACAGTCGCCACCATTAATTTTGCTTTTGCCTTTTGCTTCTCCTCATCGCGCCTCACATATACTCTCTGTGCTTCTCGTAACAGCTCATTGATTCCTCTCTCATGCCAGTCTTCCATCTTTTCCAGTTTCTTTCTAATATCTGGCCAGGCATGGGTGACAAAATTTACTTTTAATAATTCCTGGCCAGCCACAGTCTCTGGGTCAATCCCCAAAAACTGCTGAATATTTCTTCGGAGCCTCTCCAACCACTCCGTCGGAGATTCCTCTTTCCCTTGTTTACTATCAAAGGCTTTGCTCACATTTGACCCCCTCGGGGCTGCTTCCTTAATTCCCCTTATAATTAATGTCTGATAATCAGACATGTTTCTCCTTCCTGCAGGGTCATTTTGATTCCAATCAGGTCTTTGTAGGGGTAATTTTTGGTCCCCTGCCACCCCATGAATGTTTTCCCTTTCCCATATTCTCATCCCTGCTACACGAATCATTTGTCTTTCTTCAGGGGAGAACAAAGTTCCCATAATGGATTGCATTTCCTCCCAAGTGTATAGATTTGGACCCAAAAATTGGTCTAATTGTTCTGACAAACCTAGGGGATCTTCCAGCAATTTCTTCATTTCCTTTTTGAAGTTCCTGACTTCCGTACTAGTTAGGGGCACATTCACAAATCCTACCCCATTTTGAACTCCTGGCATCGGGACCTCCCGTAAAGGATGCAGCCCGATTGGTTCCGTCATCTCCTCTTTTTCTTCCACAATAGACCTCCCCGCTTCTCGCCTCCGTCTCCTCTGATTTTCCCTTCTAACAGAGGTTGGAGGCTCTCTTGTGCCTTCCGGGAGGTCTGGGTTATATGGGGGAGGTAAGTATTCAAGAGGATCCCAGGCTGGTCTCTGGTCTTCCTCCTTCTCCTTTTGTGTCTCCCATTTAAAAACCCCTGCAGCTCCTTTCCAACATGCTGCATATTCACTCTCTTCTTGATCAAACGGTTCTTTGGAGTTAACGTATACATTTATTGCTTGACACAGCCATCCCTCTATAGAACCATACTTTGGCCAATACAACCTGTCTGGCCTTATGGGCTCTTTGGTCCATTTAAACATACAGTAATTGATCATCTTTGCTTTGTCCTTACCCCGGGTGCAGGACTGTCCTTCCTGCCCCCGTTGTAACAACATCCTCCCGAATGGACTGTCCGGAGGTATTTCTGGAATTCCCTGATCAGCTTTTCCCTTAGATTCCTTTTTACTTTTCCCTTGTCCCATTTTTTTACCCCGGGGGATCTCTCAACTCCAGCCTTTCGCTTCGTCTCTTCACCGGCCGGTCTCCTCGCGGAGATAAGGAACCGCGGTTAGAAAGACTCCGCACTCGCTTCGCAGATCTAGTCCGCGTCTCACTCACACCACTCTCAATCCCCCGTCACCCAGCCGCCCGAGTAGTACTTAACAGTCAATTTTCTTACCCGGGTCTCGTGCACAAGTATTATCGGCTGCCGCGGTTATCCCTGGGACCCCTCTTTGGTCCACGAGCCCCTTCGCCGGGCTGTTGCCGCTGGTCCATCACCGAGGGCGGGGAGAACACGAGGATTGCTGAAATCAGCAGTGGCGCACCGTCCCGGTCTACTCACCCGTCCAAGGCTCCGAACGTGGGCTTCAGGTATCCCGGACGAGCCCCCAAATTGTGAGAAACGCGCTCACTGTATTGAATTTTAGTCCGGGGCAAATTCGGTGGAGCAAAGAATATTTATTGCAGCGCTGGGAGTTACACGGGGGATTTCTCCTCCTGTGTCTCATTTTTCCCTTTACAACCGCTTGTTTTTATTTCATATTCCTTATAATTATTCATGTTTCTTCTTGGAACATAGTTTGCATAGTCAATGAGTTTTTGGAACGCGACCCACCCCCAAATACATAATCGATGAGTTCTGGGAATGCAACATGCCCCCAAATACATAGTCAATGAGTTCTGGGAATGCAACATGCCCCCCTCCCAGGCGGCATGCTTCCTCTGGGGTCTTCCTGATAGTCCATGGAGGGAGGGCCAAAGTCTTTATCACCATGTCCTTCTTGTGGCTTCTTCACTCCTTACACTTCTGTGGTTATCTTAGCTAGAGACACCACCCTTTGTTTTGCAATGGTTCGGTGCCTCCAACTGTTGGTTTCGTCTGATCCCCTGTCTAACACTATCCCCTTTCCCAAGCGCATAGCAAGCACATAACTATCTTTAGCTGAAGCCATAGTGAGCACACATCTATCAAACGCATAGCAAGCATATACCCATCTTTAGCTGAAGCCATAGCGAACACACATCCATTTTAGCTGAAGCAAAATTCTTTTGCTAAATTACTTATTACAGGGGCCATCTTCGGGAAGAGGGGGCAGCACATCAAGCAGCTGGTGCGCTTTGCCGGTGCCTCGATCAAGGTGAGGAAGGCGCTGCGGGGCTGGTCCTGCGTTTCGTGCCTCAGTTTCCCCTCCCCACTCCTGAGATCAGGGAATGGGAGTCTGCGGGTTGTGGTGTTGCTCCCCAAATTATCATAGAATGGTTTAAGTTGAAAGGGACCTCGAAGCCCAGCCAGTTCCACCACCCTGTCCTGGTCAGAGACACCTCCCACCAGCCGAGGTTGCTCCAAACCCCGACCAACCTGGCCTTGAACACCTCCAGGGATGGGGCAGCCACAGCTTCTCTGGGCAACCTGGGCCAGTGCCTCACCACCCTCACAGTGAAAAACTTCTTCCAGTTTGAAGCCATTCCATGTCGTCCTATCACTCCATGCCCTTGTAAAAAGTCCCTCCACAGCTCTCCTGTAGCCGTTTAGGGACTGGAAGGGGCTCTAAGGTCTGCCCGGAGCCTTCTCTTCTCCAGGCTGAACCCCCCCAACTCTCTCAGCCTGTCCTCCCAGCAGAGGGGCTCCAGCCCTCGCAGCATCTCCAGGACCTCCTCTGGCTCCGCTCCACCAAGTCCGTGTCCTTCTGCTGTTGGGAACCCACCGAGCTGGAGGCAGCACTGCAGGGGGTTCTCCCCAGAGCGCAGCAGAGGGGCAGAATCCCCTCCCTTGCCCTGCTGGCCACACTTCTTCTGATGCAGCCTGGGATACGGGTGGCTTTCTGGGCTGCGATCACGTGTTGCTGGCTCATGTTGAGCTTCTCATCAAATCAGCACCCCCAGGTCCTTCTCCCCAGGGCTGCTCTCCATCCATTCTCCGCCCAGCCTGGATTTGGGCTTGGGATTGCCCCGACCCATGTGCAGGACCTTGCACTGGGCCTCATTGAACTTCATGAGGTTGGCATGTGCCCACCTCTCCAGCCTGTCGTTAGTAGAAGGCCAGGCCTGCAGCACCCCGGTTATCACCCCGGCTCAGGTGGGAAGGGGATGGTCCTGCATGGGGGGGGACGTCCCACGAGGGAAGGTCTTGCTGAAGCAGGGGCCGTGCTCTCACTCCTTCTCCCACATCCCTCCCCAGATCACCCAGCAGAAGGTCCCGAGGCCAGCGAGCGGATGGTCATCATCACGGGGCCGCCCGAGGCTCAGTTCAGGGTGTGCTGGGTGGGGGCTGTGGGGGTGGGGGAGGGCACTAAGGGACAAGATGAGAGCGTCCCTGTGGTCACCACTGTGCTGCCAGCCTGGCCTGGCCTCCTTTACGCCCAGGGAGCTCTTTGCTGGGTACCGTGGGTTTGATGCTGCTGGACATGGGGTCATTTTTTAACCCAGAAGAAGTGAAGCTTGAAGCCCCCATCAAGGTGCCTTCCTTTGCCACCGGCCACATGATAGGCAAAGGTGGCAAGACAGTAGGGGTGTGTGTGTGTGTGTGTGTGTGCGCGTGTGCATGGGTGCCCCCCATCTCTTTGCCCCGGGGACGCAGAGTTGGGCATCACCCCTGCCCACCCCAGGGGGACAAATCCCGGGTGCTCAGTGGTTTCAGCGACGTCTTGACCCTCAGCCCCCATGTCCTGGTGGTGGCTCTCGTTGGTCCCAAGGAAGGGGGAGACACACAGGGTGCCTGGTGTCGTGGTGACACAGGCAGCAGAGGATTTTGGCTTTTCCACAAGAAAACCCTCTTGTGGTTCGCTCCAGGTGAATGAACTGCAGAACTTAACCAGCGCGGAAGTCATTGTGCCACGAGACCAAACCCCGGATGAGAACGAGGAGGTCATAGTTAAAATCATTGGGCATTTCTTTGCCAGTCAGGTACGGTTTGGCCGTGGCTTTACCTGATATTCTCCGGCCACTTTCGTCCACCGAGGAAAGGCGCGGGGCTTGCTGAGCCCAGCACCGCCCGAGCATCCCGCCGCTCTTCTTTTGGGAGGTCCCTGTGCCCCCAAGAGGCACTGAAAGTGTTTTGTCAGCTCCCCCCGTCTGTGCGAGCGCTGAAATTAAAGATTGGCTTGATTGAGCTAAAAATGGGTGGCTTGGATGCTGTGCAGAGCGGCACCCAGGGTGTGAATGGAATCCTCTGTGCTGGCAAAGCCACCCGCATCCCACCTGGGTGCATCTTCCATAACCTTATCTCCTGTCCACTCGAGAGGGAGGGCGGCCCCCTCAAAAATTCGGGTGCTCTTGAGGACCGATGAAGGAAGCACAAGTTAAAAAAAAAAAAACCAAACCAAATTTGAAATTAGTTACAGCTTCTCTGGAGTGAAAAGTTGGGAGTGGCGAGATGCTCGGTGGGGGTTCGGGGGTGGGTGGTGGTGGGAGAAGCGGTGCCCTGACCCCCACCTCTTGCTTTTCCCTTCTCCTCCTCAGGACTGCACAGTGCAAGATGAGGGAAATGCTCCAGCAGGTGAAGCAGCAGGAGCAGAAACACGCTCCGGGAGCCCCGGCCTCGCAGCACAGCAAGTGATGCTCCTGTCGTGCCGCCCAGCACCGCCCGATGACTGTAACCCCGCCGCCGGACATCCCCACCCCCCCCCCCCAACTTCCCAGCAGGTCAGGGGAGCAAACCAAAGACCCCCCCAAACACACAGCCCCCCATTCCCCGCGGCGCTGCGAGGATGCACAGCCGAGGGGTACGGGGAGGGCTCTCTCCATCCCACAGCCTCCCCCTTCCTCCTCCCTCGCCTCCCGACGCTGTCCCTTTAGTTGGACTAACAGGGGCAGGTTTGGGTACCTCAGCACCTCACGCTTGTGTCTCCCTTTTAGAGATTCTGTGTGCCTTGGAAACCTGAGAGTTGGAGCATATATTTTTTTTTTTTAATTTTTTAATAAAAAAAGAACCGAGTTGGAAAAGCGATGGGGATAGGCAGCACTGTGGTCATTCTCTCCGGGGCGTTGTGGAGGAAGGCTGCCAGTCTTCCTCCCAGTGTACTTTTCCCCGTTGGCTCCAGACTGCTGCTGGGGCTGAGCTCTGAGCCGCCAGAGCGGTTCTCAGCAGACGGTCACTCGGCGCAGACAATGAGGCCCTGAATAGCCCTTCCTGTGCTCTTGATGGCTCCGGACGGCTCTGCTCCTCTGCTGCTTCTAAGGTGGGGCTGCCCCAGTGCCCTCACTCAGGAGCCTTTTGTCTGTGCAGGTCTCACTTGTGACAGGGGGTGGGGGTGTTGCCAAACTAACTGCTGTGCTGCGATGTGTGAGTGGGTGTTCCTGCCCGTGTCAGTGCCAGAGCTCTTCCGTAGGCTCCTTCTGCCAGCGGAGAGCCAGGGGCCGCTCCTTCAGGAGAGAGCTTGTTTAAAGAGAGAAAAAAAAAAGCGGGGGGGGGGGAAGTGGGAAAAGAAAAAAGGGGAAAAAAGAGAAAAAAAGGGGAAAAAAGTGAAAAAATGAGAAAAGTGAAAACGGGGGAAAAGGGAGAAACAGAGAAAAAAGGGAGATAAGGAAAAAAAAAAGGGAAAAAGAACAAAGGGGAAAAAGAGGAAAAAAGTAAAAAAAGAGAAAAAGTAAAACGGGGAAAAGGAGAAACAGAAAAAAGGGGGAAAAGGCAAAAAAAAGGGAAAAAGAAAAAAAAGGGAAAAAAGAGAAAAAAGGAGGGGGAAGCGAAAAACAAAAGGGAGAAAGAAGAAAACCCCACATATTAAAAAACAAAGGTAGAAAAGGAAAAAAAAAAAAAAACAAACCAAGGAAGGAAAGTGGGAACAGCCGCGGGGCAGGAGGAGGGACAGGAGCCGGGGGGGGGGGGGGGGGGGGCCGTGGGGGGAGGTGGCGGTGCCAGCGCCGGCCCCGGGTGCTGCGACACCACGTTTTTGTCCTCTACTGCAAAGTGTTCTGTGAAAAACAAACAACCAAATCCCACCCACCGACAACATCAAAACCCAAAGAGAAATCTCTCCAACTCACACGAGCCTGAGCTCGCTCTCCGTTGCTCTCTTTCCAGTGTCTCGGGGGGGTCACGGCCGAGCTGAGATTGGTGGTGGTGGTGGTGGGAGTTTGCCCCATGGCTGTGATGGGGGGAGAAGGGGTGGGTGGGGAGTGGGGGATGTGCTGTGGGTTTTTTTTGGGGTGGTGGTGGTTTTTTGCCAGGTGTCGCTTTACCCAGTGGCTGTGGGAGGTGTTGGCATCAGGAAGCCTGTGCTAAAGCGGGGTGGGGGCCTCGCCGCAGTTGGTTAGCAGAGCCAATGTGGTTATTAATGGTTATTAACAGCACAGTAATTAGGCCCGTGTAATGGGTGTGATAAGCCCAGCGCTGTTTGTTCACCAAACCTAGAAATTTACATTGTCACATTGTTTTACAAAAAGGCAATTGCTGAACCCGATGTTGCAAGATAGCCAGCACAGCATCCTGTGAGCGGGCAAGGTTAAAAACTGCAAAGGTCAGGTTATGCAAACAAAGTAGGATGTGAAAAGACTTGAAGGAGGGGAGGGGGGCTCATGAAGACGAAGAGTACATGATGTGAGGAAGACATGAATCTTTCATCCCTGCGACCACCGGAGGAAAAGGAAAGCAGAAAACGACCCCCTAGCAACAAGTCGTGTCGTGCAGATGCGGAGTACGCCTATACCGGAAAAAGAAGAGTATAAAACCAAAAGATTTTCGGGAACCAGGCGCGTGCCGTCGGCGGAGTGAGTCTCCCGGGCCGCCCAGCGCTGTTTTGCTTGTTGCCGCTTGCTAAATAAATATTCCAAATTTTAATTGACTCTGTCTCACATCAATTTGTGGGATCAACTTATAACAATGGGGAAGCTCAGATGCCCCCTAAGCACCCCCCGGTGCTTCTCTAGCCAGGCGAGCGCTGGGCGTCCCCCCCGCAGGAGAGGAGCGCACCTCTGGGGTGGGTGGAAGGGCATCACCCAACGGGGAGAGGACCAAGATGGGGCTTGGGTGTCCCTTGGGGTGGCCGGGTGGCGGGGTAGGGCTGCTGGGGGCTGCCACGATGAGGGACACCCCCACGCCTTTCTCCATGGCTCCCAGAGCTCTGCTCCCTCCCTCCCTCCCACCCATCCAGTGCCACCGGAGAGGTGGTGTCCCCCCTCCCGGGGCGGGCAGGGGCTGTGCCACCCCATCTAACACCTCAACGTACCAAAGCACCTCACTGGGGGAGGGACCCTGTGCCTGGTAGCCCCGTGCTCCCCAGCACTGTAAGGATGGGGCTGAGCCCCCACCACGGCCACCCTGTGCAAACCAAAGACCCACACACAGACCCCCCCACCCCCATTCCCCGCGGCGCTGCGAGGATGCACAGCCGAGGGGTACGGGGAGGGCTCTCTCCATCCCACAGCCTCCCCCTTCCTCCTCCCTCGCCTCCCGACGCTGTCCCTTTAGTTGGACTAACACAGGCAGAGAGACAGAGAAAGAGAGTTTTTATTATTCTTTTTTTTTTAAAATTTTTCATTTCCTAAAAGCCACCCGGTTTTCATCCCAGGCATGGCCAGAGGAGCTCGCCCAGCATTGAGGGGGGGAGGTTGGGCTGCGTCACGCAGCGCAGCGGCTCATCAGTTTTTAGAATTAATGTAACGATAACGAAACTAACGGCGATTTTTAAGTTTTGTAAGTATTTTTTTTTTTATTTATTTATTTCATTTCAGAGGGGGTGGGGGCGGGAGGGGGATGTTTGTTTTTTTAGCACAAGCTGGCTTTTCTAGAGGTTAAAGGAAAGGCTGTGCTCGGCTGTAAACACTTTGCGGAAAGATCCCGGTTGCAAGGAGAGAAGGGGGGAAGAGGGGCAGGGGGGGAAAGCCAGATTTCCAAGCGGTTGTCAGCCCAGGGCTGGGGAAAAAAAAAAAAAACACTAGCAAAATAATTTTTTTTTTTTTAATTTCAAAAATAAAACGCATACAACCCTCAACCCCCGATGACACACACACAACCACACACAAAAACTACCTCAGGTTTTCATACCTCAGCACGTGCGCTTCTGTTTCCCTTTTAGAGATTTTGTGTGCCTTACAAAACTGATAGCTGGAGCATTATTTTTGTTTATTTTCTTAAAAAAAAAAAAAAGAATTGGAAAACACGCTCTACTCAGTGCGAGGTGGGAGAAGGAAAGCAATCCCACGGGTGCCAGAGCTCTTCCATAGTCTCCTTCTGCTGGCTGAGAGCCAGGGGCTGTTCCTTCGGAGAAAGCTTGAGAGATGTTTAAAAAGAGAAAAAGAAAGAAACATAAAAGAAAAAACGAGGGGAAAGAAGAAAAAAGGGAAAAAGATAAAAAGGGGGAAAAAGAAAAAAGGGAAAAGGAAAAAAGGGGGGGAAAAGAAAAAAAAAAAGGGAAAAAAAAACAACAACCCCAAATATAAAAAAAGAAAGGTAGAAAGGAAAAAAAACCCTAACAAAACCAAGCAAGGTAAGTGGTGAAAGCCGTCCGGCAAGAGGAGGGATGAGAGCCAGTGGCACCAGCCCCGGGGGGCTGTGACACCACACTGCAAAGTGTTCTGTGAAAAAAACCAACCAAAACCCACCCAACGACAACAACATCAAAAAACAAAGAGAAATCTCTCCAGCTCACACGAGCCTGAGCTCGCTCTCCGTTGCTTTCTCTCCAGTGTCTCGGGGGGGGAGGTCATAGCCGAGCTGAGAGTGGGGGGGTGGTGGTGGTGGGAGTTTGCCCCATGGCTGTGATAGGGGGAGAAGGGGTGGGTGGGGAGTGGGGGATGTGGTGTGGGGTTTTTGAGGGTGGTGTGGGTTTTTTTGCCAGGTGTCGCTTTACCCAGTGGCTCGGGGAGTGGGACGAAACGGGAAAAAGGACTTCACTGAGAGGTTCAAATTAACAATTGATTTGGACTTCACTCACAGGTCCAATACGTCAATATTGCAAATTCTGTGTGTGCGATGGCGATTACACTATTGCGGTTTAGAAGCAATTAGCGGGATCCACTATTGCGAGCTACAAATGCCCCCGACAAGTAGCAACGCAAACCACGAGGGCGCTAGATATTAATGCCTTAAAAGAGTGCACCAGTCACAAACTCAATCGCATGCCCTATACCGTACGGATGTTTCTTAGTCACTTACCCTCTCTCTCTCAGGTGAGGTCGCTCCGTCCCGGGGAAGTTACCCTGTACAGCGTCCTGGATGGGGGGGACGGATCTCCTAGGGGCCAGCTGTATCCTTGGAGGATTCCCCATTTGTCTCCCCAGACCCTGCGGTTTATATTTCCTGACTCCGTGAGGGTGCAGGATTATGCCCGAGTGGATTACACTGTCTGGGATATTTCCCTCTGGTGGTGCCATAGCGAAGTCTCTGTTGCCAATTTGTGATGTCCGGCGCTCAGCGTCACGGGAAGAGTGGTGGGATGGGACTCGGGGCATTTTGTTTGTTAAGGGCCATTTGGTTTTGGTTGTTCTGTGCCATCTGGAGATAAGCCCGGGCTGAGCTGTTTTGCAGCTCCCCCCAAGTTCTCTCTGCACAGCCAAGGCACGGCGCAGATGGAGCTGAGTGGGATAGCAGCTCCCTGCCCCTCACCTCTTGTGCTCTGAAACCGGCTTGGCTGGCTGCTCCCACACAGTGTGTTACTGGCTTGCCCCGCAGGTAAAGAACCCAGATTTGGGACACCACTGGGGTGTCCGTAAGGGGTCCTGGGTGGCCCTTATGGGGTCCTGGGGGGGACTCCTGCAGGCCAGAGGTCGTCTGGGGCAGCCCTTCAAGGATCTGGGGGTCCCCTCTGGTGCCTCTGGGGAGGGTTTTGTGGCTGGAGAGGGCCCAGCTGGTTTCAAGAGGTGCTTCCTCCCTTTCTCCAGCCCACCCACCTCCTCCGACACCACCCCCCCCCAGGTTGGTGGGTGCCAGCAGTGCCAGCCTGTCCCACTGGGTCGGGCACTGAGGGGGGCACAGCCCCAGCCGCGGGATGGCAGGATGAACCACAGCACCAGGGATAGAGACCAACATTTTATTTCTTTCACATTTCCCATGGGGGGCACCCCAGGGTTGCGCGGCTGCACCGCAGCTGGTGCCAGGAGGGACGCCAACGTCCCCCCCACAGCTCACCTGCCCCCGCGCGTGATGCTTTTGATGGGGCTCAGCGCGGTCTCTTCTGTGCTACGGACCAAGCGGCTCCAGGTAGGCGACTGCTGCACCGCACTGTGCCACAGCAGAGCGGTGAGTGGCCCCAGCACCGAGCACCATGCAAACAGCCCACACCCCACGGCAGCCCTGAGCCGGGGCTGTGCCGGGGGCTGCCGGCCGCTCACTCCGTCCCCTCCCTCAGCAGCTTCTCGGCTAGCGGATGAAGGATGGGAGCTCAAGTCAACACAGGAGAAGCAGGGAGTGTGTGGGAGACCCCCAGATCCTGCCCCAGACCCTCAGCCCATGCCCTGCCCCGCCTGCGCTGGGCAGCCCTGCCCGCTTGCTGAGGACGGGGTGCTGCCCGTGGGCTCCCGCGGAGGAGATGGGGTGCAGCGGGTCTCTTCTCTCTCCTCCTCTGCAGGACAACCGAGGAGGCAGCGAGGAGGCAGCACCGGGCCCCACAGGACCCACTGGGCTCCCTGCCAACCATATACCATCGAAGCAGTGATGCCTCTCTCTACCCCCTGCCCCCCCCAAGCCCCCACGTCCTCCTGCCCTCCTCTGCCACCTATAGCTCCTATCAATGGGGACAGCTCCTTCTGGTCCAGGCACCCCCCGGGCTCCTGGGCCCCCCGAGGGCCACCGCAAGAGCCCCTGCAGCCTGTGCTCGTTGGCCAACTGGGAGGACTGCAGCAGCCTGTTGAGGAGCAGCTCCTCTTCCCAGAGCTCCCTCTACCACTTCCTGGAGCCCTGGCCCAGTGCAGCAACAGAGCCAGTGGTGCTCACACACTCAGGACAACCCCGCTCTCCCATGGCTGCTGGTGGGGCAGTGGGGAAACTGGGGCTGGTCCTCAGCCAGGAGCTGCCAGCAGGGACCGAGAAAGAGTGGGTTCCCAGGTAGGGGATGGACAGGACACAGAGGCCCACGGACAAGCACCTGTCCCCTGGAAGGCCCCCAGCCATGGACATGGACAAGGTGGAGCGGGTGCTGGAGATCACCCGCACTTTCCAGGCCTTGAAGGCAAAGACGGAGGAGTCCTGCAAGACCACGGGCAGGGAGTGTGGCCAGGCAGACCCAGGGCTGTGCAGGGCAGGAAGGTGCCTGCGGCAGGGCTGCGCCTGGCTGTGGGGCTACTTGAAGGGCTGGTGGAGATGCCACTAGCCGTGTCTGCTTCTGCCAGCCCTGCAAGCGGTGACAGCGCCAGGCCCAGAAGACCAACAGTGCCCCGAATACTGAGCGGCTGTGGGGCCAGGAACCCCTCTGGGGTACCCCCTATGTGAAACGTTAAAGAAATAAAATGTTTGTCTCTAGCCCTCGTGCTGTCCTTCCTCCTCCCATCCCACGCCTGCGGGTGCTCCCCCGAGGGAGCAGGCTGCAATCAGCAAGCACTGTGTGTTGAGCTCCCCTGCTCACAGCCATGCTCCGCCTGAAGGTGGCGAGACAGGAGCAGTCCCCAGCCGACTTGGGCGCAAAAAGGTTCATCTGACTCAGCGGGTGAGGAAGGGCCCGTTTCAACTCTGTACCTTTGGCAATCTCAGGTCGGAGGATTTGATGGAGCCAACTGGGAGCGGCAGCATACGCTGCGGGGCTCTGAGCTGCTGCGTGGTGCCAGGTCTATCCAACGTCAGGCAGTACGTTCCCAGGAGACGTCACCGCTAACAACTCTTCCGAGGAAGTGGGGCCGTTTCTGTAGTCATAGCCTGCCTGGAGAAACAGCCCCACGGAGCTAAGAGTCTGCTGAGCAGCAAGGGAGCAGAGTCGCTGACTCTCAACCAAGGACTGAAATACAGCAACCCACTCTATTGCCTTCCCCCTTTGCCCGCTGCCTCCCACAGTTTAGAAGAACCAGGGGGTTCCAAGTGAGGGGACCCCTCCCCCACTCCCCCAAATCTGCCCAACACCTCCAAACCTCCCTCAAGACACGGGACTCCTCCCACACACCTCCACTCCCCACACCGACAACCCTCCCCCTCCCCCAACGCTCCAAAAAGCAGCAGTCCTTAGGGCAGACTCCTTAAGCTGACTCCACAGCTACGGCTCCCCGTCGGCTCTGGGGGAGACAAGGGGGCCCCGGGGCTCTCCGTGGGCTTTAAGGGGGTCCCAGGGCTGCCCACGGGCTCCCAGCAATGCCCGTGCCCACCACCCACCCCCGCTTCAGGGGGCCCAGCGCTGACACCCCCCGACCCACCTCGGGGGTACCTGGGGGGGCTCGGCCGTGGGCTGGAGGCGGGCGAAGGGGGCACGGCCGGGCTGACCTGCCGGGGGGGGCTGAGAGCGGAGCCCAGAGCGGAGCCAAGCGCCCGGACAGGCCGGCCCCGGGCACCCTGCGCTGCGGCCGGGGCTGCCGCCACCTGCGGGGAGCGAGCGGGGGGTGAGAGGGCGGCAGCGGGGGACGGGGGAGCCTGAATCGGCCCTGTTCTCCCCGGGGACCCCCCACTCGGCTCTGTCCCCCCCAAACAGGCCCAGACAGCGCCCCGCGCCCCCCAGCCCGGTCCCGCCACCCCACAATCCCCCGAACTGGCCCTGGACACCTCCGCACCACTGCTCCTGCCGCTGCCGCCGCCGCCACCCCGCCCACTCTCCCGCTCCCGCTCCCGCTCCCGCTCCCGCTCCCGCTCCTGCTCCTGCTCCTGCTCTCCTCGGCCCCGGTCCTCCCCGTCTCTCCCGGTACCGACCGTCGCAGCTCCCGACCGCCGACGCACACCAGAAACGTTCTCCTTCGCGTCCGCCCAACCGCGCACGCGCCGAAGGGCAAACCCGGGCCACGCCCCCCAGCGTCGCCGCGGCGAAAGCGGGCGAGAGGGGCGGGGCCGCGCCGAGGAGAACGAGGGGGCCGGGCCCCACCGCAGCCCCGCACCGGGCACTGCGAGTTCGAAAGCATCCCTGCCCTCCCCAAAATCAGCCGGGACCGCCCGAAACCAGCCCAGCCTTCTCCAAAATGAGACGGACGTCCGCCTCGCAGAGCTCCGCCAGCCCCCCCGACGGACATCGCGGGGATGGGGGGAAAGAAAACAACCAGAAAGGTACTGAAAATAACGTGGAGACGGTGCTTAGAGATCCTTCCGAGAGGCAAAACCCGGCCTTTGTTCTCATTTTTGAACACGGGGTTTCGCAGTGCTTCGCGGGCAGTGGTTATCCAGGGGCATCAGCTATCCCGGGAAGCGAACGTTCCCATCCCGTGTGGCAAAAGTCCACTCGCATGAATAACTTAGACAGAACCAGCCCACAAGAGGCACCTTTGGTCACCCTTTGCTTGAAGCTTCGCTAAAACTGTATACTCAGATTGGCCCTGTCCTGCAGTTTCTTTCCCAGAGTTTTGCCCCAAACCCACGCTTCTAGCCCCGCTCCCCAAGCCCTCCCTCGGGGCCCACCGCCTTTCCCCAGCCCAGCCTGTCCTTAAAGCTTTTCTTTCCACACACAGCCCTTTCCACTCACCTCCCTCCGGGGCCTCCTCTCTCACAGACACCTCACAGCCCTGCAAACCTCCCTCTCCCGAAAAGCCATTCCCCCCTCACTCCCCCCTCACGCAACACCTATTCCCCTCACACACTCGCTCCCACCCCCCCCACCATCCTCTCTTCCTCTCTCCTCCCCCTCCCCCTCCCCCCATCTTTCGCCCCCCCTTCCCCTCTCCTCCCATTCAAAATGCCGCCGCCCTTCCCTCCCCCTCTCGCCTTTTCCTGCCTCAGCCCCCGCCCCCCGCTCAGGTGACACCGCACACAGCCGCCATGAGGCGCGGCGGGGAGGGCCGGGGCTGTGAGAGGCGATGGCGGTGAGGGAATTTTCGGCTTTTCTCCTCTTCTTTTCATCTCCTCAGGCTTCGGGCAGCCCCGCGTGGGCGGCTGGAGATCCCCCCCTCCCCTTCCAGGAGTGGCCCCGGCCCTGGGGCGGCCCCCGCCTCCCTCCTCCCCACAGGCTCTCCTCAGGGAGAGCCCCCAAATCTGTCCCCTGGGCGGCTCCACAGCCTCCTGTGTGTCCGGGAATGGGGTTTCCCTCAGGGAGAGCCCCCAAATCCATCTCTGTCATTGCCCTACAGCCTCCTGCATGGCTGGGAGCAGTGTTTCCCTCAGGGAGAGCCCCCAAATCCATCCCCAGGGTGGTCCCGCAGCCGCCTGTGTGGCCAGGAACGGCGTTTCCCCCATGGATGGAGCCCTCTCCTTCCCCCTACCCCACTCCTGGGCAGCCTTTTCCTCCCTCCCACCTTCTCCCCACAGCTCTTCCAGGGCTGGGAAAACACTCCTGCCCTTTCTCTTCCTGCGGGTTTTGAGAAGAGCCCCCCGTCTTCCCAGCCCACACGTGGGGTGTGGGCAGCTCCACGCCTTGTGTTTGAAGCGGGAATTGGGATATTTCAGTTTTCTTCTGCGATCAGGCATGGTTGTGAAAGGGCCAGTTGTAGTGGTTAGGCTTTGGTGGGTGAGTAACAGCAAATCTTATTGAACTTTTCCATTTTTTCAGATTTTGTGTAGGGGGCTTGTTGTCCTCACGCCCGCGAGTTCTGCTCCAGGTCAAGCGAAGCCCCATGGAACTGGCCCTAAGGGCGGCGGCGGCCATGGACCAGCGCCCCTTTGGCGTCGAGAACGTGGTTTATTTTGAGGTGAATCTCCCTGTTTTTCTTGAAAAGCGGGGGGCTGGTTTGTAGTGAGGCTTAAAACCCCGGGTTGTGCCTAAGTGTGGGGCTGATTTCAACCTCAGGGGCTGCGACTCCGTCCTCAGGGGCTCCGACTCACAGCCCTGGCAGCACCGTCAGCGCGCTGGGCTCAGCGTTCTCTTGTATTTTGAAGGGTTTCTTGCGGATCGGCAGCAGCCGGGGATATTTAGCAGCTGTGTATTGGTGGTGGAATCCGTGTGGTGAAAAGATCTTTGGGGTAAAGAGGTGAATAGGTGGTTTGTTTTTTTTTCACCTCGAGAATGTTTCTTGTTGCCTTGTACCTGTAAAAAGATGTTCAAATCGTTAAGGTGTTCAAATCGTTTCATAAAATTACCCCCTAGACAGGAATATGTTTTGTGGTTGGTTTGAGGTTTTTTTATGAGTCCTTTCAGCCTGCTCTCCAGGTGGAAATGGGCAATGCAAAGGCATTACAATGATAGATTTGCTAAATATGTTGCCAAGGTCTATATTAGTGGCTTTTCCTGAAGCGGGGAAAAGACGTCCTGTTTAATTCTTGTTTGCATTTCAAATTCTCTGTGAAATGGATTAAGCAGAGAGGGCTTCTTTTTGTGGGTCTGCCCTTGGGAGGAGAACACCTTTAGGAAAAGGCTTTTCTGGAGGGGACAGAGAACTTAATTGCTGATGTCTCTAAAAGCGCGCCCTGTTTGGGTGCTTTGAATTTTCCAGTGTGGGAAAAGCCGCAGAAGTGTGTATTTCTGTCCAGCTGCAGAGAAATGGGTAATACTGAGCCCTACAATAGCTTGGTTGTTTTTTTTCCCCTGTGTGATGACTGGTGTGGAGGGAGTTTGTACCAAAGAGTCAACTTCTGATTGTGGGCAGCCCCTGTTTTAGGAACTGTTGCGCAGATTGCTTATCGATGCAACTGCTGCCGCGACTCCCGCACTCCCTGCTGCTGTCAAGCTTTTATTACTTGTTCTGAAAAGCTCTCGAAATACGTGCTGAGCTGCGCGGCTCCCCCGAGCCAGGTGTCCACGGCCACTGCCTCCTCGGCTCCTGTTGGCCATGGCTGACTATTTTCAGCAGGATTCGAGTATGTCTGTGTGCTCCTCCTTCCTTTTTAGCCATCTGTTATTTGAGTTTGGGACTCGGAGGCCTTACTGTCTTCCTGCGCTCTGTTTTTTATCACTGTTGACAGTTCTGGATTCACCAATAACAGTACTCAGCGCTTACATCTGGAACTCCCTGAAAACAATGAACTCATTAGTCCAGGGCCAAAGGTTTAGAAATAAATGGAACAAGGTCAAGCCTTGGGATCTTTAGTAACGTGATTCGGAGCCTCTCACCTGGCTTCTTGGTGGAGCTGGCACAGAGGTCGGTGATAATCCAAAACTGCAGAGCGAGCTGGGTGCCCGTGGAAGGGGAACTGCACTCTCAAGTGGAAATACTTGGGGTCTCGTTGCCTGTGGGAGGGAAAGGGACGTCAAGAGTCAACCTAAAGGAACTTCTCACCTTCAGAGGTCGCGCTCTGGAGGTGATGGTTAATTGAGGGGAGTCGTGGAAGTGTGCCTTACTGAGCAACATGCTGCTGCTGGCCCGAGACTAAATGTCTCCAAAGTTTGGGATTGGTTTAAGTGCTTTTTGGTTATTAGCTGGATGTCACTCTTAGAAGCACCTCTTGCCCTGTCTGGAGGGGTTTGCTGCTGCCTCCTGCATTGGGCCAAGGGGACCGGCAGCCCTCAGGACAGGGACTTTCTCAGGCGTGGAGGTTAAACCTGGTGCGTGCTGCTTAAAAACTGCTCTGGGTGTTAGTGTGGCGGTCACGGTGAGAAATGTGTTGGCTTAGGGGAGCCTGAGATTTGCATTCCTCTTAAGTGCGGGGGATTTTGGGGAGCCTGGGTGGTACAACCCCCTTCCTGCTCCCAGATTCCTGTCACTGACCCGGCAGCGGGGTGTTAGCAGAGCTGATGCCCGCAGCGGCTGAGGGTTGGCATGATCCCGGCATCGCCGGAGCTCTGGAGCCAAGGAATGGGAGCGTGGCCCGTTTCCATCACGGCTTGTGAGGGAAATAGTGCGGTTTGATATAGCCGGGGTGCGTAAACGGGGATTCCTCTTTGCACATGTGCTTACAGGGTGCGCACACGTGTGTTACTTGGAGTGTTTCTTAATGCCTGCGAAGCTTTACGAGATTGGTTAATGAGCGTTGCTTTGCTGTGCAAGTGCAAAGTGTTATTTTCATGGAGAAACCAGCTCGGATGTTCCGTTTAGGCATTCTGCCTTTAAAAAAAGAAAAATATTTTAAAGCTTTCCTTGCAGGCAGAATAACATCTGCTTTTGAGGATTGTTTCTTTCCCTGCAGGGTGGGAAAATCTACAGCCTCGCTAAGGCCGCAGAGGAAGAAAACTTGTCAGTTTCCTGGAGCAAACTGCAGTTTGGAGGGGGGGGATTGTTTGCCAGAGCGCCTTTTAGCACCTCGTCGGGCACATTTCTTTTCCCTGGGGGCTGAGGTTTAACACGGCCTTTTCATTTGCCTAGCTTTTGGTTGTATGAATTAATGGGTGTTTCAATGGGAACCACAAGACCTAATTTCTCAGTCGCCATCTTAAAAATTGTGCAGGGACGGAAGTGGGACAGGGAGGTGACCGGAGTGAAACGCTGAAGGCTGTTAAGGCTGGAATAAGGAATGGCGGGGCTTGTTCTGGTCACACACTATGACAATAAAAGGCCACGAGTTCCTCGTGGAGGTAAAGAACCAACAATCTGGGAGGGCGTTCAGGGATTTGCCTCATCGAAGGGTTTCCAGGGGAATATGGGGGTCACTCTCCATCTCATTCCTGGTGAGCTGCCTGCCTGCCTGCCTGTTAAGACCATTATTACTTTATAATCACGGAGGGAGGCCCTGAATTCAGGTTTGGGAAGCCATTAGCTAATTTTGTGGTTAATGCTTTTTTTTTTTTTTCAGAGTGAGTCTGTGAATCGGTTCTCTGTGCTGAAGGTGAGACACGTCCTTCCCTCTGCTTTGTCAATGGCCGCTTTCCTTGGGCACAGGGACCACACAGCCCTCTGCACGTTTCTCGGTAAGTAAATTGTGGCTGTGCCGCCTTCCTGCCCGGCCTGGGGAGCTTGTCCTTTACTGAGTGAGAAAGCAAGTTTTTCCCTGGAAGAAATAAAGAGATTTTAAAATCTCTGTCCTTCTGTGCAGCAGTGCCGTCCCAATGCGGCCTCGGGAGAGGCACCTTTCCTCCAGCACTGGAACCATGGCAGGGAAGGGACCTGCTATATCGTTAGGTGGACGAATTTCATCGTTCTTTGGCAACAAACGAATGTGGTGACAATGGTGACCTGGTCCAGCCAGCCTTGGTGATCAGTCCGCTCCTCCCTTTCCCTGTGGGAAGGCTCCGAGGATCTCCCGGGCTGTAGGAAAGGGGAGGCAGTAAGGATGCTGTGCTGGGGAGCTTTGACTGCCTTTGCTGTCTTCCAGATGGAGAGATGGTTCCGCAGCACTTGGGAGCTCACCTTCCCCAAACGCTGAGTTTGCCATTTGTTATCCACAAACGACGTGTTTTTCCGTGCAGGAAATGGACTTTTCAGAAATTCCAGTGTGTTATGGAAAGAAAACGCTCCTGGAGTTTTTAATGCAGGTCATTCTTTTTTGGTGTCGCGGTTAAAATGTGACGTCTGTAACTTTGAAACGAATATTTGTATGCATCTGTCAATGGGTACAATTCACGTAGCCGCTCAAAGGAGAAGGGATCTTAACCCCATTTCTGATTTTAGGCTGTATCGTGATAATGCCGGGGATTGATGTCGCGCTGGAGATTTTTCTCCAGTTCCCACCTTTTGCCACTAAATGAGCGGCAGAGATTTCCCAGCTAGACAGGCAGTGAGCTCTACGCAGGAATGTGAGCGCGGATCCAACGTTGACGGGAATTAAACTACGTTGTTCAGAGGTTCCTACCTTTTAATGAAAGCCTGGAAAAGTGAAAAAGGAGGTGCCTTTCTCCTTTGGGATTGCTGTTGTGGCAGAGGGGATGGAAACAACCCACGGGGGTTTTGCTCCGCTCCTGGCTTTGGCTTGGAAAAAGCCCTGAACGGTTTGATCCCTGTGGGGCCAACTCTGAGCAGGGTGAGGGGCAGCTGTGCCAGGAGATCCAGAGGGTCCATCTCCACAGCTTCCGTGTCCAGTGAGCAGTTTCCCCGAAAGGAGGGAAATTCTGGGAGAATGGGGAGCGGTGTGTGATGATGAGGGCGGCGAGGAAGGCTAAAGGATGATCTCGATGATTTTAACTTGTGCTGTTTTTTCTATACATCTTTTGGGCAGAATGGATGGGGACTTTGGGTTTAGCCGAAGAAGGATAACCCTAAATCAGCGTTGGGCCGTGAGCTCCGGCCCAGCGGTCAGAATAACCGCAAACCCTGGGGAAAGGGGGCTGAGGAGCGGGTGCACGGTTGGTTCGGCACCGGGGCTCTGCCAGTCCTTGCTGTTGCTGTTGACCTGCTCCCCATGGCTTGGCCAGTTCTCCCACTGCCCCGCAGCGCTGCAGAGGGTAACAGAGGGGTTATTTTGGCTGGAGTATACCCCCGTGCTTGCCAGAAATGGCCAGTGCTAGCCCAGGCTGAGCTTGCCACTCAGGCTGACCTCATGATGCCGGTTGCCGGCCTCCCGCGTTCTACACAACATTCCAACGGTGGTCTTGGCCCACCGTCGCAGCTCTTCTGCTGCTGGCTGTTGGTCTCAGAGTGAACCTCGCCAGTTTGCTCAGCGTTTGAGGAAGGAAGTGGCAATTTTCTTGCCTGATGGGGCGCAAAAGGGCTCACGTGGTGGAACGGTAATGCTGTTGGTGGCGAGAAGGGGCTGTGGGAGTTGTTAGAGGGCAGTTGGTGACGCTGTGCTGGGAAATAACTGCCGTACCTGACACGTCCTCTCCTTCGAAGCGGGTGCGTGCTAGCGTGCTGTTCCCAGCTCTCCTTCCTCACCTCCTCTGCCTTAAAAATTTCAGACACGTCAACGTCGGCAGTGAATTTCAGGCCGAGATCCCAGACCTCCAGGACAGATCCCGGTTGGAGGAGGAGGAGGAGGGAGCGTCGCTAGTGTGGAAGCCCTGGGGAGACATCGCAACGAACCCGGAAACACAGGACAGAGGTTTCTCTTAACGCTTTTCTTCCCAGGTCCCCCCCCGAGATACTAAGGGTCGAAAACTGCACGTTTTCACAGCAGCTGTTTGTCCGTTGGGACCCTCTCCCTCTTTTGCTTGACCGCCTTCATGGCTGGTAGCACCCGAGGGTGGCTCAGATCTGGTGGGACAGTGAACAGATTAACAACCGGTGGCGCTCTGAGTTGCGTCCTCTGGGAGAGACGGTCAGGGGCATTTGTAGCTGTCCCACGTCAGCTGCAGTGACCTCGGGAGAGGGGAGATCTGTCTCTGGAGCTACCGGTCCCAAAGCTGCTCTGAAGGGAGAGAGCGCGATACCAGATAACCTGCGTTTTTTTCGGTGCCTTTTCTGGGTCTCCAGTCTGTCTCCTCTGTTTGCCCTCTGCCTTGTATCGCACTTTTTCTCCTTTCTTGACGAAAACTGACTTTCTGTTGGTTTTTGTTGCATTTCTAGTGACAAATCTGCTCAACTTCGCCTGCTCCAATGTCATGCCGGGGGGAAGAGCCAACCTGGAGCACGCCTTGCACCGCCTGCATGAAGCTCTGGTAAGAAGCAGCTCTTTTTGAATTCCTACTGGACTAGGAAATATTCTCATCAACTGCTGTGGGCGGAGGTGACCCCGACACGCTGTTGCTGAGCATCGACTGAGCACCGTCTTCCCACAGTGGGCTGAAGAGTTGACCTTTTGGCCCCTGTTGAGGGGGAATCTAAGTCTTGTTCTCTGAACTCCTGCAGGAGGGTCTGGAGATGTTGCAGTCTGGGGCACCCCAGCGACCTGAATCCCATCCCCTGGCTGATTGTCATTACGCAGGTAAAGTGGAAGCAGAGCTTGTTCCTTCTCCGGGAATGCGAGCGGGTACTGCCGTTCCCTTTGTTCTGATTGAAAGAAGTGATTTTTAGAAACGTGCGAGCAGCGGTTCGTGTTCTTTGGGGCAGGGAAATAGTCTTTTTAATCTGTTCTGGGGGCCTTTTGGCACGGGGAATGCCTCGTCCCTGTGTTCTAGCCTGCTGCTGTCCCTTGCGGTGACACCCCACGCCGCCCAACGCTCCTCCTTTCCGTCGCGCCCCGGCTTTACTGCGTGCAGGGCTTGCTCTGCTGGCAGCCATAACTGCTCATGCTAACAAACTGCCTGCGGTGTTGGCTAATTGCTTTCCGAAGGAGGAGACATGTGGACGCGTGACGAATACATCGTGCGCATTTCCGTGAGGTTGCAAGGGGTCTAATCGTTTGCACGTGGCTGTTTCTTCCCAGGCTCAGACACTTGGACGCCCCTGGAGGAGCAGTTGTTTAAAGAGGCTTTTTATGTGCATAAGAAGAATTTCCACCTGATCCAGAAGAAGGTAAAGCCGTTAGACCGAGGCGGGTCACGGGTTGGTAGCGTGGAGGGGAGTTTTAACCCAGGAAAGTCGTCTTTTGAATGGTGCATTGTAATCCTGTCCTTGGGATGCCGCTTCATTCCAAAAAGATACCGGTACAAGACATAATTGGCTCTAATGTCTACCGAATTTGCCCGAATATCAAGCGAATATTTAATCTCTCCAGTACAAAATACAGGAAATACTAGAAGAATACTGACACGTTCCGCTGACCATCGGCACGAAACGTACAGTTCTGCCCTCCCAAGGCTTCTTTACGGCCCTTTCAGAAGAAGGGGGCTCGTTTTCAGCCTGATCTCACCCGTGCGTTGCGCTGTGGGAACCGCAGACACAGGGGAGGACAAACAGCGCTGGATAGATCCGTCCTGGGTCTGTGCCTTCATTGTTTTCCTGTGGTATTTCCCTCATCGATCGCTTCTGGTTTTCTCCCGACAGATTCAGACGAAGACCGTGGCCCAGTGTGTGGAATATTACTACACCTGGAAAAAACACGTCAGGTTTGGCGCCACCCGACCAGGATGGACAGCCAAAAGGCTCCAGCGAGGCACGGATGAGGTGGAGGAGGCCGAAGAGAAGGTAGGAAAACTGCCGGGGGTGGGTGCGAGATGCCACTCCTCCATGAACCCTTTGTCCCAGGCTCTGGGAAACGATCCGCTTCGTGTTAAACTTGCTGATGATGATTTTTGGGGATGTTTCGTAACGTCCCAGTGCTCCGTCAAAGGAACTGTTGGTGACCCACCTCTGCGCGGGTGTTGCCAAAACCTTCCTTGCCAGGAAATGGGACTTTGGCTCACAGAAACACATATTATTTAGGGTTTTTTTTTGGTGGTAGACACCGGGTAACCATGTCCCTTCAGTGCTCAGTAATTCTACGTTTTAAACCCATTTTACAGACTTTTGTGGAGGAAAGTGCTGTTCCGCTGAGGACGGTAGAAATAATACGGTTTTTCTTTCACCATCTGTCTTTGCACCCCATCCTCCCTGCCGAGTTTCAGCATTGTTTGGGCTGTTTTAGTGTTCGGAGGAGCTCACCGGGGCAGGCTGGGGCTGATAGAATGTGTTCCACCCGGCACACAAATAGACCCCTCACTGCCTGGGCCGTTTGGGGATGTTTCCAGCCAGTTTTTCGCTTTAGCTGTCCCCCTTGCTGAGGAGAAGGAGAAATGAGCACAGGCTGTCTGCTTTGCAGGCTGGTTGCAGCCCGAAGAAGAGGCGCCGGCTCGGGCCCAATGAAAAGCTCACCAAGAAGCAGAAGAGCAGCGAAAAGACACCCCGTGGCACAGGCAGTCCCTCCCGCCATTCCGGGGACGCTCCGTGCGGGGCTGGAGGCGCAGGCGATGTGGCTGGGTTTCCCTGCGGGCAGTGTGGAAGGTGAGCCGCTCGTTTTTAATTCTCAAAACCCGCTGCTTTGGGCTCAAACCGATGGAGACTCGGCATTTCCATCCTCCTCCCATCTCCTCCGCACTCGGAGCTCCTCCGTCTCCCGCTGACTGCAGCCACAAGGGTCTCTCTCTCTCTCTCTCCCTTTGAAGGCCCTTTCCTCCCATTACAGGCCTGGGGCGGTTCATCTCCTCGGGCGAGAATCCCAGCGTTTCTCGGTTTTTTTTGGCTGAGAAAAAGGTTCCACTGAAGTTCCTTCTTGCGGTTTGCGGCCCAAGGGCTCCCGCACTACAGTCGCTTGTGCCACGCAGAGCCACTTGAGTTTCAGTCTGACCCGATTTTAAGCCGTCTCGCCGTTACTTCTCTTATTTTAATCCCTAATGATCTGCCGTGTTTAACCACCGAGGTCCCACCCACCCGGGGGTACTGGCACAAGCTGTATGGCACCACGCAGCAAAACAGACCAGAAGCTCACAAAAGTAGAAATAATGAAATGTCATCTAATGATTTTTTTTTTTTTTTTTTTTTAAAAAAAAAAAAGGAATTAAAAATCCCTGTTTGTTTTCTCCCTTCCAGGGTGTTTGGGACAGTCAACGGGAGGAATGCGCACGTGAAATACCATCGCCTGCAGGAGGATCGGAAGGCCCCAGAGGAGTCTTTAAAGGGCGGCGAAGCCGGCAGAAGCCCAGAGGGTGACCGCCTCTAGTTGGCAACTGGGCAACTGCCGGTTCAGCCCGGCAACCAGGTCCCTTTCCTGCTCTGGGAAAACCCACCCACCATCTCTCGCCTCCGGCAGCACCTGAGCTCTGCGGAGGGTCCACCACCACGAGGTCGCCCCCACTCACGAAAGACCCACAAGTTGAGAATGGCAGAGAAAGAGTTATATTTAATAGTGTTTCCCCCTTAGGTAATAGTCCCGTGTAGGTTTTAGGTCTTAGCTAGCCATCCTTTAGGTCTTAGTTTTAGGCTTTAGTGTTCTTCTGATAGGAGTGAGGTTTGTTGTTCTGGTACGAGTCAGGATGTTTATCTTGTTATAGGAGTAAGTGGGGGGGGTTATGTGTTGTTCTCCTTAATTTATTACATTGGGTTGTTGAACGTTCCAGTCCTGGGGCTGCTCTTGCTGGGTTTGTGCTGTAAATAACTGAAGCCGTCAAAACCCGTTCCACACGGTTGATGGTGCAAAGTGAAGGAGAACCTGGGTCCGCGCCGTGTGGTGCTGTTCCCTGGTTGGTTTTCCCACTGGAGAGCACCGTTGCACCACTGTGGCAGAGCCGGCAGCAGGATTGGGGCGGGTGAAGGCGTTGCATGGCTGCGAGGCCTCTCGGTTATCCGCCAGAGTCGGCGTTGGCCTTTCGTGCTGCACTGTAGCGCCCATCGGTGTTTGATTGCACAAATAACGCGGCTTTCGGCAGTGAAAATGGCAGTTGGATTAGTCCAGGGAATGACATTGGAGTTTGCCCTGACTGGATGGCTGCAAAGGTTTTTGTCATCATAGTGAGTTTTGTTCGAATGTCTTAAGAGTCTCGTTATCAAGCAATTATCTCAATCTTATGTATTAGTGATACGGGATAGAAAATGAGGCTCATCCAAGTACAGAAAGACTTGGATAAGTCTCAAAGGGGGGAATTGTTGTAGTAAAATGGACATCAACTAGGAAAATTAAATGTCATTGAAGCAACAAAGGAAACCTGCTGCTGCTCAAGTCCTCTCTACTGCCCCAACGCTATTTCTTGACCTCATCTTCACATAGAGAAATAGTTACTGGACACGATTTATCTATGGTTCAGTTAAGGAACTACCCAGCAGGCGATGGAGCACTGTTGAGAAGCAGGGGGTTCCTGTCGAGAGAGCCATGAACTGTAGGCCTGGTCAGCAAACCCCAAAAACCACTCGGAAGTGCCAAGATGAGAGGAAAAGCAGGTAAAAGGGAGTTCCGGCAGGGGGAGATGGTGACCACCCACTCATTGACCACCTCCCCAAACGGTACCACCTACTCAAAAGAAGGAAAAATAAGACAGAGTCTGCGCACTCCTTTACGTGGGAAGCAAAGAAATCTCGACCAGTCATTAGAGGGAATGACAGGGAATATGTATTAATTGTTCGAATATGTAATAATCAATGAATAAAAGTGGAGATTTTTGGAACTAAGGTGTGAGCGCTCCTGTTTTGGGACAAGCAGCCCATTTCTGCGCATTAATGGCATAAACTTAGAAATACCTCTGCTCTGTGTGTGTGAAAAAAGGGGAAAAGGGCTTCACTGAGAGGTTCAAATTAACAATTTATTTGGACTTCGCTCACAGGTCCAATACGTCACTATTGGAAGTTCTGTGTGTGCGATGGCGATTACACTATCGCAGTTTAAAAGAAATTAGCGGGATCCACTATTGCGAGCTACAAATGCCCCCGACAAGTAGCAACACAAACCACGAGGGCGCTAGATATTAATGCCTTAGAAGAGCGCACCAGTCACAAACTCAATCGCATGCCCTATACCGTACGGATGTTTCTTAGTCACTTACCCTCTCTCTCTCAGGTGAGGTCGCTCCATCCCTGGGAAGTTACCCTGTAACGTCCATCGTCCTGGATGGGGGGGACAGATCTCCTAGGGGCCAGCTGTATCCTTGGAGGATTCCCCATTTGTCTCCCCAGACCCCGCGGTTTATATTTCCTGACTCGGTGAGGGTGCAGGATTATGCCCGAGTGGATTACACTGTCTGGGATATTTCCCTCTGGTGGTGCCATAGCGAAGTCTCTGTTGCCAGTTTGTGATGTCTGGCGCTCAACGTCACGGGAAGAGTGGTGGGATGGGACTCGGGGCATTTTGATTGTTAAGGGCCATTTGGTGTTGGTTGTTCTGTGCCATCTTGAGATAAGCCCGGGCTGAGCTGTTTTGCAGCTCCCCCCAAGTTCTCTCTGCACAGCCAAGGCACCGCGGAGATGGAGCTGAGTGGGATGGCAGCTCCCTGCCTCTCACCTCTGGTGCTCTGAAACCGGCTTGGCTGGCTGCTCCCACACAGGGAGGCGTGTGCATCACGAAGCCCGCACTAAAGCGGGGTGGGGGCAGTTGGTTAGCAAAGCCAAAGTGGTTATTAATGGTGGTTAATGGCACTCTAATTACGCCCGTGTAATGCGGAAGCTCAGATGCCCCCTAACCACCCCACCCCCCCCCCCGGTGCTTCTCTAGCCAGGCGAGCGCTGGGCGTCCCCCCCGCAGGAGAGGAGCGCACCTCCGGGGTGGGTGGAAGGGCGTCACCCTCTTGTGGTTCGCTCCAGGTAAACGAACTGCAAAACTTAACCAGCGCGGCAGTCACTGTGCCACGAGACCAAACCCCAGACGAGAACGAGGAGGTCATCGTTAAAATCATTGGGCATTTCTTTGCCAGTCAGGTACGGTTTGGCCGTGGCTTTACCTGATCTTCCCCGGCCGCTTTCATCCACCGAGGAAAGGCGTGGGGCTTGCTGAGCCCAGCACCACCCGAGCACCCTGCCACTCTTCTTTTGGGTGGTCCCTGTGCCCCCAAGAGGCACTGAAGGTGTTTCGGTAGCTTCCCCCCGGCTGTGCAAGTGCTGAAATTGAAGATTGGCTCGATTGAGCTAAAAATGTGTGTTCTGGAGGCCGTGCAGAGCAGCGCCCAGGGTGTGAATGGACTCCTCTGTGCAGGCAAAGCCACCCGCATCCCACCTGGGTGCATCTTCCATAACTGCACAGCGCAAGATGAGGGAAATGCTCCAGCAGGTGAAGCAGCAGGAGCAGAAACACGCTCGGGGAGCCCCGGCCTCGCAGCACAGCAAGGGAGGCTCCCGCCGTGCCGCCCAGCACCGCCCGATGACTGTAACCCCGCCGCCAGACATCCCCCCCCCCTCCCCCACCCCCAGCAGGTCAGGGGAGCAAACCAAAGACCCCCCCAAACACACAGCCCCCCATTCCCCGCGGCGCTGCGAGGATGCACAGCCGAGGGGTACGGGGAGGGCTCTCTCCATCCCACAGCCTCCCCCTTCCTCCTCCCTCGCCTCCCGACGCTCTCCCTTTAGTTGGACTAACGTGGGCAGGTTTGGGTACCTCAGCACCTCACGCTTGTGTCTCCCTTTTAGAGATTTTGTGTGCCTTGGAAACCTGAGAGTTGGAGGGTTTTTTTTATTAATTTTCTAATAAAAAAAGAAACGAGTTGGACAAAACGATGGGGATAGGCAGCACTCTGGTCATTCTCTCCGGGGCGTTGTGGAGGAAGGCTGCCAGTCTTCCTCCCAGTGTACTTTTCCCCGTTGGCTCCAGACTGCTGCTGGGGCTGAGCTCTGAGCCGCCAGAGCGGTTCTCAGCAGACGGTCACTCGGCGCAGACAATGAGGCCCTGAATAGCCCTTCCTGTGCTCTTGATGGCTCCGGACGGCTCTGCTCCTCTGCTGCTTCTAAGGTGGGGCTGCCCCAGTGCCCTCACTCAGGAGCCTTTTGTCTGTGCAGGTCTCACTTGTGACAGGGGGTGGGGGTGTTGCCAAACTAACTGCTGTGTTGCGATGTGTGAGTGGGTGTTCCTGCCCGTGTCAGTGCCAGAGCTCTTCCGTAGGCTCCTTCTGCCAGCGGAGAGCCAGGGGCCGCTCCTTCGGGAGAGAGCTTGTTTAAAGAGAGGAAAAAAAAAAAAAGGGGGGGGGGGCGGAATTGTGGGAAAAGAAAAAAGGGGAAAAAGAGAAAAAAAGGGGAAAAAAGTGAAAAAAGGAGAAAAGTGAAAACGGGGGAAAAGGTGGAAACAGAGAAAAAAGGGGGGGGGAAGCAAAAAAAAAGGGAAAAAGCAAAAAGGGGAAAAAGAGAAAAAAGGAGGGGGAAGCAAAAAACAAAAGGGAGAAAGAAGAAAACCCCACATATTAAAAAAGAAAGGTAGAAAGGAAAAAAAAAAAAACCAAACAAACCAAGGATGGAAAGTGGGAACAGCCGCCGGGCAGGAGGAGGGACAGGAGCCGGGGGAGGGGGGAGGGGGGGGAGGTGGCGGTGCCAGCGCCGGCCCCGGGGGCTGCGACACCACGTTTTTGTCTTCTACTGCAAAGTGTTCTGTGAAAAACAACCAACCAAATCCCACCCACCGACAACATCAAAAACCAAAGAGAAATCTCTGCAGCTCACACGAGCCTGAGCTCGCTCTCCGTTGCTCTCTTTCCAGTGTCTCGGGGGGGTCACGGCCGAGCTGAGATTGGGGGTGGTGGTGGTGGGAGTTTGCCCCATGGCTGTGATGGGGGGAGAAGGGCTGGGTGGGGAGTGGGGGATGTGCTGTGGGGTTTTTTTGGGGTGGTGGTTTTTTGCCAGGCGCAGCTTTACCCATTGGCTCGGGGAGGTGTTGGCATCAGGAAGCCTGTGCTAAAGCGGGGTGGGGGCCTCACCGCAGTTGGTTAGCAGAGCCAAAGTGGTTACTAATGGTTACTAACGGCACAGTAATTAGGCCCGTGTAATGGGGAAGCTCAGATGCCCCCTAACCACTCCCCCCCGGTGCTTCTCTAGCCAGGCGAGCGCTGGGCGTCCCCCCCGCAGGAGAGGAGCGCACCTCCGGGGTGGGTGGAAGGGCGTCACCCAAGGGGGAAAGGACCAAGATGGGGCTTGGGTGTCCTTGGGGTGGCCGTGTGGCGGGGTAGGGCTGCTGGGGGCTGCCACGATGAGGGACACCCCCACGCCTTTCTCCATGGCTCCCAGAGCTGTGCTCCCTCCCTCCCTCCCACCCATCCAGTGCCACCGGAGAGGTGGTGTCCCCCCTCCCGGGGCGGGCAGGGGCTGTGCCACCCCATCTAACACCTCAACACACCAAAGCACCTCACTGGGGGAGGGACTCTGCGCCTGGTAGCCCCGTGCGCCCCAGCACTGTAAGGATGGGGCTGAGCCCCCACCACTGCTACCCTGTGCAAACCAAAGACCCCTCCCAAAAACACCCCCCCTCCCCCATTCCCTGCGGCACTGCGAGGATGCACCACCGAAGGGTACGGGGAGGGCTCTCTCCAACCCACAGCCTCCCCATTCCTCCTCCCTCGCCTCCCGACGCCATCCGTTTTGTTAGACTAACACAGGCAGAGAGAAAGAGAGGTTTTATTATTCTTTTTTTTCTTTTAATTTTTTATTTGATATTTCCTAAAAGCCACCGGTTTTTCATCCCAGGCATGGCCAGAGGAGCTCGCCCAGCGTTGGGGGGGGGAGGTTGGGCTGCGGCACACAGCACAGCAGCTCATCAGTTTTTACAATCAATGTAACGATAACGAAACTAGCGGCTATTTTAAAGTTTGGCAAGGATTTTAATTCTTTATTTATTTCATTTCAGAGGGGGCAGGGGCAGGAGGGGGACGTTTGTTTTTTAGCAAAAGCCGGCTTTTCTAGAGGTTAAAGGAAAGGCCGTCCTCGGCTGTAAATGCTCCCCTCCAGCGTCCTGGATGGGGGGGACGGATCTCCAAGGGGCCAGCTGTATCCTTGGAGGATTCCCCATTTGTCTCCCCAGACCCTGTGGTTTATATTTCCTGACTCGGTGAGGGTGCAGGATTATGCCTGAGTGGATTACACTGTCTGGGATATTTCCCTCTGGTGGTGCCATAGCGAAGTCTCTGTTGCCAATTTGTGATGTCCAGCGCTCAACATCACGGGAAGAGTGGTGGGATGGGACTCGGGGCATTTTGATTGTTAAGGGCCATTTGGTTTTGGTTGTTCTGTGCCATCTTGAGATAAGCTCGGGCTGAGCTGTTTTGCAGCTCCCCCCAAGTTCTCTCTGCACAGCCACGGCACGGCGGGGATGGAGCTGAGTGGGATGGCAGCTCCCTGCCCCTCACCTCTTGTGCTCTGAAACCGGCTTGGCTGGCTGCTCCCACACAGTGTGTTACTGGCTTGCCCAGCAGGTAAAGAACCCAGATTTGGGACGCCACTAAGGTGTCCGTTAGGGATCCTGGGCGGCCCTTATGTGGTCCTGGGGGGGGAATCTTGCAGGCCAGAGGGAGTCTGGGGCAGTTTTTCAAGGATCTGGGGGTCCCCTCTGGTGCCTCTGGGGAGGGTTTTGTGGCTGGAGAGGGCTGAGCTGGTTTCAAGAGGTGCTTCCTCCCTTTCTCCAGCCCACCCAGCTCCCCCAACACCACCCCCCCCCAGGTTAGTGGGTGCCAGCAGTGCCAGCCTGTCCCACTGGGTCGGGCACTGAGGGGGGCACAGCCCCAGCCGCGGGATGGCAGGAGGAACCACAGCACCAGGGATAGAGACCAACATTTTATTTCTTTAACATTTCCCATGAGGGGCACCCCAGGGTTGCGCGGCTGCACCGCAGCTGGTGCCAGGAGGGAATCCAACATCCCCCCCACAGCTCACCTGGCTCCGCTCGTGATGCTTTTGATGGGGCTCAGCGCGGTCTCTTCTGTGCTACGGACCAAGCGGCTCCAGGTAGGCGACTGCTGCACCGCACTGTGCCGCAGCGTGGGGTGGGGTGGGGGGCTGCGGCGCGGGGCTGGGAGCTGCTCCCGTCTCACCCAGCTCCCGGGGTCCTGCAGAGGGACTGGAAGAAGCCAAAGCAAGGGACGACGGACACGAGAGCCCGCCCAGAGGAGCAGAGCAGTGAGTGGCCCTGGCACCGAGCACCATGCAAACAGCCCACACCCCACGGCAGCCCTGAGCCGGGGCTGTGCCGGGGGCTGCCGGCCGCTCACTCCGTCCCCTCCCTCAGCAGCTTCTCGGCTAGCGGATGAAGGATGGGAGGCTCAAGTCGACACAGGAGAAGCAGGGAGTGTGGGGGAGACCCCCAGATCCTGCCCCAGACCCTCAGCCCGTGCCCTGCCCTGCCTGCGCTGGGCAGCCCTGCCCGCCTGCTGAGGAGGGGGTGCTGCCCGCGGGCCCCGACGGAGGAGACGGGGTGCAGCGGGTCTCTTCTCTCTCCTCCTCTGCAGGGCAACCGAGGAGGGAGCACCGGGCCCCACAGGACCCACTGGGCTCCCTGCCAACCATATACCATCTGAGCAGTGATGCCTCTCTCTACCCCCTGACCCCCCCAAGCCCCCACGTCCCCCTGCCTTCCTCTGCCGCCTATAGGTCCTATCAGTGGGGACAGCTCCTTCTGGTCCAGGGAACCCCCCGGGATCCTGGGCCCCCCAAGGGCTACCGCAAGAGCCCCTGCAGCCTGTGCTCGCTGGCCAACTCGGAGGACTGCAGCAGCCTCTTGAGGAGCAGCTCCTCTTCCCAGAGCTCCCTCTACCACTTCCTGGAGCCCTGGCCCAGTGCAGCAACAGAGCCAGTGGTGCTCACACACTCAGGACACCCCCGCTCTCCCATGGCTGCTGGTGGGGCAGTGGGGAAACTGGGGCTGGTCCTCGGCCAGGAGCCTCCACAGGAGCTGCCAGCAGGGACCGAGAAAGAGCGGGTTCCCAGGCAGGGAACGGAACTGAGCGTGGAAGCATACACTGTGGAGCTCTGAGCTGCTGCGTGGTGCCAGGTCTATCCAACGTCAGGCAGTATGTTCCCAGGAGACGTCACCGCTGACAACTCTTCCAAGGAAGTGGGGCCATTTCTGTAGTCGTAGCCTGCCTGGAGAAACAGCCCCACGGAGCCAATAGTCTGCTGAGCAGCAAGGGAGCAGAGTCGCTGACTCTCAACCAAGGACTGAAGTACAGCAACTCACTCTATTGCCTTCCCCCTTCGCCCGCTGCCTCCCACAGTTTGGAAGAAACCAACCAGGGAGCTCCAAAGGAAGGGACCCCTCCCCCACTCCCCCAAATCTGCCCAACATCCCCAAAGCTCCCCAAACATACGGGACTCCTCCCACACACCTCCACTCCCCACACCGACAACCCTCCCGCTCCCCCAACGCTCCAAAAAGCAGCATTCCTTAGGGCAGACTCCTTAAGCTGACTCCACAGCTACGGCTCCCCGTCGGCTCTGGGGGAGACAAGGGGGCCCCGGGGGGTCTCCGTGGGCTTTGAGGGGGTCCCAGGGCTGCCCACGGGCTCCCAGCAATGCCCGTGCCCACCACCCACCCCCGCTTCAGGGGGCCCAGCGCTGACACCCCCCGACCCATCTCGGGGGTACCTGGGGGGACTCGGCCGTGGGCTGGAGGCGGGCGAAGGGGGCACGGCCGGGCTGACCTACCGGGGGGGGCTGAGAGCGGAGCCAAGCGCCCGGCCAGGCCGGCCCCGGGCACCCTGCGCTGCGGCCGGGGCTGCCGCCACCTGCGGGGAGCGAGCGGGGGGTGAGGGGGCGGCAGCGGGGGACGGGGGAGCCTGAATCGGCCCTGTTCTCCCCGGGGACCCCCCACTCGGCTCTGTCCCCCCCAAAGAGGCCCAGGCCGCCCCCCGAGCCCCCCAGCCCGGTCCCGACACCCCACAATCCCCCGAACTGGCCCTGGACACCTCCGCACCACCGCTCCTGCCGCCGCCGCGCCGCGCCGCGCCGCCCGCCCGCCCGCCCACTCTCCCGCTCCCGCTCCCGCTCCCGCTCTCCTCGGCCCCGGTCTCCCCCGTCTCTCCCGGTACCGACCGTCGCAGCTCCCGACCGCCGACGCACACCGGAAACGTTCTCCTTCGCGTCCGCCCAACCGCGCACGCGCCGAAGGGCAAACCCGGGCCACGCCCCCCAGCGTCGCCGCGGCGAAAGCGGGCGAGAGGGGCGGGGCCGCGCCGAGGAGAACGAGGGGGCCGGGCCCCACCGCAGCCCCGCACCGGGCACTGCGAGTTCGAAACCATCCCTGCCCTCCCCAAAATCAGCCGGGACCACCCGAAACCAGCCCAGCCTTCTCCAAAATGAGACGGACGTCCGCCTGCAGAGCTCCGCCAGCCCCCCCGACGGACATCACGGGGATGGGGGCAAAGAAAACAACCAGAAAGGTACTGAAAATAACGTGGAGACGGTGCTTAGAGATCCTTCCGAGAGGCAAAACACGGCCTTTGTTCTCATTTTTGAACACGGGGTTTCGCAGTGCTTCGCGGGCAGTGGTTATCCAGGGGCATCAGCTATCCCGGGAAGCGAACGTTCCCATCCCGTGTGGCAAAAGTCCACTCGCATGAATAACTTAGACAGAACCCGCCCACAAAAGGACAAGAGGCACCTTTGGTCACCTTTTGCTTGAAGCTTCGCTAAAACTGTATACTCAGATTAGCCCTGTCCTGCAGTTTCTTTCCCAGAGTTTTGCCCCAAACCCACGCTTCTAGCCCCGCTCCCCAAGCCCTCCCTCGGGGCCCACCACCTTTCCACAGCCCAGCCTGTCCTTAAAGCTTTTCTTTCCACACACAGCCCTTTCCACTCACCTCCCTCCGGGGCCTCCTCTCTCACAGGCACCTCACAGCCCTGCAAACCTCCTCTCCTTCGCCTCTCCCTCTCACGAAAACCCATTCCCCCCTCACAAACACCCATTCCCCTCACTCCCCTCTCACACACTCGCTCCCACACCCCCCACCATCCTCTCTTCCTCTCTCGCCCCCCCCTTTCCCTCTCCTCCCATCAAAATGCAGCCGCCCTCCCCTCCCCTTCCCTCCCCCTCCCGCCTTTTCCTGCCTCAGCCCCCGCCCCCCGCTCAGGTGACACCGCACACAGCCGCCATGAGGCGCGGCGGGGAGGGCCGGGGCTGTGAGAGGCGATGGCGGTGAGGGAATTTTCCTCTTTTTTCCTCTTCTTTTCATCTCCTCAGGCTTCGGGCAGCCCCGCGTGGGCGGCTGGAGATCCCCCCCTCCCCTTCCAGGAGTGGCCCCGGCCCTGGGGCGGCCCCCGCCTCCCTCCTCCCCACAGGCTCTCCTCAGGGAGAGCCCCCAAATCGGTCCCCTGGGCGGCTCCACAGCCTCCTGTGTGTCCGGGAATGGTGTTTCCCTCAGGGAGAGCCCCCAAATCCATCTCTGTCATTGCCCTACAGCCTCCTGCATGGCTGGGAGCAGTGATTCCCTCAGGGATAGATCCCCCCTCATCCCCAAACCTATCCCCAGGGTGGTCCCACAGCCTCCTGCATGGCTGGGAGCAGTGTTTCCCTCAGGGAGAGCCCCCAAATCCATCCCCAGGGTGGTCCCACAGCCGCCTGTGTGGCCAGGAACGGCGTTTCCCCCATGGATGGAGCCCTCTCCTTCCCCCTACCCCACTCCTGGGCAGCCTTTTCCTCCCTCCCACCTTCTCCCCACAGCTCTTCCAGGGCTGGGAAAACACTCCTGCCCTTTCTCTTCCTGCGGGTTTTGAGAAGAGCCCCCTGTCTTCCCAGCCCACACGTGGGGTGTGGGCAGCTCCACGCCTTGTGTTTGAAGCGGGAATTGGGATATTTCAGTTTTCTTCTGCGATCAGGCATGGTTGTGAAAGGGCCAGTTGTAGTGGTTAGGCTTTGGTGGGTGAGTAACAGCAAATCTTATTGAACTTTTCCTTTTTTTCAGATTTTGTGTAGGGGGCTTGTTGTCCTCACGCCCTCGAGTTCTGCTCCAGGTCAAGCGAAGCCCCATGGAACTGGCCCTAAGGGCGGCGGCGGCCATGGACCAGCGCCCCTTTGGCGTCGAGAACGTGGTTTATTTTGAGGTGAATCTCCCTGTTTTTCTTGAGAAGCGGGGGTCTGGTTTGTAGCGAGGCTTAAAACCCCGGGTTGTGCCTAAGTGTGGGGCTGATTTCAACCTCAGGGGCTGCGACTCCGTCCTCAGGGGCTCCGACTCACAGCCCTGGCAGCACCGTCAGCGCGCTGGGCTCAGCGTTCTCTTGTATTTTGAAGGGTTTCTTACGGATCGGCAGCAGCCGGGGATATTTAGCAGCTGTGTATTGGTGGTGGAATCCGTGTGGTGAAAAGATCTTTGGGGTAAAGAGGTGAATAGGTGGTTTGTTTTTTTTTCACCTCGAGAATGTTTCTTGTTGCCTTGTACCTGTAAAAAGATGTTCAAATCGTTAAGGTGTTCAAATCATTTCATAAAATTACCCCCTAGACAGGAATATGTTTTGTGGTTGGTTTGAGGTTTTTTTATGAGTCCTTTCAGCCTGCTCTCCAGGTGGAAATGGGCAATGCAAAGGCATTACAATGATAGATTTGCTAAATATGTTGCCAAGGTCTATATTAGTGGCTTTCCCTGAAGCGGGGAAAAGACGTCCTGTTTAATTCTTGTTTGCATTTCAAATTCTCTGTGAAATGGATTAAGCAGAGAGGGCTTCTTTTTGTGGGTCTGCCCTTGGGAGGAGAACACCTTTAGGAAAAGGCTTTTCTGGAGGGGACAGAGAACTTAATTGCTGATGGCTCTAAAAGCGCGCCCTGTTTGGGTGCTTTGAATTTTCCAGTGTGGGAAAAGCCGCAGAAGTGTGTATTTCTGTCCAGCTGCAGAGAAATGGGTAATACTGAGCCCTACAATAGCTTGGTTGTTTTTTTTCCCCTGTGTGATGACTGGTGTGGAGGGAGTTTGTACCAAAGAGTCAACTTCTGATTGTGGGCAGCCCCTGTTTTAGGAACTGTTGCGCAGATTGCTTATCGATGCAACTGCTGCCGCGACTCCCGCACTCCCTGCTGCTGTCAAGCTTTTATTACTTGTTCTGAAAAGCTCTCGAAATACGTGCTGAGCTGCGCGGCTCCCCCGAGCCAGGTGTCCACGGCCACTGCCTCCTCGGCTCCTGTTGGCCATGGCTGACTATTTTCAGCAGGATTCGAGTATGTCTGTGTGCTCCTCCTTCCTTTTTAGCCATCTGTTATTTGAGTTTGGGACTCGGAGGCCTTACTGTCTTCCTGCACTCTGTTTTTTATCACTGTTGACAGTTCTGGATTCACCAATAACAGTACTCAGCGCTTACATCTGGAACTCCCTGAAAACAATGAACTCATTGATCCAGGGCCAAAGGTTTAGAAATAAACGGAACAAGGTCAAGCCTTGGGATCTTTAGTAACGTGATTCAGAGCCTCTCACCTGGCTTCTTGGTGGAGCTGGCACAGAGGTCGGTGATAATCCAAAACTGCAGAGCGAGCTGGGTGCCCGTGGAAGGGGAACTGCACTCTCAAGTGGAAATACTTGGGGTCTCGTTGCCTGTGGGAGGGAAAGGGACATCAAGAGTCAACCTAAAGGAACTTCTCACCTTCAGAGATGGGGCTCTGGAGGTGACGGTTAATTGAGGGGAGTCGTGGATGCGTGCCTTACTGAGCAACATGCTGCTGCCGGCCCGAGACTAAATGTCTCCAAAGTTTGGGATTGGTTTAAGTGCTTTTTGGTTATTAGCTGGATGTCACTCTTACAAGCACCTCTTGCCCTGTGTGGAGGGGTTTGCTGCTGCCTCCTGCATTGGGCCGAGGGGACCGGCAGCCCTCAGGACAGGGACTTTCTCAGGCGCGGAGGTTAAACCCAGTGTGTGCTGCTTAAAAACTGCTCTGGGTGTTAGTGCGGCGGTCACGGTGAGAAATGTGTTGGCTTAGGGGAGCCTGAGATTTGCATTCCTCTTAACTGCGGGGGATTTTGGGGAGCCTGGGTGGTACAATCCCCTTCCTGCTCCCAGATTCCTGTCACTGACCCGTCAGCGGGGTGTTAGCAGAGCTGATGCCCGTAGCAGCTGAGGGTCGGCATGATCCCGGCATCGCCGGAGCTCTGGAGCCGAGGAATGGGAGCGTGGCCCATTTCCATCACAGCTTGTGAGGGAAATAGTGGGGTTTGATATAGCCGGGGTGCGGAAACAGGGATTCCTCTTTGCACGTGTGCTTACAGGGTGCACGCACGTGTGTTACTTGGAGTGTTTCTTAATGCCTGTGAAGCTTTACGAGATTGGTTAATGAGCATTGCTTTGCTGTGCAAGTGCAAAGTGTTATTTTCCTGGAGAAACCAGCTCAGATGTTCCCTTTATTTTTCTTTTGTTGAAGGCAGAATGCCTATTTTAAAGCTTTCCTTGCAGGCAGAATGACATCTGCTTTTGAGGATTGTTTCTTTCCCTGCAGGGTGGAAAAATCTACAGCCTCCCTGAGGCTGCAGAGGAAGAAAACTTGTCAGTTTCCTGGAGCAAACTGCAGTTTGGAGGGGGGGGGTTGTTTGCCAGAGCGCCTTTTAGCACCTCGTCGGGCACATTTCTTTTCCCTGGGGGCTGAGGTTTAACATCGCCTTTTCATTTGCCTAGCTTTTGGTTGTATGAATTAATGGGTGTTTCAATGGGAACCACAAGACCTAATTTCTGAGTCGCCATCCCAAAAATTGTGCAGGGACGGAAGTGGGACAGGGAGGTGACCGGAGTGAAACGCTGAAGGCTGTTAAGGCTGGAATAAGGAATGGCGGGGCTTGTTCTGGTCACCCAATATGACAATAAAAGGCCACAAGTTCCTCGTGGAGGTAAAGAACCAACAATCTGGGAGAGCGTTCAGGGATTTGCCTCATCGAAGGGTTTCCAGGGGAATATGGGGGTCACTCTCCATCTCATTCCTGGTGAGCTGCCTGCCTGTTAAGACCGTTACTGCATTATAATCACGGAGGGAGGCCCTGAGTTTAGGTTTGGGAAGCCATTAGCTAATTTTGTGGTTAATGCTTTTTTTTTTTAGAGTTAGTCTGTGACTCGGTTCTCTCTGCTGAATATGAGACACGTCCTTCCCTCTGCTTTGGCAATGGCCGCTTTCCTTGGGCGCAGGGACCGCCCACCCCTCTGGTCCTTTCTCTGTAAGTAAATCGTGGCTGTGCCGCCTTTCTGCCCGGCCTGGGGAGCTTGTCCTTTACTGAGAGAGAAAACAAGTTTTTTCCGGGAATCAAAAAAGAGATTTAAAAATCTCTGTCTTTCTGTGCAGCACTGCCATCCCAATGCAGCCTCGGGAGAGGCACCTTTCCTCCAGCGCTGGAACCATGGCAGGGAAGGGACCTGCTGTCTTGTTCAAATGGATGAATTTCATCGTTCTTTGTCAAGAAACGAATGTGGTGACAATCATTACGTGTCCAGCCAGCCTTGGTGGTCAGCCCCCTCCTCCCTTTCCCTGTGGGAAGGCTCCGAGGATCTCCCGGGCTATAGGAACAGGCAGGCAGTAAGGATGCTGTGCTGGGAAGCTTTGACGGCCTTTGCTATCTTCCTCCTGCGAATGGAGAGATGAATCCTCAGCACTTTGGAACTCACCTTCCCCAAACGCTGAGTTCGCCATTTGTTATCCACAAACAATGTGCTTTTCCGTGCAGGAAATTAATTTTTCAGAAATTCCAGCACGGTATGGGAAGAAAACACTCCTGGCATTTTTAATGCAGGTTATTCCTTTTTGGTATCGCAATTAAAAAGCGACATCTGTAACTTTGAAACAAATATTTGTACGTATTTGTCAATGGGTGCAATTCACGTAGCCGCTGGAAGGAGAAGGGATCTTAACCACCTCTGTTATTTCAGGCTGTATCCTGATAACGCTGGGGATTGATGTCCCGCTGGGGATTTTTCTCCAGTTCCCATCTTTTGCGGCTAATTGAGCGGCAGAGATTTCCCAGCTAGACAGTCAGTGAGCTCTACGGAGTGAATGCAAGCGCGGATCTAATGTTGACGGTGATTAAACTATATTGTTAAAAGACTCCTGCCTTGCAAAGAAAGTCTGGAAAAGTGAAAAAGGAGGTGCCTTTCTCCTTTAGGATTGCTTTTGTGTCAGAGGGGATGGAAACAGCCCACCGGGGTTTTGCTCCGCTCCTGGCTTTGGCTTGGAAAAAGCCCCGAACGGCTCAATCCCTGCAGGGCCGACTGTAACCCAGGTGAGGGGCAGCTGTGCCAGGAGATCTGGAGGGTCCATCTCCACACCTTACGTGTCCAGTGAGAGATTTGCCCGAAAGGAGGGAAATTCTGGGAGAATGGGGAGCGGTGTGCAGTGATGAGGGCGGCAAGGAAGGCTAAAGGGTCTTGATGATTTTTACCGTGAGCGGGTTTTTTCATATATCTTTTGGGCAGAATGGATGTGTTTAGGCCAATGAAGGTCAACTCTAAAATCCGCATTGAGCCATGAGCTCCGGCCCAGTGGTCAGAATAACCGCAAACCCTGGGGAAAGGGGGCTGAGGAGCGGGTGCACGGTTGGTTCGGCACCGGGCCTCTGCCAGTCCTTGCTGTTGCCGTTGACCTGCTCCCCATGGCTCGGCCAGTTCTCCCACTGCCCCACAGTGCTGCAGAGGGTAACAGAGGGGTTATTTTGGCTGGAGTATACCCCCGTGCTTGCCAGAAATGGCCAGTGCTAGCCCAGGCTGGGCTTGCCACTCAGGCTGACCTCATGCCGGTTGCCAGCCTCCCGCCTTCTACACAACATTCCAACGGTGGTCTTGGCCCACCGTCGCAGCTCTTCTGCTGCTGGCTGTCGGTCTCAGAGTGAACCTCGCCAGTTTGCTCAGGGTTTGAGGAAGGAAGCGGCAATTTTCTTGCCCGATGGGGCGCAAAAGGGCTCACGTGGTGGAACGGTAATGCTGTTGGTGGCGAGAAGGGGCTGTTGGAGTTGTTAGAGGGCAGTTGGTGACGCTGTGCTGGGAAATAACTGCCGTACCTGACACGTCCCCTCCTTCGAAGCGGGTGCGTGCTATCGTGCTGTTCCCAGCTCTCCTTCCTCACCTCCTCTGCCTTAACGATTTCAGACACGTCAACGTCGGCAGCGACTTTCAGGCAGAGATCCCAGATCTCCAGGACAGATCCCGGTTGGAGGAGGAGGAGGAGGGAGCGTCGCTGGTGTGGAAGCCCTGGGGAGACATTGCAACGAATCCGGAAACACAGGACAGAGGTTTCTCTTAACGTTTTTTTTGTCAGGTTCCCCCTGAGATACTAAGGGTCAAAAACTGCACGTTTTCACAGCAGCTGTTTGTCCGTTGGGACCCTCTCCCTCTTTTCCTTGACTTCCTTCATGGCTGGTAGCACCTGAGGGTGCTCAGATCTGATGGGACAGTGAACAGACAACAACCGGTGGCGCTCTCAGTCGCGTCCTGTGGGAGAGACGGTTTGTAGCTGTCCCACCTCAACTGCAGTGACCTCGGGAGAAGGGAGATCTGTCTCTGGAGCTTCTGGTCCCAAAGCTGCTCTGAAGGGAGAGAGAGCGATAGTGGATAACCTGCCTTTTTTTCAGTGCGTTTTATGGGTCTCCAGTCTGTCTCCTCTGTTTGCCCTCGGCCTTGTATCGCACCTTTCCCCCTTTCTTGATGGGAACTGACTTTCTGTTGGTTTTTGTTGCATTTCTAGTGACAAATCTGCTAAATTTCACCTGCTCCAATGTGGTGCCGGGGGGAAGAGGCAACCTGGAGCATGCCTTGCACCACCTGCATGAAGCTCTGGTAAGATGCAAATATTTTCGAATTCCTACCAAACTAGGACAGTCTTTGGTACTGGGATGAGCTGGGAGTCGCTCCTGAGTTTTCTGTTCCGCAGGCTCGAATCCCTTTGCTAAAGGGGCAGAGTTCTTGCGTGCTGCCTGTTGGCCGCCGTCTGCATTAAGGTCTTGTGGGATGACAGACCCTGTGTATCAATAAGAGCTTGTTTTGTCTCTTGTCAATTCTGACAATTTGGAGAATAGAAGTCCTCCTACTCCTGCAGGCAGCTCTGCCTGCAGCAGGGACGAGCCCAGAAGGACTCCAGCAGCGAGCAGTGGCCGTTGGGGTGCCACAGCTTGGTCCCCGGAGATCTGCGCGGGTTCTGGTTTCTTAAAACACATCAGTGTGGATTGAGGAAATATTCCCATCGACTGCCGTGGGCGGAGGTGACCCCGACGCGCTGTTGCTGAGCATCGACTGAGCACCCTCTTCCTACAGTGGGCTGAAGAGTTGAGGTCCCTCCTGAGGGGGAACCTAAGTCTTGTTCTCTGAACTCCCGCAGGAGGGTCTGGAGATGCTGCAGTCTGGGGCACCCCAGCGACCTGAATCCCATCCCCTGGCTGATTATCATTACGCAGGTAAAGTGGAAGCAGAGCTTGTTGCTTCTCCGGGAATGCGAGCGGGTACTGCCGTTCCTTTTGTTCTGATTGAAAGAAGTGATTTTTAGAAACGTGCGAGCAACGGTTCATGTTCTTCGGGACAGGGAAAATAGTCGTTTTAATCTGTTCCGGGGGCCTTTTGGCGCGGGGAGTGCCTTGTCCCTGTGTTCCAGCCCACTGCTGTCCCGTGCAGTGATGCCCCACGCTGCTGTACGCTTCTCCTTTCGCATGCCGGCTTCACGGCAGCTCTTCCGGCAGCCATAACTGCTTGTGCTAACGAATTCCCTGTGGCATTGGCTAATCACTTTCCACAGGAGGAGAGGTGTGGATGTGTGATGAATAACTTGTGCGGATTTCAGGTAGGCTGCGAGTGGTCTAATCATTTGCACGTGGCTGTTTCTTCCCAGGCTCAGACACTTGGACGCCCCTGGAGGAGCAGTTGTTTAAAGAGGCTTTTTATGTGCATAAGAAGAATTTCCACCTGATCCAGAAGAAGGTAAAGCTGTTAGACCGAGTTGGGTTGCGGGTTGTTAGTGTGGAGGGGAGTTTTAAGCCCGAAAAGTCATCTTTTGAACGGCGTGTCGGAATCCTGTCCTTGGGATGCAGCTTCATGCTAAAAAGACACCGGTACGAAACATAATTTTCCTAATGTGTAATTACCAAAGAAATTGAATCTCTCCGGTACAAAATATGGGAAATATTAAAAGAATAATGACACATTCCGTTGACCATCGGCGTATAATGTACAGTTCTGCCCTCCCAAGGCTTCTTTACGGCCCTTTCAGAAGAAGGGGGCTCGTTTTCGGCCTGATCTCACCTGTGCGTTGTGCTGTGGGGACTGCAGACAGAGGGGGGGACAGACAAAGAGCGCTGGATAGATTTGTTGTGGGTCTGTGCCTTCGGTGTTTTCCTGCGGTATTTCCCTCATCGATCGCTTCTGGTTTTCTCCTGACAGATTCAGACGAAGACCGTGGCCCAGTGTGTGGAATATTACTACACCTGGAAAAAACACGTCAGGTTTGGCGCCACCCGACCAGGACAGACAGCCAAAAGACTCCAGCGAGGCATGGATGAGGTGGAGGGGGCTGAAGAGAAGGTAGGAAAACTGCCGGGGGTGGGTGCAAGATGCCCCATGGACGCATTGTCTCGGGCTCTGGGAAACGATCCCCTTCACATTAAACTTGCTTCTGATGATTTTCGGGGATGTTTCGTGACGTCCCAGTGCTCCATCACAGGAACTGCCGGTGATCCGCCTCTGTGTGGGTCTTGCCAAAATGTTCCTTGCCAGGAAGCAGAAATGTGGCTCACAGAAATACATATTATTTAGGGGTTTTTTTTGATGGCAGCCACTGGGTAAGCATGTCACTTCAGTTCTCTGTAATTCTACTGTTCTGCTGAGGACAGTAGAAATAATATGGTTTTTCTTTCACCATCTGTCTTTGCACCCCATCCTCCCCGTCGAATTTCAGCATTGTTTTGGCTGTTTTAGCGTTTGGAGGAGCTCAGCGGGGCAGGCTGGGGCTGATAGAACGCGTTCCACCCAGCACACAAATAAACCCCTCACTGCCTAGGCCGTTTGGGGATGTTTCCAGCCAGTTTTTCGCTTTAGCTGTCCCCCTTGCTGAGGAGCAGGAGAAATGAGCACAAGCTGTCTGGTTTACAGGCTGGTTGCAGCCCAAAGAAGAGGCGCCGGCTCGGGCCCACCAAGAAGCAGAAGAGCAGCGAAAAGACGCCCCGTGGCACAGGCAGTCCCTCCCGCCATTCCGGGGACGCTCCGCGCGGGGTTGGAGGCGCAGGCGACGCAGCTGGGTTTCCCTGCGGGCAGTGTGGAAGGTGAGCTGCTCGCTTTTTCTTCTTGAAACTCACTGCTTTGGGCTCAAACAGATGGAAACTCTCCGAGATGGCCGGGGGGCAGCAGAACTAAGGGCAGCTGGAGGATTCCCCCTGTCCCGCCGCCACCTGCTGCTTTTGTTGGACTTTTAGCTGAAACCGCTGTGTTTTCCTGTGCCTTTGAAGGCCTCACGGTCTCTTCCCTGAGGTGTTGGGGCACCTGTCCCGCGCCGCACATGGCCACATGTTGTCACCACCATTTGTTTCATAGCCGCTTTTCCTCTGCGCCTGTTGGAGCAACGAACCTGTCGGGATTGTTCCTGCTCAGTTCCATCCTCCTCCCGTCTCCCCTGCACTCGGGGCTCCTCCGTCTCCCGCTGACTGCAGCCACAACGGTTTCTCTCTCTCTCTTTGAAGGCCCTTTCCTCCCATTACAGGCCTGGGGCGGTTCATCTCCTTGGGCGAGAATCCCAGCGTTTCTCCTTTGTTTGGCTGAGAAAAAGGTTCCACTGAAGTTCCTTCTTGCAGTTTGCGGCCCGAGGGCTCCTGCGCTGCAGTCGCTCGTGCCAAGCGACATTGCTCGTGCCACACAGAGCCACTCGAGTTTCAGTCCGACCCGATTTTGATCCATCGTGATGTTAATTCTCCTATTTTAATCCCCAATGATCTGCCGTGTTTAACCAACGAGGTCCCACCCAGCCGGGGGTACCGGCAGAGACTGTGTGGCACCACGCAGCAAAACGCACAAGAAACTCACAAAATTAGAAGTAATAAAACGTCGTCTAACAAATTTTTTTTTCTTAGAAAAGGAGTTAAAAATCCCCGTTTGTTTTTTCCCTTCCAGGGTGTTTGGGACAGTCAACGGGAGGAACGCGCATGTGAAATACCATCACCCACGGGAGGATCGGAAGGCCCTGGGGACGTCTTCAAAGGGCGGCGAAGCCGGCAGAAGCCCAGAGGGTGACCTCCTCCCGTTGGCAACTGGGCAACTGCCGGTGCAGCCCAGCAACCAGGTCCCTTTCCTCCACTAAGAAAACCCCACCCACCATCTCTCGCCTCCAGCAGCGCCTGAGCTCTGCGGAGGGTCCACCACCACGAGGTCACCCCCGCTCCAGAAAGACCCAGAAGATAAGAACAGCAGAGAATAAGGTATTGTATTTAATAGTGTTTCCCCCTTAGGTGATAGTGACGTGTAGATTTTCGGTCTTAGTTAGGCATCTTTTAGCTCTTAGTTTTAGGCTTTAGTGTTGTTCTGATAGGAGTAAGGTTTGTTGTTCTTCTGAGAGGAGTAAGGTTTTTTTTTTATGTGTTCTCCTCAATTTATTAAATTGAGCTGTTGAACGTTCAAGTCCTGGGGCTGCTCTTGCTGGGTTTGAGCCAGAAATAATCGAAGCTGTCAAAACCCGTTCTGTGCGGTTGGTGGTGCGAAGCAAAGGAGAACCTGGGCCTGCGCCACACAGTGCTGTTCCCGGGTTGGTTTTCCCACTGGAGAGCGCAGCGGCACTGCCATGACAAAGCCGGCAGCAGGATTGGGGCGGGTGAAGGCATTGGATGTCTGCGAGGCCTCTTGGTTATTTGCCAGAGTCGGCGTTGGCCTTTCGTGCTGCACTGTAGCGCCCATCAGTGTTTGTTTGCACAAATAACGCAGCGTTTGGCAGTGACAATGGTGGTTGGGTTAGTTCAGGGAATGACATCTAAAGAAGGGGGCTGGTCTCTGCTGGCGGTGTACCGGGAGGGAGAAAAGGTTTACTTTTCGTTGCCAGGCCACCTGATTTTCATGGCTTTGGTTTTTTTTTTTTTTTTGTTTGGTTTGGTTTGGTTTGGTTTTTTTTTTGTGTGGCTGAATATTCCCGCCCGGTTGAAGCAAATCTGTATTTTGGTTCTGTTTTGTCTTTAAAGGATTGATCTTCAGGTCTGGGCCATGGTAAACTTCTTTCCCCGAAGCGCCCGCTTTGCAGAGCGGGTACGAACATTCTCCTTTTGTTTCCCATCACTTGTATTTATAAAAAAACTACCCTAAAAGTCAGAAGAGGCATCGGCGTGTTCACACCTCTTCCCTAAGCCTGCTCCTCACTGCCGGTGCTGCCCAAGCGATGCCAAAAAGGCGGGAGTTTGGGAAAAATACCCGGCACCCTATCTAACTGTGGTGTCCAAAACCCCGCGGGTCGATTTAACCCCCCACTGACCCAGGGAAGGGCTCCACGTGCCAGTTCCTGTTCCAAGTCTTGTTGCTGTTTCACATTGATTCTAAAAAATCAGAATGTGGATGCAAGAACAGAATTTGGACCAGATTCTCCGGCGCCAGGACAGTGCACCGATGCTCCAGGGCGCTTTCCCCAGCAGCGAAGGCCTGGTCTGGCAGGAGGGCGGTGGCGGGGATGGCGAGGTACTGCCTGCTCAGCTGCCCCATGGCCGGGAAGCGATGCTCGTTCTTCTTCCACCAGCTGGTGCTGTGCTTGCAGAGGGGCTCCAGGATGTAGTTTTCCAGTTGCTGGTGGATCTCGGGCATGCTCTCCATCGGGTCCTACCCCAGAAGGATGTCGTAGCTACTCTGAGACGGGGCGCTGGCGCATGGGTCCTTGCGAGCAGGCAGCTGGCTGCCGGCATCTGCGCCCGTGGCTTTGGAATCTGAGTTTGGCACCCCAGACTGGGTGGCAGATGGGGACTGGTGGTTGCAAACCCACAACAGCGTGGTTCTTACTGGCTGGTGCAACTCGCTTCTCAGGCTGGGGCTGAGAAACTGCATCTCCTTGAAGCGCGGGTCCAAAACAGAGGCGATAACTGCTGGGCTTTCGAGCACTTTCTCGAATGCAGTTCCCTTCAGTTTGGAAGACGGCAGAACACGGAGAATGGCATTACACGCGATCTCCTCCTTGGTGTATTGATTGGACAGGGAATCAGTCAAAAGAGAAAATAAGAAAAATTAATTTGTTTTCTACTTGGATGGCAGAAATCTACGAGAGGCAATAGAAGTCGGATGGTTGAACAAAATCTTGCATGGCTTTGAGTTTGCCCTGAGCTGACAGCTGCAAAGCCTATTGTGAAACCTACTCATTTTTGTGATCGTAGTGATTTTTGTTAGTGTTTTGTTTGGATGTCTTAAGAGTATCGTTATCAAGCAATTGTCTCCCCCCCAGCCCCGCCATGCCCACCAGCAGCAACGGGCCGATGGGATCCTCAGCTGTCAGGTGGGGGGCAGCGGCACCAGGGCAGGGAGGGCGATGCCTGGTACCCCCGGGCGGGCCATGCCGACGGTGTGGCTGGAGAATGCTCCATGGCTGCTCACTGCGGCATTTCTCATGGCTGGGGGGAAACACGTTGGGAGCAGGGGGTGGGGGTGAATGGGGGAGGCAAAGCATCTGCAAGGGGCTGTGAGGGCCATGGAAAGGGGAGTGAAGGGCATCTGCAAGGTTGGAGGGGGTAAGGAGGGTGGTAGGTGTCTAAAATAGGGTGCTGGGGGTGTGCAAGGAGGGGGGACAGCAGGCCGCTGAAAGGGGGTGTAAGGCATCAGCAAGGCATCTGCAAGGCAGAGGGGTGGGGGCTCAAAGGGGGAGGCGAGGGGTACCCAAGTTGGGTGCGGGAGGGATGTGAGGAGGGGAGGAAGGCACCTGGGCAATGCCTGTTGGGGGTCTCCCCACCAGACCCCCCCTCCTCCGCATCTCGATGTGACCCCCTGGTGATGCTGTGGCCCTTCAGAGCAGGGGGACAAAGGCCACTGTCCCCACAGAGCCCCATGCCACCCGGTCGCCTCAGCTATTGTCCCACCGGGCGCTTGCACGGATGCGCCCGGTGTTGGGGTGCAGGCAGGAGGTGGCTGGGTGGTCCCCCCCTCTTTCTGCATCTCCTTGGCCCGGGGGAGGGCCTGTCCGCCCCCCCGCTGCACCCATGGGACCCAGCTGCAGGAGGTGCTCTCGGGGGCAAACGAGAGGTGGGGAATTAATTAATCTGCCCTGAAATTACAGCTCACGGGAAAGACTGAGAGGAATTTGCGTCTCTGCCAGCAAGGGAAGACGGTCACGTCCTGGTGATGCTCAGCTGTGACCTGCGTGTGTCCCCCCCTCACAGCCCCACTTTGGGGCTCTGGAGATGTGTCCTCTTCCGGGTCCAGTCCCCGTCACAGCCCAAATCCTGGCTCAGGAGCCGGAGGGGTCCCTGCAGGGGACGGTGCTGACCCCCACGATAGCAAAGGAGGGAGCCACAGGACCGGTGGCTTCGTCTGGGTAGGATGGAGATGGAGAGGGGCGAGGAGGGGGGTCTCCTGCTCCACCACTAGAGCAGCTCCCCCAGTTTGGCCCCTCATCCCCTTATAACACTGGGATCAGTGTTATTAATTACACTTTGCGCGAGATTAATTACACCAATCCTCCCTCCTGCTGCTGGTGGCCAGTCCAGCTTGCGAGTGACGGAATGAGGGGGCTGAGATGGGAAGTTTGCCTGCTCGTGCGATGCTTTTGGCCTCCCCTGGCACCGGGAGGACTCAAAGCCGGACCTGAACCTCTGCTTTGTGCTTTTCCTCATCCTCAATTACACCGAAGCTTCCCCAGGGAAAGATTTTTCTTTCTAACTGGAGGAGTTGCACTGAGACAGGTAAACTGAGGCAGGACAGTCAAAAGTCCCTCTCTCTCCTGCTGGGACAAAAAAAACCCTGCAGCAAAATAATAATTTGGAGAAGTTTTCTTGAGAGGGAACAACACTCTCTGCTCCGAAAGTCAAAAGTGAGCTTGCCATCCCCTTTCCCAGCCCAGTTTCGATGATTTGATGTTTTCCAGGCGCCTGGCAGCGGCGGCGAAGGACAAAGAGGGAAGGCGAAGTGTCTGCAAGTGCTGGTACCCATCCTGGGATGGGATAATTTGCTTTCTGGAGGCATCTCTCCATCCTGCTCCATCCCATCCCAAGCCCACGCGTCCACAGATCCCATAGACTTATTAAATCCTTAAATCCTCCAGCGATTTCCTCAATGAAATAACCTTTCTGAGTCCATTTGGGTGTCTTAATCGGGAAAAAGAGGGTTTTGAGTGGCACCGTTTCCTTCGGTGGCATCTCTGTGCGAGGTTTGCCGCGATTTCTGCTGCAACAACTGGGGAAGGGCGATGGGATTCTCGGAGTGTCTTGCCACGGACCCGCTTGGCTTCTTTCTCCTGTATTTGCGCCTGAAGCTTTAATACTAAATAATAAAAAAGCAGCAGAGATCTGAGCTTGGATCCCAATGGGATTTTAACGGATTAGCCCTCGGTGTCACCCTCCTTCGCTGTGTTCTTTTACACCCCGTGTCGCCTTTCAGGGCGAGCCGGGGCCGTTAACCTTTGTGCTGAGCAGCGCCGGGGAGGAAGTTCATGACAGCAAATGAATCTGTAGGCTGGAAATGAGGGATTAGCTCCGCTCGGAACATAAAGTAGGGCTGGAGATAGGTGGTGGAAGCGAGGAGAGTAAAACATGGGGCTTCTCTGGCCATTTCCGTACGGCGTAGGACTTGGTCTGTCTAACGAGGGTTTATGGAAGCAGCGAAGGGACGGAGGCTGTGCCGAAGGGAGACCTCCCTGAAACACCCTGATTTGATGCAGGAAATGTTGATGAAAATCAGGGCTGCCCCATAACGGGCATTACCCCAACGGTTTGTGCCTCGTGTGGTCTTTTGGCAGTTTGGGCTTTCAAATACACCCAAACACTGTGTAACACCTTTTGCCCTGCCGAGATGCAGCGTTTCCACCCCTTTTCTCTATTCTGGATAGTTTTTCCTCAAAACAGAGCTGGTTTCTCCCCATCCGCTAAGTTTTCCAAGCGGGATCAGTATTGGGGTGTATGGCTTTAAATAACTGCCGGGGTCACCCTGAACATTCCGATCCCAGCAACGGTCGCTGTTTATGTGCTGGAGATGGTGCAGACTGGGAGTCACTGGTCTGCAGTCGGAGGGTTTGGTCCTCTGATTGATCTGGAGGCTCAGTTATCCCCCAAAACTGGTGACCAACTTGAGGATGAAGCAGGAGGAGGGTCCCAAAATGACACTTCTGGAAGAGTTACAGGTGGGAGGGCTGTGCCGAGGGTCTGCGCATCCCCCAAAAAGGGGGGGAGACTTCCCAAAATCCCACTGGCATGTCGCCAGAGCAGGGAAGGATGCGGGGGGATGATGCTTTGTGCCCTGCCGGAGGCAGGTTTAGCATCGTGGGTGGGAGCACAGAGCCAAAATGGTTTCTGAGAGAGAAGCAGACTTTCCCCATGTCGCTCGGGGGGGATTTGGGGAGCTGTGATGCCCAAATCGCTCCGTTTATTCCCACTCTGACACCCCTGTAACACACTCAAGCTCGCTGTTGTATTTAAATTGCAATTTTATTTCAATTGTGATTGTATCTAAGTTGCGATTTAATTTAAATAGTGATTTAATTCAAATTGGGGTTTTACTTCGGTGGCGATTTTACTTAAATTGCAATTTAATTCAAATCGGTGTTTTATTTAAGTAATGATTTTACTAAAATTGCCATTTAAAGCGATTTGATTAAGCCCCTTTTGTCCCGTGCCTTTTCTGAGGATGGGGTTTGGGTTTTTGAGGTTTTTTTCCGGTAAATCTGGAGGGGAGCAGACACATTGCTAAGAAGGGACGGAGGGTGGTGGAGATCGGCGTGGGAGAGAGGACAGGAAAGCTACAGGCGTGTCATAATCCGGCTGCCGGGTGACGCGGGCGAGTGCCGGGAGCTGGCGGGGAGGTCGCAACAAGTCAGCTTTGAAATTAGTACTCGGGGGCCAGAAAAAGCTCATTCCCAGATGGGAACGTTTGTTCCTTTTGCTCATTAAATTAACTGGTGAGCGGGAGGTGTGACCTTCCCAAGTGTCGCTGCTGCGCGGCAGCAGGTGATGCCATTCAGTCGAAGCAGGGATTTGGGGGATAAAAAGCAGGTTTCCGGTATTTTGCTCTTCTCTAAAGAGAAGGGTTTCCTGGAGGCCCTTTGAAAGTTGCAGTTGCGACTCGAGTGTGAGACGTGGCTGGGTTTTTATTTCTTTGAGCGTGGTGATCCCGGTGATGCCCTTCCCCAGCCCAGGGGGCAAGGGGAGAAGAGAACTCCTGTAGTACTCCTTTGGCTTTTAAGGCACAGATGCTCTTTGTGCAGCGCTGGCAGTGGTATTTCAGCCAAGGAGGGCATTAGCTCTCAGCCCTTGGCTTTTCTTTTGAGGAGAAAAACGCAGTTTTGTGTGGAAAGCAGGCTTGCAGCAAGAGAAGCCCGAGCCTGGTTGGGCTGAAGTCGAAGCTTCACCCTTGCAGGTTCTTGAGGGCCTTTGGAGGTTGGTGGTGGCCATGTCCTGTGGCCAAGTGCCATCTAGTGAGTCCTGCAGGTATCACGTTTGGAGAATGAAACTGGCTGTGCTCAAAAGTGTGGGGTTGGGTTCCCCCACCCCACCCCACTCCACCCCCAGTTTGGAAATCCCTTTTTTAATTTTAATTTTTCGAAAGGAACCACAAGAACGAAGCAGGAGGTTTGGTTTTGGTTTGAAACACTCAACTGTCTCCCCTTTTAGTAAATCCTTCCAGACTCACGGTATATACAATACAGGTGACATTACAGGTGGTTTTATTTGGGTATGGGAATAAAAACCTCCAAGTCTGCGTTTTTAGGGCTGTGCCTGGAGGAGGAGACACACAGAGGTGTGATGCTCTTGGGCTCGCGTGGCCGCAGGGATGGGTGATGACTGGGAGGACGTAAGGGAGCTCTCCTCACCCGGCCCCAACTTGTATCTTCTTCTCCTCACTAAACAGAGACACGACGAGGAGGCGGTGATTGACCAGGGAAGAACGAGCACCGCTGTCACTATTCACTATGAGAAGGAGGAGCTGGAAGGTGAGTCGGGAGAGGTGCCACCAGCCCCACGCGTTTTCCCGTCGCGCAAAGTCCCTGCCGCGTCCTGTGCTCAGCGTATGCATCACCTGCAAATAAACAAGCACAGTTATTTTCACATTGTTTTAATATTATGGCTTTTAGACAGAGGGGAAAAAGCCCCCATGGCATCTGCGGTGTGAGCGTTGGCCACAGACCTTGGTAGTTCCCAGCTTGTTTTCTCAGAGGCTGCTCTTGGCTTGGAGAGGTCAGGAGAATAATTTGATGGCTGCAGACACAGGGCTGTGATTTTCTTTTTTTTTTTGTTCCAGACTTCATTATCACAGGACTGATTGGATCTCCTCTTGTTGCCTTGTGCCATACAAAGATTTTAAAAATAATTACCTTCTGTGGCTGCTTAATGAGCAGGTCTGAGTGTTGTCCAGCCAAAGCTGGAATTTTAGACAAGGGTTGATATTTTCAGGGCACTTTTAGGTGACCCGGAGCCATCGCTTGTTGTTGCTCTATTGTTGCAAAGTTAAACAGGCTTGGAAAAAAGGATGTCTCTGACATTCAGGGATGCAGTGAAACTAAAATGAAGAGAAGTTGGTGTTTCCTCCTGGGATGGATGCGCTGGTTTAATCGTGGCAGCGGTGTCAACCGTCTCCACAATATCGAGAGTGATGTGAACACTGCTTTTTTCGCAGGCCACCGCACCCTGTCCGTGGGCGTGCGGATGCCGCTGGTGAGGCAAAGCCACCGGTGCCACCGGCACCACCGACCCCACCGCCAGAAGCATCGGAAGAAGGAACGGGAGAAGGACTGTGCCCCGATGGAGCAGGGCTACCACTGTAAGTCCCGCCACAGCATTCATGAGCCTCCTCGGGGCTGCGTGGGTGCTGGGGTCCTCTGCAAGCAGGTCTGTGTGGCTGATTTGTGTGGTTTGCTGTTCTTCTGAGCGAAAGTGGCATTATTTGGGAGGCAGTTGAAGGCATAATGGATTGAGGCTGGTCTTCCTTAGAGGGATCCTGCCATTAAAAATGGAAACGTGGGGAAGGAAAGTGGCCCGTCCTTATGCAGAGGTGCAATAGATGCTTCTCCTTCTCCGTGGCTCTGTGCAAGCCCGGCCAGACCCGGGGGAGAGAGGCTAGCCCAATATTTAGGGCTGAACTGGTGCCGATCGATGGCCACTTTGCGTATGAGCGTGACGGGTCGAATGCAGGTGTGGTAACGGGATTTATCTTCTGCCCCCAGACACCCCATCCCAGCGGGTGCAGTTCATCCTCAGCACCGAGGAGGACGAGCAGCACGTTCCCCACCACTTGTTCACTGAGCTGGATGAGATCTTCCTGAAGGCGGGTGAAGATGCCGAGTGGAAGGAAACGGCAAGGTAAATCCCTGCCGCCGGCTGCGGTGGCGGCCGTGGGCTCTGCCTTCCGCTCTCTGGGACGTGAAGCTTTGCAGCTGCAGGTGCCGATGCGCGGAGCCTTCTCCTCTTGCCGCCCCGTAGCTGCACCAAAGGGGTTGCAGAGCTGAGGCTGTTTTCTTGCAACGGGGCTGATCGTGCCCAATGTCCGCAGGTGGCTGAAGTTTGAGGAGGACGTGGAAGATGGCGGCGAGCGCTGGAGCAAGCCCTACGTGGCCACGCTGTCCTTGCACAGCCTCTTTGAGCTGCGGAGCTGCATCAGCAATGGGATGGTGCTGCTGGATGTTTGTGCCAACAGCATTGAAGAGATCGCAGGTACTGAGCGCACTGCGTCCCGCCGGGAACGGCCGAGCTCAATTTGCCGTGGTGCCCTTCACTCCCGTATCAAACCCTGCCCCAATGGCACGTCCTTTTCCAGAACCTCCGCTGTGTTTTTAAATCGTGGGTTGCTTTTTGGATGTAGACTGGGTGTACAACAGTCACATCAGCTTTTTCTCCCAGTATGGGAGCCTTTTGAAAACAATTTGTGGGGTCAGAGAGGCGATTAGAGAATATTCTCCGGCCAGAAAGGAGTGTCAGGGCTTGGCAGGCTGCTCTCAGGAACACGGAGTCTGTGTAAGAGCTGAACCTCCTTAAATAAACTACTTACTACAAGCTGTTTCTTCCCGTTCTTGGGTTTTTTTTTTCCTATTGCCTTAACATCCAGGATTTAAGAGCTTTAAAGGCAGAGTTTATCTGGCAGGTGACCCAGCAGCATATTTCTGTGGGGAAGATAATTGAAGTTAATTGAAAAAGCGGCTTTGGAGAAATTATCTTTGACTGGCAGGTCTCCATTCAGCCCTTGCAAGAGCTGGAGAAGTCGGAGCCGTTCTTAGCACGTTTCTCCCCGGGCTTGCCAAATTGCAGTCGATGGGCAAAGGAAACTCTGGGAAAGTCTGTGCTAGAGATTGCTTATAATTTGTTGAATTGTGTCGAGTCTAGAAAGTCTGTCTAGAAACGCCAGATCGGGCAAAAAAATCACATTATCTAGGATGGGGAATAATTATCTGAGCGGAGTGATGAATAAGCACTTTGATGATGGCTTTTAGCAACAGAGAATTCTTCCTTTCGCTGCAAAGGCTGAACTGCATTAAAACGTCTTGCTAAGCAAGGCTGAGCCCGCGTTAGGGTATCCTGCGTGGCGCAGCCTTCGCCGGGGGCTTGAGGGGTCGGGGCTTGGGGACTTTCTGCTCTGACGGCTTCGTTTCCCGTTGCCATCTCCAGATATGATCCTGGGCCAGCAAGAGCAGTCCACGGAGTTTGATGAGCGCACGCGGGCGAAAGTTCAAGAAGTGCTTTTGAAGAAGCATCACCATCAGAACGAGAAGAAAAGAAACAACCTTCTCCCCATCGTCTGCTCGTTTGCTGACATGAGCAAGAAGCAGTTAGACGTGCATCCCCTCGGCAAGCCAGGTGAGGGTTCCTGCAGGGTTTGGTACCCGGTGAGGGTTTCTGCCAGGCTTTGGCACCAGGTGAAGGTTTCTGCAGGGCTTTGGCCCCATTAGACTTCTCCCGGCAAAGGAGAAGTGTCCCGATTGCTCCTTGCCTGTCTTTCTCAGTGTCTTTCTTTCTCCTCCCAACCCAAACACTCACTCCTCATCCATCTCCCACCACTGCAGAAGCTAAAAATGGGGTGAACCATGACAGCCATGCGATGGATCTAAGCAAGGTGAGACACTCGTAGCTTTCTTACGCCTTTAGGCCAGATTTGCTCTTGCAAACTTGGCTGCAGAGTGTTCTGCAGAGTGCGGTGGGCTTTGCTTTTGGGGTAATAGCTGAAAATCCCTTGTCGTGCCCAGGCGGAGCTGCGCTTCATGAAGAAAATTCCCACTGGGGCTGAAGCGTGCAACGTGCTCGTAGGAGAGCTGGATTTCCTTCGCCAGCCCATCGTGGCATTTGTCCGCCTGAGCCCGGCTGTCCTCCTCTCGGGCATGACGGAAGTTCCCATCCCAACGAGGTCTGAACGAGAAGTGCAAAGTTTTTATTTAAAAAATAACCACCACAACAAAACACCAAATTGCACGCATCAGTTGGGCGTCCCAGGGGAACACGGCCAGTGGGAGCAAGCACGTTTCTCCCACCCACATCTCCGTGCTTTCATTTCTCCCTTCCCTGCTGGAGCTTTTAAACCCATTGGTCAATTTTAATGAAAGTTGGCCCCAAACTCAAATTTGCATTTGGTTTTGATGCGTTTCAAATTCATCACTGGAGTCAGTGAGCCTACACGTCCCCCCTGGAGCCACGCTCTGGGCTGGGAGCTCCCAGGGATTTCCTTGGGCGCCCTTTGAGTGAGGCCATGTTCTTCTCTCTCATTTTGGTTTTCTTGCCTAGGTTCCTGTTTGTTTTGCTTGGACCAGGAGGAAAAGCCCATCAGTACCATGAGATCGGCAGGTCCATGGCTACTATCATGACGGATGAGGTGTGACGAGATAAGAGATATCTCTGGGTCATTTTTTGGGGGCTTCACCTCTCCCTGTCTCTGTAGTAGTGAGGAAGAGGGTTTGCTGTCCCTCTTAGCTGCCTGCAGGAGGCTAAAATCCCACCTGGGCTGCAGCCCGTGCCTCATCCTTCTCCCCAGGGTCCCCAGCACGCTGTCCCCAGTGGTGGCATTGCCAGGGCCAGTGAAACTTCTCCTCTTGAAGCAGAAGGCTGTGGTGTGCCATGGGGGACGGGAGCCTGGTGGAGATGGTTACAAATACTGTGATGCACAGATTTTTCCTTTGGGGGAATATTTCCTGCCATTTCCAACAGGCGATATGCGGAAAATGACCTTGCATTTAGCCAAGAGCTTATTGCACTGGTTAGGACATCCGAGATGGGTCATCCTCTCACCAGGTTGTCTCCTACGGCAGGTTTTCCATGACGTTGCCTATAAAGCCAAGAACCGGGCTGACCTGGTGGCTGGCATCGATGAGTTTCTGGATCAGGTCATGGTTTTGCCGCCAGGAGAGTGGGATCCCTCCATCCGAATTGAGCCCCCGAAAAACGTCCCTTCGCAGGTGGGTGCTGCGGCAGAAGGAGGCACGAGGGGGACGGGCAGGAGGGCAGCACGGCTGGGGGTGCTCCTCAGGGGCCCAAATTCACAGGTCACATACCCAGCCCAAAAAGCAAAACAAGCCAGTGGCTGCAAAGACATATCTTTATCTTATTTCCATTTTAACAGGAAAAAAGGAAGGTGCCAGAAGCTCTCGATGACAGCGCTTCTCACAGCAAGCCGGAGAAACACAGCGGTCCTGAACTGGAGCGGACAGGAAGGTGTGAACTGAAATAGTTTGGTGGGGTGTTTTTCTGTTTGCCCCTAACATCTGAGTGCGCACCTCCCTTCTAGCAGAGTTTTGGGGTGAACTGGGTCAGTGAAGGGGCTCCAGGTTCCCAGCTTGGTCCCCTGGGCTGGGTGGGTGGGAGATTTGGGCAGCTGGGCTCAGCCGCAGCATGGTTGCACACAGGTTTTCTTGCTTTGGGGTGGAAGCAGATGTGTAAGTACCTCCAGGTAGAGCTCTGCTGCTTCTCAAAGTGAGGGACTGTTGCAATAAGAGGGGGTGGGCTCTCAGGTTTGGTCTCCTTTTCTTTTTGTTGGAGGGGTTTTTTGTATGCCTCAGTTTCTACTGGGGCTAAAATGGGAGAAGGAGACTTCTTTTTAGCAACAGAAGTTACTCTGTGCTTGTGATTGTCCTTCCTCAGCCAAGAAAACTTAATGCAGTCTTCCACAAAAATGGTTTATTTTTTTTTTTTCCTTCCTCCAGGCTCTTTGGAGGTTTGATCCGGGATGTGAAGCGAAAAGCCCCCTGGTTCTGGAGTGACTTTCGGGATGGTCTGAGCCTGCAGTGTCTGGCGTCCTTCCTCTTCCTCTACTGTGCCTGCATGTCCCCCATCATCACCTTCGGGGGACTGCTGGGGGAGGCGACCAACGGCCACATAGTGAGCACCTCTCTCTGTTGGGTGGCACGGGGGAGGACAAAACTCATGCAAAAGTCCTTGCTGCAGTGAATTTGCACTTGTGTTTTTCCCCCTAATAATTTAATTACTCACTGCTGCCTCTCTTCCCCGGACAGAGTGCCATGGAGTCGCTGCTGGGCGCATCCATGACCGGCGTGGTGTATTCCCTCTTTGCTGGCCAACCTCTCACCATCCTCGGCAGCACCGGCCCCGTCCTCGTGTTCGAGAAGATCCTCTACAAATTCTGCAAGTAAGGCTGGCTGCTGCGGCCAGGTGCTGCGAGCGCCTTTGGAAGAAGGCAGGGATGGAGAAAGGATGTTTTTCTTAGTGGTAGTTGGTAGATTTAAGTTGTCTTCTGTGTCACAGAAGATCATGCGCTGCTGCTTTAGTATGTGACGGTGCAGGAGCCCTCGGTCTCTGAAGGATGGATGGGTGGTTCGGGGTTTTTAGGGTTAAAGTGAAAGAGCAGGAGGAGGAGAAACCACAAGGATGTGGATGCCCGAGATGGACTGCACAGGGAAGATGAGACAAATGACTCCGGTTTGGGAATGAGGGAAGATTTGCTTTCCTCTCAGTACAAACTCGGGCACTTTTTTGCATGATTTTTGCTGGAAGTGGAAATATATTTTACCCACATATCCAAAGAGTTTTCTGGTCCAATGTTTTGATGATTTTTGAGAAAGCAGGAGCTTTTCAGGCAAAATGGATATTTTCCATGACAGTCTTTTTGTTGTGGCAACTGTGATGGGAGATTAACCCCCCTTATTGCAATTAAATGTATTCTGAAGCCCCAACTTGCTGGCAGCAGGTAACTGGGTGCAAACCCAGCCGGTTTCGCTGTTAGGGCATCAGGGTGATGTGGGAGAATACCACCTTCCACAACAGGGACCTGACCTCAATTAGCCTCCGAGGCATTAACACAAGGTCATTGTTAAATAAGGATTAATTAGCCTCTCCTCCTGCGGGCCCACACCCTGCGCCGCAGCCCCGAGGCTGTCTGTCGTAGGACGCGGAAACTGCATTTACCATCCGCAGCCTTGACACGCTCCTGAATTGCTGCCGACTTTCCCCGAAGGAAGGCACGGCTCGGAGCCTCTTGCTGCCCTCTCCACCCTGCGTTTTCTTTTGCTTTCCCAGGGACTACGCGCTCTCCTATCTCTCTCTCCGGGCATGCATCGGGCTGTGGACCGCCTTCTTCTGCGTAGTGCTGGTGGCCACCGATGCTAGCTCTTTGGTGTGCTACATCACCCGCTTCACCGAAGAAGCCTTCGCCTCCCTCATCTGCATCATCTTCATCTACGAGGCTCTGGAGAAGCTGAGTCACCTGCGAGTGACCTACCCTGTGCACACGCACAGCAAGCTGGACTTCCTCACCGTCTCCTAGTGGGTTTCTTCCTCCTAAAACGCCGCTGCCCCTTGGCAGGAGCTCAGGGCTGCACCTCCATCGCCTTCCCCTCACCCCCGTCTTGGCTTCTCTCCTCCCAGCTGTAAGTGTGAGGCACCGACCCATCCCAGCAACGAAACCCTGCAGTTCTGGGAGAGCAACAAGATCAATGTGTCTGGCATCACCTGGGAGAACCTCACGGTGACTGTAAGTGCCCCGAGTCACTGCTTCCTCGTGTCGCGGCCGCGGGGTCCAGGGGCACTGGCCTGGTGCAAAGCTCAGAGCCCTTCAGGTGATGATGGGCTTCCAACTGTGCTAGTGCTGCTCTGAAAAGTTGTTACTTCAGTCTAAGGTTTGGGTTTAACCCCCTTGGGCCTGGGAAGGAGAGTCCACCTCATCCCCGACATGGTGGGCAATAACTGTTATCCTCAGGACAGCGGTTCTGTCTGGGAGCAAGGTTCAGTGGGTGCTTTGGTTATTGGAGAAGTTGGAGGACTTCAGTTCATGCTTGAAGGCTGTAATTAGCTTCCTTAATTGGTTCCTAGTAACTCCAGGCCTTGCTTTCTTACTCAGCGCTGTCTGAAGGTACGTGCATAAACTTGCATGTCTGAGCAGCCCCTTGGGCCATTGTTGCTGCAAGCAGAGCTCAGGCACAGGGTGGGACGCTCTTATGGACATCTTCACCCCCCTTGGCCGTGTCCTGTGAGCCCGACCCTGGGAAGGGACAATTTGTCTCTTCTCCTTTCCTGTCGCTGTTGTCTTAGCCCTCCTTCCCCGTTCCCTCCTTCCCCGTCCCCAAGAGTTTCCAGTGTTTCCTTCCCCTCTGGTGTCTTCTTCAGCCACGGTTACCTGCTGTTCAAGCAGAGGATGTGCCATAGGTCTGTGGTACGGTGTCCCATCACATCTCCTCTCTCCGCTGTCTGTGTAGTTCCATGTGTCACTTATTCAGCTGCTGTTGATCGTTAAATATAAATCTCCACTAGCTGCAGCAGTCCCGAGGTCACAGATCTTGGAGCAAGATCCTCCAAACTCCCTAGTTATCCGAGGTTTCCTTGCCGCATGTGCACTACCTTTGTGTCCTGATGCTCTGTTTCCCCAGGAATGTCGGTATTTGCATGGAGAGTTTCGTGGACCTGCCTGTGGACACGATGGCCCCTACACGCCCGATGTCCTCTTCTGGTGCTGCATCCTCTTCTTCTCCACCTTTGTCCTGTCGGGCTTATTGAAGAAGTTTAAAACCAGCCGTTACTTCCCGACCAGAGTAGGTAGAAGACGGTGGCCAGCAGCAGTCTCCACACTCATTTCCCAAAATGGCTTTCCTGGAGCACTAAGCAGTGTTTGCCACCACTTGGTCAAACTGGGAAATATTGGACCTTGAAGGCCAAACTTGGATGTCCCTCACTCATTTCCAGGAGTGCAAAACGATCGTAGCGTTTCCCACCTGCCTCTCAACCTGCCCCGGAGCAGTTTTTTGCCCAGGCAGTGGGAAATCGGGTCTTCCAAAGTTGGTTGTCTGTTGTTTTTTTGTTTGTGTTTTTTTTTCACCTGGTGTGCCCAAGGGGAAAGTTGATTCAAATGAGGAACTGCCATAGAAAAAGACACAAAAGACACTGTTTCTTCCTTTTGAGGAGTAAATGATGCCTCAGTGCCTTATTCCCATTGTAGCTGTGAGTGCAGCTGTAGTGGCAGATGTCTGTTTCCTTATTTTTTAAGTTATTGGCTTTTTTTTAGGGTTTGAATTTAAACAACCCTTTTCCACCTAATTAAACTTTTTTTATTGCCTGACACCAGATCTCGCAGGTACAAACACAGCAACAGTATCTAACCGAGGGATTTGGCTGCATCTTCTCAGAGTGGTGGGAATTTGTTAACCAGCCTTAATGCTGTTGATGTCTTTAACTTTTCCATCTCACAATATGGCCCTGTTTGTGCTGTCCCTTTCAGCTCTGCTTTCTTGCCCCAGGTACGGTCCACAGTAAGTGACTTTGGTGTCTTCCTCACCATCGTCGTCATGGTCCTCATTGACTTCCTGGTTGGGATCCCGTCGCCGAAGCTCCATGTCCCCCACATGTTCAAGGTAATGGGGTGTTTTGGTGTGGAGCTGCTTTCAGCTCTTGGGGATGCCACAAGGTGATGCTGGGACAGGACAGGGCTGAGTCTGGAGATGCTGGTGGTGTTACCATCTCCTCTTCCACCTCCAAATGCATTGTTTCCTTCTGGAAAGAAGACGCCAGCCCCAAAACTTGATACCTACAGAAGTATCTATAGGTGCTTGCGACGAGGACGCTGGCACTGCTGAACCCCGTAGGAGAGGGTGACACGAAGGCAGGGCCAGGAGATGAGGCGGCACAGCGATGGAGAGGAAAATCAAAGCCAGTGAAGTGGCTGGGCTGGGAGTTGATCCTGATGTGTGTTTTGGCTTTGTTGCAGCCTACCAGAGACGACCGCGGGTGGTTGGTCAACCCCATAGGGCCCAACCCTTGGTGGACGGTGTTGGCCGCGCCCATCCCAGCTCTGCTCTGCACCATCTTGATATTCATGGACCAGCAGATCACGGCTGTCATTGTCAACAGGAAGGAGCACAAGCTGAAGGTAAGGGGCTGCAAGAGCTGACCCCATCCCCACCCCACTCTGGGCTGCAGGTGTGGGGAGAAGCTCCTATGCCAAGTGCTTTGTGAAGGCGTTGGTTTGGGACAATGTCAGGCTGTGTGGCAGGATGCTCTGCTGGATTAGTGATGTCACAGGGAGCAAACGAGGGGAGTTCAGATGAGCAATCTTTTGGAGGAACAAATTAATTTTCAAGCACTACAGAAGCGTGTTTTTGTTTCAAAACGCCAGCAGGAGCTGGGGGAAGGAACTGTTTTGATGCACTGCCAGAGATAACTCAGGGTCACATCTTGCTTGCAAACAGTAGAACTTTCTTTATGAATGAAAATAGTCTTTTTGTTTGTTTGAGAAGTAGCTATTGCACAAACCTCCCAAATCCACTTGGTCTGAACCCCTGCCAGATTTTCACGAAAGGTGCTTGCGCAAAGACCGGATCCATCCTTATTTTTGCCAATTCTTCTCTTAAATTTTCAAGAGGGTGACTTGCGCCCAAGTAGGGTTTGAGTCTGAGTGCTGTGGGATGCTCTGTTCCTTTTTTTGCTGCCCACAGAAAGGATGCGGGTACCACCTGGACCTTTTCATGGTGGCCGTGATGCTTGGGGTGTGCTCCGTGATGGGGCTGCCCTGGTTTGTGGCTGCGACTGTCCTGTCCATCACCCACGTGAATAGCCTCAAAGTGGAGTCTGGCTGCTCAGCTCCAGGAGAACAACCCAAGTTTCTGGGCATACGAGAGCAGAGAGTCACCGGCTTGATGATCTTTGTGCTCATGGGCTGCTCTGTCTTCTTCACTTCGGTGTTAAAGGTAAGAGGAAAATGCAAAATGCCCAACAAGCGTGAGCTTTTTGGAGGTTATACAAAAACCATCCCCTCCCTCCAGGCCTGAGTAGGTGTGGAGCAGAGGAGGAGGCGATCCCAAACCTTGAGGCTTGGCCCACGGTGGGAACCAGCCTTAGTTACCCTTTCCACCAGTTTGGTGTCCTCGAGGCAAGCGAGCAGGACAACTGCTTTAATTCCCAGGTGTCTCTCAGGCCCACCTGTGTTTATGGGTTATGATGAAGTGGATTCAGACCAGTACACTGCTCTCTTTCAAGCAGGCAGCACCTTATGGGATGCAATTGGCTCCCCCAAATGCCTCCCAACAGCCGTTCCCAGTAGCTAAACATACCAAAATCATCCCCGTGGGCTTCCTTGTGTGTTCCTCCCACAAAGTCACCGCAGCTCTAGGCTAAAAGGAGGCACTTCGCTTTTGCGTGTTGCCACAAAAATGTGTAGAAATGTTCTTCTGCCGTCACAAAACGTGGCGTACAGTTTCATGGGTGAAATGGCCTATTTTCCTCCAACCTTTCAGGAAAACGGGATTATTCTAATGAAACGTAACTCAGAAGCTCAGCCTAAAGCAGAGCATTCACTCACTCACTCGCACGCACAAAACCTCTACGGGTTAAGAGGTGACACATCTCTAACCCTGTGGAAACTGGAAAGCTTTAGGCAATTTTAGGCAGTGCCTCTAGAAGAGAGCAGTAATACTGAAAAAGCAATTAAAAAAATAAATTATTGCATTCTTTTTTTTTAATTTCTCAGTTTATACCCATGCCTGTGCTTTACGGTGTCTTTCTCTACATGGGTGTGTCATCGCTCAGAGGGATTCAGGTACGGACTCTTACAGCGTGCAGCTCCCTGCTGTGTCATCTCCAGAGACGCAGGAAAAAAGCAGTGGTGTGGGAGAAAACCTCCCCAAAAGCAGGCAGTGAAAGTATTTTGTATAATGAAAAGATTGGTGGGGGCACAGGAGGTACGTAGGGCGGGAGGACCAGGCAAGTTCAGCGCGCTCTGCATCATGGTTTGGGACAGGGCAGTGTTTGGTGTGGTGAAAATGGGGGAATTCAGTGCAAAGCGAAGGCGATTTCTACTGCCGGTGGGAATCCTCGCTGGGGGATTGAGTGGGCTGAGAAATGCCAAATAACAAACAGAAGAATAGAATATATTAAACATATACTTTTATAGAAGAACAGGGAGGGGGAGGGGGAGATGGTATGAGGAGAAGGACCTGGGGGTGCGGACTGATGAGAAGCTCACCGTGAGCCGGCAATGCGCGATCGCAGCCCAGAAGGCTGACCGCATCCTGGGCTGCATCAGCAGTGTGGCCGGCAGGGGGAGGGGGGATTGTGCCCTCTGCTGTGCTCTGCTCTGGGGAGACCTCCTGCAGTGCTGCCTCCAGCTCGGGGGCTGCAGCACAGGAGAGCCATGGACCTAGTGGAGCGGGGCCAGAGGAGGCCCCGGAGCTGCTGGGAGGGCTGGAGCCCCTCTGCTGGGAGGACAGGCTGGGAGAGGTGGGGGTGTTCAGCCCGGAGAAGAGAAGGCTCCGGGGAGCCCTCAGAGCCCCTTCCAGTGCCTAAAGGGGCTCCAGGAGAGTTGGGGATGGACTCTGGATGAGGGAGGGGAGCGATGGGACGAGGGGGGATGGTTTGACACTGACAGAGGGCAGATTGAGATGAGATATCGGGGAGAAATTTTTCCCTGTGAGGGTGGTGAGGCACCAGCGCAGGTTGCCCTGAGAATCTGTGGCTGCCCCGAGAATCTGTGGCTGCCCCATGCCTGGAGGTGTTCAAGGCCAGGTTGGATGGGGCTTGGAGCAACCTGGGCTGGTGGGAGGTGTCCCTGCCCAGGGCAGGGGGTGGGACTGGATGATCTTCGAGGTCCCTTCCAACCTAAACCCTTCTGTGATTCTATAATAGAAGGACATGGAATAATTGCAATTTGGTGGGCAGCTCTCATGTACACACTGGTTTATAGATGGAGCAAAGGGAAAACGGGTGCTGCTCCCAGGAGGAACAAAATGGGATCCAGGATTTCTCACTGCACGCAAAACTCCTTCCATGTCCCAACAGGGCCGGAAAGTTTCCGCAGCCCCAAGGGGTAACTTTTCCGCTTTTATTTTGCAGTTCTTCGATCGCTTGAAGCTCTTTTGGATGCCGGCAAAACACCAGCCGGATTTCATCTACCTGCGGCACGTTCCCTTGCGGAAGGTGCATTTCTTCACCGTGATCCAGCTCATCTGCCTCGTCCTGCTCTGGGCTATCAAGGTGTCCCGTGTTGCCATCATCTTTCCCATGATGGTAAGAGCCGGTGCCGCTCAGCAGCGGGACGTTTGCAGCGTCGGAGTGAGACGTAGCATCATCTCGCACCTCACCCCCTCTTCCCTCTTATTTTGTGAAGGTTTTGGCTCTCGTGTTTGTCCGGAAAGTGATGGACTTCTGCTTCTCAAAGCGGGAGCTCAGCTTTTTGGATGACCTTATGCCAGAAAGCAGGAAGAAGTTGGCCGATGCCAAAAATGAAGGCAAAGAAAAAGAGGTGATGCTTGCTGGGTGCTCGGGGGTGGGTGTCTCCCTCGGGCTCTGAGATTGACTCTTTCTGTCACAGCTTCTCTTGAAATACTGGGGGAAAATCCAAACTTAATAGAAATAGATCCTGACAGCCTGGATCCTGCATCATAATCTTTTTTTCCTAAATTAGCAGTGAGCTTAACACTTGACTAACGGTATAATTTTTAAAGGAGCCATCTATAATAAATATTATAATCATGATGGAAAGAGTTGCTCATAAGGGTGGTTTTAACCCCCCCCCCCCCCAAAATGTTTGGAGTGAAAGGTCTTTCCCCGGCTGCGCTAACAGAAGGTCAGAAGGAGAGGGCAGCACGTGGGTTTTGCTGGGTGTTTAGTTTATCTCCACTTCGATCATAGACAGAGAACTTTGATTTGTCCCTTTTTATGTCAGGAGTCCCAGGAGATGATGGAAGCTGCTGCTGCAAACTCCGTTCGGCTGCAGCTGGGCAAGACCAGCAGCGCGGATATCCCAAAGCCAAGCAGCGACAGGTAAAGCCCCACCAAGCAGCAGGACCCCCAGCAAGATCAGCCTGAAGGGGGTTGGCAGAATTTTCTCCACGTTTATCTTTGCTGAGCATCCCAGCGCCATGCACTCAGCTTGGCGGGAAGAGCAAATTTACGGGCAGGGCTGCAGGAGGTGATGGCAAGGCTCTGGCTCCGAGCAGAATGGCTGCACAACTCACGTTTGACCCCCTAAAACACGCTTCATGGGTGACTTTTAAGGAGGAGGGTCTACCGTAAACTGAGGAGCTGCAGGCCTGGTCTGTCCCCGCGGTGGCTTAAGGAGCCCACTCCAGGGCTAGACACCAGCAAGAGTTCAATATCTTCATGAGTGACCTGGATGAAGGGATGGAGGGTACCACCAGCGAGTTTGCTGGTGACACAGCACTGGGAGGGGTGGCTGACACACTGCAAGGCTGTGCCGCCATCCAGTGTGACCTGGCCAGGCTGGAGAGTTGGGTGGAGAGGAACCTCATGAAGTTCAACAAGAGCAAGTGTGGGGTACTGCATATGGGGGGGAATAACCCCCTGCACCAGTACAGGTTGGGGGCTGACCTGCTGGAGAGCAGCTCTGTGAAAGGGACCTGGGAGTCCTGGGGGACAACAGGGTGGCCATGAGCCAGCAGTGTGCCCTGGTGGCCAAGAAAGCGAATGGCATCTGGGGTGCATCAAGAAGAGTGTGGCCAGCAGGTGGAGGGAGGTCATCCTCCCCCTCTGCTCTGCCCTGGTGAGGCCACATCAGGAGCGCTGTGTCCAGTTCTGGGCTCCCCAGGTGAAGAAGGAGAGGGAACTGCTGGAGAGGGCCCAGCAAAGGGCTACGGAGATGATGAGGGGACCGGAGCATCTTTCTTATGAGGAAAGGCTGAGGGAATTGGGGCTTTTTAGTCTGGAGAATAGAAGACTGAGGGGGGATCTTATCAATACTTAAAGGGGGGGCGCCAGGGGGACGGGAACAGTCTTTTCTCAGTGGTGCCCAGTGACAGGACAAGAGGTAATGGGCACAAACTTGGGCACTGGAAGTTCCACCTAAACATGAGGAGGGACATCTTTCCTGTGCGGGCAGCAGAGCGCTGGCACAGGCTGCCCAGAGAGGTGGGGGAGTCTCCCACTCGGGAGCCATTCCAAACCCGCCTGGAGGTGTCCTGTGCCACTGCTGTAGGTGCCCCTGCTCTGGCGGGGGTGGGACTGGGTGAGCTCCAGAGGGCCCTTCCAGCCCTGACCAGTCTGGGATTCTGTGCAGAGCCTTTGCACAGAGCTGTAGCTCTGCGGCTCTCCGGCTCGCCTTCCAAACCTCCTCCTCCCGCCCAACCCGCTGTGCTTATGCACAGCTTTGGTTCTCCTCCCCCCCGTTCCTCTTGCTGGTGCTGATGCGCTGGGTGGCGTCAGTTCCTGCAGTCACGGATTGCTGTCTCAAATATTTATTGCAGGACTGATCCTTCGGAGATTAATATCTCGGATGAGATATCAAAAACAACTGTGTGGAAGGCTCTCACTATGAGCACGGAAACAGTCTGAATTTGGGGAGAAAAGAGGTAAAGGATCGCGTGGGAACGTGGCCGTGCTCCTTTGTGAGCGGTGGCACGTGCCTACGGCTTTTTTTTTTTTGCCGGCAATGCCGAGCAAGCGGCGAGGGCTGCGGCACACGAACCAGCTCCTCTCTGCCGGCGCGGTCCCACGAGCGGGGCAACAGCCCCACTGATGACGCTCTCCCTCCTTTTCTCTCTCCTCCTCCCCCCCAACTCCAGTTTTCATGTTTAGGAATCTTGACTTTGAAGGAGAGGCGTGAGAACGTGACTCGGGGATGTGCCCACGCAGACATGGGCAGAAACCGCTTTTATTTTGTTTTCCAGTTGGTGGATTCCCCTTTAAGCCACGGCGATGGTTTCAGCTGTCCTTGGTGTGCTTCAGGCATTCCCTCTCTCCAGAGCAGCAAACTGAGGTGCACATGACAGTCAGTGGGAGTTCGGTGGTGTTCCGCCTCCGTGTGTTCATGTATGGGTTGTTGCCGTTTTGTAGCGGTAGACGGACTGCTGCCGCTTCATCGTTCAGTGCCATTTTTTTAATATCTCACTCCTCCTCTTCTGTTTCTCGTTTTTTTTTTTTTTTTTTTTATTCCCCCAAAATAAACTCTGAATGCTTCTGTTGTATGTGACGCATTCTCCCCTTTCTTCTTCATCGCGACCAGGTTCTCGGGTCTGGTTTGGGGTCCTGCCTTCAGTTCGCCCTTCTGTCTCTCCCTGGCAGGAGAGGGATGCCCTCCGTGGCGGGGCAGCGCGGAGCGCCCGAGCGGTTGGGCTGAGGCGAAGGAAAAGCATTTGCTCCCTGTGCTCCAGTTTTACATTGGAGTTTTTTTGGAATTTTTGTTTGTTTGTTTGTTTGTTTTTATTATAATTATTTTTCTTCCTTCGGCTCTGCCGTCAGCCTGGAAGCTGCAAAAGGCAGAAATGGCGCCTTCTCCTCCCCCGGCTGTTAAATTAATATAAGGCAGCGCTTCAGATCAAACCCCTCCAATCCACCGGGTGGTGGCGGGAGCGGCCAGGCGAGACCTGGGGCTCTGTGTCCCCGGGCTGCCCCTCCGCTGTCCCTCCGCTTTCCTTCCTTTTCCCTCCCTGGCTCTCTCTCTGTGGTGTTTTTTCCTCCTCCCCTCTCCTCGCAAAACTGCGTCTCTCTCGCAGGGTGGGATGAGCCCGGAGGCAAGTGGGAAGGTGCCTTTTCCTCCTCCTTTTTCCTGCCCCTTTGCAGGAAGAAGCTGTTGAGCAGAGATGGTTCTCGTGCTCTCTTCCCATCTCGGGGGGGTCGTTGGGCTGCGGCGTGGGGCTGCGGAGCCCAGGAGGAGAGGACAACCCCGAAGAAAAGGTCCCCATGCCGCCCTCCACCAGCAGTGGTGGGGTGGGTGCAGGGACCCTCCTGCCATCGGCTTATCCCGTCCCCTGTGGGAGCCTTTTTCTGCAGCAAACCGACCCAAAACGACAACGGCACGTTGCTGCTTCTTGCTAAATGGGGAGGGGGGAGAAAAACAGATCATCTATCAGTTTGCTCTGTAAGGATGGAAGCGGCGCATCCCCAAACAGGGCCAAAATCAGGAGGCTTTTACGGGATGGGGTTTTGCAAAGCGGCTGGTGCCAGTGCCCCACAGTGACGGTCGGAGGGGGAAGAAACTGGTTGAGCCCTTAGAAAGAGGAAAAGAAAAAGGCTCGGAGGAAGGGAAAGGTGCAGCACCGGGTTTCCTTGCTGCTGTTCCTCCAGGATGCCCGTGCACGTCCCCTCCACGCTGCCCTCCGGGCAGGACCGTGCTCGCTGCTCCGGCTCTGCCTTCCCGGATGGGAAAGGTCTCAGAGCAGGAGAGTCCCCGTCTCTCCCCCCTTCCCAAAAGAAACTTTAATTTAATCGTTACGCTGGTGACCCACAGGGGCTGTGGGGCTGGGGGGCTGTGGTACCAGCCCTGTTGCTGCCCTGCCCTTAAAATGGAATTATACACTTCTAATATAGGACAATTTGGGGTTTTTTTTCCATTTTGTTTTCCTCCCTGTAAAAGGAGGGAGTGGGGCTGAGCTTCACTCCCTCCTGGCCGGGACCGGGGCCAGAGCCTGGGATGGTTTTCAGCACGTGCCGGGCATCACTCCGGCAGAGACAGAAAGGAAGAAAATCACCCCGGAGGGAAAACGCGGCCGGTTTTGGGGCAGAGCGGGCTGAGTCCGGCTCTGCATCTCCCCCTTCCCCGGGGGCCACAAAACCTTGGCGGCTGCCTCCAAAAGTCCTTACTTAAAAAGCAAAGCAGATTTCCCCGGCGCGGCCCTCTTCTGCATTCGAAGCTCGGGGGGTTTTGCTGCTTACAGGGTGAGATTTTTTATTTATTTATATATTTATGTATTTATTTTTAATTAAATGAAAGCTGAAGTCTTGGTTAACAATGTGACTCTGAGCCACCTAAAAGGCGGCTGTAACCCCCCGGGCTGACTGTGGGACCCAGTGCTGCGCCTGTCCCCCCCTTCGTGCTCCGTAATCCCACGGCCGGCTCCGTATTTTGGGAGGATTTAATATTTCCCTGTGCAGAGGAGAATTTTACGGGGAGGAGTTGGGAGGAAAAATCCCTCTCAAAGCTGCTCCTGGAGTCGCTTTAGGAATCAAAAGAGATATCCCTGCAGTGACCCGCAATGCTTTAGTTGGCAGCAAAGCCCCTTCCCAGCGAGGCGGGACGGGGGCTGCTGTGCACTTCGGTGCCTTCAAACAGCTCCTCACATCCCCCGGGGGCCCCGCGAAAGAAGTTTCCTAAAATGATGCGCATAATAGAGATCCTTAAGCTGGGGGGAGGGGGGGGGGTAATGTAAAAAGGTAATAAAAAAGGGTGGGTTTTTAAAAATTATTTTAATCCCCCCCCCCAGTGCGCTACATGTAGAAATACAGCAATTATTTTTGTTGTGGAGATGCTGAAATAAATTTATTTTATTGTAAGAGATGACCTAGTTTGGAAACGCTCCGTGTTGTAAATAAAACTGGGGGTGGGGGAATCCCCCAAGCGAATCTGTGTTAGTTATCACTTTGAATCTTTGTGTGGTTTTGTGTTTGGTTTTAGTTTTTTTGTTTCATTGGGATTTTTTAATTTATTTTGGGTTCATTCTGTGGAACACAAATGACACAAATCCCTGTCGCCGTCGCGTGGGTCCCGTCGGTGGAGCGTCACTGTGGACTGAGGGGTTCCCCCCGCCGGAGCCGGGACTGTCGGCCCTTTTTCTCTTGTTGCCCATTGAACGTAATGGGAAAAAGAATGGAATAAACCTCTCGTTTGTCTCACTGCGCCGCTGCCGTGTCTTTGGAAGGGCGGGGAGGAGGCGGAGGGGGCTGTGGAGCTTTTTTTGGGGGGGGCTGGAGGGGATGGGGAAGTGGGCAGCACTGATTTTTAGGGGAAAGCCCATTTGCCTGGGGCTGGGGGTGGGGAACCAGCTCACTGGGAAAAGGGCTGAAATTAGTGGGCTTGGGGTTTGAAAAATTTAATGACTTAACTATGTTTTGGGTTTTAAATTTTGTGTTTGTTTTTTTTTTAATTTGGGTTCTTAAATTATGGGTTTAAATTTTGTTGTTTAATTTGGGTTTTTAAATGTTTTTCTTTTTTTTATATTTTTGGTTGTTTCTCTGTGCAAGTAATTGCAATGAGCTCTGTGTTGCAGGAGGGAGGGGACAGCGGTGTCACACGTGTCCCCTCTGCCAGACCGTGGGGTGCTCAGGGAGCTCAGAAAGGGGACTGGGGGGATGGAGGGGCCGGCGAACAACAGAAATTGAGCATTTCTTCCTCCCTACATTCTTGGGGGTATATTTTTGCCCATTTGCAATAGTTAATTAGCATTACATTAAATCCAAAGAGATTCTAGTTATCTTTCATATAGTATTTTTTTTATTCATTTCTTTCAAACCCCCCTCTGGCACAGGTCTGTGGGGTCAGGCAGGCGCAGCCCCAGTGCCCTTTTACCTAAAACTTGAGGAATTGAGTGAAAAAAGAGGGCACCTGAGCCAAGCCAGGGGTCAGAGCCTGGAAATCCCAGGGGACCGGTGGCGTGCGGGATCCCCATGCGATGCTCGGAGGCGTTGGAGACGTCAGAAACCGGCAGCCGGATTTAGGGAAGGTTTTATTATGATTTAGGGAAAGCTGCAGGATCCGCGGTGCTGTGGGAGCAGTTACAGAGAAAACTGAGCCAGAGAAATCGAGGTTTGAAGGGGCGGTCGAGCCGCGGGGGCACTTACCTTCTGCAAAGACAGCCGTTCCCCTAAAAGCAAGATCCTCTTTCCCTCCTTCGAGCTGGTTGTGGCTGAACTCTTCTCCTCACCGGTGCCTTTAAGCTGGTTAGCAGGATGCTAAAAGCTGACGGGTAGGTCACCACTACTCCTGGTTTTAGTCGGATGGGTCGTTATGAATCATTACAGCGTTTTTTAAGTGGGGCTGTTGCAAAAAATACAGTTGTTGCAGTATTTCCCACCTTACGCCTTCAGCGAGGGGCTGGTTTGGTGGTTGGGTTCGGGGTTTTTTTGTGTGTGTGGTGTTGTTGCTGTTTCTCTTTTTTATTTTTTTCCACTCTTTGGACCAAAGGAGTGACCTGTGGGTTTCCTCCTTTCAGGTGAGATGGCCCCGTGGTGCCACAGCCCATCTCGCAGGGAGGAATGATTTCTCTGCCCACGGGGCCGCCCTTTCCAACACCTTTGGTTTGAGTTGAAAAAGTTAAGAAACAAAGAAGAGGAAAAATGTAAAAGAAGCCTTTGGGTACCCAAGCACCGGCTGCTGCTTTTCGCCGAGTGAAACTCGGGTGGGAGCTCATCAGCTGGACAGACACCATCATAGACTCACGGAACGGTTTGGGCTGGAAGGGACCTTGAAGATCATCGAGTTCCACCTCCCGCCATGGGCAGGGACACCTCCCACTAGACCCAAGCCTGGTTTCATCCCCCAAGGTCAGATCTGAAACTGGGGCCGTTCCCCACCAAGTGTCAAGGACTGGCGCAGGAAGTGCAATTCCCGGGGCTCTGGTGGATTAAAGGAGCTGCTTCGGTCCCTCAAGATACCCTAAAAAAAACAGAACAGGGGCAGAATCCACCCAGTGTGAAGGAGTTACAGCAAGTTCTAGGAACTTTAAGCTGTTGGCGTAAACACACCCCTGGCTTTTCCATCATTGCTCGCCCCTTGATGATTTGCTCAGGAAGGGAAAATCCTGGGAATGGACTGACCAACATACCAATGCCTTGGAATTGCTAATAAAAGAGCTGAGGTTATTCCAACAACTTGGTCCTATACATCCAACTGACCCTGTCCATGTAGAATGGGGGTTCAGTGAATGTGGTTCTCACTGCAGTTTTTGGCAGAAGGGACCAGCGGGACCGGAAATGCCGCGATTGAGAGACGGGGAGACAGCTTGATGCAAGCAAGGTTCCGATTTATTGCTCTTAGCAATAGTTTTTTATACAGTCATACTTAGTCGTGTCTTTTACTGATTGGTCTAAACACATAATTACCTTATGCATATTGCAAAAGCTAGGCTCACGATTGGTTAGTCGCCAGGCAAACAGTTACGCTTACTCTTCTCTTTTTCTCTGCTTCTCCCTCATTCTTCTTTATCACAAGCATCCCGTTTTTGTCTAACTGTCCCAACAAGGACATGCTGTCCTTGTTTCTGATTGGTGATTAACAACTCAGGTCAGCTCTTTTGCACTTTTCCAAGGCCTGTGGTCGAGTTCCATCTTGTCCGCTTCTGTCAGGCGCGTTATGCTAGATACATATCTCAAGTCACTTCCTACATCTCCCCCTTTTTCTTTTTGCACTAACAAAACTTGACCAGCTACACGCGTAAGCAGCTTTCTAATACAAGAGAGAACACAACCCAAAACTACTAATCCAATGATAACAATAATTAATACAAGCAAAGCACTTTGTAACAACCCTTTTAACCAGCCTCCTATACCAAGCCAGTTTGCTAAGCCTTCCAGGCCAAAAAACCCAACATCTTTCTGTATCTTTTGGGAATGCTCCATGAGTTGCTGTATTTCTTTGTGTATTGAACTTGAGTTATCTTCTAAATCCATGCAACACATGCCGTCAAAATCTTCACAACCATGCCCATGAGCTAACAATAAAAAATCAATGGCCATACGATTTTGCAATACGGCATGTTGAACAGAGCTTAGACTATCGGCTAAGTCTGATAAGACTCTACTGGTGAGGTTGGCTTGTTTGACAATCCAGCAAGAAAGCGTTTCTATGTTTCTGTGAGCTCGGGCAGCGGCAACACCTGGGGTAAAAAAGGAGGCAAAGACTACTTCCCATTTGTTCCAGAGTTGAACATTATCATCACAGCTGTTACCAAGAACTTGGGTAAGGTCTCTTTTCCATCTCACTGGATTAGCTTTTTTGGGGTGATGATGTGGCAAGGCTAAACTCAGGCGACCAATCGTACATGGTCCACCTGTGGGTTTAGGAGGAATTCCGTTCCATGCTCTATTGCCACAGATAAAAAACAAACCAGAAGGTAGTTTTCTAGGGGTTACTATTCCTTCTGTAGGGTGAGTTTGATTTGTAAGTGTGTAGTTACACCACCTTTTCCAGCTAGATCGATTTCCAATTGGATACACAAAGAGATCAGCGGTTGCATTACAAAGAGGATTACGACACTCGCTAGTATTCAGGTGTAGGCAATAAGAGGCGTTCAGAGAATCTACGAGTTCTATTTCTTGCACGCCAGGGTTAATAGGGAGACTGCCAGCACAGGTTTCTAATTTTTCAAACAAGGTCCTGGTACTGTTTACTGAACAACGCGAGCGTGGCAGAGACTGGTTAAAAGCCTTCAGTGCGTCCCAGTCGGTATCATTTAGCGGTACCCCTACTAAACAGGTTAAAAAGGGTGCACTAGGGGTTGACAAACTGGCACAAAATGTGGTGGTGTTAACAGACCTACTCAAGGTTACCCATACATTTTCTCTAGGATCAAAAAGTGATGCAGGTATAAAGGCTACGGTTATAGCAATAAGGCTGATTATAACAATAAGCTTCAACATTACGCTTAATGATTCAACACAATTAAGGCGACAATTACTATTCTGAGAGCAACTTTCGTTGGCCCTTTCTTAATTTCCAAGCAAACCGCTTCTTACACTTTTCTTTTGTCTGGTTCCAGTCTTTGTTAAGGACTGACCAGATGGCAGGTACTAAATTGGACCTGCTACATTCCAAGCTGCAAACCAATATTTTTCTTGCCTGTTCGGTCACAGTCTTGACCCAATCGGTACGGCGATAAGAATATCGATCAGAATCTTGTGCCTCGTGCTCCGTAACAAGCAAGAGTCTGATTATCTCAAACTCCCTTTCCAAACAACTATCGCACCAGCGTCCTGCAAGAGTTGCCCGACGCCACCACTCTTTTTCACAAGCATAGCACATACACAAAACCCAAGGGTCACAATGTTTACATAAGACACAAGTAATCTGTTTAACAAGCAGTTCTTGATACTTATTCATGTAAGTCTATTCCGCTTAAGGTGTTTATCTCCTCGTGGTCCGTTTGTTGTCCAGGGGTCTGGTCGAGGGACTGATCCAAGGGCTGGTTTGAAGGGTGGGCAGGGTTTTCGCCAGGTGGTTGTGGGAGGGATTCACGGAAAGGTCGTACGTTCTTTGCCGGGATCCATCTAGGGCCTTTTTCTGTGGAAACACAAGCATAGACTCTGCCCCATGTAACAAGAGGATAGGGTCCTACAACTTTACCTGTTTCTGGGTCGCGGACCAGTACTGGTGGCTTAATTCGCATTTCGAGTGAAGCATTCATATTAAAATGACGGACTATCGCAGGATTGTCATCCAACAAAGAACAGTTCAAAAAATTAAAAACATATAGAGCTTTCTGTAAGCGTTCCTCGGGGGTGGTGGTTCCTACTCCCCCTTTTTGTTGTTGTAGTAGACGTTTTAAAGACTGATGAGAGCGTCCAATTAGACACTGACCTGTAGGGGAATGAGGAATACCAGTGATATGACTAATTCCCCAGGAATCAAAAAATTTTTTAATGACAGCCGAGATATAAGCAGGGCCGTTGTCTGTCTTAATTTGAAATGGGATGCCTAAAGTGGTAAAGGCACGCATTAGGTGTTTTTGAACATCGCGCGCCTTTTCTCCTGCATGGCAGGAGGCAAATAATGCACCAGAAAAGGTGTCAATTGAAGACTGAATATATCTTAGGTGGCCAGATTCTGAAAAATGGGTAACATCGGTTTGCCAGAGTTGCAAACTTTGCAATCCTCTGGGATTGACCCCTCCCGCTACAGTCGGAAAGGAGTGTTTTTGGCAATCGGGGCATACGGCAATAATGTTGGCTGCTTGTTGAGCGGTGAGGCCAAATTGTCGTTTCAGGCCTCCGGCATTCTGGTGAAAAAAGGAATGGCTGAGTTTAGCTTGTGCTACGCGATCCGGTAATACTTGCACTGGTAATGTAAGAATATCGGCTTGTCGATTTCCTTCTGCAATAAAACCAGGTAAAGAAGTGTGAGACCGAACATGCATAATAAAATAAGGATGAGAGCGAGAATCTAAAAGAGAGATAAGTTCCTGCAATAAGTTAAACAGTTCAAAATGCGAAACATCACGCAATACAGAGGCTCCAGCTCGTTCAACAATTCCTGTAACATAAGCTGAGTCAGTGATTATGTTAAGAGGTGTAGACCATTTTCGAAAAGCTCGAACAACTGCAGCTAGTTCTACTATTTGAGGAGAGCCTGGCACAGTTTCTATATCTGAGTCCCATTGTTTACGTTGATCATCCCACCATAAGATGACTGATTTGTGTGATTTTCCAGACCCATCTGTAAACACAGTAAGGGCTTGTAACGGCTGATCACTCTTTTTTGGCTTAGGTATCACTTGAAAGTTAACATTAAATAATTTATGTGGAGGCGAATGAGAGATTAGCTGACCTGCATATCCAGCTATTGCGATATTAAAGGCATCTGACTGCTGGTAGAGCCACTGTAAGTAAATTCTGGCTATGGGTAAACAAATGCAGGAAAAATCCATTCCTGATAATGTCAGCAAACGCTGCCGAGCTCGAATAATTAAAGAGGCAAACATTTCATGTTGTGTTAAGATGGTCTTTGTAGGTTGGTTTGGCAAGAAGACCCATTCAATAATTAACAGTGGGTCTGACTTTTGATAGTCCCACTGAAATATCAATGCATGAGGTTGTCGGACAGGATTTAAAATGATTAAGTGAAAGGGTAACTCAGGCGCCCAGCGATGTGCTTGCCTGTGAGTGATCGCTGTAGCAACCTTTTGTAAGGAGTCGATAGCTTCTGGAGTAAGGCTCCGAGGGGCACACAAGTCAGAGCTTCCCTTAAGTAGGTCGAACAAAGGACTAAGGTCCGCGTTGGAAATCCCCAACAAGGGGTGGACCCAATTGATTGTTCCTAGCAGTTTTTGTACATCATGCAGGTTTTTTACATCCGCCTGTATCTGCAGGGGCTGAGGAACAACGGTTTGAGCCCTTATACGCCATCCCAGATATTTCCATGGTGGTGTTTTTTGAATTTTCTCTGGTGCAATACAGAGGTCTGCCGATTTAACAGCAGCCATGACAAGGGCCACAGCTTCCTCCATAATCTCGTGTTGTTGTGCAGCCACTAAGATATCATCCATATAATGACACACTAAGACATCGGGCATCGCAACTCTGACCGGGCTAAGTACTTTAGCCACATACCATTGACATATTGTAGGGCTATTCTTCATTCCTTGTGGCAGCACAACCCACTGATATCTTTGCAATGGAGCTTGCATATTGACGCTTGGAACTGAAAAGGCAAACTTAGGAGCATCGTCTGGATGCAATGGAATGTTAAAAAAACAGTCTTTGAGATCAATAACAGTCAAATGCCAATCTCGAGGGATCATAGTAGGGGATGGGAGCCCTGGTTGTAGGGCCCCCATGTCTTCCATAGCGTCGTTAATTTTTCTAAGGTCATGGAGCAAGCGCCACTTGCCAGATTGTTTTTTAATTACAAAGATAGGTGAATTCCAGGGACTAACAGAGGGTACAATATGTCCTTTTGACAACTGTTCCATAACTAATTCTTGGAGGGCGCGAAGCTTTTCTAGCAGTAGGGGCCATTGATCAACCCAAACAGGGGTATCGATTTTCCAGGTTAATTTCAGGGTGTCGCGCGCTTCAATGACCCCACCTAAAAATGTGTTTGAATAGACATTCCCCACTGGGACAGCACATCACGCCCCCACAAGATCATAGGAACGGGTAGCACAAAGGGCTTAATGGAGGCTGTATGGCCTTCTGGGCCCTGTATCTGAATTAGCTCCAAGCTTTGGTGACTGGTCCCGGTTCCTCCGATCCCTGCTAATGTTTGAGAGACTTTAGCTAAGGGCCACTGTGGGGGCCATTTGGCCTGAGACATAACCGTAACATCGGCTCCTGTGTCAATAATTCCACTTAATACCACTTGCTGGCCCCGCGAATAAGGGTACATTGACATATAGGTCGTTTTTGTGAGATAGATTGTACCCATAAAATTTGTGGGTTCCCGGTAGATCCAAAACTCCCTTGCCTCTGTTGAAGGGTAGAGGGACTCATTTCCTTGGGAATCAATATTAATTGTGCAATGCGGCTGCCTTTCGGCACAGCGCAGGGGGGAAACGGGGTCCATGCCATGATTTTAATTTCATCAATACTATCAGCGTCAATGACACCTGGTAACACAAAAAGTCCCGTCAAGGTTGTAGATGATCTCCCTAATAATAATGCCTGCGTCTTAGGGGGCAAGGGACCCGAAATATCAGTAGACAATAAATGAACAGAGGAATCAAGTAACGTTACTGTGTGGGCGGTTGCCAAGTCCAATCCGGCGCTCCCCGCTGTTGCTGGGCAGAGACTTGAGGCATTGCCGCTTCCCTCCGCAGGGGTTGAAATGTTGGTTGCGGAACTTGTGTCTGCGCGTGCCACAGTCCCGCGCTTCGCGACCGGTTTCCCTGTAGCGGCTGTCCCTGGAAATCATACTTAGATCGACATCGGTTAGCATAATGACGCCCTTTTCGGCACCTGGGACAGATTCCAGGCGCTGGGGGTCTGGTTCCGGCATTAGTGGTTAAGCAATTCTTTTTCAGATGACCGGGTTTACCACAACCGAAACAATTTCCAGGCCCCGCGAGGCCACGCATGGCAGCGAAGGCAGAAGCCATGGCTTCAAACTTATGGTCCACCGTGCCGATCCTATTACAAGCCTCTATCATCTCTACTAGCGTGGGATTCTGATTTGGAAGAGATTTTAGAAGTTTTTTGCAATCTGCGTTAGCATTTTCAACCGCCAATTTTAACAACAAAATCTCCCGTGCTTCAGGGTTATCTATCTGTCGCTCCAAGGCTTGTTTCAACCGATCAATAAACTGCATGTAGGGCTCCCGGGGCTCCTGCTGGAGCCCCCCCTCCAATGCGATTCCCACAGAGTATATTGTGTTGGAGTTAACAACAGCTGCGCGAGAGATTTTAAGTCATGTGGAGTCATTACATAAGTATCAAAAACAGAGGATAACAAACTTGCAAAATACGGAGAAGAAAGACCGTGTTCAGTAACGGTACGGCACAATTCTTTTACTACTGGGAAAGATAATGCTTCCCACTGAGCTCCCCGTCCTTGATAGGTAACAGGGGCCACTATTGTTTTTGCAATCTCCAGCTCCCCCTCCTTTAGGGCTTGATGTCTTATGTTAGCCCACACATCGTGGGGATCGGGGGGATAAAGCTGTGGTTCCGCGTCAGGGTCCACTGGTCCTGGATCAAAAGGATCGTCCTCTGGGGGATACCCGGCTGCAGCCGCTTGTGGGGGTGCTAGAACATCGTCGTCACTTGGGCGAATTTTTCCTTGCTCTGGCTCTTCTTTATTCCCTTTCTCTTGTGCTTTTAAAGTCTCAAATATACTCCTCCTCCACGGGAGCATGCGTTGGGCTTCAGCATTCCCCCGAGTCACTGCATCCCACAATTTCACTCCAACATTATCCCATAACTCCCGCGTAAAGATAGTAGAGGCAGTAACAGTGGGAATTTTCACTTGCACCCACTTATGCCCCGAGAGATTTTTCCCATGTTTCTTAAAAAGAGCTTTCATTAGCTCATATACGTCTCTCTCTGGGGGAGACATCTGGTTCCCCATATTGCCCACAGCTCACCTCTCTACTCCGGAGGGATTTCAGGCCTCTTCCTGCTTCCTTTCAGCAGCTCATTCAAAGTTCTGTGGGACTCGCAGCATGCCACGCAGATAGGTGGTTCTTGCACCCTGGAATCACGTCGGGGTCACCAATTTGCCTCAATTGAGAGACGGGGAGACAGCTTGATGCAAGCAAGGTTCCGATTTATTGCTCTTAGCGATAGTTTTTATACAGTCATACTTAGTCGTGTCTTTTACTGATTGGTCTAAACACATAATTACCTTATGCATATTGCAAAAGCTAGGCTCACGATTGGTTAGTCGCCAGGCAAACAGTTACGCTTACTCTTCTCTTTTTCTCTGCTTCTCCCTCATTCTTCTTTATCACAAGCATCCCGTTTTTGTCTAACTGTCCCAACAAGGACATGCTGTCCTTGTTTCTGATTGGTGATTAACAACTCAGGTCAGCTCTTTTGCACTTTTCCAAGGCCTGTGGTCGAGTTCCATCTTGTCCGCTTCTGTCAGGCGCGTTATGCTAGATACATATCTCAAGCCACTTCCTACAATTCCTCAGAACCTTCCATTTCCCTAATCCAAATCCCCTTTCCTTTTTCAAATTAAATCTTAATCTTCCGGTTCCATTCATGAAGAAGGTATCCAAGGTCCAATTCAAAGCGAGGGTTCAAATTCCCTGCTCCAAAGGAGAGTTTGCTGTCTTTGGTAAAGGCAGACATGCTGTAATTGAACCCATGTTGGGGATTTTACTACAGCAGCAGGACACCGCAGCGGACACGCAGTGTCCTCAAGGGCCCGTCCAGCACAAACCAGGACACCATCAGGGGAACCCCAGACCCGAAGAGGCCCCCCTTGACCCCGTAAGTGCCTCCAGGGCGGTGCCGCCATCAAGATGTTTGTAGGCAACGTCAGATCAGAGCTGAGGGAGCGCTGGGGGTTAGCAGAGGATGAGAAAGTGCTCGAAAGCCCAGAAGTTATCACCTCTTTTTTGGACCGCGCTTACAGGAGATGCAGTTTCTCAGCCCCAGCCTGAGAAGTGAGCTGCACCAGCCAGTGAGAAACACGCTGTTGCGGGTTTGCAACCACCAGTCCCCATCTGCCACCCAGTCTGGGGTGCCAAACTCGGATTCCAAAGCCACAGGCGCAGATGCCAGCAGCCAGCTGCCTGCTCGCAAGGACCCATGCGCCAGCGCCCCGTCTCAGAGCAGCTATGACATCCTTTTGGGGAAGGACCCCATAGAGAGAACCCCGAGATCCACCAGCAACTGGAAAACTACATCCTGGAGCCCCTCTGCAAGCGCAGCACCAGCCCCTGCACTGGTGGCAGAGCAATGAGCATCGCTTCCCGGCTGCGGGGCGGCTGAGCCGGCAGTACCTCGCCATCCCCACCACTGCCCTCCTGCCAGACCAGGCCTTCGCTGCCGGGGAAAGCGCCCTGGAGAATCGGCACGCCGTCCTGGTGCCAGAGAACCTGCACCACATTCTCTTCTTGCATCAGAAATTGGATTTTTTGGAAGCGGTGCGGAACAGCAGCAAGACTCGCAGCAGGAACCCGCAGGTGGAACCCTGCTGTGGGGCAGCAGTGGTTTAAATCCACCCACAGGGCTTTTGGAGCTGCATTTCCATACCGTGCCGGGTATTTTCCCCAAACTCTCACCTCTGGGCATCGCTTTGGCAGCACCCGCAACGAGGAGCGGGCTTAGGGAGGAGGTGTGAACACACCGCTGCTTCTTTGATTTTCATTTTTTTTTACGTACAAGTGATGAGGAGCAAAAGGAGAATGTGCTGTTAATGTTAATTACCTAATCTTACTCTACTAAACCTGTTTATACTTCAGCTCCCGGGTTTCCTTGTTTTACCCGATTCCGTTTCCCGGGTGGGGATGGCTCATTGGGTGATAGAAAGATTGCCTAAATGACAATAAATTGTTATGGGTCTCTCCAACCATCACAGCACCACCAACCAAGCGGAACGAGTTTTAATTGCTTAAATTATTTACAGCACAAACAGCAAGAGCAGTCCCAGAACTTTTACATTCACCAACCCAATTTAATAAGTTAAAGAGTAAACACATAAAACCACACCTTACTCCTATCAGAAGAACACTAAAGCCTAAAACTAAGACCTAAAAGATGGCTAACGAAGACCTAAAACCTACATGGAACTATCACCTAAGGGGGAAACGCTATTAAATACAATAACTATTTCTCTGCTGTTCTCTTCCTCTTGGTCTTTCTGGAGTGGGGGCGACCTCGTGGTGGTGGATCCTCTGCAGAGCTCAGGCGCTGCCCCCTGCTAGAGGTCGGTGGGGTTTTCTAAACAGAGTAAATTGACCTCGTTGGTGGTCTGACATGAGAGTTGCCCAGTTGCCAATGCTGCCGGGATCTTCCGATCGTCCCGCGGGCGATGGCATTTCATGTGAGAGTTCCTCCCATTGACCTTCCCAAACACCCTGGAAGGGAGAAAACAAACGGGGATTTTTAATAACTTTTTTTTTATTATTTATTTCTTAGATCACATGTCATTAGTTTTATTTTGTGAATTTCTGCTATGTTTTGCTGTGTGGCACTACACAGTTTCTGCCGGTACCCCTGGCTGGGTGGGGCCTTGCTGGTTAAACAAGAGAGATTGTTGGGGATTAAAATAGGAGAATTAACAGTGCGATTGCTTAAATTTAAGGTGGATCGAAACTTGAGCAGCTTTGCTGGGCATGAGTGATGTTGCTTGGCACGAGTGACTGCAGCATGAAAGCCCTCGGGCCACAAACCGCACAAAAGAACTTTAGTGGAACCTCTTCTTAGTGAAAAAAGAGAAACGCTGGGATTCTTCCACAACTGGATGAAGCGGAGCAAGCCTGTAATTCGAGGAAAGGGCCTTCAAAGAGAGTGAGAAAGCGTTCCAGCTGAAGTCAGCAGGAGACAGAGGAGACCCAAGTGCGGATTAGATGGGAGGAGGGTGAGACTGCATGAGTAGAAACAATCCCCATTGCATTGTCGCTCCAATCAGCACAGAGGAAAAGCAGATATTAAACAAATTCAAAAATAAATTCAAAATCAGTTTAAGCCCAAAGCAGCAGGTTTCAAGAAGAAAAACGACCAGCTAACCTTCCACACTCTCTGCAGGGAAACACAGCCACATCGCCAGCGCCTCCACCCCAGCACGGAGACTCACGGGGACGGCGGGAGGGACTGCCCGTTCTGCGGGGCGTCTTTTCACAACTCTGCTTTTTCTTGGTGTTTTCCTTCGGCCCGAGCCGGCGCCTCTTCTTCGGGCTGCAAGCAGCCTGTAAAGCAGACAGCCTTTACTCATTTCTCCTTCTCCTCAGCAAGGAGGACAGCTAAAGCGAAAAAATAGCTGGAAACATCCCCAAATGGCCCAGGCAGTGAGGCGTTTATTTTTGTGCTGGGTGTAACGTGTTCTATCAGCATCAGCCTGCCCTGCTGTACTCCTCTGAACACTAAACAGTTAAAAAAACACTGAAATTCGATGGGGAGGAGGGGGTGCAAAGACAGACCTTGAAAGAAAAACCGTATAATTCCTACTGTCCTCAGTGGAACAGCACTTTCCTCCACAAAAGTCTGTACAATGGGTTTAAAGTGCAGAATTACAGAGCACTGAAGTGACGTGGTTACCCAATTTCTACCACCAGAAAACAAATAAATTCTGTGAACCTAATTCCTTTTTCCCGGCAAGGAACGTTTCGGCAACCCCCGTGCAGAGCCGGGTTACCAGCAATTCCTTTTATGAAGCATTGGGATGTTACGGAACATCCCTGAAAATCATCAGCAGCAAGTTTAACACGAAGGGGATTATTTCCCAGAGCCCGGGACGATAGGTTCATCGAGGAGCGACATCTCGCACCAACCCCCAGCAGTTTTTCTACCTTCTCTTCAGCCTCTTCCACCTCCTCCTTGTTTCCCTTCAGCTTTTCTTTGGTCCTTTCAGCTTGACCTTTGGCAAATGTGACACGTTTTTTCCAGGTGTAGTAGTATTCTACACACTGGGACACAGTCTTCGTCTGAATCTATTGGGAGAAAACCAGAAGCGATTGATGAGGGAAAGACTGCAGGAAAACATTTAGGGCACAGACCCACAACAAATCTGTCGAGTGCTGTTTGTCTGTCCCCCCTTGTCTCTGGTTCTCACAGCACAACGTATGGGAGAGATCAGGCAGAAAATGAGCCTCCTTCTTCTGAAAGGGCTGTAAAGAAGCCATGGGAGGGCAGAATTGTACATTTCACACCAGTGGTCAGCGGAACGTGTCAGTATTCTTTTAGTATTTCTGGTATTTTGCACCAGAGAGATGAAATATTCTGTGGTCATTACACATTAGGGCCAATTATGTCTTGTACTGGTGTCTTTTTAGCGTGAAGCGGCATCCCAAGAACAGGATTCCAACACACCATTCAAAAGATGACTTTTCTGGGTTAAAACTCCCCTCCACGCTAACAACCCGAGACCCGCCTCAGTCTAACGGCTTTACCTTCTTCTGTATCAGGTGAAAATTCTTCTGGTGTACAGAAAAGGCCTCTTTAAACAACTCTTCCTCGAGAGGCGTCCAAGTGTCTGTGCCTGGGAAGAAACAGAGACATGGAAACGATTAGACCACTTGCAGCCTCACAGAAACCCACACAATTTTTTCGTCACGCGTTAAAATGTCTCCTCTTTCAGACAGCAATTAGCCAACGCCGCACGGAGTTGGTAAGCACGAGCAGTTATGGCTGCTAGCAGAGCAAGCCCTGCACGCAGTAACACTGGCGTATGGGGGAAAGGAGGAGCATTGGGCGGCGTGGGGCATCACCGCACGGGACAGCGGCAGGCTGGAACACAGGGTCGAGGCATTCCCTGTGCCAAAAGACCCCCAGAACAGATTAAAATTACTATTTTCCCTGCCCCAACGAACACGAACCATTGCTCACACGTTTTTAAAAATCACTTCTTTCAATCAGAACAAAGGGAACGGCAGTACCCGCTCGCATTCCCGGAGAAGCAACAAGCTCTGCTTCCAGTTTACCTGCGTAATGATAATCAGCCAGGGGATGGGATTCAGGTCGCTGGGGTGCCCCAGACTGCAGCATCTCCAGACCCTCCTGCGGGAGTTCAGAGAACAAGACTTAGATTCCCCCTCAGGAGGGGTCAAAAGGTCAACTCTTCAGCCCACTGGAGGAAGATGGCGCTCAGTCGATGCTCAGCAACAGCGTGTCGGGGTCACCTCCGCCCACGGCAGCTGATGGGAATATTTCCTCAATCCACACTGATGTGTTTTAAGAAACCAGAACCTGTGGACATCTCTGGGAACCAAGCTGTGGCACCCCACCAGCCACCACCTCTGGGAGAAGACTGCTCACTGCTGGAGTCCTTTTGGGCTCGTCCCTGCTGCAGGCAGAGCCTCCTCGTGCAGACGCAGCAGACGCCGAGTCCTCTGCCGCACGTCAGCGGTGTGAAAGCCCTTCTTCAAAGAAGAGGGAACAAAGCTGACCCGCTCGGGGGTTCACCGGGGTCGGGCTGGAGGTGTTTGCTCAGCAAGGATCGCCCAGGGACGGTGCAGTTGTCAAGCACAGGACGTTTCTCCGGGGCAGACCTCGGGTTTTAGCTAATATTCCTTCATTCCCAGCACTGGGGGTAGGAGGACTTCTCCAAATTGTTACAGAAATGACAAGAGACAAAACAAGCTCTTATTGATACACGGGGTCTGTCACCCCACGAGACCTTAACGCAGACGGTGGCCAACAGGCAGCACACAAGAACTCTGCCCCTTTAGCAAAGGGATTCGAGCCTGCGGAAAAGAAAACTCGGGAGCGACTCTCAGCTCACCCCAGCGCTAAAGGCTGTCCTAGTCTGGTAGGAATTCAAAAATAACTGCTTCTTACCAGAGCGTCATGCAGGCAGTGCAAGGCGTGCTCCAGGTTGGGTCTTTCCTCTGGCACGATGTCGGAGCAGGCGAAGTTGAGCAGATTTGTCACTAGAAATGCAACAAAACCCAACAGAAAGTCAGTTTCCATCAAGAAAGGAGAAAAGGTGCAATCCAAGGCAGCATGCAAACAGAGCAGACAGACTGGAGACCCAGAAAAGGCACCAAAAAAAGGGCAGGTTATCCCGTATCGCTCTCTGCCTTAAGAGCAGCTTTGGCACCGGTAGCTCCAGAGACAGATCTCGCAGTTGAGGTGGGACAGCTACAAATGCCCCTGACCGTCTGTCCCGGAGGACGCGACTGACTGTGCCACCAGTTGTTATCTCTTCACTGTCCCACCACATCTGAGCACCCTCGGGCACTACCAGGCGTGAAGGCAGTAAAGAAAAGGAGGGAGAGGATCCCAATGGAAAAAAAGCTGCTGTGAAAATGCAGAGTTTTCGACCCTTAGTATCTCGGGGGGGACCTGGGAAGCAAAGAAATAAGAGAAACCTCTGTCCTGTGTTTCCGGGTTCGTTGCGATATCTCCCCAGGGCTTCCACACTAGCGATGCTCCCTCCTCCTCCTCCTCTTCCAACTGGGATCTGTCCTGGAGGTCTGGGATCTCTGCCTGAAAGTCGCTGCCAATGTTGACGTGTCTGAAATCGTTAAGGCAGAAGAGGTGAGGAAGGAGAGCTGGGAACAGCACGATAGCACGCACCCGCTTCAAAGGAGGGGACGTGTCAGGTACGGCAGTTATTTCCCAGCACAGCATCACCAACTGCCCTCTAACAACTCCCACAGCCCCTTCTTGCCACCAACAGCATTACCGTGCTGCCCTTCGAGCCCTTTTGCGCCCCATCAGGCAAGAAAATTGGATATTTCTTCCTCAAAACCCGATCAAATTGGCAAGGTTCACTCCAAGACCGACAGCCAGCAGCAGAAGAGCTGCGACCACAGGCCAAGAAGAGCGTCGGAATGTTTTGTAGAACGTGGGAGGCCGGCAACTCTCTTTATGAGGTCAGCCTGAGTGGCAAGCCCAGCCTGGGCTAGCACAGGCCATTTCTGTCCAGCACGGGGGGATCCTTTGGCCAAAAAAAAACCTTTATTACCTTCAGCAGCGCTGCGGGGCAGTGGGAGAACTGGCCAAGCCATGGGGAGAAACTCAACAGCAACATCAAGGACCGGCAGAGCCCCAGCCCCAAACCAACCACGCACCCGCCCCTCAGCCCCCTTTCCCCAGGGGTTGCGTTTATTCTGACCGCTGGGCCGGAACTCACGGCCCAATGCGGATTTTAGGGTTTTCCTTCATAACCCAAAACCCAAAGTCCCTGTCCATTCTGCCTGAAAGATATATAAAACAACACTTAAGATAGAAATCAATATTAGTTTCAAAGTTACAGATGTCAATTTTTAACCACGACACCAAAAAAGAATGACCTGCATTAAAACTCCAAAAGCGTTTTCTTTCCGTACTGCGCTGGAATTTCAGAAAAATTTTATTTCCTGCATGGAAAAATGTTTGTGTATAACAAATGGCGACCTCAGCGTTTGGAGAAAGTGAGCTCCAAAGTGCTGCAGATCCATCTCTCCATCCACAGGAGGAAGATAGCAAAGGCAGTCAAAGCTTCCCAGCACAGCATCCTTACTGCCTCCCCTTTCCTACAGCCCGGGGGATCCTCGGAGCCTTCCCACAGGGAAACAGAGGAGTGGGCAGACCACCAAGGCCGGTTGGACCAGGTAACGATTGTCACCACTTTCATTTCTTGCCAAAGAATGATGAAATTCATCCATCTGAACAAGACAGCAGGTCCCTTCCCTGCCATGGTTCCAGCGCTGGAGGAAAGGTGCCTCTCCCGAGGCCGCATTGGGACGGCACTGCTGCACAGAAGGACAGAGATTTTTAAATCTCTTTTTTTCTTCCCGGGAAAAACTTGCTTTCTCACTCAGTAAAGGACAAGCTCCCCGGGCCGGGCAGGAAGGCGGCACAGCCACGATTTACTTACAGAGAAAGGACCAGAGGGGTGTGCGGTCCCTGCGCCCAAGGAAAGCGGCCATTGCCAAAGCAGAGGGAAGGACGTGTCTCATCTTCAGCAGAGAGATCCGAGTCAGAGACTCACTCTGAAAAAAAAAAGAATTAAACATAAAATTATCTAATGACTTCCCAAACCTCAATTCAGGGCCTGCCTCTGTGATTATAATGCAATAATGGTCTTTACAGGCAGGCAGCTCACCAGGAATGAGATGGAGAGTGATCCCCGTATCCTTGGAAACCCTTCCAATGAGGCAAATCCCTGAACGCCCTCCCAGATTGTCGGTTCTTTACCTCCACGGGGAACTCGTGGCCTTTTATTGTCATATTGGGTGACCAGAACAAGCCCCGCCATTCTTTATTCCATCCTTAACAGCCTTCAGCGTTTCACTCTGGTCACCTCCCTGTCCCACTTCCGTCCCTGCACAATTTTTAAGACAGTGACTCAGAAATTAGGTCTTGTGGTTCCCATTGAAACACCCATTAATTCATACAACCAAAAGCTAGGCAAATGAAAAGGCCATGTTAAACCTCAGCCCCCAGGGAAAAGAAATGTGCCCGACGAGGTGCTAAAAGGCGCTCTGGCAAAACACCCCCCTCTCCAAACTGCAGTTTGCTCCAGGAAACTGACAAGTTTTCTTCCTCTGCGGCCTTAGCGAGGCTGTAGATTTTTCCACCCTGCAGGGAAAGAAACAATCCTCAAAAGCAGATGTCATTCTGCCTGCAAGGAAAGCTTTAAAATAGGCATTCTGCCTTTAACAAAAGAAAAAAAAACGGAACATCCGAGCTGGTTTCTCCATGAAAATAACACTTTGCACTTGCACAGCAAAGCAACGCTCATTAACCAATCTCGTAAAGCTTCGCAGGCATTAAGAAACACTCCAAGTAACACACCTGCATGCACCCTGTAAGCACACGTGCAAAGAGGAATCCCCGTTTACGCACCCCGGCTATATCAAACCGCACTATTTCCCTCACAAGCTGTGATGGAAACGGGCCACGCTCCCATTCCTCGGCTCCAGAGCTCCGGCGATGCCGGGATCATGCCGACCCTCAGCTGCTACGGGCATCAGCTCTGCTAACACCCCGCTGCCGGGTCAGTGACAGGAATCTGAGAGCAGGAAGGGGATTGTACCACCCAGGCTCCCCCAAATCCCCCGCACTTAAGAGGAATGCAAATCTCAGGCTCCCCTAAGCCAACACATTTCTCACCGTGACCGCTGCACTAACACCCAGAGCAGTTTTTAAGCAGCACGCACCAGGTTTAACCTCCACGCCTGAGAAAGTCCCTGTCCTGAGGGCTGCCGGTCCCCTCGGCCCAATGCAGGAGGCAGCAGCAAACCCCTCCAGACAGGGCAAGAGGTGCTTGTAAGAGTGACATCCAGCTAATAACCAAAAAGCACTTAAACCAACCCCAAACTTTGGAGACATTTAGTCTCGGGCCAGCAGCAGCATGTTGCTCAGTAAGGCACGCTTCCACGACTCCCCTCAATTAACCGTCACCTCCAGAGCCCCATCTCTGAAGGTGAGAAGTTCCTTTAGGTTGACTCTTGACGTCCCTTTCCCTCCCACAGGCAACGAGACCCCAAGTATTGCCACTTGAGAGTGCAGTTCCCCTTCCACGGGCACCCAGCTCGCTCTGCAGTTTTGGATTATCACCGACCTCTGTGCCAGCTCCACCAAGAAGCCAGGTGAGAGGCTCCGAATCACGTTACTAAAGATCCCAAGGCTTGAACTTGTTCCATTTATTTCTAAACCTTTGGCCCTGGATCAATGAGTTCATTGTTTTCAGGGAGTTCCAGATGTAAGCGCTGAGTACTGTTATTGGTGAATCCAGAACTGTCAACAGTGATAAAAAACAGAGTGCAGGAAGACAGTAAGGCCTCCGAGTCCCAAACTCAAATAACAAATGGCTAAAAGGGAAGGAGGAGCACACAGACATACTCGAATCCTGCTGAAAATAGTCAGCCATGGCCAACAGGAGCCGAGGAGGCAGTGGCCGTGGCCACCTGGCTCGGGGGAGCCGCGCAGCTCAGCACGTATTTCGAGAGCTTTTCAGAACAAGTAATAAAAGCTTGACAGCAGCAGGGAGTGCGGGAGTCGCGGCAGCAGTTGCATCGATAAGCAATCTGTGCAACAGTTCCTAAAACAGGGGCTGCCCACAATCAGAAGTTGACTCTTTGATACAAACTCCCTCCACACCAGTCATCACACAGGGGAAAAAAAACAACCAAGCTATTGTAGGGCTCAGTATTACCCATTTCTCTGCAGCTGGACAGAAATACACACTTCTGAGGCTTTTCCCACACTGGAAAATTCAAAGCATTAGTACTAATAAAAAGACTTCTTTTTCTAACGCCTCTGTTGGAGGCCTCCGGCCCGTGGTCTGCAACGAGCAAATATCCACACAAAAACAAGCCCCAAAAGTCCCACAAAGCTGCTCTACCTCTTACAGTTTATTGCTGGGGTCCCCACCAACACCTAAACCCACATCCGACCCCCCCCACGGTACATCCTTTGCCATTTTGAACTTTGCTGCAAAACATTTTACCATTTTTCCACTCCTCTTTCTTGGGAAAAGACAGAGGGAGCGAGACAACTCCAAACCGCTGTTTTATTTGATCTGCAGCAATTTGACAACCCCAGCACTTCCCGCTGGATTAGGCTTTGGGAAACAATTCAAGGGTCCCCAGCCACGAGTAAGGAACGAGCCGTTACTAACTGGCGAATCAGTAGAAACAGCAGCCCCAATCATTAGGAGAAAGTCTCATTTTTCAGTCATGGATTTTCACGGGTTTTGTTTTCAGGCCACCCAAACAGGGCGCGCTTTTAGAGCCATCAGCAATTAAGTTCTCCGTCCCCTCCAGAAAAGCCTTTTCCTAAAGGCGCTCTCCTCCCAAGGGCAGACCCACAAAAAGAAGCCCTCTCTGCTTAATCCATTTCACAGAGAATTTGAAATGCAAACAAGAATTAAACAGGACGTCTTTTCCCCGCTTCAGGGAAAGCCACTAATATAGACCTTGGCAACATATTTAGCAAATCTATCATTGTAATGCCTTTGCATTGCCCATTTCCACCTGGAGAGCAGGCTGAAAGGACTCATAAAAAAACCTCAAACCAACCACAAAACATATTCCTGTCTAGGGGGTAATTTTATGAAACGATTTGAACACCTTAACGATTTGAACATCTTTTTACAGGTACAAGGCAACAAGAAACATTCTCGAGGTGAAAAAAAAACAAACCACCTATTCACCTCTTTACCCCAAAGATCTTTTCACCACACGGATTCCACCACCAATACACAGCTGCTAAATATCCCCGGCTGCTGCCGATCCGTAAGAAACCCTTCAAAATACAAGAGAACGCTGAGCCCAGCGCGCTGACGGTGCTGCCAGGGCTGTGAGTCGGAGCCCCTGAGGACGGAGTCGCAGCCCCTGAGGTTGAAATCAGCCCCACACTTAGGCACAACCCGGGGTTTTAAGCCTCACTACAAACCAGCCCCCCGCTTTTCAAGAAAAACAGGGAGATTCACCTCAAAATAAACCACGTTCTCGACGCCAAAGGGGCGCTGGTCCATGGCCGCCGCCGCCCTTAGGGCCAGTTCCATGGGGCTTCGCTTGACCTGGAGCAGAACTCGCGGGCGTGAGGACAACGAGCCCCCTACACAAAATCTGAAAAAAAGGAAAAGTTCAATAAGATTTGCTGTTACTCACCCACCAAAGCCTAACCACTACAACTGGCCCTTTCACAACCATGCCTGATGGCAGAAGAAAACTGAAATATCCCAATTCCCGCTTCAAACACAAGGCGTGGAGCTGCCCAGACCCCACGTGTGGGCTGGGAAGACAGGGGGCTCTTCTCAAAACCCGCAGGAAGAGAAAGGGCAGGAGTGTTTTCCCAGCCCTGGAAGAGCTGTGGGGAGAAGGTGGGAGGGAGGAAAAGGCTGCCCAGGAGTGGGGTAGGGGGAAGGAGAGGGCTCCATCCATGGGGGAAACGCCGTTCCTGGCCACACAGGCGGCTGTGGGACCACCCTGGGGATGGATTTGGGGGCTCTCCCTGAGGGAAACACTGCTCCCAGCCATGCAGGAGGCTGTGGGACCACCCTGGGGATAGGTTTGGGGATGAGGGGGGATCTATCCCTGAGGGAATCACTGCTCCCAGCCATGCAGGAGGCTGTAGGGCAATGACAGAGATGGATTTGGGGGCTCTCCCTGAGGGAAACCCCATTCCCGGACACACAGGAAGCTGTGGAGCCGCCCAGGGGACAGATTTGGGGGCTCTCCCTGAGGAGAGCCTGTGGGGAGGAGGGAGGCGGGGGCCGCCCCAGGGCCGGGGCCACTCCTGGAAGGGGAGGGGGGGATCTCCAGCCGCCTACGCGGGGCTGCCCGAAGCCTGAGGAGATGAAAAGAAGAGGAAAAAAGAGGAAAATTCCCTCCCCGCCATCGCCTCAGAGCCCCGGCCGTCCCCGCCGCGCCTCATGGCGGCTGTGTGCGGTGTCACCTGAGCGGGGGGCGGGGGCTGAGGCAGGAAAAGGCGGGAGGGGGAGGGAAGGTCCATTTTGAATGGGAGGAGAGGGGAAGGGGGGGCGAAAGATGGGGGGAGGGGGAGGGGGAGGGGAGGAGAGAGGATGGTGGGGGGGGTGGGAGCGAGTGTGTGAGGGGAATAGGTGTTGCGTGAGGGGGGAGTGAGGGGGGAATGGCTTTTCGGGAGAGGAGGTTTGCAGGGCTGTGAGGTGCCTGTGAGAGAGGAGGCCCCGGAGGGAGGTGAGTGGAAAGGGCTGTGTGTGGAAAGAAAAGCTTTAAGGACAGGCTGGGCTGGGGAAAGGTGGTGGGCCCCGAGGGAGGGCTTGGGGACCGGGGCTAGAAGCGTGGGTTTGGGGCAAAACTCTGGGAAAGAAACTGCAGGAAAGGGCCAATCTGAGTATACAGTTTTAGCGAAGCTTCAAGCAAAGGGTGACCAAAGGTGCCTCTTGCCCTTTTGTGGGCTGGTTCTGTCTAAATTATTCATGCGAGTGGACTTTTGCCACACGGGATGGGAACGTTCGCTTCCCGGGATAGCTGATGCCCCTGGATAACCACTGCCCGCGAAGCACTGCGAAACCCCGCGTTCAAAAATGAGAACAAAGGCCGGGTTTTGCCTCTCGGAAGGATCTCTAAGCACCGTCTCCACGTTATTTTCAGTACCTTTCTGGTTGTTTTCTTTCCCCCCATCCCCGCGATGTCCGTCGGGGGGGCTGGCGGAGCTCTGCAGGCGGACGTCCGTCTCATTTTGGAGAAGGCTGGGCTGGTTTCGGGCGGTCCCGGCTGATTTTGGGGAGGGCAGGGATGGTTTCGAACTCGCAGTGCCCGGTGCGGGGCTGCGGCGGGGCCCGGCCCCCTCGTTCTCCTCGGCGCGGCCCCGCCCCTCTCGCCCGCTTTCGCCGCGGCGACGCTGGGGGGCGTGGCCCGGGTTTGCCCTTCGGCGCGTGCGCGGTTGGGCGGACGCGAAGGAGAACGTTTCCGGTGTGCGTCGGCGGTCGGTACCGGGAGAGACGGGGGGGACCGGGGCCGAGGAGAGCAGGAGCGGGAGAAGGAGAGTGGGCGGGCGGGGCGGCGGCGGCGGCAGGAGCGGTGGTGCGGAGGTGTCCAGGGCCAGTTCGGGGGATTGTGGGTTGAAGGGACCGGGCTGGGGGGCTCGGGGGGTGGCCTGGGCCTTTTTGGGGGGGGCAGAGCCGAGTGGGGGGTCCCCGGGGAGGACAGGGCCGATTCAGGCTCCCCCGTCCCCCGCTGCCGCCCCCTCACCCCCCGCTCGCTCCCCGCAGGTGGCGGCAGCCCCGGCCGCAGCGCAGGGTGCCCGGGGCCGGCCTGTCCGGGCGCTTGGCTCCGCTCTGGGCTCCGCTCTCAGCCCCCCCCGGCAGGTCAGCCCGGCCGTGCCCCCTTCGCCCGCCTCCAGCCCACGGCCGAGTCCCCCCAGGTACCCCCGAGATGGGTCGGGGGGTGTCAGCGCTGGGCCCCCTGAAGCGGGGGTGGGTGGTGGGCACGGGCATTGCTGGGAGCCCGTGGGCAGCCCTGGGACCCCCTTAAAGCCCACGGAGAGCCCCGGGGCCCCCTTGTCTCCCCCAGAGCCGACGGGGAGCCGTAGCTGTGGAGTCAGCTTAAGGAGTCTGCCCTAAGGACTGCTGCTTTTTGGAGCGTTGGGGGAGGGGGAGGGTTGTCGGTGTGGGGAGTGGAGGTGTGTGGGAGGAGTCCCGTGTCTTTGGGAGCTTTGGGGATGTTGGGCAGATTTGGGGAAGTGGGGGAGGGGTCCCCTCCTTTGGAGCTCCCTGGTTCTTTTCTTCCAAACTGTGGGAGGCAGCGGGCAACGGGGGAAGGCAATAGAGTGGGTTGCTGTACTTCAGTCCTGGGTTGAGAGTCAGCGACTCTGCTCCCTTGCTGCTCAGCAGACTCTTAGCTCCGTGGGGCTGTTTCTCCAGGCAGGCTACGACTACAGAAATGGCCCCACTTCCTCGGAAGAGTTGTCAGCGGTGACGCCTCCTGTGAACGTACTGCCTGACGTTGGATAGACCTGGCACCACGCAGCAGCTCAGAGCTCCACAGCGTATGCTACCACACTCAGTCCCGTCCCCTACCTGGGAACCCACTCTTTCTCGGTCCCTGCTGGCAGCTCCCGTGGAGGCTCCTGGCCCAGGACCGGCCCCGGTTTCCCCACTGCTCCACCAGCAGCCATGGGAGAGCTGGGGTGTCCTGAGTGTGTGAGCACCACTAGCTCTGTTGCTGCACTGGGCCAGGCCTCCAGGAAGTGGTAGAGGGAGCTCTGAGAAGAGAAGCTGCTCCTCAACAGGCTGCTGCAGTCCTCTGAGTTGGCCAGCGAGCACAGGCTGCAGGGTGCAGCCGCGCAACCGTGGGGTGCCCGCCGTGGGAAATGTTAAAGAAATAAAATGTTGGTCTCTATCCCTGGTGCTGTGGTTCCTCCTCCCATCCCGCGGCTGGGGCTGTGCCCCCCTCAGTGCCCGACCCAGTGGGACAGGCTGGCACTGCTGGCACCCACCAACCTGGGGGGGTGGTGTCGGGGGAGCTGGGTGGGCTGGAGAAAGGGAGGAAGCACCTCTTGCAACCAGCTGGGCCCTCTCCAGACACAAAAGCCTCCCCAGAGGCACCAGAGGGGACCCCCAGATCCTTGAAGGGCTGCCCCAGACACCCTCTGGCCTGCAAGAGTCCCCCCCCAGGACCCCATAAGGGCCGCCCAGGACCCCTTACGGACACCCCAGTGGCGTCCCAAATCTGGGTTCTTTACCTGCTGGGCAAGCCAGTAACACACTGTGTGGGAGCAGCCAGCCAAGCCGGTTTCAGAGCACCAGAGGTGAGAGGCAGGGAGCTGCCATCCCACTCAGCTCCATCCCCGCCGTGCCTTGGCTGTGCAGAGAGAACTTGGGGGCAGCTGCAAAACAGCTCAGCCCGGGCTTATCTCCAGATGGCACAGAACAACCAAAACCAAATGGCCCTTAACAATCAAAATGCCCCGAGTCCCATCCCACCGCTCTTCCCGTGACGTTGAGCGCCGGACATCACAAATTGGCAACAGAGACTTTGCTATGGCACCACCAGAGGGAAATATCCCAGACAGTGTAATCCACTCGGGCATAATCCTGCACCCTCACTGAGTCAGGAAATATAAACCGCAGGGTCTGGGGAGACAAATGGGGAATCCTCCAAGGATACAGCTGGCCCCTCGGAGATCCGTCCCCCCCATCCAGGACGCTGGAGGGGAGCATTTACAGCCGAGCATGGCCTTTCCTTTAACCTCTAGAAAAGCCGGCTTGTGCTAAAAAACAAATGTTCCCCTCCCGCCCCGGGCCCCTCTGAAATTAATTAAATAAATAAATAAATAAAATCCTTACAAAACTTAAAAATCGCCGTTAGTTTCGTTAGTGTTACATTAATTCTAAAAACTGATGAGCCGCTGCGCTGTGTGCCGCAGCCCAACCTCCCCTCCTCAATGCTGGGCGAGCTCCTCTGGCCGTGCCTGGGATGAAAAATGGGTGGCTTTTAGGAAATAAAAAATAAAATAAAAAAAAGAATAATGAAACCTCTCTTTCTCTCTCTCTCTGCCTGTGTTAGTCCAACTAAAGGGATAGCGTCGGGAGGCGAGGGAGGAGGAAGGGGGAGGCTGTGGGATGGAGAGAGCCCTCCCCGTACCCCTCGGCTGTGCATCCTCGCAGCGCCGCGGGGAATGGGGGGGGTGGGGTGTTTGGGGGGTCTTTGGTTTGCACAGGGTGGCCGTGGTGGGGGCTCAGCCCCATCCTTACAGTGCTGGGGCGCACGGGGCTACCAGGCACAGGGTCCCTCCCCCAGTGAGGTGCTTTGGTGCGTTGAGGTGTTAGATGGGGTGGCACCAGCCCATGCCCGCCCCGGGAGGGGGGACACCACCTCTCCGGTGGCACTGGATGGGTGGGAGGGAGGGAGGGAGCAGAGCTGTGGGAGCCATGGAGAAAGGCGTGGGGGTGTCCCTCATCGTGGCAGCCCCCAGCAGCCCTACCCCGCCACACGGCCACCCCAAGGACACCCAAGCCCCATCTTGGTCCTCTCCCTCTTGGGTGATGCCCTTCCACCCACCCCGGAGGTGCGCTCCTCTCCTGCGGGGGGGACGCCCAGCGCTCGCCTGGCTAGAGAAGCACCAGGGGGGGTGGTTAGGGGTCATCTGAGCTTCCCAGTTACACGGGCGTAATTAGTGCACCATTAATAACCATTAGTAACCACTTTGGCTCTGCTAACCAACTGCGGCGAGGCCCCCACCCCGCTTTAGCGCAGGCTTTGTGATGCCAACACCTCCCTGAGCCACTGGGTAAAGCGACGCCTGGCAAAAAAACACCACCCCCCAAAAATACCCCACACCACACCCCCCACTCCCCATCCACCCCTTCTCTCCTCATCACAGCCATGGGGCAAACTGCCCCCCCGCCCCCCCCCCCCCCCCCCAAATCTCAGCTTGGCCGTTGTTATATGTTGATCTCACAAAATTGACGTGAGACAGAGTCAATTAAAATTTGGAGTATTTATTAGCAAGCAGCAGCAAGCAAAACAGCGCTGGGCAGCCCGGGAGTCTCACTCCACCGACGGCGCGCGCCCAATGCAGCGGCCTTCTCAAATATATATATGGTACTTTTTACATAATCATAAGATCTCTTAATACGGCTATACATATGCATAACCTATCCCCGCTTCGTATTAAAATTAGCTTTAAGAAGTCATTTTCATAAACTCCTCCTAACTGCGCTTGCGCAATGCTTTGTGGTGGTGGTCGCTGAGGGTCTTGAGGATGAAGGCTGCAAATTCTTCTTCATCACTTCAAGTAACCTTTCGTCCCCACGCAGACTCAGTTTTTCTTTTTTTGTCTCTGTCCAGACTGCAGGGTTGGTTTCAGCCGCTTTTCGAGGCCTTCTTTTATTCGTTATCAGGAGCTGTCCTTGGCAATGCCTCAAGACTTCTTGCTTCGTCCATTTTTTATCAGGCCTGTCTTTTAGGTTATGAATTACTACTAGTTAATTAGTACTATATCTTTGACTTAGTCCCCCCCTTTTTCTAAAGAGCTAGTAAATTCTATAAGGATTCTTCATCTAACATTTTCTCAAAGTATTTATCCAAGTGCTATAGGTATCTCTAAAACTCTGGCAGTACTAAACAAACACCTTTAAAATTCCACAAATTAATATCTTAAACACTAGTATTGCCAGTGGTCTTGGGGTGAAGGCTCCTTTCCTTCAAGTCTTTTCACAATTTATTATACTTTGTCTACATAACTTGACCTTGCGGCTTAGCCTTGCCTGCACAATCATGCATATCCTGTTTACACAGTAAAATGTTGGCCATCTTGCCACCTCTTGTTAAGCAGTTGCCTTCTTGTGGAAATGTAAGTTTTTAGGTTTGGTGAACAAACGATACTGAGTTTATCACAGCGGGGCTCGTCCTCCTTTTTGTCTCGCCTCTTCCTTATCGTCAGAGAATCTTAGAACGGTTTAGGTTGGAGAAACCTTAAAGATCATGTACTTCCTACTCCCTACCATGGGCCGGGACACCTTCTACTAGACCAGGTTGCTCAAAGCCCCATCCAACCTCGCATTGAACACCTCCAGGGATGGGGCAGCCACAGCTTCTCTGGGCAACCTGGGCCAGTGCCTCACCACCCTCAGAGTGCAAAATTTCTTCCTAATATCTAGTCTAAATCTCCCCTCTTCTAGTTTGAAGCCATTCCCCCTCATCCTGTCAGTACATGCCCTTGTCAAAAGTCCTTTTCCAGCCTTCTTGTAGGCGCCCTTCAGATACTGGAAAGCTGCTATAAGGTCTCCCTGGAGCCTTCTCTTCCCCAGGTTGAACAAGCCCAACTCTCTCAGCGTGTCCTCACAGGAGAGGTGCTCCAGCCCTCGGATCATCTTCGTGCCCTCCTCTGGACTTGCTCCAAGAGGTCGATGTCCATGTTTAGGGCTCCAAAGCTGAAGTCTCCAAAGAGTCCATGTGGGGTCTCATGAGAGCAGAGTAGAGGGGCAGAATCACCTCCCTTGATCTGCTGGCCATGATTCTTTTGATGCAGCCCAGGATGCGGTTGGCCTTCTGGGCTGTAAGTGCCCATTGCTGTCTTGTGCTGAGCTTCTCATCCACCAACACCCCCAAGTACTTCTCCTCAGGGCTGCTCTCAATCCGTTCTCTGCCCAGTGTCTCTTTGTGCTTGAATTGCCCTGACCGTCGTGCGGGTCCTTGCACTTGGCCTTGTTGAACTTCATGAGGTTTGCACAGGCCCACTTCTCCAGCCTGTCCAGGTCCCTCTGTGTGGCATCTCTGCCCTCCAGTGTGTTGTCCACTCCACACAACTTGCTGTGGTCGTAAAACTTGCTGAAGGTTCATGTGATCCCACCATCCATGTCACTGACAAAGATGTTAAACTGTACTAGTCCCAGTACTGACCCCTGAGGAACAGCACTCATCACTGCTTGCTACTTGGACATGGAGCTGTGGACTGCAACTCTTTGAATTGTGACTGTCCATCCAGTTCCTTATCCTCTGTCCATTGGTCAAATCCATGTCTGTCCCGTTTTGAAACAAGGATGTCATGTGGGACAGTGTCAAATGCTTTGCACAAGTCCAGGTAGATGACGTATTGCTCTCCCCTGATCCACCAATGCTGTAACGCTGTCATAGAAAGCCACCAAATTTGTCAGGCAGGATTTTCCCTTAGTGGAGCTGTGTTGGCTGTCACCAATCACCTCCTTATTTTCCATGTGCCTTAGCAGAGTTTCCAGGAGGATCTGCTCCATGATCTTGCCAGGCACAGAGGTGAGACTGACCGGCCTGTAGTTCCCCGGGTCTTCTTTTCTACCCTTTTTAAAAACGGGGGTTATGTTTCCCCTTTTCCAGTCAATGGAAACTTCACCACACTGCCACGACTTCTCCAATATGATGGATAGTGGCTTAGCAACTCCATCTGCCAGTTCCTCAGGACCCATGGATGAATTTCATCAGGTCCCACGGACTTGTGCACCTTCAGGTTCCTCAGCTGGTCTCGAACCTGGTCTTCTCCTACAGTGGGTGGTTCCTCATTCTCCCAGTCCCTGCCTTTGCCTTCTGCAACTTGGGCAGTGTGATCAGAGCCCCTCTCAGTGAAGACCGAGGCAAGAAAGTTGTTGAGTATCTCAGCCTTCTCCATGTCCCGGGTGGCCAGGTCTCCCGTTCCCTTCTGGAGTGGGCCCACATTTTCCCCAGTCTTCCTTTCGCCTCCCATATATACCTATAGAAGGCTTTCTTGTTGCCCCTGACACCCTGGGCCAGATTTACCTCTATCTGGGCTTTAGCTTGCCTAACCTGATCCCTGGCTGCTCAGACAATTTCTCTGTATACCTCCCAGGCTACCTGGCCTTGTTTCCACCCTCTGCAGGCTCCCTTTTCCTGTTTGAGATTGTCCAGGAGCTCCTTGTTCATCCACGCAGGCCTCCAGGTGTTTTTCGCCTGACACCCTCTTTGTCAGGATGCATCGCTCCTGAGCTTGGAGGAGGTCGTCCTTGCATATAAGCCAGCTGTCTTGGGTCCCTCTTCCTTCCAGGGCTTTATCCCACTGTGCTGCATCAAGCAGATCCCTGAAGAGGCCAAAGTCTGCTTTCTGGTCCTTCTCCCCATCAGCTTAACCTGAATGACCAGGTGTCACTGTGCTCTGGGATTGCCCTGGCATTGCCAGCTTTCTTTGCCAAACACTGGGAGCTACTGCTTGCGACTTCCAAGAGAGGTGGATGCCTGTCACACAGTAAGGGTTCTTTGGGTATCGGGCGATAAAACAGCAATGGTCTATGGACCAAGTCTGATAACCTTATTATAGTAATATAAGTTCACAATCAATATAATTAAGACTGAGCGGAGCTCAAACAATCTAGGCATGAGTGAAAGTGAGAAGGGGAAACCTCACTTGCCATGTAGGCAACATACAACGGTGTTAACAATTAAACTTACCCACTTTTGAGCAACAGTCGGGGAAACTGTTGATTATTCATATTCTCCATCATAATGTAAGGGTATCTCCTTCGCTGGGCAGTAGCTGTGGACCAGGCAACAAGAGCTGCCCGGAGTCAGCGTTGGGGTGCCTTTCTTATGGGATTGCCCCTTCTCTGTTCAGTCTTATTATGGTCAACTGGTTGACCAAGACATGTCCTTTACGTACACAGCTGGATGTGTCTCAAAAGGGTTGGTGATCCACAAGTAGTTCTATGGGGATGGTCACCAGTTTCTGTGTGCGAGTGGGTCCGTGCAGCTATGGTGAGCAGTGCAAGCACGGTATGTAAGCGCTTTCCACTGTCCCATGCCATACCCAAGGTCGTACCAAGTGTGTGTCGCCACACTCCCCGCCTGATGGCATGGGTAATGGCGTGATCCAGTGGTTGGGTGGCAGCCCTGCAGGGAGAGGCTGTGAGCCTCTCTGGCATCTACACGTGCGAAATGGCTGGGTGTGAAGGGAGAGATGGTGGAGGAGGAGGAGGACTTTCCCAAGCGAGGGGCAAACGTGAGATTAATCACTGTCTGTGTTCGATCGTTTGGTTCTATGGCATAAGGCAAAGCAACACTTAATCACAATCCAAACAAAACTTAGTAACAGGATCAAGAATATTACAATAATAAGAGTTTCCATTGACATTTTTTGCAAATGCTCATTGACATTTTTTGCACGAAACTGCTCAGAAAGTGAAAATCTGCCTCCTTGTTGCAGGGTAAGCATATCGAGTACTAGATGATGTTCTTCTGCTCTCAAAGCTAAAGAAGAGTGTTCCTGTTGCAAGGCTACAGTGGCGTCTGCTGTGCCATTGTCTGTGCCTTCCATGGTAGCGGAGAGATTTCTGAGAGCTCTTTCTAGCTTGTTTGCCCTGAGTCCGGGAATTAAGCTTCTGATTAAAAGTCTCCACCCACAATCTCGGGGGATTCCTCATATACAGGGATGAAGAGGTGGAGTGTCAGATGTACACATGTGGCATGGGCTGCGTTCACCCCCACGCCTCCCACTGCAGGAATGACCGCAGGCAGACACACTGTGAACCAAACATCAAACCTTTAATGAATTAAGAAAGAGAGAGAGATGTGGGAGAGGTCTGGGGTTGGAGTGGGTGGGTGCGGGTCACATGCGGTGGGGATCCGTGCTCCATGCCTTCTCTATCAGCCCATGAAGAGCGGCTGGGGGGGGTGGGCCACTTTGCCCCCCTGCATCCCCCAGGGTTCTGGGTCGCTTGGTGGCCATGGTGTTGCCATCAGATGCCCTCTGCTTGTTGCTGCCCATGTGCTGCCTGCTGCTGCCCACTGCGGCACCGTCCTGCTCCGGTGTCCCCTCCCACAGGGGTTTGGAGTGTTTTTCCACCTGGCACACCACCGTCTTCTTCCTCTTCTTGGGTGGGATGTTGTCCCATGGGGAGGTCTCTTGCGTCCTGGGGGTGCCGTGTGGCGTGGGGCGCTTGGCCTGCTTGCCACCCACCTCTCCCGATCTAGGCACAGCCTGGCAGGAGACAATGGCTGGTGGCAGCAGCGAGCAGGTCAAAACCTCACGGGGCTGCCTCCTCAGCGGCTCCTTCAACAGTTGGGCCATGCGGGGTGGCCAGTGCTGGGGGACAGCCGGGGGTCTGGCCAGGGTTCTTGGCAGCAGGTGACGGAGGGTTCTCAGCAGGGGACTCTCTGGAGGACCCTTCAGGGGATCCTTCCAGGGACTCTTCACAGGACTGTCCTTTAAAGTCTTCTCTGAACTCTCCGCAGAGCTCCTCTTGGAAGTCTCCAAAGGACTCGGTGTCAGCCAGGTGGGAAGGTCTGCCGCCACCCCACCCTGCTTCCCCTTGGGGTCCTGCAAGGGGGTGTCTGGCACTCCCCAGAAAGGGTCATTATCTCCAAGCATTGCTTGCACCAGGCAGTCCTTGGAGCAGTCACCCTCCACCCTAGGCTCCAAGAAGTCCTGGACTTTGTTAAAGGAGGTGGAGCAGGCAAAGCTGTCGGGGTCATCAGGGAAGGTGTTTTTGCCAACCGCCAGCATCACCGCCACCACTAGCTCCTTGTTGCAGCCGCCCTCTGCCCTGTGCTCCAAGAGTTGGGGAGGCTTGTTGAGGGAGGTGGTCAATGTTCTTTCACAACATCTCTTTATTCATCTCCTTCATGATGACCAACCGTGGCCTCTACGGCCAAGGGAGCACCAAAGTGGTCTTCAGCGCCAGACAATGGCCTGGAGGTGGTCCCCTCGCCCACCGGCTGGACCAAACCAGGGGTGTCCATGGAGGGACAGCTTTGCTGGTTTTGCTGCCTCAGGCTCTGTGGTGGCCGTTGGAGGGCCCCGTAGGTGGGCTCCTCGAGCAGGCTGACTCGGAGCTCGTTGCTGATAATACAGCTATTACAGGCATTATGAAGGCCGAGGCTTCCTGAGGATGGGAGGACTTGGCCTTCACCGCCTTCAGCGCTGCGCGTTTGGTGAGGTTTTTCTCCACTATTCCTTCTCCTTCTCTTCCTCCTTCTCCTTCTCTTCCTTCTTCTCCTCGTCCTTCTCCTTCTCCTCCTCTTTCTCCTCTTTCTCTTCCTCCTTCTCTTCCTCCTTCTCCTCCTCCTCTTCCTTGTCCTCCTCTTTCTCCTCCTTCTCTTCCTCCTTCTCCTTCTCTTCCTCCTTCTCCTCCTCTTTCTCTTGTTCTTCCTCCTCCGTAGTGCTGAGTTTTTGCTGCCTGCTCTTGGCTCTGCTTCTGTGCTTGTCCTTTGGGCATGGCTTTGCCCTTGGGTTGGCTGGTCACAGGCTGGTTTATGGCGGAGGAGACCCTTGGGACCACCAACCGCCACCTGGAAGGACACAAAGGGAGAGGTCTACCTGAGGATGCAATGGGTCTGGGGCCGCTTTCTGCCCCTCCCCATGAGCCATGTGCCTCCTCACATAGCCACCAGCAGGTCGGCTGAGGAAACCCCCTGTGCCGGGACCCTCATCTGACACACAGCTGTCCCCATGTCCCCAGACCACGCTGGGGCTCTCCTGAAGAGCTGGAGAACAACCAGCCCTGTGAAACGGGGGTGTTCCCAGCAGCCCCATCCCACCCCTCCAGGTGCTGCCTTCACCACTGTTGGGTGGTGATGGCCAAGGAGTGTTCAGGGCTGGGGAATGGGCTCTTGCTGGGTCAGAAAATCATGGAATGGTTTGGGTTGGAAGGGACATTTAGAGGTCCATGTAGTCCAACATCCCCCGCCGTCATCGGCAGGGCCACCTTCCAGTAGACCAGGTTGGTTCCAGCCCCATCCAACCTGACCTTGAACACCTCCAGTCAGGCTGATGGAACGGTTTGGGTGGGAAGGGACCTTTGAAGGTCCACGTAGTCCAACACCCATGCCATGAGCAGGGAGGTCTTCAGCCAGATCAGGTTGCTCAAAGCCCCATCCAACCTGGCCTGGAACGTCTCCGGGGATGGGGCATCTGCCACCTCTCCGGGGAAAATGGCCCCATGCGGCCGCCCGCCCTGAGCCTTCAGCCTCACCTGGCCAGAGACCTTGTCCTCTTCCTCTTCTGTGGCCCTGAGATTTCCCTGAACTGTGACGTTTCGGTTTGAGTCAGGCTCGGAACCAGCAGGAAAGGGAAAACCAGGAAACCTCACTGGAACCAGAAAGGAGACACCTCCTCAGAAGAGCATCGCTGTGACGCAGGGGGTGCTCAGGCCTCTTCCCAAAATGTCCGAGGGGTGGACATTCTGCCCCTCTCGCAGCCCCATCGTGTCCTCCCCAACACCAGCACCATTTCCAATTTCTGATTTCATCATCATCATCATGGTCAGGAAGGAGGAGCCGGGTGATGCCGGGGAGGGGACAGGGACTAATTTTTTGGGGGTAGGTGTCATTTCTGAGGGGAAGAGGGGGAGAAGGCCTTGGCCCACCATCCTCCCACCGTACCCTTGGGCACATCCCACCCTGGGGCTCTGTTTTGGTGATGCCAATGAATCGTTAGGACAAAAAGCCCTCAGGAGTTGGCCTGAAGCTTTGGGACAAGTTGGAGCCTTTAGGCGCTCAGCGTCAGCCATTTCCCCACAAGATGGCATAAGTTAGTTGCCCGTCCCATGGAGAGGAGCTGGGAGCTGCTTTACCTTTCCCACCTTGCTGAAGAGGTGGCAAACTGTCTTTTCTCATCTGCTCGTCCTCACCAGGGACTTGTCTTGAGGTCTTGAGGAGAGCCCTGGGTGGGTGTTTGGGCACACACTCCATCACAAATCTGGAAAGAAGGAGAAGACACCCACGTGACCCATGGCACCACCAGCACTTGCCACTTGCTGCGGCCACCTGCCCGCAGGCAGGGTATGGCATTGCCATGAAGGCCATTGTCTTCCCAAGTCTACCACATCCCATCCCCAAGGACAGGCCTGGGAAATGGAGTCGCCCAGCAAAGAAGTCCAGGCCACCACGAGAAGAAATGTCACCCAAATTCCTCTGTCTTTCCCCTCAGAGCCGCCTTATGGGAGTGACTGCGGCCTGGGGACATCATCAAGAGTCGCCGCCTGGTGTCCCCAGAGGAGGACACCCATGGTAGCACAAGGAGGAGATGCTATCTTGGGCATTGGCATCAAAGAGCGGCTACAGCCGCCAACGTACTCACTTGGGAAAGAGGATGACATGGCCGGAGAAACTCAGTGAGGCCACGGGTACCACTGGGGACACAATCATGTCCAGCAGATGGGGGACCTGCAATGGAGGAACACAAAGATTCAGGACATCCTCAACGTGGTTGAAGTACTCCACAGTGGAGGATGCCAAAGACAGCAGGACATCCTCAATGTGGTTGAGGGTCTCAGTGTTGGAGGAGCCCAAAGATGGCAGGACATCCCTCAACGTGGTTGAAACACTCCACACTGGAGGAGGCCAAAGATGGCAGGACATCTTCAAGGTGGTTGAAGCACCCCACGTTGGAGGAGGCCAAAGATGGCAGGACATCCTCCACATGGCTGAGGCACTCAGTGTTGGAGGAGCTCGAGGCAGCAAGTGTTGGCAGGACCATAACTCTCACCTGGACCGAGTGGCTGAACGTGTCCTGAGGGACCCCACACAAGCAGTGCCGGAACACTGCCGTGGGACCGCACGCGCCACAGAGAAACCGAAACGCTCACCTTGAAGGCAACCTTCTTCAAGTTCTCCTTCCCAGACAGCCTCTCCAGAAAGTCGTGGTAGAACTTCATGCGCACCTTCGTGCCTTCAATGAGGAGCACCCCCACCTCCCTCAGGATGAGGGCCACATTCTCCCCCTTCCCCAGGCAGTGTGAGAGGAGGGTCGTGGTGCCTTGGATGCAGTCCACCACTTTCTGCCGGGACACAGCGGCTGCCACGGCCACCTTGGAGTACTTGAGGGACTCCAGCTCCTTGTTGCCTGGAAAAACCACAGAAGGATGGAGATGCTCACCCGGTGGCCTGTGTCCTACAGCTTGTGCGTCACAATCATTGCATTGCCCCAAAAAAACTCAAAACCACTCAATTTTTGGACTTTGGAGTTGCTTCAGAGAAGATGACCATGCAGTCAGCCATCTTACCGGGCAGGTAGTCCTTGTTGTCCATCAGGTTGTGGACAACGGCAAGGTTCCTGGCCAGGTGGAATACCGGTTTCTGGATAGTCAGGGTTTCATCTCCGACCTGGACGCGTTCGGGGACAGTGCTGAAGGAGCCGAGGGTGGGAATTCGGACGCCCTGCAAGTGGACGAGAAGGGTGGGAGGGTGAGGAATGGCCAGAGGGAAGATCTGGAAGTGACCTCCCCCATCCAGGGATGGTGCTTCAGGCTGGATCCTGCCCTCTCCAACTGTTCGGAGGCATGAGCTGGGCGGTGGGGAGAACTTTGGGGAGGAGATGTTGAGTCCTTCCCCTCCTCAGGAGAAAAAAACAGCACTGGAGTTTGGGCAGAACCAGGACAAGGACATCCCAGGGGGTCTCCAGTGGCCAGGATCAGCCCTACCAGAGGTGACACCAACATTGCACAGGCCCCGTTTGGCTGTCAGGGGGGACGACGGGGTGAGGTTCCTGTTTTCTGAGGAGTTGAAGGGTGACAGCAGGCCACGCCCCAGGGGGATCCCACCACCCCTCATGGTGGATGAGGAAGACGCGGGTGTTGCACCACCTTGTGGAGCAGGAGTTGGTCTTGAATGTAGCCAGCCACTGCATCCCAGACGGCCGTTCGCTCTGAAAAAACAAAGAAGAACCAGGTCAGGCCCCATCTCCACCAGCTCTCAGGTCCACCCCAAACATCTCCCCCTTGAGCCGCGACGCAGTGGCAGACGCCAAGTGTCATGGCTGGCTCCAAAATGGTGACAAGCCCTTGAGTCTTGGCTGCCGGAGAGGTGGCTGCAGTTGGCCGTACCTTCAGCGGTGACGCTGGACATAGCGAAGGTGTGCTCCATCCCATCCCAGAAGTCCATCTTGGTCCGCCTCACGCTGGTGGGTCGGTTCTTGGTGGCAACAGCCATGTTGGAGGTCGTCTTACGGACATTCCTCCAAAGTGTGGGACCCACCACCCGGTGGGCCCTTTTATACCCCCTGCTCTGAGTGGGTGTGTCATGCACCACTTGTGACATCAGGGTGACATGTTCATCGCTGATTGACTGACCGTGGTGACACGGCAACCGCCAACCTGCTGCCCTCTGGTGGGGTGGCCATTAGCAGGGAGAGCTTCAAGCAGCTCAGGATGCTCCAAGCCCCAACCAGCCTGACCTCGGACCTTCCAGTCATGGACCCACAGACTGGTTTGGCTTGGAGGGGACATTTGAAGGTCCATCTCGTCCAACCTCCCCTGTCATCGGCAGGGACATCTTCCAGTAGAGCAGGTTACTCAACGCCCCATCCAACCGGACCTTGGATACATCCACTCAGACCCACAGAATGGTTTGCATTGGTTGAGTTGGATTTTTGGGTGGTTTGGGTTCCAACAGACCAGGTTGGTCCCAGCCCCGTCCAGTCTGACCTTGAACCCCTCCAATCAGACTCATAGAAGGTTTGGGTTGGTTGAGTTGGATTTTTGGGCTGGAAGGTTTGGGAAGCAGTAGAGAGGGTTGGTCCCAGTCTCATCCAGCCTTACGTTGGACACTTCCAGTCATAGACCCACAGAACGGTTTGTGTTGAAGGGGACCTTTGAAGGTCCATCCAGTCCAACCTCCCCATCATTGGCAGGGACACCTTCCAGTAGACCAGGTTGGTCCCAGCTCCATCCAACCTGACCTTGAACACCTCCAACCGGACCCAAAGAACAGTTTGGATTGGATTTCTGGGTGGTTTGGGTTCCAGTAGACGGGGTTGGTTGCAGCCCCATCCAACCTGACCTCAGACACTTCCAGTCATGGACCCAAAGACTGGTTTGGGTGGGAGGGGACCTTGGAAGGTCCATCCTGTCAAATCCCCCAATCACTGCAGTGGCCGAGAATAAAAGTAGTGCCACGAGTGGGGCGGGTGCTGCTGCGTTATTGTATCTCATCCTATTGTATTATTTTATCTCTTTCGTTTATTTTGTTTTTTCCTTTATGGTATTTTATTTTATGTTATTTTATTTTGCTCTATTAATTTTATTTTTCTTTATTTTATTTTATTTTATTTTATTACTTTATTTTACTTTATATTTGATTTTACATTTTACTTTATTTTCTTTTACTTTATATTATTTTACTTTATTCTCCTTTATTTTCTTGTACTTTATTTTCTTTTACCTTATTTTCTTGTATAATTTTATTTTACATTATTTTACTTTATTTTACTTATTTTTTTCTTTTTCTTTATTTTATTTTCTTTATTGTATTTTCTTTTACCGTATTTTATGGTATTTTATTTTTCTTTGTTATTTTATTCTATGTCATTTTATTCTTTATTTTACTTTAATTTTATTCTATTTTACTTTATTATACTTTTATTTTATTCTATCCTATTCTATTTATTTTACTTTATTTTACTATTTCCCCCCCTCCCCGTCCCCTCAGCGGCCCCACATTCCCCCCTCCCCTTCCCGTGACACGGATTTGGCCGTTCCAGACTGTCCAGGATGGGGGCAGGGGGAGGGGTCTTGGAACAGGGCAAAAAAAATCCCGTGGAGGGAAACCCGTGACCCCCCCCGCAAGTACATCCCCCACCCCCAAAACCCATCCCCCACCCAAATACACCTCCAAAAATTACCCCCCACCCCCCCAATCCCATACCCCACCCCATGACCCCCACCCGAATGGGGGAGGGGGGAAGGAGGAGGAGGGGGCGGGGCCACGCTTGGACCCACCCCCCGGTGGAAGTACCATGATGGGGGGGGGAAGGGCAGAGGGGGCGGGGTCTGTGCTTACGAGGCTCCGCCCCCCCGAGGTGGGACTGGTCAGAGAAGCTGTCCCCGGAGGTCTGACACAGCAGGGACACCCTGGCTCCACACCTCCCCAACCCCACCATGTCTCTCCTCAGCCCCCTGGGACTCGCCTCCCTCTGCCTCCCATCACCCTTCTCCACCGCACTCTGCAGCTGGAGGTTACAGCTCCTTTGCACCAGCGCCCACTGCTTTCCTTAGAGACCGGGCGGCACAAAGGCAAAGAGGGATTCTTCCGAGTTTTGAACGAACAGAATGAAACTGATAAGATTTACCCTTAAACCAAAACACACTCCTCAACTGTATGCCACGTACAAGCTGCCACCAATGAGCTTTAACTCCCACAAGGCATAACCGTGGAAGAAATGTTTTTGCCAGAAAACAAATTGAAAGATAAGCACAACTAAAGCGTTTTCTAAACAGAGAATTCAAGAGACTAGAATTCAAGCCCACGAGAGAACGGCGTGGAGCCCAAGCGCATCTGCCTGCCAGGGAGCAGCCGGCGCAGCGAGGCGGATAGGTGCTCAGCTTGGCATGGGATGCCACAGAGCCGCTTCCGGCAACCATGGAGGAGGAAGGCGCCTCCCAGGAGGAGGAAGCGCAATCGGAGGAGGAGGAGGAGGAGCAACATCACCATACATGGCATGAGTGCGACTGCTCTTGCATCTGCAATCAACAGCATGTGATCAACAGCATGCAATCGACAGCAACACATTTTATATGTTTACTCCTTAACTTACTAAATTGGGTTGGTGAATGTAAAAGTTCTGGGACTGCTCTTGCTGTTTGTGCTGTAAATCATTTAAGCAATTAAAACTCGTTCCACTTGGTTGGTGGTGCTGTTATAGTTGGAGAGACCCATAATTTTTTTCATTTAGGCAATCATTCTATCACCCGATGAGCCATCCCCACCTGGGAAAGGGAATTGGGTAAAACAAGGAAACCCGGGACCTGAAGTATAAACATGTTTAGTAGAGTTAGATTAGGTAATTAACATTAACAGCACATTCTCCTTTTGCTCCTCATCACTTGTACGTAAAAAAACCTGAAAATCAAAGAAGCGGCGGTGTGTTCACACCTCCTCCCTAAGCCCGCTCCTTGCTGCTGGTACTGCCAAAGCTATGCCAAGACGCGGGAGTTTGGGGAAAATACCCGGCACGGTATTGAAATACAGGTCCAAAAGCCCCGTGGGTGGATTTAAACCACCGCTGCCCCACAGAAGGGCTCCACGTGTGGATTCCTGCTGCAAGTCTTGCTGCTGTTCCGTACAGCTTCCAAACCCTCAAAGTTCTGACGCATAAAGAGAATCTGGACCAGATTCTCCAGCACCAGGATGGCATGCCGATGCTCCAGGGCACTTTCCCGGGCAGCGAAGGCCTGGTCTGGAAGCAGGACGGTGGATGGGGATGGCGAGGTACTGCCGGCTCAGCCGCCCCGTGGCCGGGAAGCGATGCTCATTGTTCTGCCACCAGTGCAGCGGCTGGTGCTGCGCTTGCAGAGGGGCTCCAGGGTGTAGTTTTCCAGTTGCTGGTGGACCTCGGGGTTCTCTCCATGGCATCCTTCCCCAGAAGGATGTCGTAGCTGCTCTGAGACGGGGAGCTAGCGCATGGGTCCTTGCGAGCAGGCAGCTGGCTGCGCACGCGGCTTTGGAATCCGAGTTTGGCACCCCAAACTGGGTGGCAGATGGGGACTGGCGGTTACAAACTCGCAACAGCATGGTTCTCACTGGCTGGTGCAGCTCGTTTCTCAGGCTGGGGCTGAGAAACCGCATCTCCTGGAAGCGCTGCCTAAAACAGAGGCTGCTTCAGGTCTGGGGGTCCCCTGATGGTGCTGTGGGTCCCTTTATGGTGTCCTGGTTTGTGCTGGACGGGCCTTTGTGTCCGCTGTGGTGTCCTGGTGCTGTAGTAAAATCCCCAACATGGGTTCAATTACAGCATGTCTGCCTTTACCAAAGACAGCAAACTCTCCTTTGGAGCAGGGAATTTGAACCCTCGCTTTGAATTGGACCTTTGAAACCATCTTCATGAATGGAACTGGAAGATTAAGATTTAATTTGAAAAAGGAAAGGGGATTTGGATTAGGGAAATGGAAGGTTCTGGGGAATGATTCTGAAAATTGGTGTTGGCATATTAACAAGACCCAGCAACCTGTATTGGTTAAGCAAACAGGACCATGTGATCGATTCCCTCGGGAATGCAGTTCCCTTCAGTGTGGAAGACTGCGGAACATGGAGAATGGCATTACGTGCAATCTACTCCTTGGTGTATGGATTGGACAGGGAATCAGTCAAAAGAGAAGATAGGAAAAATTAATTTGCCTCCTGCTTGGATGGCAGAAATCTACGAGAGGCAATAGAAGTCGGATGGTTGAACGAGATCTTGCTTGGCTTTGAGTTTGCCCGGACCGGATGGCTGCAAAGCCTATTGTGAAACCCAATCATTTTTGTGATCGTAGTGATTTTTGTTTGTGTTTTGTTTAGATGTCTTAAGAGTATCGTTAACAAGCAATTATCTCAACCTTATGTATTAGTGATACGGGATAGGAAATGAGGCTCACTGAAGTACAGAAAGACTTGGCTAAGTCTCAAAGGGAGGGAATTGTTGCAGTAAAATCGACATAAACCAGGAAAATTAAATGTAAAATGTAATTGAAGCAACAAAGGAAACCTGCTGCTGCTCAAGCCCTAGATACTGCCCCAACTCTATTTATTTACCTAATCTCAAAATAGAGAAATAATTAGTAGACACGATTTCTCTATGATTCAGTTAAGGAACTACCCAGCAGACAGTGTAGCACTGTTGATAAGCAGGGCATTCCTATCAAGAGAGCGATGAAATGTAGGCCTGGTCAGCAAACCCAGAAACCCGCTTGGAACTGCCAAGATCAGAGGAAAAGGAGGTAAAAAGTGGTTCCGGCCGGGGGGAGATGGTGACCACCGACTCATTGACCACCTCCCCAAACGATACCACTTATTAAAAACATAAGAGTGGAAAAAGAAGACAGAGTCTGCACACTCATTTACGTGGGAAGCAAAGAAAACTCAACCAATCATTAGAGGGAATGACAGTGAATATGTATTAATTGTTTGAATATGTAATAATCAATGTGTAAAAGTGGAGATTTTTGGAACTAAGGTGTGAGCGCTCCCGTTTTGGGACAAGCACCCATTTCTGCGATTAATGGCATAAACTTAGAAATACCTCTGCTCTGTGTGTTTTACTGGCTTGCCCAGCAGGTAAAGAACCCAGATTTGGGAGGACAGTGGGGTGTCCGTAAGGGGTCCTGGGCGGCGCTTATGGGGTCCTGGGGGGGACTCTTGCAGGCCATAGGGAGTCTGGGGCAGCCCTTCAAGGATCTGGGGGTCCCCTCTGGTGCCTCTGGGGAGGGTTTTGTGGCTGGAGAGGGCCCAGCTAGTTTCAAGAGGTGCTTCCTCCCTTTCTCCAGCCCACCCAGCTCCCCTGACACAGCCACCCCCCCAGGCTGGTGGGTGCCCGCAGTGCCAGCCTGTCCCACTGGGTCGGGCACTGAGGGGGGCACAGCCCCAGCCGCGGGATGGGAGGAGGAACCACAGCACCAGGGATAAAACGTTGGTCTCTATTTCTTTAACATTTCCCATGGGGGGCACCCCAGGGTTCCGCGGCTGCACCACAGCTGGTGCCAGGAGGGACTGCAACGCCCCCCCCGTGGAAAGATTAATAAAAATGATCAATAATACAGCATTGGTCACACGTTAAGGAAAGGGATACAATCAAAAGGCTTCTGTGTGAGCTGACTCGGGCAGGACGCAGGAACGACCACAAGACCACGGATGAAAGACAAAGAACAAATGTGATCTCAATACCTCGCGAATCGGGGAGTCTCCGCAGCAACGCCCGGGCAGAGGGACACAAGCAGGGGATGCAGGCGCCACAGGGCAGGAGAAAGTCCTTGTTAGCAGCAGCGTGAGCTCCAACTCGCTGTTCTCGCCTGCTTTTCAAGGGTTCAAGCAGGCATAGCTTTCCAGTGCGCTTTGATCTTCTTCAACACCAAAGCAGTGATCTCCTGTATGCCAGATAAGGTGTCCCTGAGCCCATCCCAGGCTCACGGTATCTAAGTGCGGATATTCCACTTGAGAGCACACATGGGGCTGAACAACAATTAGTGTGACACATGTGTTGTCCAGCACCCCAGCTGCGCGGCACTTGAGCAGTCCTCCTCGCCAATCTTCTGTTACTTTCCCACATTCCACCCCCTCGCTCAAGAGACCGCTTCTGCTGGGGCTGACAAAGTTGGAAATGTTCATTCAAACTTGTGGGGTGTAATACAGAGTAATTTACAGAGGCATGAAATAAACACACATAGAAAAAGGAATAAAATAGCCAAAAAGAATGCTACATATGAAGACAACTCTTAAAAACTAAACTAATTCAGAACTTGAGTATCATTTTTGTAGGAGTGCAGAGGCTTCCTAGTATTGCCAGTTAGCGAAACTGGAAAGCCACTGTTACGAGAGACTTTCAGACAGTTCTGAAATTATTTTTGCCAGTCAGTGTAAAGCAGCTTCCTTGAATGGAATACGTCATTGGTCAGTTTTGGGTCACCTGTCCTGCCCGCTCCTCCCCACAGGTGCGACACCTCTATGCTTTTCTGCTTAGAATCATAGAATCACAGAATTGTCTAGGTTGGAAGAGACCCTTGGGATCATCGAGTCCAACCATCTACCCTACTCTACAAAGTTCTCCCCTACACCATATCCCCCAACACCACATCTAAACGTCTCTTAAACACATCCAGGGATGGTGACTCAACCACCTCCCTGGGCAGTCTATTCCAATGCCCGACCACTCTTGCTGTGAAAAATTCTTTCCTAATGTTCAGTCTAACTCTACCCTGTTGGAGCTTGAAGCCATTCCCTCTTGTTCTGTCATTAATTACCTGTGAGAAGAGACCAGCACCAACCTCTCTACAGTGCCCTTTCAAATAGTTGTAGAGAGTGATGAGGTCTCCCCTCAGCCTCCTCCTCCTCAAACTAAACAGTCCCAGCTCCTTCAACCGCTCTTCGTATGATTTGTTTGCTAGGCCCTTCACCAGCTTCGTTGCCCTCCTCTGCACTCCCTCCAGCACCTCGATATCTCTCTTGTATTGAGGTGCCCAAAACTGGACACAATACTCGAGGTAACCTCCCTGGTATCGAGGTTAGACTGACAGGTCTGTAGTTACCTGGATCCTCCTTTTTGCCTTTCCTATAGATGGGTGTTACATTTGCCACCCTCCGGTCCATTGGGACCTCCCCAATTAGCCATGACTTCCTGTAAATCATGGAAAGCGGTTTGGCGAGCACGTCTGCCAACTCTTTCAGCACTCTTGGGTGTAGCCCATCCAGTCCCATAGACTTGTGTGCATCCAAGTTACGTGAGTGGGCACCGAAGGCCTCTGGGATGCATCGGCCCCTCCAGCGTGCTCCAACACTCCTCTCTGCTGCGTGTGGCTGGTGCGGCAGGAGTAGGATGGGCTTTACGGCACTGCTTTTGCCTGGGACGGAGTTAGTTTGCTCCACAGCAGCCTAAATGGTGCCCTGTTTTGGATCCGTGACCAAAACAGTCCTGATAACACAACGCAGTTTTAGCTGTCGCTGAACAGGGCTTGCACAGCAGCAAGGCCTTCTCTGCCTCTCATGCTGACCCACCAGCAACTAGCCTGGGGGTGGGCAAGAAGATGGGAGAGGACACAGATGGGACAGCTGACCCCAACTGACCAAAGGGATATCCCACGCCATAGGACGTCATGTTCAGCAATAAAAGTCGGGAAAAGATAGAGCAAGATGTTGGGGGAAGGTCTGTTGAAGGCTATGGCATTTGTCCTTCCAAGTGACTGTTATGTGTGATGGAGCCCTGAACATAATGAGTAGCAAAAGGTGCAGTTGCTCTAAATTTTGGCATCTGCTGTCATCTCAGTTGGACAAAGGAATTTCCCAACAACCTCCAAGGAGATGCCCCCAGATGTTGCTCCATCTCTCAGAGTTGCTCCCTTAGAGCTTGCAGTTCCCTGCACGTACCCTGGACCAACTCAGTACCTCCCATGTCACCAGGTGCTTGTGTCTGAGCAGCTCACCACTGCCCTCCACCTCCAGTCATTAGCAGCAGAGCCCAGACAAGGAGCTCCCACCAGGGCGGCTGTGTTGTGCACACCGGAGCTGAGGCAAGAGGAATCCCACCTCCTTTCATGTATATGTAGTGTGCATGGGAGGGAACCGAGTTCCCTCCTGTCCCCAGGACTGAAAACACCACAAAAGGTGCCTCAATTGACTCAGCTGAATCCCTTCCCTCCACAGGGGTAAAGGAGATCCCTCCCTGGCACTGTCCAAGTGTCCTGCCTAACGATGGGACATGTTGCAAGGCAATTCTCATCCCAGCTGCTTTCCTGGAAGGAGAAATGACACTGCTGGAAAGAAGCCTTTGACCCCGGCTGAGAAAGGGAACATCTGTGATTCCTTCTGAAAAAGGAGCAAGGAGACAATTCTGAGAGAATGAGGTAACTTCAGAAGGCGGCCACCCAGCAACCCAGAAAACCAATAAGAAATTAAGAGACCACCAACCAGAATGAAGCGATTGCACTTGGGCATTGGGTGATGGGCGGTATTTTCTGGGGAATCTGTCTGTAAGGGTATAATTGGGGTGCGCAATCTGCAGTAGGGGTCCCTCCCTGGAGGCAACAGCTTGAACTGCTCTGTGTGTTGGGTAAATAAACCACTGAGTTACTCAGCGAACTGGCGACTCGTCTTCTGCGAGGGGCAACCTGGGGCTGAGCCCTGTTGGGGTGGCACACACATAATTCCTACCACAGTCTCACTGGCAGCTGCGTAATTCCTGAAACAACAAGCCAGAGGCTTCTCCTGCCCTAACACCTACTCAAACACAGATGACATTACAAGCAGCTGCGCAAGCCAGATCCTGCTCCTGCCCTCAGGCAGGCACCTCTTCAGGCACATGGGACAGCACAAGCACATGAACAAGCCAGGTGTGACCTTCTACACTATCACCTACTCACCCAGCTGTGGCAGCACAAGCAGCTGCACAAGCCAGGACCTTCTCCTGCCTTAAATCCTGCTCAGCCACCAGTGACCTCACAAGCACCTGCACAGCAGGAGCACCCTTACTGCCAACCCCTAAGATTTTGCCCCTCCATCTCCCTCTCCATTTCTGTCTCCCACTTCCCCAGGCTCTCCCCTCTCCCAGGCACCTTTCTCACCCGCTCCATGACATCCCAACATCTCCAGCTGTCGCTGTGTTTGTGTGGCAGATGGTACCTCAGAAGCATTGTCCCAGCCACATCACCTGCATCTCCTTCTGCTCTCATCATTACTGCGCCAGCTGTCTGATGAGCTTTTGCACCTCATGCACCCTCTCATCCTGTCTCCCTTCTGCTCTTAAACCTGCAAGAGAAGTGACAGCCAGGCAGTGCCCCCTCTGTGGCATCTTACCAGCACCTGCCTGAGATGCACAGCTGGTGGGAACTGTCACCATCAGCCCCAGCATGGCAGCAAGTCTTCTCTTGGCACAGCAACAGCTCTGGCCGTGCTTCGTGCATACCACGCTTCCTGAAGGAGAACCACAGCACTCAGTGCCTCCTGGGAAGAGCTGATTTGAAGGCAGCTTTGCCGCAGGTCCCCAGGCCGCTCCAGGGGTTCTTCCACTCCTCCAGCTCAGCCACAGGTCCTGCATCTGGCTCCTTCCAGCAGGATTTTGCAGAGCCTGTTCCAGCTGTGAGCACCGGGCCAAGGGCTCGGGGCACAAACAGCCCCCACCCCCGAAGGCCCAGCCCACAATGCGACTCTGTCCCCAAACTACTACACCTGCCAAACAGGCTCTCCCGCTACCGCAAGGATCTTCCCTTTTAAGAAGAGCTTACGTAGTCGCACACCATGAGAGGGCGATTTGGGCTTCAGTCCCAGAACAAAAGAATTCCCATTACAGAATCTCAGCCAACACCTCCAGGAGCCTCTTGTCAGCGACCCACAAACACTGTGTTGCAAAGAAAGATGACAGCTGATACAAAGTATCTTTTCCTCCACAAATCTTTGTTTCCCTCCTACCCTCAGACTAAACCAGTAATAATCAGACGATTATACTGTCATTACCACCGGTCTGAAACCCCTCCAAACCATCACTCACAGATGTCAACGTGGACACCTCTGCCTGACAAGAGACGACCGGCCCCAAAACTGGATCTTAGGGTGTCCTGGCTCTACTGAAGCCAAACCATTTAGAATAAGGATACAAACAAGTTTCAGAGAAAGCAGCATAGTTAGTGAAAGAGGTGAGAAATGTGATGTGTCTCAGCCACCCCTAATTTCACAGGAAGTTTCAAGAGTTTTTGTTTTTTTCTTTTTTAATCACTGCCCAGCACAAGTGAAAAAGCACACACCCGCTCTTTTAAGGAGAACGGAAAACTACCAGAGTAGGACTGTCGAGATCTGAGCAGCTCAACCACTGCCACAGCATTTTCTGTCCCTATGAGCAGTCGTGCCCCATTCTGAGTGTCCTGGTTTGAGGTAAAACAGAACCAATTCTGTTTAGTTACTTCGCTTCTTAGCTGGGCCTCTTCTAACTCCGGAAGTTAACTGCATATTGTGCAGACAGTTCACTCTCTCAGAATGATAAGGCCAATTGTTTATAGCTGATGCCCAGGCATGGGATGCAGAGAGGCTCTTGCTTATACTTATTGCTATAACACCCAAGGCCAACCAACTTTGTTATTTGCGCTGTCGGAGGGTCAGAAGCAGAAAAGCATAGTCGGGTCCCACATGTAGGGAGGAGCGGACAGAACAGGTGACCCAAAACTGATCAACAGGGTATTCCATCCCATCTACCTCATGCTCAGTATAAAAGCTGAGGGATCAAAGGGTCACGGGCTCTTCCTTCAATGGCCGACGTCTGAGGAGGACTCTGTTCGTCTGCCTGTGATCCCCATCCGGAATCCATTTCCGGAATCCAGTTCCCGTCCGTCACTGAGTCCAGCCTGGGACTGCCCCAGTGCCAGCCGGTGTTGCGATTGTCATCTCGGGAGCTTGATACAGTTTTGTATATATTTTTCATTATTGCTTTTTATTTTATTATTAATATTTCATTAAAGTAGTTTAGTTCCTTCTAAACTCATAAGTCTCTTTCCTCCTCTGCCTCTCTCTTTGAAAAGGGGTAGAGGGGAGCATCTGTCGGTCCCATCTTGGGTTCCCCAGGTCACCAGTAGTGGATTAAGGCCTAAACCACGATATTGAGCCACTCAGAAAGCGGCCACAAGGACCATCTCACTCACCGCCTTAATCACAACTAGCGGTGGCCTCAGCACCCTGAAGCTGTTTTCTGTCACTGCACACATGGAGTTCATACGGCCTTTCTTGACGCAGCCTCCTTCCTCATGGGACTTCCCACTGAGTACCAAGATGGCAGCTCTACACTGTACGTCCACAGAGCAGCTTCCACCCACTGTCCCCTGCTCACAGCAAGAACAAACAGCCCTGTCCTCTCCCCTGCCCATCTCCACGCTCGCTCGGGAGGAGCTGCTCTCGCGCCCCTTGCGGCCCGAGAATTCCTGACGTGCTGCTCAAGGCCATGACGGCGGTCACGCTGCGCCTGCACCCACATCCCTGTTCTTCATCCCCAGGGACACTGCCCAGCCCTGTGGATTCCCACCTGCCTACAACAGCTGTTGCCCTCTCTCTCACCAGCGTTTTGGAAAAGCACCCTATTTCTTCTGAAGACCTGCTCTGACCTCCCTACAGGACAGGCCCAGAGGCCATGCCTGTGGCTGGTAAAGTGGCTGTGGCTTGATGAAGTAAGGCGGGGAGCCAGCAGAACTGCCACCTTGGATTTCTGAAGGGCAGACTTTAGCCTCTTTAGGAGAATGGTCGAGAGCGTCCCTTGGGAGGCAGTTTTGAAGAGCAAAGGTGCCCAGGAAGGCTGGGCATACTTCAAGCAGGTGCTCTTAGAAGCACAGGAGAAGGCCATCCCCGTGTCTCGAAAAACGAGCAGACGGGGAAGACGACCAGCCTGGCTAAATAGAGAGCTTTGGCTGGACCTCAGGAAAAAAAGGAAAGTTTACATTCTCTGGAAAAGGGGGTTGGCAACTTATGAGGACTATCAAGATATAACAAAGCTATGTAGGGGGAAAATGAGAAGGGCCAAAGCTGAATCAGAACTCAGCTTGGCCACTGCAGTTAAAGACAATAAGAAGAGATTCTTTGAGTATATCAATAGAAAAAGGAAGACTAGGGAAAATGTAGGCCCACTGGCGAATGAGACAGGTCCCTAGTGGTGGAAGACATAGAGAAGGCAGAGGTCCTGAATGCCGCCTTTTCTTCGGTCTTCACTGCTAAAGCTGTCCCTCACAAATCCCATACTCTGAAGGCAAAGGAGAAGGTCTGGAGAGAGGAAGATTTTCCCTCAGTTGAGGAGGACCGGGTCAGAGACCACTTGGCCAAGCTGGACATTCATAAGTCCATGGGCCCTGACGGGATGCACCTGCGAGTGCTGAGAGAGCTGGCGGATGTTATTGCTGGACCACTCTCCATCGTCTTTGAACGGTCATGGAGAACAGGAGAGGTGCCTGAGGACTGGAGGAAGGCTGACATCACTCCGATCTTCAAAAAAGGCAAGAAGGAGGACCCAGGGAACTACAGACCAGTTAGTCTCACCTCTGTCCCTGGGAAAGTAATGGAGCGACTCATTCTGGATGTCATCTCCAAACACGCTGAGGAACAGGAAGTTATTGGAAGTGGTCAACATGGATTTACCAAGGGTAAATCATGCTTGGCCAATCTGATAGCTTTCTATGATGTTATAACTGGTTGGCTGGATGAGGGGAGAGTCGTAGATGTCATCTACCTTGACTTTTGCAAGGCTTTTCACACTGTCTCCCACAACATCCTCATTGGGAAGCTGAGGAAGTATGGGCTAGATGAGGTGACAGCGAGGTGGATTGAGAGTTGGCTGCGGGACAGAACTCAGAGGGTTGTGATCAGCGGCACAGAGTCTAGTTGGAGGCCTGTAACCAGTGGTGTCCCCCAGGGGTCAATACTGGGTCCAATTTTGTTTAATATATTCATTAATGACCTGGATGAGGGGACAGAGTGTATCCTCGGCAAGTTTGCTGATGATACCAAAGTGGGTGGAGTGGCTGACACCCCAGAGGGCCGTGCTGCCATCCAGCGTGACCTGGACAGGCTGGAGAGCTGGGCAGAGAAGAACCTAATGAGGTTCAACAAAAGCAAGTGCTAGGTCCTGCACCTGGGGAGGAAGAATGCTAGGCACCAGTATAGGTTAGGGGCAGACCTGCTGGGAAGTAGCTCTGAGGAGAAGGATCTGGGGGTCCTAGTAGACAGTAAATTATCCATGACCCAGCAATGTGCCCTTGTTGCCAAAAAGGCCAATGGAATCCTGGGCTGCATAGGGAAGAGTGTGGCCAGTAGGGCGAGGGAGGTAATTCTCCCCCTCTACTCTGCACTGGTGAGGCCACAACTGGAATACTGTGTCCAGTTTTGGGTTCCCCAGCTCAAGAGGGACAGGGAACTGCTGGAGCGAGTCCAGCGAAGGGCAACTAAGATGATTAAGGGCTTGGAGCATCTCCCTTATGAGGAAAGGCTGAGAGAGCTGGGACTCTTTAGCCTGGAGAAGAGAAGGCTGAGGGGAGACCTTATTATGGCGTACAAGTATCTAAAGGGTGGGTTGAAGGAGGATGGAGCCAGGCTCTTTTCAATGGTTCACAGTGACAGGACGAGGGGCAATGGGCACAAGTTAGAACACAGGAAGTTCCGTTCAAATACAGGGAAACAGTTCTTTACGGTGAGGGTGTCAGAGCACTGGCACAGGCTGCCCAGGGAGGTTGTGGAGACCCCTTCTCTGGAGCTTTTCAAGACCCGCCTGGATGCAGTCCTGAGTCATGTGCTCTGGGCAATCCTGCTTTGGCAGGGGAGTTGGACTAGATGATCTCTAGAGGTCCCTTCCAACTCTGAAAACTCTGTGATTCCAATACAGAATTGCGCAGGCATGAAAAATACCCCGTGATTCAACTTGTTTCACTCGTTTAAGACAAGGCTTGTAGCTACAAGACAGTTGAGACAATTTACAGCCAGAACTAACCTGCACTCCCCCTTTGACTGCCAGAACTGTCTTTCTCAGTTCTTTGTATTTCTTTCTTCCCTCCGGAGTACATATCAAGGTTTTCCTGACTAAAAGAAACAAGAAAGGTCAGGCACAAACACACAGAAAAGCAGACACCCACCAACTTGGGGACTGCACAGTAGCACTCTCATGGTCCTGCCTATATGCACAAAATTACATTAAGGCACCATTCGCCTACACAGCGAGCAATTCCAGCTCAAGGTCCAGCAGCACTCACAGCCACATATCCCACACACCCCTCCCTCCCCTCAGGCCCTCTTCTCCTCAGGCCCCTCGGCCCCGCCCCCGGATGGCTGTGACTGACAGCCCAACACCGGCTCCGCTGATTGGCTCAGCCCTGGCCAATGGCACGGCGAGGGAAGACCCCGTGGTGAACCAGTGGAGGAGGGCTCCCTCACAGCCTGCCCGGGCCTCAGGTACCCGTCGGCGGCCTGAGCCTCTCTTCCCCCCAGAAGGGCGCTCCTGGGTAAGATTCGAACACTTCCCCGGGACACTTATAGATCTCCACAGAGTGGTTTTATAGCTTAGCGCATTTGTAACCGAGCTGCATTACTGACGTCTGTAGTATTCGCACGGGCTTTGCAGACAGTCACTGTCACCGGCAATCCAAAAGAAGTCGTGTCTCTGTTGTTTAAGCAAACAGAGTGTTAAGGAAAACACTCCTGCCCTTTCTCTTCCTCCGGGTTTTGAGAAGAAGAGGCCCCTGTCTGCCCAGCCCACACGTGGGGTCTGGGCAGCTCCACGCCTTGTGTTTGAGCCGGGAATTGGGATGTTTCAGTTTTCTTCTGCGATCAGGCCTGGTTGTGAAAGGGCCAGTTGTAGTGTTTAGGGTTTTGTGGGTGAGGAACAGCAAATCTTATTGAACTTTTCCTTTTTTTAGGTTTTGTTTAGGGGGCTCGTTGTCCTCACACCCTCGAGTTCTGCTCCAGGTCAAGCGAAGCCCCATGGAACTGGTCCTAAGGGCCTAAGAATCATACCACCTCTGTTTTGCAGGAACTTCACTATCATAAAATTACACCCTAGACAGGAATATGTTCTGTTGGTTTGTTTTTTGTTATGAGTCCTTGCAACCTGCTCTCCAGCTGGAAGTGGGAAATGCAAAGGCATTAAAATGATAGATTTGCTAAATATGTTGCAAAGGTCTGTATTACTGGCTTTCCCTGCAGCGGGGAAAATACATCCTGTTTAATTGTTGTTTGCATTTGAAATTCTCTGTGAAATGGATTAAGCAGTGTGGGCTTCTTTTTGTGGGTCTGCCCTTGGAAGGAGAGCGCCTTTAGGAAAAGGCTTTTCTGGAGGGGACAGAGAATTTAATTGCTGATGGCTATAAAAGTGCGCCCTGTTTGGGTAGCCTGAAAACAAAACCTGTGAAAATCCATGACTGAAAAATGAGACTTTCTCCTAATGATCGGGGCTGCTGTTTCTACTGATTCGCCCATGAATAACAGCTCGTTCCTTACTCGTGGCTGAGGACCCTTGAATTGTTTCCCAAAGCCTAAGGCAGCGGGAAGGGCTGGGGTTGTCAGATCACTGCAAATCAAATAAAAGAGAGCGGTTTGGAGTTGTCTCGTTCCCTCTGTCTTTTCCCAAGAAAGAGGGGTGGAAGAATGGTAGAATTTGTTACATTGAAGGTCGGTGGTAATCCAAAGCTGCAGAGCGAGCTCGGTGCCCGTGGAAGGGGAACTGCGCTCTCAAGTGGAAATACTTGGTGTCTCGTTGCCTGTGGGACAGAAAGGGACGTCAAGAGTCAACTAAACGACTTTCTCGCCTTCAGAGATGAGGCTCTGGAGGTCACGGTTAATTAAGGGTAGTTGTGGAAGTGTGCCTTACTGAGCAACGTGCTGCGTCTGGCTCGGGGCCTAAATATCTCCAAAGTTTGGGGTTGGTTTAAGTGCTTTTTGGTTATTAGCTGGATGTCACTCTTCCAAGCGCCTCTTGCGCTCTCCACAGGGGTTTGCTGCTGCCTCCTGCATTGGGCCGAGGGGACCAGCATCCCTCAGGACAGGGACTTTCTCAGGCGCGGAGGTTAAACCCTGTCGGTGCTGCTTAAAAACTGCTCTGATGTTACTGCGGCGGTCACAATGTGAAATCTGTTGGCTTAGGGGAGCCTAAGATTTGCATTCCTCGTAACTGCGGGGGATTTTGGGGAGCCTGGCTGATACAATCCCCTTCCTGCTCCCAGATTCCTGTCGCTGACCTGGCAGCGGGTGGTTGGAAGAACTGATGCCCGCAGCGGCTGAGGGTCGGCATGATCCCGTCATTGCCAGAGCTCGTGAGCTGAGGAATGGGAGCGTGGCCCGTTTCCATCGTGGCTTGTGAGGGAAATAATGCGGTTTGATATAGTTGCGGTGTGGAAATGGCGATTCCTCTTTACACGTGTGCTTACAGGGTGCACGCAGGTGTTTCTTAATGCCTGCGAAGCTTTATGAGATTGGTTAATGAGCATTGCTTTGCTGTGCAAGTGCAAAGTGTTATTTTCCTGGAGAAACCAACTCAGATGTTCCCTTTATTTTTCTTTTGTTAAAGGCAGAATGACTATTTTAAAGCTTTCCTTGCAGGCAGAATAACATCTGCTTCTGAGGATTGTTTCTTTCCCTGCAGGGTGGAAAAATCTACAGCCTCGCTAAGGCCGCAGAGGAAGAAAACTCATCAGTTTTCTAGAGAAAACTGCAGTTTGGAGGGGGGGGGGGTGGTCTGCCATAGCGCCTTTTAGCCCCTCGTCTGGCACATTTCTTTTCCCTCAGGGCTGAGATTTAACATAGCCTTTTCATTTGCCTAGCTTTTGGTTGTATGAATTAATGGGTGTTTCAATGGGAACCACAAGACCTAATTTCTGAGTCTCCCTCCTAAGAATTGTTGAGGGACGGAAGCGGGACAGGGAGGTTACCCGAGTGAAATGCTGAAGGCTTTTAAGGATGGAATGAGGAATGGCGGGGCTTGTTCTGGTCACACACTATGACAATAAAAGGCCAGAAGTTCCCTGTGGAGGTAAAGAACCGACAATTCACATAGCCGCTCAAAGGAGGAGGGATCTTAACCACCTCTCTTATTTCAGGCTGCATCATGATAACGCCGGGGATTGATGTCCCGTTGGGGATTTTTCTCCAGTTCCCACCTTTTGCCGCTAAATGAGGGGCAGAGATTTCCCTGCTAGACAGGCAGTGAGCTCTACGCAGGAATGTGAGCGTGGTTGACGGTGATTGCACTGTTTTGTTCAGAGGCTCCTGCCTTCCAATGAAAGTCTGGAAAAGTGAAAAAGGATGTGCCTTTCTCCTTTGGGATTGCTATTGTAGCAGAGGGGATGGAAACAGCCCACCGGGGTTTTGCTCCGCTCCTGGCTTTGGCTTGGAAAAAGCCCCAAATGGCTCAATCTCTGCGGGGCCGACTCTGGGGGGTGGTGTGCGATGGTGAGTGCCGTGAGGCTAAAGGATGGTCTCAGCAGAATGATTTTTATCTTAAGCGGATTTTTTTTTATCTATCTTTCAGGCAGAATGGACGGGGACTTTGGGTTTTGGCTGATGAAGGATAACCCTAAAATCCACGTTGGGCCGTGAGTTCTGGCCCAACGGTCAGAATAACCGCAAACCCTGGGGAAACGGGGCTGAGGAGCAGGTGTGATGTTGGTTTGGTGCTGGGGCTCGGCTGGCCTTCATTGTTGCTGTTGTCCTTCTCCCCATGCCTCGGCCAGTTCTCCCACTGCCCCAAAGCACTGCTGAGGGTAACGGAGGGTTTTTGTTGGCCAGAGGATCCCCCCGTGCTGGCCAGAAATGGCCAGTGCTAGTCCAGGCTGGGCTTGCCACTCAGGCTGGCCTCATGATGCTGTTTGCTGGACTCCCGCGTTCTACACAACATTCTGACGCTCATTTTGGCCTGCGGTCACAGCTCTTCTGCTGCTGGCCGTCAGTCTCGTAGTAGATCTTGCCATTTCGATCAGGTTTTGAGGAAGAAATACCCAATTTTCTTGCCTGATGGGGCACAAAAGGGCTCAAAGGGCATCACGGTAATGCTGTTGGTGCCAAGACGGGGCTGTGGGAGTTGTTAGAGGGCAGTTGGTGATGCTCTGCTGAGAAAAAACTGCCGTACCTGACGCGTCCCTTCCTTCGAAGCAGGTGCGTGCTATCGTGCTGTTCCCAACTTGCCTTCCTCACCTCCTCTGCCTTATCGATTTCAGATACGTCAACATGAGCAGCAACTTTCAGGCGGAGATCCCAGACCTGCAGGAGAGATCCCGCTTGGAAGAGGAGGAAGAGGGAGCGTCGCTGGTGTGGAAGCCCTGGGGAGACATCGAAACAAACCCGGATACCTGCTCCAAGATCGTGCCGGGGGAAAGAGCCAACCTTGAGCATGCCTTGCACCGCCTGCATGAAGCTCTGGTAAGAAGCAGCTGGTTTTGAATTCCTACCGGTCTAGGACAGCCTTTGGCACTCGGGTGAGCTGGGAGTCGCTCCTGAGTTTTCTGTTCTGCAGGCTCAAATCTCTTTGCTAAAGAGGCAGAGTTAAGGTCTCGTGGGGTGACAGACCCCATGTATCAATAAGAGCTTGTTTTGTCTCTTGTCAATTCTGTGACAATTTGGAGAACAGAAGTCCTCCTACTCCCAGTGCTGGGAATGAAGGAATATTAGCTAAAACCCGAGGTCTGCCCCGGAGAAACGTCCTGTCCTTGACAACTGCACCGTCCCTGGGCGCTCCTTGCTGAGCAAACGCCTCCAGCCTGACCCCGGTGAAGCCCCGAGCGGGTCTGCTTTGCTCCCTCTTCTTCGAAGAAGGGATTTCACGCCGCTGAGCTGCGGCAGAGGACTCGGCGTCTGCTGCATCTGCACGAGGAGGCTCTGCCTGCAGCAGGGACGAGCCCAAAAGGACTCGAGCAGTGAGCAGTCTTCTCCTGGAGGTGGTGGCCGGTGGGGTGCCACAGCTTGGTTCCCAGAGATGTCCACAGGTTCTGGTTTCTTAAAACACATCAGTGTGGATTGAGGAAATATTCCCATCAACTCCCGTCTGGGGAGGTGACCCCGACGCGCTGTTGCTGAGCATCGACTGAGCACCGTCTTCCCACAGTGGGCTGAAGAGTTGACCTTTTGGCCCCTCCTGAGGGGGAATCGAAGTCTTGTTCTCTGAACTCCTGCAGGAGGGTCTGGAGATGTTGCAGTCTGGGGCACCCCAGCGACCTGAATCCCATCCCCTGGCTGATTATCATTACGCAGGTAAAGTGGAAGCAGAGCTTGTTCCTTCTCCGGGAATGCGAGTGGGTACTGCCGTTCCCTTTGTTCTGATTGAAAGAAGTGATTTTTAAAAAGGTGCGAGTGATGGTCTGTGTTCTTTGGGTTGGGGAAAACAGTCTTTTTAATCTGTTCTGGTGGGGTTTTGGCACAGGGTGAGTGGTCTAATCGTTTCCATGTCTCTGTTTCTTCCCAGGGGCAGACACTTGGACTCCTCTCGAGGAGCAGTTGTTTAAAGAGGCCTTTTCTGTACACCAGAAGGATTTGCACCTGATACAGAAGAAGGTAAAGCCTTTAGACCGAGGCGGGTCTCGGGTTGTTAGCGTGGAGGGGAGTTTTAACCCAGAAAAGTCATCTTTTGAATAGTGGGTTGGAATCCTGTTCTTGGGATGCGCTTCACGCTAAAAAGACACTGGTACAAGACATAATGTGCCCTAATGTGTAATTACCACAGAATATTTCATCTCTCTGGTGCAAAATACCAGAAATACTAAAAGAATACTGACACGTTCCGCTGACCACCGGTGTGAAACGTACAATTCTGCCCTCCCATGGCTTCTTTACAGCCCTTTCAGAAGAAGGAGGCTCATTTTCTGCTTGATCTCTCCCATTCGTTGTGCTGTGAGAACCAGAGACAAGGGGGGACAGACAAACAGCACTCGACAGATTTGTTGTGGGTCTGTGCCCTAAATGTTTTACTGCAGTCTTTCCCTCATCGATCGCTTCTGTTTTTCTCCCAATAGATTCAGACGAAGACTGTGTCCCAGTGTGTCGAATACTACTACGCCTGGAAAAAACGTGTCGCATTTGCAAACGGTCAAGCTGAATGGACAGAAGAAAAGCTGAAGGGAAACAAGGAGGAGGTTGAAGAAGCTGAAGAGAAGGTAGAAAAACTGCCCGGGGTTGGTGCGAGATGTCGCTCCTCGATGAAGCTATCGTCCCGGGCTCTGGGAAATAATCCCATTTGCGTTAAACTTGCTGATGATGATTTTCGGGGATGTTCCGTAACATCCCAGTGCTTCATAAAAGGAATTGCTTGTCACACGGCTGTGCACAGGGGTTGCCAAAAACGTTCCTTCCCAGGAAACAGGAATTAGGTTCACAGAATTATTTTTTTTTTCTAGTGGTAGAAATTGGGTAACCACGTCACTTCAGTGCTCAGTACTTCTACACTTTAAACCCATTGTACGGACTTCTGTGGAGGATAGTGCTGTTCCACTGAGGACAGTAGGAATTATACGGTTTTTCTTTCAAGGTCTGTCTTTGCACCCCCTCCTCCCTGTTGAATTTCAGTGTTTTTTTAACTGTTTCGTGTTCAGAGGAGTTCAGCAGGGCAGGCTGGCACTGACAGAACGCGTTACACCCAGCACAAAAATAAATCCCTCACTGCCGTGGCCATTTGGGGATGTTTCAAGCTAGTTGTTCACTTTAGCTGTCCCCCTTGCTGAGGAGAAGGAGAAATAACTAAAGGCTGTCTGCTTTACAGGCTGCTTGCAGCCCGAAGAAGAGGCGCTGGCTCGGGCCGAAGGAAAACACCAAGAAAAAGCAGAGGAGTTGTGAAAACACGCCCCGCAGCACGGGCAGTCCCTCCCGCTGTCCCCATGACTCTCCGTGCTGGGGTGGAGGCGCCGGTGATGTGGCTGTTTCCCTGCAGAGAGTGTGGAAGGTTAGCTGGTCGTTTTTCTTCTCGAAACCTGCTGCTTTGGTCTCAAACCGATGGAAACTTTCAAAGGTGCCCAGGGGCAGCGGAGCTAAGGGCAGCTGGAGGGTTCCCCCTGCCCCGCAGAATTTTGGCGGATTTGTTTGACTTTAAACCCAAACCTCTGTGTTTTCTGACGTGGGGAGACCCTCCCGCTGAGTCGCGAGGTTCGGACCAGACCGCCTTTGCTTTCTCACCTCCTCTGGGAGAGGAGTATCGGTGTGGCTGTATCCAGCCTCAGCCTCCAACTGGGAAGGAGAGTCCGGAGCCCCGTCTCTGCCCCAGAGTGGCTTTGTTCCAGCTGAGCTGGGTATCTCCGAAGAGAGAGCCCTCTCGCTTGTCTTCTGGTGCCTTAGAAGGTTTATTCCCTGAGGTGTTCAGGCACCTCTGTGTTCTGCATGCACCAACTTTTCTCCCAGCGATTTGTTTAATAGCCGCTTTTCCTCTGCATTGATTGGAGCGACAATGCAGTGGGAATTGTTTCTACTCCTGCAGTTTCATCTTCCTCCCATCCAATCTGCACTTGGGTCTCCTCTGTCTCCTGCTGACTTCAGCTGGAACGATTTCTCACTCTCTTTGAAGGCCCTTTCCTCGAATTACAGGCTTGCCGCTTCATCCGGTTGTGCAAGAATCCCAGCGTTTCTCTATTTTCACTAAGAACAGGTTCCACTAAAGTTCCTTTTTGCGGTTTGCGGCCCGAGGGCTTTCATGCTGCAGTCACTCGTGCCAAGCAACATCACTCATGCCCAGCAAAGCTGCTCAAGTTTCAATCCACCATAATTTTAAGCAATCACACCGTTAATTCTCCTATTTTAATCCCCAGCAATCTCTCTTGTTTAACCAGCAAGGTCCCACCCAGCCAGGGGTACTGGCAGAAACTGTGTAGGACCACGCAGCAAAACACAGCAGAAACTCACAAAATAAAACTAATGAAACGTGGTCGAAGAAACTAAAAAAAGAAATTAAAAATTCCCGTTTGTTTTCTCCCTTCCAGTGTGTTTGGGAAGGTCAATGGGAGGAACGCTCACATGAAATGCCATCGCCTGTGGGACGATTGGAAGGCCCCAGCAGCGTTTTTAAAGGGAGGTGAAGCTGAGAGAAGCCCAGATGGTGACCTCCTCCAGCTGGCAACTGGGCAACTGTCATCTCAGACCACCAACGAGGTCAATTTAGTCTGTTTAGAAAACCCCAACGACCTCTAGCCGGGGGCAGCGCCTGAGCTCTGCAGAGGATCCACCACCACGAGGTCGCCCCCACTCCAGAAAGACCCAGAAGAAGCAAACAGCAGAGAAATAGTTATCGTATTTAATAGCGTTTCCCCCTTAGGTGATAGTCCCATGTATGTTTTAGGTCTTCGTTAGCCATCTTTTAGGTCTTAGTTTTAGGCTTTAGTGTTCTTCTGATAGGAGTAAGGTTTGGTTTTCTTCTGATAGGAGTAAGGTTTGGTTTTCAGGAATCATGAAATTTTCAGAGTTGGAAGGGACCTCTAGAGATCATCTAGTCCAGCTCCCCAGCTAAAGCAAGATTGCCTAGAGCACATGACTCAGGACTGCATCCAGGCGGGTCTTGAAGATCTCCAGAGAAGGGGACTCCACAACCTCCCTGGGCAGCCTGGGCCAGTGCTCTGTCACCCTAACCTTAAAGAAGGTTTTTTCTTGTATTTGAATGGAACTTCCAACTTGTGCCCGTTGCCCTGTCACTGGGAACCACTGAAAAGAGTCTGGCTCCATCCTCCTTCAACCCACCCTTTAGATACTTAGAAGCAATAAGAAGGTCTCCCCTCAGCCTTCTCTTCTCCACGCCAAAGAGTCCCAGCTCTCTCAGCCTTTCCTCATAAGGGAGATGCTCCAATCCCTTAATCATCTAAGCTGCCCTATGCTGGACTCTCTCTGGTAGTTCCCCATCTCTCTTGAAGTGGGGAGCCCAGAACTGGACACATTATTCCAGTTGTGGCCTCACCAGTGCAGAGTAGAGGGGGAGAATGACCTCCCTCCACCTACTGGCACCAGTCAGATTCAACACTTGGCTCCAAACAGGCTGGAAAACTGTCCTTACCCCAATGCACCTCAGAAATCAATCTGCATGAACAGGGAACTGTCACTCTCTGCAAACTCATCACCAGGGGAGCTGGAAAAATATTTATAAAATCTATAGCTACTTAGAGTCCAGACGATAAAAAGCACAGCACAGGTCTCATGAGAGAAACTGCAATGGGAAAAGGTCTTGGTTTGATTGGGTTGCTGGATAACAGCTTCAAGTTAAGGGATTTCTTGAGCTACCGCAACCATTTGCTGATTGTCCTCCTCTTCCTTCCCCCTTGCTCTTCTCCTCACAAATCAATGGCAAAGGACACAAAGGGACAGACTTCCTTCATTGTATCCAAATGCCCCAGTGCCTTACATGAACACATTTTAAGGAAAAGAGCAACAGAAGTGACTGACAACATGGAAGAAGACTGGGCAATAATCCATTAAAAAAAAAAACCAGACAATAAAACGACACCAGAAAATGCAATTGAAATGCCTCCTCTCTTCTTTGGCACTTGGGAAACTTCATCTGGACTCTTCTGTCCCCCTCCTGGTTTCCACAGCCCACGAAAAGACTTGCTGTGGGCCCAGCCCAAAGCCTTTGGGATGGTGAGGGGCACACAAGAGGCAGGCAGAGGGAGCTGCCTCTGGTCTGCATCAAGAAGAGGAGGCTTGGGGTGGACCCAACTGGTGACTACAGCTGAACAAGTGGCACTAGGCCCAGAAGAAATCCCAGCTAGATAAAAAGGAAAATATTGTCACCATGAGGCTCCTCAGACACAGCACAAGGGCCCAGAGGGGTTGTGAAGCCTGTCCTTGAGGGTACCCAAACATGACTGAACTAAGTCCCAAGCAACGGGATCCAACTGGGGCTGCTCTGAGCAGAAGCTTGGACTGAAGACCTCCAAACGTCTCTACCAACCTCTATGCTTCTGTGGTTCTTCGAAGGTGAGCTGTCCTGCCTTCCCCAGATGGGCAGCGACAGCCACAACCTTGTGGAAGGCGGCCTGTCGCACTACCACCCAGGCCCCTACTTCAGATGAAGAGCCACTATCAAGCACGGGGGGCTTTGCCACTTGCAGGGCACTGGGTCGGTGGGAGGGCACTGAGGACCCCCAGCCCTCCTGGAACACTGTTGCCACCATGTTGTTGAGACCCCAGCCACGGGATGAGGAGAGAGCTGGAGCCCAGGGCTCATGAGGGGAGCTGGAAGGTGGTCCCTATGCCCAAGGGGTGGCCTTTCTCTTGGGCAAGCAACATGGCGGGCAGGAGCGAGCCCCAGGAAAGAGGCTTTCGGCCCCCTCGACCCTCCTCCTCTTCCCACATTTGGGCACGTTTCAGGCCACAGCCTCCCCCCGCCCAAACATACCATAGTTGGCCACACGCATCAGCCACAGTCCCAATCAACATCACAATGGCTTCCTGATGTCATCAGCCACCTCACACTGCCTGTTCTTGGGGACCTATAAAAGCAGGGGTCCCTGCAGCTGGCCCACAGTTTGCTGAGCTTCCAGGCCCTCGGATGCCAAGCATGCTTGGAAGGAAGAGGAGCTGGAGCAGCGAGGCGCATGGCTGCCCACCTTTGTGTGGAACGCCGCAGAGCCGCTCCCCGCAACCGCAGAGGAGGCAGGCTCATCCCAGGAGGAGGAAGCTCAATGAGCAGAGGCGGCACACCACTCCTGATGGCACAAGCGCGGATGACCTCGATATTATAATCAGAGGCATGGAGCGCTTGACCATAAGCTCACCAGGAGATGACACAAGCGCGGCTGACCTCGATATTATAATCAGAGGCATGGAGCGCCTGACCATAAGCTCACCAGGAGATGGCGTGGAGCCCAAGCGCATCTGCCTGCCAGGGAACAGCCAGAGCAGTGAGGCAGATGGCTGTCCACTTTGGCCACAGAGCCACTCCCTGCAACCAGGGAGGAGGAAGGCACCTGCCAGGAGGAGAAAGCGCAAGCAGGGGAGGAGGAATGTCACTCCTCATGGCACAGGTGCGAGTGACCTCGCTTCCACGATCGACAGCACACAGCGCATGGCTGTAAGCCCACGAGAGAACGGCGTGGAGCCCAAGCGCATCTGCCTGCCAGGGAGCAGCCGGCGCAGCGAGGCAGATAGCTGCTCAGCTTGCCGTGGGATGCCACAGAGCCGCTTCCAGCAACCATGGAGGAGGAAGGCGCCTCCCAGGAGGAGGAAGCGCAATCGGAGGAGGAGGAGGAGGAGGAGCAACATCATCACCCCCCATGGCATAATTGTGACCGCCCTTGCTTCTGCAATCAAAAGCATGCAATCAACAGCATGCAACGAACTGCAAATTTTATGTCTTTAACTTATTAAATTGGGTTGGTGAATGTAAAAGTTCTGGGACTGCTCTTGCTGTTTGTGCCATAACTAATTTAAGCAATTAAAACTCGTTCCGCTGGGTTGGTGGTGCTGTTATGGCTGGAGAGACCCATAACAATTTATTGTCATTCTATCACCCGATGAGCCCTCCCCACCTGGGAAAGGGAATTGGGTAAAACAAGGAAACCCGGGAGCTGAAGTATAAACATGTTTAGTAGAGTTAGATTAGGTAATTAACATTAACAGCACATTCTCCTTTTGCTCCTCATCACTTGTTCGTAAAAAAAACTGAAAATCAAAGAAGCGGCGGTGTGTTCACACCTCCTCCCTAAGCCCGCTCCTCGCTGCGGGTGCTGCCAAAGCGATGCCAAAAGGTGGGAATTTGGGGAAAATACCTGGCACGGTATTGAAATACAGGTCCAAAAGCCCCGCGGGTGGATTTAAACCACCGCTGCCCCACGGAAGGGCTCCACGTGCGGATTCCTGCTGCAAGTCTTGCTGCTGTTCCGTACGGCTTCAAAAACCTCAAAGTTCTGACGCATAAACAGAATCTGGACCAGATTCTCTGGCACCAGGACGGCGCGCCCATGCTCCAGGGCACCTTCCCCGGCAGCGAAGGCCTGGTCTGGCAGGAGGGTGGTGGATGGGGATGGCGAGGTACTGCCGGCTCAGCCGCCCCGCGGCCGGGAAGCGATGCTCATTGTTCTGCCACCAGTGCAGCGGCTGGTGCTGCGCTTGCAGAGGGGCTCCAGGATGTAGTTTTCCAGTTGCTGGTGGATCTCGGGGTTCTCTCCATGGCGTCCTTCCCCAGAAGAATGTCGTAGCTGCTCTGAGACGGGGCGCTGGCACATGGGTCCTTGCGAGCAGGCAGCTGGCTGCCAGCATCTGCGCCTGTGGCTTTGGAATCCGAGTTTGGCACCCCAAACAGGGTGGCACATGGGGACTGGTGGTTGCAAACCCGCAACAGCATGGTTCTCACTGGCTGGTGCAGCTCGCTTCTCAGGCTGGGGCTGAGAAACCGCATCTCCTGGAAGCGCTGCCCAAATCAGAGGCCTCTTTGGGTCGGGCGTCCCTTTTTTGGTTTCCTGGTTTGTGCTGGACGGGCCCTTGAGGACACTGCGTGTCCGCTGCGGTGTCCTGGTGCTGTAGTAAAATCCCCAACATGGGTTCAATTACAGCATGTCTGCCTTTACCAAAGACAGAAAACTCTCCTTTGGAGCAGGGAATTTGAACCCTCGCTTTGAATTGGACCTTTGAAACCATCTTCATGAGTGGAACTGGAATATTAAGATTTAATTTGAAAAAGGAAAGGGGATTTGGATTAGGGAAATTGAAGGTTCTGGGGAATGATTCTGAAAATTGGTGTTGGCATATTAACGAGACCCAGCAACCCGTATTGGCTTTGGACAGAGAATCAGTCAAAAGAGAAGATAGGAAAAATTAATTTGCCTCCTGCTTGGATGGCAGAAATCTACGAGAGGCAATAGAAGTCGGATGGTTGAAGAAGATCTTGCTTGGATTTGAGTTTGCCCGGATCGGATGGCTGCAAAGCCTATTGCGAAACCCAATCATTTTTGTGATCGTAGTGATTTTTGTTTGTGTTTTGTTTAGATGTCTTAAGAGTATCGTTATCAAGCAATTATCTCAACCTTATGTATTAGTGATACGGGATAGGAAATGAGGCTCACTGAAGTACAGAAAGACTTGGCTAAGTCTCAAAGGGAGGGAATTGTTGTAGTAAAATCGACATAAACCAGGAAAATTAAATGTAAAATGTAATTGAAGCAACAAAGGAAACCTGCTGCTGCTCAAGTCCTCTCTACTGCCCCAACACTAGTTATTTACCTAATCTCAATATAGGGAAATAGTTAGTAGACACGATTTCTCTATGATTCAGTTAAGGAACTACCCAGCAGACAGTGTAGCACTGTTGATAAGCAGGGTATTCCTATCAAGAGAGCAACGAACTGTAGGCCTGGTCAGCAAACCCAGAAACCCACTTGGAACTGCCGAGATCAGAGGAAAAGCAGGTAAAAGGTGGTTCCGGCCGGGGGGAGATGGTGACCACCGGCTCATTGACCACCTCCCCAAACGATACCACCTATTAAAAACATAAGAGTGGAAAAAGAAGACAGAGTCTGCACACTCATTTACGTGGGAAGCAAAGAAATCTCGACCAATCATTGGAGGGAATAACAGTGAATATGTATTAATTGTTTGAATATGTAAGAATCAATGTGTAAAAGTGAAGCTGTTTGGAACTAAGGTGAGCGCTCCCATTTTGGGACAAGCACCCATTTCTGCGCATTAATGGCATAAAATTAGAAATACCTCTGCTCTGTGCATTACTGGCTTGCCCAGCAGGTAAGGAACCCAGATTTGGGAGGACAGTGGGGTGTCCTTAAGGGGTCCTGAGCGGCCCTTATGGGGTCCTGGGGGGGACTCTTGCAGGCCAGAGGGAGTCTGGGGCAGCCCTTCAAGGACCTGGGGGTCCCCTCTGGTGCCTCTGGGGAGGGTTTTGTGTCTGGAGAGGGCCGAGCTGGTTTCAAGAGGTGCTTCCTCCCTTTCTCCAGCCCACCCAGCTCCCCCAACACCCCCACCCCCCCAGGTTGGTGGGTGCCAGCAGTGCCAGCCTGTCCCACTGGGTCGGGCACTGATGGGGGCACAGCCCCAGCCGCGGGATGGGAGGATGAACCACAGCACCAGGGATAGAGACCAACATTTTATTTCTTTAACATTTCCCATGGGGGGCACCCCAGGGTTGCGCGGCTGCACCGCAGCTGGTGCCAGGAGGGACTCCAATCTCCCCCTGTTTCCACAGATTACTAAAAATGATCAATAATACAGCATTGGTCACACGTTAAGGAAAGGGATACAATCAAAAGGCTTCTGTGTGAGCCGACTCGGGCAGGACGCAGGAACGACCACAAGATCACAGAAGACAAAGAACAAATGTGATCTCAATACCTCACGAATTGGGGGGTCTCCCCAGCAACGCCCGGGCAGAGGGACACACGCAGGGGATGCAGGTGCCACAGGGCGGGAGAAAGTCCTTGTTAGCAGCAGCGTGAGCTCCAACTCGCTGTTCTCGCCTGCTTTTCAAGGGTTCAAGCAGGCGTAGTTGTTACTAGTTTTTACGTAGTTTTTACAGGCCTGTGTCTTTGTAGATACTTGATGCCTTTTGTTCCCTTTTTTATTTAAAAGTAAGAAGTTTACAAGCAAACAAAAAAAACCCCACACACCTCTTCTACCTGTTTGTCACAGTAATGGGAAAAATTAATTACAAGTGAACACTTGTCTTGACGCCAGATGCTCTCTAGGCTGTATTCTGGAGATACTGAGCCCCTCTTGTATCATTGAGGCAGTGTGAAGAAACCGCCCCTGCGTATGTCAGCGTGGGATGCTGTCTGAGGGAGAGCTTTTGGCAGCATCTGTGGGATTGAATTAAACAACACCAGTGAGTATTCCCATGACCTGGACCTTGATCATCGGTACTGCTAAACCATTTGGAGGTTTAAAGGTGTTCGGTGAAGGGGCAAAATAGTTTTGGCAGAAAATATAGTTTAGTTTTTGAAAGAAAAGTACTGCTTTCAGGATGAGAACACGGTTTGCCTGACTGTTGATAGCTTTAATGTTTTCATGTATGTGCTGGCAGTATTAAGAGAGTGGAGGAGAAGCACAAAAGGGGAAAATGGCCACAGCTGGGAATGACTGCTATTTCCATTTTTATTCCCGCTATGCACAGGTAGATGCTGTAGATTTTAGAGTGGTTTGTATCCTTGATTTTCTTGACATGTCATGTTGAAAGGGAGGTTTATTGTGTAAAGTTAGAAGTTGATATGTCACTCTGCCTGGGTTATGGCAGCATCTGTAGATCAAATATCTGATCTTTGGAAGTGGTGAGAAGAGCTAATGATCATCTAAACTATGGGCAATTTCTCCTGGGAACTCTGCTCACATACCCAAAGAACACACAAGTTAAAAACCGCACATGAGGATAACTCATCACTTTCTTATTGAACCAACATTATATTGATTCTGAATAAATAGTCCATGTTTGTAATTTCTGCTTATAGCAACTACCTGAATTTCTGCAAAATCCATTATTTAACACAAAGTCCTTCAAAACAGATTTGTTCTTCAAAGAAACATTTATATTGCACCTGGTGAAAATCCGGGGGTGTGTGTAGGGCTCTCTGTCATTGCATCCATTTCAGCACTGGGGATTTAGGTGTTGATACCTGGGTGATGGCCTTTGGCTCCAGACCCCATCATGTCTCAGGGGATGGCCCAGTCGTACTGACTAGAGACCAAAAGCGGCGTGGTTTTGAGATGCTGCTCCTAGAGCCAGCTGTTAATGTCTGGAACTGGGTGAAACTGACCTTCAAATATTCAAATATTTTCAAATGTGACTTTGTTTTCCTCTAAAAAATTACACAGAAACCCGTTAAGAAATAACCGGCAACTTGGCACTTACAGATGTCAGCTGGGATGTTGTTCATACCCAGGATACAAACCCAAGTGTCTATTTGTCACCATAATACTGTTATACCTGGACTACTGAATCACCTCCCCTGTTAATTAAAACCAAGAATTTTTAAAAGAGGACGTTCACATTTCAGGCAACGACTAGAGCATGGGGATCTAGCATGACTTACCCACAAAGTCGTTTTCCTCATGGGGGTTCCAGGTGCAGATTCTGTCGCTGTGAAAAAACTCTTGGCTGTGTTCACAGCAGCACACCCCGTATTAATCTGTTTAGTCATTTTTTATTGTTGTATTTACAATACCTGAAAACTGTTTTCTCCTGCAGCAGAAGAACAGCAACATCTCCTGTTTCTGGGAAAGACAACCCTCAGGCTGTCTGAGGATCACTTGTGCATTCCATCATAGCAAACCTCGTTATATAAATGGACTTTTTTTGCCACCTAGCAACAGTGAGTAAAAACATATTCTCAACAATTTGTTCGTGAGAGTAAGTAGATGCAGGAGAACGTCCTCCTAGTGCTTACTTCCTGTGCTTATGTCGTATATGTTAAGGTCAAGATATGCACCATGGCAAAGAAATCAGGTATGATCTGCTATCCCAGCAAGTTGAAGGCAAAGAAAGGAAATTGGTATTTGAATAGGGTTGCATATGATTTTTTTTAGCTGTCATTTTAGGGATCTTCCTAAGTGTCAGTGACATGAAAGATGAACTCGCAAACAGCAATTGAGGTTGCCAAGGTCCACAGAGTAAAAGTGTTGCTTTACTTGGGTATTTGCTAGATCAAATCCTTCTAGTAGTAAAAGCGGTGAGTAGGCAGGTGATGATGTAAGAGAAACGAAAAGTAGTGTGTGTGGTGGTGGGAGGAGGTTGGTAGGGCCACGAGTAGCAATATCTGTTGACAGAGCACAACATGTGAGATGGATGAGACCCCCCTCAGACAGATAACATCAGATTACAATGCTGTGTGTGCAGGTGTACTTCCAGTTCATCGTTTCGAATAAATTTTTCAGGCTTGAACACTGGATGCAGGCTATTGAAGTACAGTACTAGTGTACAAGGCAGTATAATATCTGAAAATCAGAGTATTTATGGAAAATAAAAATTATAATTTGGGATTTTGACCTCAGTCCATTCTAAGAAGAGCTCTTGTCTACCAGGAGTCCTAGTAGACAGCCGGAACCTGGAACGGGGTAAGACTCCAGGGCAGGGAACCAAGACAGATGTCAGAAATCGGGGGAAGCCAAAGTGAGAGCAAGCCATCGAACCATAGAATAATATAATAGTTTAGGTTGGAAAGGACCTTAAAGATAATCCTGTTCCAACTCCCCTGCCATGGGCAGGGACACCTCCCACTAGACCAGGTTGCTCAAAGCTCCATGCACCCTGGCCTTGAACACCTCCAGGGATGAGGCATCCACAACTTCTCTGGGCAACCTGGGCCAGTGCTCAGCAACCTCAGAGTGAAAAATTTCTTCCTCATGTCTAATCTAAATCTCCCCTCTTCCAGTTTGAAGCCATTACCCCTCATCCTATCACTACATGCCCTTGTAAAAAGTCCCTCTCCAGCCTTCTTGTAGGCCCCCTTCAGATGCTGGAAAGCTGCTGTAAGGTCTCCCCCGAGCCTTCTCTTCTCCAGGCTGAACACCCCCAACTCTCTCAGCCTGTCCTCCCAGCAGAGGTGCTCTGATCATCTTCGTGGCCCTCCTCTGGACCCGCTCCAACAGGTCCATGTCCTTCTTATGTGGAGGCATCCAGAGCTGGACACAATAGTCCAGGTGGGGTCTCAGAAGAATGGAGTAGAGGGGCAGAATCCCCTCCCTTGCCCTGCTGGCCACGCTTCTTTTGATGCAGCCCAGGATATGGTTGGCCTTCTGGGCTGTGAGCACACGTTGCCGGCTCATGTTGAGCTTCTCGTCAGTCAGAACCCCAAGTCCTTCTCCTCAGGGCTGCTCTCCATCCATTCTCTGCCCAGCCTGCATTTGTGCTTGGGATTGCCCCGACCCAGGTGCAGGACCCTGCACTTGGCCTTGTTGAACTGCATGAGGTTGGCATGGGCCCACCTCTCCAGCCTGTCCAGGTCCCTCTGGATGGCATCCCTTCCTTCCAGCGTGTCAACCACTCCAGGCAGCTTGGTGTCAATGAGAAACTTGCTGAAGGCGCACTCAATCCCAGTATCCATGTCACCGACAAAGATTGGTTCCCTTTAATCCTGACTCATAAATTCTCTGTCGGCTCCTCATCTATCCCTAGGTGGAGCTCCATGCACTCACTCCAGGTGGTCATTGGCATAGAGGGCAACACCCCCTGCTTGTTTCCCCTGCCTGTCCTTCCTAAAGGGCCCGTATCCCTCTATTCCAACACTCCAGTCATAGGCGCCATCCCACCACGTCTCTGTGATGCCAATGAGATCATAGACCTGGAGGTGTGCACACGTCTCTAACTCCTCTTGTTTACTCCCCACGCCGTGTGCGTTTGCATAGAGGCACTTAAGCTGGGTCCCTGTTGAAGGTGACTTAGTGGCTGGAGTGGCTGCAGTTCCTTTGTGCTGTTCTCCAGGTGGCCTTCCTTTGAGGTGTTTACCTGTGTTTCCCCATTGGCTCCTATTGCCTCAGGAGCCCCTGGCTCCTCTTCATAAGACTACGAGTGTGCTGCAGTATACCCAGCACATCTTGGAGCAAGAGGCTGAGGGCCCTCGCTCGCGCCCCATCCCTCATACCTTGGAGTGTCGTCCCTTGGCTTGTCACAGCCATCCTGATAACACCCCGCGAGTGTCCCTGCACTGGCCCAGCCTTTCCTGCCTCAGAAAAGCTCCAGAAAGGCCCGGTTTGCTGCCAAAAAGGGGTTCTGCTGCGGCCGTGCCTGTACCAGCACTGCTCATTTCAGCGAGTCGGCATGGTGTGTCATAGACGGATGAAGAAGTGGACTAAACCAGAGTTGTTCCTGGGCCTTATCTCCAGAGCTGTGGACAGGTGTCACCAGAGAACTCCAGAGAGACCTCTAGTCAGAAGCAAACACCTTGAGTTCCTGAAATTCCCCCAGGAAAGGGTAGCCTGTCATATCTGGGCATGTTGAGCCTAACTAACCCCATGGCAAGGGGTTGTGTGCTCTTTCTGTGAGTGCCCATACTGCTTTCAGTGCAGTTTCCACTTCCCCCGTGTCGGCGCCAGGCAGCTGGTGCTGCCGTGCCCACCACATAGGCATGACATTGGGTCTGGTGTGAGTCAGAGACTGTGCCTAAGAGGCACTGCGGACAAGGGCATCCTGTAGAAGAGCAATGTTCAACACTCAGAAAGAGAAAATGGACGCAGGCCTTTTTCTTTTTACTGCAATATGGATGAATTCAAAGTTCGTGTGCTGCACAATAACATTGCAAATACGAAAAGTGCATTGATTCGTTTTAATACTTAGAAATCTTGTTAAACGAATTTAAGTTTGATTTGGCTTACACTACCCAGGGCTAATAATATCCTATTCTGGACACTGACAAAGGCTCTATCAAGATAAAGTGTTGTATCTTACTTTCTCTGGCATGAAATACAACAAATCAGATCTGCAGGAGTGTTATTGAAATGGGTTTGCTAGGATACACATGCTGCTCCTAGGCAAGCAAGAGATGCGGAAGAATAACAGCAACTGGAATAACAGAAAATGCCCACACTTCATCTTATTTCTTTGATATTTTTAATATAATGCACAGAATCCTGATTGTATATAGAGCTGCAAATTGGTCAGCTTGAACAGTACAAATAGACTTACCATTTTTCATCATTTTTATTTTCAGTCCATTGCATTTCCTGGCTCTCAGAAAATGCTATCCCTGTACTGGAATGGTTTTGCTGCAAATATTACGGGTAGATATAAATTCCTAAGGAAAAGAATATCTTTTCTGATTTTCTTCTAATTAAGTGCAAATTATTTTTGTGAACTTGATATTCTTTCTCAAAATCTACATTTTGTACTTAGTAAAGAGAATTGTGATTCAGAAAATTGATAGCAAAAGAACGTCTACAAGCCAAAAAAAGGTAATCTTAGCATTGCTAAATCCTCCAAAACTGATGCCATGAGGAGCGATACAGGCCTGCCTATTATTCAGCATGTTTAAACGAGTTTCACAGGTGGGGTCCTGAACTCACTCACTTCAGCCCAGGTATTACTGATTGTGTGTTTCCCTAAGCTGTAAATATCTTAAAAGGTATTGGAAGAAAGAAGGTTTCTGCCTCAAATTAATCTATCCACCAGCTGGAAGAGACAGCCAGCCTTTTTAAAATAGCGTAGAATGGTCAAAATGTTCCTCTTTTCAAAAGGCCTTATTCAGCACTGCCTCATCTGTCCAGTCAGAGGAGTGAGTGCCCGTGATTCTTCCTACTCTCTGTAGTTGGGAGATGCTCTCGGAAGAGAGCGTCTTTCCTACTTTCTTGTAGTTGGAAGACATCAACCTCCGCAGAAGATTTTTCCTAAAAGGCACAATCTGTCTATTTAATGATTCCTTCAATATAATGATTTAAAAACTGTACCTGCTGGTCTGAACCTGGACTTGATATTCTAGTTCCCTCCTAATAAAATAATGTTCTTGTCTGCAGATGCCCCATTGCCACAGGGTGTACAAGAAGGGATTCTGCCTCATCATCAAGAATCACTCAGAAATCAAAAGAATATTTTACTACCCATTCACCCTCCACTGATTATAAACCTCAATGACGAGGAGGAGGAAGAGGATGACGAAGAGAAAGAGAACTGTAAAGAGTTTTTTTCTCTCTTTTACAAGGAAGCAGAATGGGTTTTTTGGACTCTTGCAGTGTATACATCACAACTGATGTATTATAATAACAATTACATTGTTAGAAAAGAGTTGTTGACAGGTTTTGGAAATAGCTTCCAGCTAATCCTCAAAATATTGGAACTGGTAGTTCCCAGATGTGAGTGAGGCAATGTTTTCTAACTCCTGTGAATTGCCTAGCTGTATATTTCAATGGTGGTACAATTCACTTCTTTTTCATTCAATGAAGTTTAAAATGTGATCCACTATTCAGATGATGTGATCCACCATTCAAAAATTCTCAAAATTTGGGGATGAAATCACAAATTCAGGAGGTACTTCTTTCCCGGGAAACAAACTTTGGAACAGGGGCTCTACACACTCATCCCTGAAGGTGAAGTCACAGGTTTGTTTACAAAAGATAGCCGAGTGACCTCAACTTAAATAATTTGTTTGACTGATTTCCTAAACTCTGAAGGCAGTCTCATTTTATTGCAGAAAGTTACTCTCGAGTCTAGCGAAGAGAAACCAGACAAAACTCTTCACTAGATTAACTGCAGTGTCTATATATATATATTTACATTATTATTTATTCCCTTTTTGTGAACTGTAGTTAAACCGTTGACTGTATCTCACTCAGAGATGAGAGATTCATAGTGATGGAATGAATTGCACATTCCCAGAGCGTGAGAGAACAACCTACTCTCCTGCATGCACCCTGCAAATGACGGTGCTAGGTCTCAGGCAGCCCCGAGCAGCCTTTCCTTTTCCCGCTGTCCTTTGGGTGAGCGGGCAGGGCTGCCTGTTAGGGCCTCCAAACTCGGTTTCAGTCTGAGTTGGCCACGTTAACTTCAACAACAGAAAGAGCAGGGCTTTGCTCGTCTTAGTAGCCTGAACTGAGACAGATAAGGAGCGCTCATTTCACCAGCTCTGCTGGCAGACGTTACAGGACAGTAACTTTGGGCAGAGGTTTTGTGACAAGCGCTCCCTGGGGACATGTTTAGTCACAAGATTTCCTTTTGGGTGTAAATGAAGGACTGTTTTGCAAATAAGGACTGAAGATTTTTTTTAACTCATTTTAAATCAACAAACATTAACTTCTTAATAGGTGTTGTAACTGCAATTCCATTGCACTTGGCAATACCTAATATTACGGAATCATTTTTCTGTCCAGAAGCAGAGGTTGCAGTGAGAAAAGAAACACCCATGACAGAAATGAAATTCATTGTGGTATTTGATTATTAAGAATTATTGAAGGCCTTTGTATAGATAACTAGTAAAATCTATCCTATAGATGTTTCTAATTGGGTGCCTAAGACTGCTGCAGATATTGAAGAGGAAAGAGCAATAAAGGAAATGTGCTATAAATCTGGTAAGTATGGAATTAGTCACTCTTTCCTAAACAGCAGTGCTGCCAATATAGTAAACTTTGCATTTTTTTTCCCTCTTGGGATATATTTAGCTGAGTATTACAAGATTCTGTACCTTCACGAACACCAATCAACAAAACCTGTGTCTTCACCTCAGGAAAATGAGCTATTACCCTTGGAAGCGACCGGGCGAGACTTGCAGAAAGGCAAGTACTTTCCATCTTCTCAGACAATGTTTACCAGTTTTTAAATTACTGTTAGAGGGAGAAACTATGACATCATTTGCCCATCCTCCCCGCTTTTTGAACTTGGTGATGATGAAAGATAGCATATTACAAAGAGGATAGAAATACTTTTAATTTTCCCCCATATATATAGGGGATCAGGCCTAGTACCAGGGGATCAGGCCTAGTTACCAGGGGGTGAGGCCTAGTCAGCATGGGTTTATGGAAGGCAGGTCCTGCCAGACGAAACTCATCTCCTTCTACGACAAGATTACCAGAATATTGGACAAGGGAAAGGCTGTTGATATTGTATACCTGGGCTTTCAAAAAGCATTCGATACTGTCCCCCATACTATTCTTGTGGAAAAACTGGCTTCGCACGGCCTGGATGAGCATACGATCCACTGGATCAAGCACTGGCTGACTGGAAGGTCCCAAAGAGTGGTGCTCAGTGGATTTAAATCCAGCTGGCGGCCAGTCACAAGTGGTGTGCCTCAGGGCTCAGTGTTGGGACCATTTCTGTTCAACGTCTTTATTGATGATCTCGATAAGGACATAGGGTGTATCATCAGCAAGTTTGCAGATGACACTAAGCTAGGCGGGTGTGTTGATCTGCTTGAGGGTAGGATGGCTCTGCAGAGTGATCTGGACAGGCTGGACCAATGGCCCGAGGCCAATAGTATGAGGTTCAAGAAGGCCAAGTGCTGGGTCCTGCAGTTGGGTCACAACAACCCCATGCAATGCTACAGGCCTGGGGAAGTGTGGCTGGAAAGCTGCCCGGCAGAAAGGACCTGGGGGTGTTGGTGGACAGCTGGCTGAACATGAGCTGGCAGTGTGCCCAGGTGGCCAAGAAGGCCAACGGCTTCCTGGCCTGTATCAGGAATAGTGTGGTGAGCAGGACTAGGGAAGTGATCATCCCCCTGTACTCGGCACTGGTGAGGCCCCACCTCGAGGACTGTGTTCAGTTTTGGGCCCCTCACTACAAGAAGGACATTGAGGTGTTGAAGCATGTCCAGAGAAGGGCTACAAAGCTGATGAGGGGTCTGGAGGACAAATCTTATGAGGAACGACTGAGGGAGCTGGGGTTGTTTAGCCTGGAGACAAGGAGGCTGAGGGGAGACCTTATCACCCTCTACAACTACCTGAAAGGAGGGTGTAGAGAGGTGGGAGCTGACCTCTTCTCCCTGGTGAAAACTGATAGAACAAGAGGAAATGGATTCAAGTTATGTCAGGTGAGATTTAGATTGGATATTAGGAAACATTTTTTCACTGAAAGGGTTGTTAAACATTGGAATAGGCTCCCCAGGGAGGTGGTGGATTCGCCATCCCTGGAGGTGTTTAAAAACAGGGTAGATGTGGTAGTCGGGGACATGGTTTAGAAGTGGTTTTGTCAGGGTAGGTTAATGGTTGGACTTGATGATCTTAAAGGAGCCTTGAAACTTCAGCGATTCTACGATTCTATGATATTTTCCTTCATCTTTTTTCCGTTTCCTCTTGATAGTATGTACTATGTCATAAATTTGACAAGAAGCCTACAGGTGGGATTCTGAGTCTTGTATCTTTCTTTTTGGCAATCTTTTTCAGACATAACAATAATTATACATCTTTCCCTTTATTTTTACATTGCTAATAGAGCTTCATGCAATCTAGTACAGTACATCACTGGGTTTTTTTTTGCCTTTCTACTTTCCGTTTCCATGGTTTCTCTGGATAATTGTGGTTTTTCATCTGTCACTTCATCAAGAAATTAAGTGGTAAATAATGTAAATAATCATAAGTTAATCAGGTGATTTTATCTTGCCAGTTCCAGTCATCTCTCCTAAGCTGGGTTCTCCTCTTCAGGTGCCTCCCTGCCTTAATTTCCAATACAAGGAACCTTCTTTCAGACAAAGTAACCCCTACTTTCAGATGAATAAATTTAAGTTAAATGAATCCCAACATCACTGGTTCATCTCAGGGATGAAGAGTAGTTGAAGAATAGAATTTCTACGTTGATGAAATGTGCACAGATTTGTACAGAGATTACAGAGAAAACATTCTTCAAGTGAAGAATACATCTTATCAAATTTCCAGGTTACAAAAGGATAAAGCATGTAAAAAAAAAAAAAGGTGATCAGCATTTTTATCATAGAAACAACCATTACCATTTTCTCTACCTTTATTTTCAGCAGTGCCTGAGCCATGTGGTGGGAAAAGCTCCAAACAAAAGAACCAGCTTGACATAAATAGAAGATTTTGCACCCAAATGGAAAACTACGGTAATACTTACACATTTTGTATAAATTGCAACTTTTGAGATTATTGTGCAATTAGTAATTGGAATTAATGGAAATAGTCTGGAATCAACAGCAAATCAGAGTATTAATGATAATGTTTTTTAACCAAAATTACAGAAAATGGTTAGTCATTATGCAGCATGCTCTGATGCAAATCAACTGCCTAGAACAAAACCATCATGCTGCCTTGCCTCTAGTGCTTTCACAAGCAGAGATAAAGGAGGGGATTGGATTATAGACTTGTTGAATCTAAAAGCACCTGATGCCTTTGGGAAGGTTTTCAGCATGGGAACATTCACTTTGTTCAGGTCAAGGATGTCCGTGGCAGAATTGCCTCATTTGGAAGATCCTGTGAGCCTGATGCAAACACTGCAAGTTACAAATTATCTTTACCAGAGAGAAAGTCTGTATTTAATACCAGCTTGTATGTGAGAGACAATGTAGGATTCACCTGATGCCTTCATTGACACTTCAGCTGATGTAACATTCAATTCACGTATCAGACTGAGAGTCTTTCCTGGACCTCTATCTCGTGTCTCATGTAGCCGGAATTAAGAGGCAACGTCTATGTTTTTTTCTATAGACAAATACCCTTCAGGACCTTACAACGCACCAGCTTGGAGGAGAAGAAATCCACATGCAAACCCCTTGTCTAAGTATAAAACAACTCTTCAGGTAACTGTTTGACAGAAGTGTTTACAATTCAGTCTTTTTAGTAAAAGCAACATGCCCCTCCCCACCTAGGAAATGTAAAGGCGCTCTTCAAACTTGCCCAGCCGAAACCCTGCAAGATTGTAAGCAACGCTGAGTAGTCTGAAAGAGCAGTTTTGTTGGTGTGCAGACATGTAATTCTGCCTGTATGACTAACCCGTGATTTCTGAGTTTTCACAACATTACTGATATGAAAGCAAAGTACGTCCTTGCCTTTCAAGTGAGGAGCCAGAAGCAGTGGGGTTTGGCTTGTCGCACTGGCCAAAGCACAGCAGAGACTCTATGAGTGCGATCTGTTTGTCTCTGTTCAATTGCTTGTGAAGCGTCTGCAATAGCGGAACGATGATCAGCCCAGTTTCCAATTCATAAAAGGACTCAGGCTACAAAACATTCCCGAGACACCCTAAGGACCATGGAAACATTTTACAAGTGTCTCAAAAGCAGAGGTTAGAACCTCTATCTCATGTCTCATGTTGAAAGTTTACCTCTTAAAGCGTTTCTGAAAGAGCACATAGTTTTACTCCAACAAATCAGGCACAAAATGTTCTGTCTCTATTTTGACAGCAGAGCCAAGAAGACACAGAAGTGAATAGAAAAGGAGAACAATACATGGAGAGGAGAAAGAGATGAAGCGAGTACTTCCATTTACAAGAAAAATCTAAACGGAAGGAAGGAAGTTATCAATTGGAAAAACTGGATCCACTGGAAAAAGATGATAAAACTGCAAATTCCAAAAATGAGATGCGGGAAGAACACCACAAAGGTTCAAAACTGATTACAAATTTAAAAAGTATGCTCTGCATGGTCACATATAAATGTCATCAATACATTCACTAAGTTTAGTCTGCTCTGAAAGCTTCCAGTTGAAATGATTTTTACAGACTATGTTTTAATGTATAATTACTAATATGAATAAATACGATTAGTTTTACTTAGCAGTTTCAGAGGACTTTTAACGTAAACAGCAATAGTAATGCATTCTAGGAAGTAGCTGTTTTGGTGTGAAAGCCAGATTCTGAGATGGTTCAGCTGTTTGTCAGATGTTTGGGTGCTCAGTCTCAGTTTGATCTTGAGATTTTGCCATTTTCGCTGGGCATCAGAACTGTGAACTGAAAGAACTTCACAAGAAAACTTTCAGAATTAACTGAAAAATGCTTTTACATGTATTTTAAAGTACAAAAGACTGGGTAAAGACTGAGAGGAAGAATTGATAAAGGTGTGGAGGGAGCAATGCTGTTGGAGTGCCGTGCTCCCCTTGGCGTGCCTTTTCCAGCCCCACAGTCCCTGGAGCCGGAGGCTTTGTGGCTCTCTGGACCCGAATCCTGACCATAACTTAAACTTGCGGCTGAGGCTGAGCTCCCAAACACTGTGGTGTGGTGGTGCAACACCACCACCACCCCCTGCCCCACTTTGGCCACTCGGTGCTTGGTGCGATTCCTCATCCCTGGGCTACAAACCAACCCAGGAGGTGTCAGGCACATGTATCTGCCAAAGAGAAAGGACCAGAGCGTTAAGGCACCCCTGCAACATGCCTGGCTCCTGCCTCCGGTGTTGCTTGGGACTGTCACTCTCTGACAGCCTACCACATCTGTGCCTGGGTCATGGCCCAAAAGGGGGCGATACCAGAACTTGCAGATCTGGCAAGTTCTGGACTTGCACAACTAGTGGAAAGTACCAGAATATTCCATCGTCCAGTTAGGCTGGAGTGGAAAAATACCCAATGAAAGTAAATTATCTCAGACCCTATAAGCAGCGATTCTAGCGAGACCCTTAGAGCTCTCCTGGATGGCAGTGAGCTGTGGCCAGCACCTCCCCTGAGTCAGGACACTATTCAGGCAGACACCTCGAGGACTGGAGGGCCGGGGCAAGTCAACCCCCCTCGAGTCCCAGTTATCACCCACTGAGGGATTTCTTGAGATTTTCAGCTGACATGGGCCAAACCTGTACCTGTTGTGGAATAATTACTACAAATGATCAATAATACAGCACTGGTCACACATTAAGGAAAGGTATAAAATCAAAAGTTTTCTAGGGTAGAATGCAGCCACAGCCGGTGTGTGAAGAATCCGCTACATCTGCGATTCCCTGTACTATATTGCTTGCAGAGCAAGACAGGGAGTGGAGTGGGGTGGAGACTCCAAGGCCAAACCCTGTGATAATCCAGCAAACATGGGAAAGAGATGGCACCACGGAAGAAAAACAGGGCGAAGGATGGAGCAGAGTGGAGACACTGCAGCTAAAACCCTGTGATAAACTGGGAACTTGAGGGCCAAACGGAGCCCTCGAAGGTCTTATAGAACTGATAAAGTGCTACTTGTTCCGCTGAGCCAACGATCTGTCATTTTTTTTGATGAAATGCTGTCCTTTGCTGAACTTTGCTCGTTATAATGTCATTATAATACCAAAACACACCTCCATCCCAAAAGCTACACGTCTCCAAGGTGCGACCACTCCTGCTTGAGTCTGCGCCCTGAATTGTTCGTAAACTATGCCTTTAAATGCGAGGCGAGAAAATTTTACACCAATCATAATGAAAGTATTTATGACTCGAGTCACTCAAACTCCACCTTGAAGATAAAAAAAAGTATAAAAATAGCCCAAGAAAGGGGGGATGTGAGGGAAGACACCATCGTGGACTTCTGGGACCAGTCGATGGCCTGAGCCTCTCTTCCCCCCATAAGGACACTCGTGGGTAAGATGCAAACACTTGGCTGTACCAAGTGCTTCCCCAGGAAACCTAGAGATCTCTACAGAGTGATTTTATAGCTTAGCGCATTTCTAACTGAGCTGTATTACTGACATCTGTAGTATTCGCACGGGCTTTGCAGACAGTCACTGTCACCGGCAATCCAAAGGAACTCGTGTCTCTGTTGTTTGAGCAAACTGCACTGTGTAGGCAGCTCGTCGTTTGGGTTTCTCACGCAACTCGACCGAAGCGTGGCCGTGTTAGTTCATGAGCACGACTGGGCTGAAGGTGCAGTGCGCTATTAGTGTACCCAGAACCGTAACAGTTTGATATATATTAAACGCGCCTGGACTGATAGCGGTGAATTGGGCATCACTCAGAATTTAACCCCATCTCTGGGGCGGCCCCATGGCCTCCTGCGAGGCCGGGAGCAGCGTTTCCCTCAGGGCTGGAGCCCCCTCCTTCCCCCAACCCCACTCCTGGGCAGAATTTCCTCCCTCCCACCTTCTCCCCACACCTCAGCGCTGGGGCAGCCCCACAGGTCTTCCAGGGCTGGGAAAACACTCCTGCCCTTTCTCTTCCTGCAGGTTTTGAGAAGAAGAGGCCCCGTCTCCCCAGCCCACACGTGGGGTCTGGGCAGCTCCACGCCTTGTGTTTGAACCGGGAATTGGGATGTTTCAGTTTTCTTCTGTGATCAGGCCTGGTTGTGAAAGGGCCAGTTGTAGTGGTTAGGGTTTGATGGGTGAGGAACAGCAAATCTTATTGAACTTTTCCTTTTTTTAGGTTTTGTTTAGGGGTCTCGTTGTCCTCACACCCTCGAGTTCTGCTCCAGGTCAAGCGAAGCCCCATGGAACTGGCCCTAAGGGCAGCAGTGGCCATGAACCAGCACCCCTTTGGCATGGAGAACATGGTTTATTTCGAGGGGAATCTCCCTGTTTTTTTCCAAAGCGGGGGGCTGGTTTGTAGCGAGGCTTAAAACCCCGGGTTGTGCCTAAACGTGGGGCTGATTTCAACCTCAGGGGCTGCGACTCCTTCCAGCTCCAACTCACAGCCCTGGCTGCACTGTCACCGCACCGGGCTCAGCATTCTCTTGTATTTTGGAGGTTTTTTTACAGATCGGCAGCAGCTGGGGATATTTAGCAGCTGTGTATTGGTGGCAGAATCCATGTCGTTATGTGTGTGATGTGTGCTCAGATCTGGTGGGACAGTGAAGAGATAACAACCGGTGGCGCTGTCAGTCACGTCCTCTGGGAGAGACAGTCAGGGCCGTTTGTAGCTGTCCCACCTCAACTGCGAGATCTGTCTCTGGAGCTGCCGGTGCCAAAGCTGCTCTTAAGGCAGAGAGAGCGATAGCGGATAACCTGCCTTTTTTTCGGTGCCTTTTCTGGGTCTCCAGTCTGTCTGCTCTGTTTGCCCTCTGCCTTGGATCGCACCTTTTCTCCTTTCTTGACGAAAACTGACTTTCTGTTGGGTTTTGTTGCATTTCTAGTGACAAATCTGCTCAACTTCGCCTGCTCCAACGTTGTGCCGGGGAAAAGAGCCAACCTCAAGCATGCCTTGCACCGCCTGCATGACGCTCTGGTAAGAAGCAGCTGTTTTCGAATTCCTGCTGGACTAGGACAGCCTTTAGCAGTGGGGTGAGCTGGGAGTCGCTCCCGAGTTTTCTTTTCCGCAGGCTCGAATCCCTTTACTAAAGGGGCAGAGTTCTTGCGTGCTGCCTGTTGGCCGCCATCTGCGTTAAGGTCTCGTGGGCTGACAGACGCCATGTATCAATAGGAGCTTGTTTTGTCTCTTGTCAATTCTGTGACAATTGGGAGAATAGAAGTCCTCCTACTCCCAGTGCTGGGAATGAAGGAATATTAGCTAAAACCCGAGGTCTACCCCGGAGAAACGTCCTGTGCTTGACAACTGCACCGTCCCTGGGCGCTCCTTGCTGAGCAAACGCCTCCAGCCTGACCCCGGTGAACCCCCGAGCGGGTCTGCTTTGCTCCCTCTTCTTCGGAGAAGGGATTTCACAGTGCTGAGCTGCGGCAGAGGACTCGGCGTCTGCTGCATCTGCACGAGGAGGCTCTACCTGCAGCAGGGATGAGCCCAGAAGGACTCCAGCAGCGAGCAGTCTTCTCCCAGAGGTGGTGGCCGGTGGGGTGCCACAGCTTGGTCCCCAGAGATCTCCGCAGGTTCTGGTTTCTTAATACACATCAGTGTGGATTGAGGAAATATTCCCATCGAGTGCCATGGGCAGAGGCGACCCCGACGTGCTGTTGCTGAGCATCGACTGAGCGCCATCTTCCTCCAGTGGGCTGAAGAGTTGACCTGTTGGCCCCTGCTGAGGGGGAATCTAAGTCTTGTTCTCTGAACTCTCGCAGGAGGGTCTGGAGAAGTTGCAGTCTGGGGCACCCCAGCGACCTGAATCCCATCCCCTGGCTGATTATCATTACGCAGGTAAACTGGAGGCAGAGCTTGTTCCTTCTCCGGGAATGCGAGCGGGTACTGCCGTTCCCTTTGTTCTGATTGAAAGAAGTGATTTTTAAAAAGGTGCGAGTGATGGTCTGTGTTCTTTGGGTTGGGGAAAACAGTCTTTTTAATCTGTTCTGGTGGGGTTTTGGCACAGGGTGAGTGGTCTAATCGTTTCCATGTCTCTGTTTCTTCCCAGGCGCAGACACTTGGATGCCTCTCGAGGAGCAGTTGTTTAAAGAGGCCTTTTCTGTACACCAGAAGGATTTGCACCTGATACAGAAGAAGGTAAAGCCGTTAGACCGAGGCGGGTCTCAGGTTGTTAGCGTGGAGGGGAGTTTTAACCCAGAAAAGTCATCTTTTGAATGGTGTGTTGGAATCCTGTCCTTGGGATGCTGCTTCGCGCTAAAAAGATACCGGTACAAGACATAATTTGCCCTAATTTGTAATTACCACAGAATATTTCATATCTCTGGTGCAAAATACCAGAAATACTAAAAGAATACTGACACGTTCAGCTGACCACCACCGTATAACGTACAGTTCTGCCTTCCCAAGGCTTCTTTACAGCCCTTTCAGAAGAAGGAGGCTCATTTTCTGCCTGATCTCACCCATACGTTGTGCTGTGAGAACCAGAGACAAGGGGGGACAGACAAACAGCACTCAACAGATTTGTTGTGGGTCTGTGCCCTAAATGTTTTCCTGCAGTCTTTCCCTCATCAATCACTTCTAGTTTTCTCCCAATAGATTCAGACGAAGACCGTGTCCCAGTGTGTCGAATACTACTACGCCTGGAAAAAACGTGTCAGATTTGCCAGTGGTCAAGCTCAAGGGACAGAAGAAAAGCTGAAGGGAAACAAGGAGGAGGTGGAAGAGACTGAAGAGAAGGTAGAAAAACTGCCCGGGGTTGGTGCGAGATGTCGCTCCTCGATGAAGCTATCGTCCCGGGCTCTGGGAAATAATCCCATTCGCGTTAAACTTGCTGCTGATGATTTTCAGGGATGTTCCGTAACATCCCAGTGCTCCATAAAAGGAATTGCTGGTGACCCGGCTCTGCACAGAGGTTGCCAATACTTTCGTTGTCTGGAAACAGGAATTGGGTTCACAGAATTTATATTTTTTTTTTTGTGGTAGAAATTGGGTAACCACATCACTTCAGTGCTCAGTACTTCTACACTTTAAACCCGTTGTACAGACTTCTGTGGAGGAAAGGGCTGTTGCACTGAGGACAGTAGGAATTATACAGTTTTTCTTTCAAGGTCTGTCTTTGCACCCCCTCCTCCCTGTTGAATTTCAGTGTTTTTTTAACTGTTTAGAGGAGCTCACCAGGTCAGGCTGGCGCTGACAGAACGCGTTACACCCAGCACAAAAATAAATCCCTCAATGCTGTGGCCATTGGGGATGTTTCCAGCTAGTTGTTCACTTTAGCTGTCCCCCTTGCTGAGGAGAAGGAGAAATAACTAAAGGCTGTCTGCTTTACAGGCTGCTTGCAGCCCGAAGAAGAGGTGCCGGCTTGGGCCGAAGGAAAACACCAAGAAAAAGCAGAGGAGTTGTGAAAAGACGCCCCGCAGCACGGGCAGTCCCTCCCGCTGTCCCCATGACTCTCCGTGCTGGGGTGGAGGCGCCGGTGATGTGGCTGTTTCCCTGCAGAGAGTTTGGAAGGTTAGCTGGTCGTTTTTCTTCTCGAAACCTGCTGCTTTGGGCTCAAACCGATGGAAACTTTCAAAGGCGCCCAGGGGGAGCTGAGCTAAGGGCAGCTGGAGGGTTCCCCCTGCCCCGCAGCCTTCTGGCGGTATTGTTTGACTTTAAACCCAAAGCTCTGTGTTTTCTGACGTGGGGAGACCCTCCCGCCGAGTCGCGAGGTTCGGACCAGACCCCCTTTCCTTTCTCACCTCCTCTGGGAGAGGAGTCCCAGTGTGGCTGTATCCAGCCTCAGCTTCCGACTGGGAAGGAGAGTCCGGAGCCCCGTCTCTGCCCCAGAGTGGCTTTGTTCCAGCTCAAGCTGGGTATCTCCGAAGAGAGAGCCCTCTCGCTTGTCTTCTGGTGCCTTAGAAGGTCTATTCCCTGAGGTGTTCAGGCACCTCTGTGTTCTGCATGCACCGACTTTTTGTCCCAGCAATTTGTTTAATAGCTGCTTTTCCTCTGCGCCGATTGGAGCGACAATGCAGTGGGGATTGTTTCTACTCGTGCAGTTTCACCCTCCTCCCATCTAATCCGCACTTGGGTCTCCTCTGTCTCCTGCTGACTTCAGCTGGAACGATTTCTCGCTCTCTTTGAAGGCCCTTTCCTCGAATTACAGGCTTGCTCCGCTTAATCTTGTTGTGGAAGAATCCCAGCGTTTATCTCTTTTCACTATGAAGAGGTTCCACTAAAGTTCCTTTTTGCGGTTTGCGGTCCGAGGGCTTCCACGCTGCAGTCACTCGTGCCAAGCAACATCACTCATTCCCAGCAAAGCTGCTCAAGTTTCGATCCACCTTAAATTTAAGCAATCGCACCATTAATTCTCCTATTTTAATCCCCAACAATCTCTCTTGTTTAACCAGCAAGGTCCCACCAGCCAGGGGTACCGGCAGAAACTGTGTAGTACCACGCAGCAAAACACAGCAGAAACTCACAAAATAAAACTAATGAAACGTGGTCTAAGAAACTAAAAAAAGAAATTAAAAATTTCCCTTTGTTTTCTCCCTTCCAGGGTGTTTGGGAAGGTCAATGGGAGGAATCCTCACATGAAATGCCATCACCCGCGGGACGATTGGAAGGCCCTGACAGTTTTTTTAAAGGGAGGCGAAGCCAAGAGAAGCCCAGATGGTGACCTCCTCCAGCTGGCAACTGGGCAACTGTCATCTCAGACCACCAACGAGGTCAATTTACTCTGTTTAGAAAACCCCAACGACCTCTAGCATGGGGGCAGCACCTGAGCTCTGCAGAGGATCCACCACCACGAGGTCGCCCCCATTCCAGAAAGACCCAGAAGAAGCGAACAGCAGAGAAATTGTTATCGTATTTAATAGCGTTTCCCTCTTAGGTGATAGTCCCGTGTAGGTTTTAGGTCTTCGTTAGCCATCTTTTAGGTCTTAGTTTTAGGCTTTAGTGTTCTTCTGATAGGAGTAAGGTTTGGTTTTCTTCTGATAGGAGTAAGGTTTGGTTTTCAGGAATCATGAAATTTTCAGAGTTGGAAGGGACCTCTAGAGATCATCTAGTCCAGCTCCCCAGCTAAAGCAGGATTCCCCAGAGCACATGACTCAGGACTGCATCCAGGCGGGTCTTGAAGATCTCCAGAGAAGGGGACTCCACAACCTCCCTGGGCAGCCTGATCCAGTGCTCGATCACCCTAACCTTAAAGAAGGTTTTTTCTTGTATTTGAATGGAACTTCCAACTTGTGCCCATTGCCGTGTCACTGGGAACCACTGAAAAGAGCCTGGCTCCATCCTCCTTCAACCCACCCTTTAGATACTTAGAAGCAATAAGAAGGTCTCCCCTCAGCCTTCTCTTCTCCACGCCAAAGAGTCCCAGCTCTCTCAGCCTTTCCTCATAAGGGAGATGCTCCCATCCCTTAATCATCTAAGCTGCCCTATGCTGGACTCTCTCCGGTAGTTCCCCATCTCTCTTGAAGTGGGGAGCCCAAAACTGGACACATTATTCCAGTTGTGGCTTCACCAGTGCAGAGTAGAGGGGGAGAATGACCTCCCTCCACCTACTGGCCCCAGTCAGATTCAACACTTGGCTCCAAATAGGCTGGAAAACTGTCCTTACCCCAATGCACCTCAGAAATCAATCTGCATGAACAGGGATCTGTCACTCCCTGCAAACTCATCACCAGGGGAGCTGGAAAAATATTTATAAAATCTATAGCTACTTAGAGTCCAGACGATAAAAAGCACAGCACAGGTCCCATGAGAGAAACTGCAATGGGAAGAGGTCTTGGTTTGATTAGGTTGCTGGATAACAGCTTCAAGTTAAGGGATTTCTTGAGCTACCGCAACCATTTGCTGATTGTCCTCCTCTTCCTTCCCCCTTGCTCTTCTCCTCACAAATCAATGGCAAAGGACACAAAGGGACAGACTTCCTTCATTGCATCCAAATGCCCCAGTGCCTTACAGGAACACATTTTAAGGAAAAGAGCAACAGAAGTGACTGACAACATGGAAGAAGACTGGGCAATAAACCATTAAAAAAAAACCCAGACAATTAAACGACACCAGAAAATGCAATTGAAATGCCTCCTCTCTTCTTTGGCACTTGGGAAACTTCATCTGGACTCTTCTGTCCCCCTCCTGGTTTCCACAGCCCAAGAAAAGAGTTGCTGTGGGCCCAGCCCAAAGCCTTTGGGATGGTGAGGGGCACACAAGAGGCAGGCAGAGGGAGCTGCCTCTGGTCTGCATCAAGAAGAGGAGGCTCGGGGTGGACCCAACTGGTGACTACAGCTGAACAGAAGAAATCCCAGCTAGATAAAAGGAAAAGATTGTCACCATGAGGCTCCTCAGACACAGCACAAGGGCCCAGAGGGGTTGTGAAGCCTGTCCTTGAGGGTACCCAAACATGACTGAACTAAGTCCCAAGCAACGGGATCCAGCTGGGGCTGCTCTGAGCAGAAGCTTGGACTGAAGACCTCCAAACGTCTCTACCAACCTCTATGCTTCTGTGGTTCTTCGAAGGTGAGCTGTCCTGCCTTCCCCAGATGGGCAGTGACAGCCACAACCTTGTGGAAGGCGGCCTGTCGCATTACCACCCAGGCCCCTACTTCAGATGAAGAGCCACTATCAAGCACGGGGGGCTTTGCCACTTGCAGGGCACTGGGTCGGTGGGAGGGCACTGAGGACCCCCAGCCCTCCTGGAACACTGTTGCCACCATGTTGTTGAGACCCCAGCCACGGGATGAGGAGAGAGCTGGAGCCCAGGGCTCATGAGGGGAGCTGGAAGGTGGTCCCTATGCCCAAGGGGTGGCCCTTCTCTCGGGCAAGCAACATGGCGGGCAGGAGCGAGCCCCAGGAAAGAGGCTTTCGGCCCCCTCGACCCTCCTCCTCTTCCCACATTTGGGCATGTTTCAGGCCACAGCCCCCCCACGCCCAAACATACCATAGTTGGCCACACGCATCAGCCACAGTCCCAATCAACATCACAATGGCTTCCTGATGTCATCAGCCACCTCACACTGCCTGTTCTTGGGGACCTATAAAAGCAGGGGTCCCTGCAGCTGGCCCACAGTTTGCCGAGCTTCCAGGCCCTCAGATGCCAAGCATGCTTGGAAGGAAGAGGAGCTGGAGCAGCGAGGCGCATGGCTGCCCACCTTTGTGTGGAACGCCGCAGAGCCGCTCCCCGCAACCGCAGAGGAGGCAGGCTCATCCCAGGAGGAGGAAGCTCAATGAGCAGAGGCGGCACACCACTCCTGATGGCACAAGCGCGGATGACCTCGATATTATAATCAGAGGCATGGAGCGCCTGACCATAAGCTCACCAGGAGATGACACAAGCGCGGCTGACCTCGATATTATAATCAGAGGCATGGAGCGCCTGACCATAAGCTCACCAGAAGATGGCGTGGAGCCCAAGCGCATCTGCCTGCCAGGGAACAGCCAGGGCAGTGAGGCAGATGGCTGTCCACTTTGGCCACAGAGCCACTCCCTGCAACCAGGGAGGAGGAAGGCACCTGCCAGGAGGAGAAAGCGCAAGCAGCGGAGGAGGAATGTCACTCCTCATGGCACAGGTGCGAGTGACCTCGCTTCCACGATCAACGGCACACAGCGCATGGCTGTAAGCCCACGAGAGAACGGCGTGGAGCCCAAGCGCATCTGCCTGCCAGGGAGCAGCCGGCGCAGGGAGGCGGATAGCTGCTCAGCTTGGCATGGGATGCCACAGAGCCGCTTCCGGCAACCATGGAGGAGGAAGGCGCCTCCCAGGAGGAGGAAGCGCAATCGGAGGAGGAGGAGGAGGAGCAACATCATCACCCCCCATGGCATAATTGTGACCGCCCTTGCTTCTGCAATCAAAAGCATGCAATCAACAGCATGCAATGAACTGCAAATTTTATGTCTTTAACTTATTAAATTGGGTTGGTGAATGTAAAAGTTCTGGGACTGCTCTTGCTGTTTGTGCTGTAAATCATTTAAGCAATTAAAACTCGTTCCGCTGGGTTGGTGGTGCTGTTATGGTTGGAGAGACCCATAACAATTTATTGTCATTTAGGCAATCATTCTATCACCCTATGAGCCCTCCCCACCCGGGAAAGGAATCGGGTAAAACAAGGCAAACCGGGAGCTGAAGTATAAACACATTTAGTAGAGTTAGATTAGGTAATTAACATTAACAGCACATTCTCCTTTTGCTCCTCATCACTTGTACGTAAAAAGAACTGAAAATCAAAGAAGCGGCATTGTGTTCACACCTCCTCCCTAAGCCCGATCCTCACTGCGGGTGCTGCCAAAGCGATGCCAAAAGGTGGGAGTTTGGGGAAAATACCTTGCACAGTATTGAAATACAGGTCCGAAAGCCCCGTATGTGGATTTAAACCACTGCTACCCCACGGAAGGGCTCCACGTGCAGTTTCCTGCTGCGAGTCTCACTGCTGTTCCGCACCGCTTCCAAAAAGTTCTGATGCAAGAAGAGAATGTGGCGCAGGTTCTCTGGCGCCAGGACACCGTGCCGATGCTCCAGGGTGCTTTCCCCGGCAGCGAAGGCCTGGTCTGGCAGGAGGGCGGTGGCGGGGATGGCAAGGTACTGCCGGCTCAGCTGCCCCATGGCCGGGAAGCGATGCTCGTTGCTATGCCACCAGTGCAGCGGCTGGTGCTGCGCTTGCAGAGGGGCTCCAGGATGTAGTTTTCCAGTTGCTGGTGGATCTCGGGGTTCTCTCCATGGTGTCCTTCCCCAAAAGGATGTCGTAGCTGCTCTGAGACGGGGCGCTGGCGCATGGGTCCTTGCGAGCAGGCAGCTGGCTGCCAGCATCTGCACCTGCGGCTTTGGAATCCGAGTTTGGCACCCCAGACTGGGTGGCAGATGGGGACTGTCAGTTGAAAACCCGCAAAAGCATGGTTCTCACTGGCTGGTGCAGCTCGCTTCTCAGGCTGGGGCTGAGAAACCGCATCTCCTGGAAGTGCTGCCCAAATCAGAGGCCTCTTTGGGTCGGGCGTCCCTTTTTTGGTTTCCTGGTTTGTGCTGGACGGGCCCTTGAGGACACTGCGTGTCCGCTGCGGTGTCCTGGTGCTGTAGTAAAATCCCCAACATGGGTTCAATTACAGCATGTCTGCCTTTACCAAAGACAGCAAACTCTCCTTTGGAGCAGGGAATTTGAACCCTCGCTTTGAATTGGACCTTTGATACCATCTTCATGAATGGAACCGGAAGATTAAGATTTAATTTGAAAAAGGAAAGGGAATTTGGATTAGGGAAATGGAAGGTTCTGGGGAATGATTCTGAAAATTGGTGTTGGCATATTAACAAGACCCAGCAACCTGTATTGGTTAAGCAAACAGGACCATGTGATCGATTCCCTCGGGGAATGCAGTTCCCTTCAGTGTGGAATACTGCAGAACACGGAGAATGGCATTACGTGCAATCTACTCCTTGGTGTATGGATTGGACAGGGAATCAGTCAAAAGAGAAGATAGGAAAAATTAATTTGCCTCCTGCTTGGATGGCAGAAATCTACGAGAGGCAATAGAAGTCGGATGGTTGAACGAGATCTTGCATGGCTTTGAGTTTGCCCGGACCGGATGGCTGCAAAGCCTATTGTGAAACCCAATCACTTTTGTGATCGTAGTGATTTTTGTTTGTGTTTTGTTTAGATGTCTTAAGAGTATCGTTATCAAGCAATTATCTCAACCTTACGTATTAGTGATACGGGATAGGAAATGAGGCTCACTGAAGTACAGAAAGACTTGGCTAAGTCTCAAAGGGGGGGAATTGTTGTAGTAAAATCAACATATACTAGGAAAATTAAATGTAAAATGTAATTGAAGCAACAAAGGAAACCTGCTGCTGCTCAAGCCCTAGATACTGCCCCAACGCTAGTTATTTACCTACTCTCAATATAGGGAAATAGTAGACACGATTTCTCTATGATTCAGTTAAGGAACTACCCAGCAGACAGTGTAGCACTGTTGATAAGCAGGGCATTCCTATCAAGAGAGCGACAAACTGTAGGCCTGGTCAGCAAACCCAGAAACCCACTTGGAACTGCCAAGATCAGAGGAAAAGCAGGTAAAAGGTGGTTCCGTCCGGGGGGAGATGGTGACCACTGGCGCATTGACCACCTCCCCAAATGATACCACCTATTAAAAAGAAGGAAAAAGAAGACAGAGTCTGCACACTCATTTACTCATTTACCCAATCATTAGAGGGAATAACAGTGACTATGTATTAATTGTTTGAATATGTAATAATCAATGTGTAAAAGTGGAGACTTTTGGAACTAAGGTGTGAGCGCTCCTGTTTTGGGACAAGCACCCATTTCTGCGCATTAATGGCATAAAATTAGAAATACCTCTGCTCTGTGTGTTACTGGCTTGCCCAGCAGGTAAAGAACCCAGATTTGGGACGCCACTGGGCTGACTGTAAGGGGTCCTGGGCTGCCCTTATGGGGTCCTGGGGGGGAGTCTTGCAGGCCAGAGGGAGTCTGGGGCAGCCCTTCAAGGATCTGGGGGTCCCCTCTGGTGCCTCTGGGGAGGGTTTTGTGGCTGGAGAGGGACCAGCTGGTTTCAAGAGGTGCTTCCTCCCTTTCTCCAGCCCACCCAGCTCCCCCGACACCACCACCCCCCCAGGCTGGTGGGTGCCCGCAGTGCCAGCCTGTCCCACTGGGTCGGGCACTGAGGGGGGCACAGCCCCAGCCGCGGGATGGGAGGAGGAACCACAGCACCAGGGATAAAACGTTGGTCTCTATTTCTTTAACATTTCCCATGGGGAGCACCCCAGGGTTCCGCAGCTGCACCACAGATGGTGCCATGAGGGACTCCAACATCCCCCCCTGTGGAAAGATTACTAAAAATGATCAATAATACAGCATTGGTCACACGTTAAGGAAAGGGATACAATCAAAAGGCTTCTGTGTGAGCCGACTTGGGCAGGACGCAGGAACGACCACAAGGCCACGGATGAAAGACAAAGAACAAACGTGATCTCAATACCTCGCGAATCGGGGAGTCTCCACAGCAACGCCCGGACAGAGGGACACACGCAGGGGATGCAGGTGCCACAGGGCGGGAGAAAGTCCTTGTTAGCAGCAGCGTGAGCTCCAACTCGCTGTTCTCGCCTGCTTTTCAAGGGTTCAAGCAGGCGTAGTTTTCCACTGTGCTCTGACCTTCTTCAAGACCAAGGCAGTGATCTCCCATATGCCAGATAAGGTGTCCCTAAGCCCATCCCAGGCTCACGGTATCTAAGTGCGGATATTCCATCTGCGAGCACACGGGGCTGAATTAGTGTGATAGATGTGTTGTCCAGCACCCCAGGTGCGCGTCACTTGAGCGTGTTTACAGTCCTCCTCGCCAATCTTCTGTTACTTTCCCACATTCCACCCCCTCGCTCAAGAGACTGCTTCAGCTGGGGCTGACAAAGTTGGAAATGTTCATTCAAACTTGTGAGGTGTAATACAGAGTAATTTACAGAGGCATGAAATAAACACACATAAAAAAAGAAATAAACAACTCTCTAAAGTAAAGCTTTGAATCAGGTGTCCCATTCCTCCTGTCAAGAAATTAAACCCCTCAGCCAGCCGGGCACTGCCAGTACATTGTTTCACTGGATGCATTAAGTCCTGGAGGATTTTGAATGTCTTGCTTCATGCTGACTGCTTCCTCAGTTATGTTGGAACAACACATGTTTTCAAAGTCGAAGCAGCATTTCTGACATCGAGGGAGGAAACAGTCCATCATCAGTTGGGTTTGTAATATTCACTGGCGTACAGCTGTTACCTACTCAGAAGAGAGAGCAATGAGAGACATTAATACCAAAACCACTTTGCACAGTGTAGTTCTATAGTACAGCTGCTGGGGTTGATGTGCCACGGAAACAAGTTACCAAAAGACCTGCAGCTGCTAATCTTCCCTTGATACAAAAGGCAGATGAGTTAGTGACAGTAGAGGCTGACCAAATCTAAGTATTTGCATGTTGGTTTGTCAGAGCTGTACCCAGGGCATGCACTTGTAGCACAAGACTACAAAGCACGAGTGGCCAACCTGTGATAGGGGAGAAAAGCAGCAGTGTCATCTCCTTCCAGTGACACATAGATGTCGCTCCAGCTCCTTCAGCCAATATTACTCTAGATTTGATACCCTCATGTGGGGTAATTGCCCATACAGACTGGAGAGCTGTGGTGTGCACTTTTTCAGATGGAACTTCAACGTGATGTTGTGTTTGCAACACCGTTCCGATGCCGTCTCCTCTAGATAAGAGGCAGGTATTTGTCGAAGATACCTGAAATACAAGAACTCGAGAATCTGATACTAATAAGTGATGTCAAATAAGAGGGGAAGTTGGGGTATAATGTATTGTGGAGCCTTGTAATGCCTTGGACCAAAATCCTACAGGTTCTTTCTCATTTCTTGTCCCAATCATCCGCCACAATCCCGAGAGTGTATCATCTGGACTTGTTACTTCTAATTCAAAAGGATATCCTTGCTTAGGAGTGCATAATTGCAAATGCTCAATCAAAGCATTTTTGCAGGCATCAGAGGCTTCTTGTTGCTTGGTCCCCTGCCAGAAAACTTTCTTCCTCATTAATTTCTGCAGAAGGCACATTAATATCACCAAATGTGGGAAAAAGTCCTCCAATACCCTAAAAGTCCCCCAAAGGTCTGTAACTCTTTTACTGCGATGGGCACAGGAAGCTGCTGGGCTGTTTGCTGTACCCGATTTGGTATTCCTCTCATCTGTCCATGCCAAACTATTCCCCAAAATTGTACAGTAGTACTCGGACCCTGTACTCTCTTGACATTCATTGCCCAGCCTCAGTCCTGCAAATGCGCTTTCAGCAATTTGGCAGCTGCTTCACTTTCTTGTTATGACTCGGCCAGAATCAATAGATCATCAATAGAACGGTAACCAGTAACAGTCCCCGAGCATAGTGCTAAATCAGCTGCTGTCATTAGGCGGCAAATGGAGGGACTGTGTGTGTATCCCTGAGGCAATACTCGGAAAGTACAGTGCTTTTGTTTCCAGGTCACACCTTGCAGTGAGGGGGCAGGCAGGGTGGAGGGGGGTGAGGAGTTGGTGGTGGGGCAGGGGGCGGTTGGCTTTTTTTGCATAAACGCTAACTTTTGCCATCGTTGAAACCTTTTTGATGCTGTGATCCCATCTATTTCTGGTCGGGGGATACTGGCTTGCACAAGATTATTCCACATTTGTTTCCTTGTAACCTGTGCTGTAACTCCCCTTGGTTTTGCAGTCTTTACTTTATTCACCACCTGCACAGATGGTCCCGAAATTGCAGCCCAAATTTCCCTCAAGGTGTTTCCTAGGGCACCTACATTACCCACAGCATTTGTCACATGGGGTTTAGTGAGGCAGGCGCTCCTCTCACAAACTGCACTTTGATACTTCTCGTCACTGCTAAATTCTCCGGATTGCACCCTGTACCCAACACATGAGCCATCCCCACCTGCTGCACCAAATTAGTACCTTTCTCCATTGCACACCAGTTTCTGAGGGACGACACTGATCCAACGGGTTCTGTATATGCTGCTGAAACTGCTGCGCACAACCACTGATACAAGATTGGTGCAATAATGTCTCGCCTGGCAGCACCTCTGACATTTTGCAGCTGAGCATATCCTCATTGTGCCTGATCATCAATGGCTATAAGGCTTACTAAATCTTTTCCACCTGCTGATAAAAGAATAGATGTAGCTCTACTACCCCAAGATTGCAAAATCCATGCCGGCATTCCTTCCTCACTCTTTTACTGATACATCTCTAAAAACTCCCTTAAATCTTTCAGAGTTCCTCATCTACATCCTCCTCATTAACAGGAGGTCCCTAGCAGGTACCTGCGAGCACGGCACCCACGTTGGTCTGCCTGCTGACCCTGGCCCCTAAGCCGGCTCCTGTCCCACCCCGAGCAGCAGGCAAGTCCACCTCCTCGCCTTCCCACATGGCCCTTCCTGAAGAACCCGCGTCTCTCCACTGCAGCTCTCCCGCTGTGCCATTTACACACCACACCTCCACGGTCCCAGTGTGGTCACAGCTTGGTAATCACGTGCAGACTTCTGGCCCTGCTGGTGGTACTCCGTGCAGTGTGCAGGAGCGTGCCAGGCATGTCAGGGAGGTACCAGCTGGGCTGGTTTCCCACCCAGGAAGGGTGTGAGAGTTCAGGAGGCTGCACATCTTTGCGCTGTGGGCTATGTGTGGACTCCATCTCTCCTGCCCCTACGAGGAGTTCTGGGATGACACATGGGGTGTGCACAATCCCTTTAGATTGATCCACGCCAGGCACAGGCCAGTCAGTCCAGCTGGGAACAGCCCCAGAGCTCTTGATTTTATATTTCTAGGTGCATATCGGCAGCTGAGAAGCCGCCCAGCCCCTTGGCTAACCGCCACCGCTACAGCCGCTGCTCCCAGCATCTGCCCCTCTGCTGCAGTACCAGCATGTAGTGCCAGGGAGGAAGAAAGAAAAGTGTATGATCATATGGAGAGGGAGAAGGCAGAGATACCCCACAGGCATCGCTCAGGCCACCCACGGTGGGAGGGATCTGCTTGCGAGAGAGCCTCAAGGTGTCTGTGAAGTGGGAGAGGCCCCTGATGCCCAAGCCCAGGAGAAGGTCCCAGGTACAGCTGGTCAGCCTGGGGCTGAGACCTTGGCTGTCCCATAGTGGTATGCCCCCTCAGGGCAAGGCATCTTGGGGCAGGACATGCTCTCCAGTTTGGAAAGAGGAAGCTACAGCCATCAGAGGGATCCCTCTGACTTCAGCCAGGACTTCTACTGCCCCCGTGGAAAGCCAATTCTGGGTGCCCAGGCAGTCCCCTTGGCGGGCAGGGAGGTCCAGCCTAAAGCCGGCCTCCAAAACCTCCTTCTGTCTGACGAGTGGTGTCAGAGATATCCCCTCCTTCCCCCAGGGCTGCCCTCAGTAGAGGGATGGGTCCTGGAGCCAGGGGAAGCACCATCCCTTCTTGGACACAGTTACCAGGGGAGCTGCCTCTGCTGCTCTCCACACAGCCTGTTCTCAGTGACGTGCTGGAGTATGTTCCTCTGTGCCTGATGCAGCTCCAGCCTTCTGAGGACTTGGGTGGCTCGTGGAGAAAGGTAGCTGCAACAAGAGGGCAACATCATCCCTCTGCCGGAGACCCCTTCTTGCCACCTCAAGTCCACATGCCCACCCTGTCCCACATCCACCCACCCTTTAACCCTGCAGGTGGGTTTTGGGCCTTGGCTTGGGAGGGCAATCCACATCATCCCCATGGTAGGAGACATCAGAGAGTGTCCTGTACAACCCCAGGACGCAGGGACCCCCTGGGCATCTCTGTGGGGTCATGGCTGCTCGACTGCCCCAGGCTGTGGCCCGAGTCAGCGCACACTTACTCAGGCTGGAGTCTCTGCAGCTGGGCTGCTGCTGCCATCTCCTCTGCTGGGAGAGGCTTTCCAGCCTTCCTCCACCTCTGGCTGACCTCCTTTCTCCTGGGCTGGGCTGGAGGGTGGGGAGTCCAAGGGCCTCCAGTGCCGAGTGCCTGCCAAGGAGGAGACGCTCTCAGCAAACCAGACAGCAAACAGAGGTGCCCTTTCCCAGAGGACCTCCTGAAAGGAGCCTGCAGCGGGACCTGGGAGCCGGGAGACTCGGCACCGTGTGCCCGTCCTCACGGATGGCGGCTGCTTTGCCCCTCGCACCCTGCCGCCCACCTCTCCTGCACGGGGCTGAGCAGGCAAAGCCCTGCCCTGCAGCTGGGGGTCAGTCGTGCTCCCACCCCCACAGACCTGCCACCCCGGCTGCCGCGACAGAGAGGGTGGCTGCTGTCGCATTGCTGTCAATGGCTGCCCGTACCTGGGGCAGCTGTCGGTCCTCCCCTGCAGGCCAGGCTTCCCACGCCCCCCATTCGGCCCTCGCTTGTTCCTGCCGCTCCTGTCATGGCATCTTCAACCCGTCCCACTCTGCAGACAGCTCCTGACCTCCTGGAGGGCAGGGAAACGCAGCAGGAGGCAGGATTAGTCTTGGCTCCTGGAGGGGCTTCCTTTGGCTCTGACCCGTGTTGGTGCCCCTGCCTCAGCCGCTCGGTCGGCAGGGCTTTGCCCCTGACAGATCAGGGGCCGTGGAGTCATGCCAGGCTCCTCAAGTCCTGGCAAAACACAGCAGAGTGACCAAGACCTCCACTGCCAACCACCTGGAAAGGACTCGCACATTTCCCATAGCCCCTGTCCACAGTAAGGTTTCCCTGACCACTCAGGGGGCAATAAAAGGCAGGAAGGGCATGCAGCACCTTCCTTGTCGTGAAGCAGATCTGAAGGAGGTGACAATGAATGCAGGCCAAGGGATCCTTTCAGGATGGCTCTCTGCACAAAGAGGCCTTTGCCGAGTCTCAGACAGCACAGCAGTTAAAGCAAGGCAGGGCACGTACCTGCAGTGCTCTCTTGCAGTTTTCAGAGGATGGGAGGGCCACGGTGGGCCTGGCTGGAGGAGCTGGCTCCTGCCTGCCCGCCTCCTTGGTCCTGGGGGAGCTGCCTGGACACGGGGGGAGCGCACTGCAAAGAGACACCAGGAGGAGGCGGCATGAGCACGGGGCAGGTTGGCCTCCCGTGTGCATCTGGGATCAAAGCTTCCCAGGCTGGCAGAAGAAGCGGGGGAGGTGGGGCCGTTTCCCATGGCAAGGGGGGATGAGCCCTGAGCCCCTTCAGGAGGATGGGAGAGGACTGCACCTCAGGTCTGCTGTAAGGGCAAGCAAAGTGATGCGGGGTGCACTCAGCATCTGCCGTCTTCCCCACTCAGAGGCCTGCGATGAGGCAAACAAGCTCATGAAAACCATATGGCACGTGTTGGGGACCTCCAGAGTCCCTACAGCCACAGTGTCCAAAGGGGATGGCTCTCCTGCATGGCTGCAACTTAAACCTGGAAAGCAAATGATGACACAGGCTTGAAGAGGGCTGACCCCTACCCTCTGCAGCTCCCCAGCACTAGTCCTCCTGGCTGTCATGTGAGGCGTGGCATCCCTCTCCCTTTGGGGCCATGCACGCTTTTTATTGGCAATCTCCCCCCAACACCAGAAAACTTGCCTCTCTGTGTCCTCTCCATCTGCACTTGGTTCTCTCTGCTGGCAATGACGGCAGGCTGGCTGCGAGAAATGCGATCACGATGTCCAGTCACTCCAGGAGAATACACACGCAGCCCAAACTCAGCATTAGTTAAACAGAAAGCAGTCCCTTCAGGACTGATCCCTGACTCGACGCCTAGTGTTGAGCCCCTACAACGCGTGCTCCTAAGCAGGAGCTGGCAAGCCACCCGCTCGCTCGCTCGAGGGCTGCAGAAGAACCGCACTCACTTTGGGAATGCGTGGGGAACAAGCAGCTTAGCTCCAAGCTGACGGCCACAGTGCAGCAGCCCTCCCTCGCGCTTGCTGCTTGCCCTCAGCTCAGGGAAAAGGGATGCTCTTTGCAGCTCCCTGCCCAAAACTCCTCTCCGACGTGCTCCTGCTCTGCCTGTCAGCAAGGGTCCCCCAGCACAGCCCCGCTGCCTCCCGACCCCGCTCCTGGCTGTGCAGCAGATCTGAAGGGAAGCAGTAGGGAGCCCCTCAGCAGTGCCCAGCAGTGCCCAGGCCTCGCCGGGAAGTCCTGGCAATGCTGCTTTGCTGGGGTGACCTCCCTGTGCCATCAGCCTGCGTCACGTGAAGGTGTGTTATGACACCTGCAGGGAGGGGGCACAGCTGGGTAGAGAGGAAATAGGTTTCCCATCTTGTCCTGGGAATCAGCGATCCCCTTTTTCCCCAGTCCTTTCCCAAAAATCCCAACTGCCCCCTGCACCAGTATGTCTCTGCCACTGGCAGCCCGTCCGGGCAGGTGGGGTTTAGGGGTGGGCTGCGGCTGGGCAGTTACAAGAGAGGGCATCGAATGCCTCTGGGATGCATCGGCCTCTCCAGCGTGCTCCAACACTCCTCTCTGCTGCGTGTGGCTGCTGCGGCAGGAGTAGGATGGGCTTTACGGCAATGCTTTTGCCTGGGACGGAGTTAGTTTGCTCCACAGCAGCCCAAATGGTGCCCTGTTTTGGATCCGTGACCAAAACAGTCCTGATAACACAACGCAGTTTTAGCTGTCGCTGAACAGGGCTTGCACAGCAGCAAGGCCTTCTCTGCCTCTCATGCTGACCCACCAGCAACTAGCCTGGGGGTGGGCAAGAAGCTGGGAGAGGACACAGACAGGACAGCTGACCCCAACTGACCAAAGGGATATCTCACACCATAGGACGTCGTGCTCAGCAATAAAAGTTGGGGAAAGATAGAGCAAGGTGTTGGGGGAAGGTCTCTTGAAGGCTATGGCGTTTGTCCTTCCAAGTGACTGTTATGCGTGATGGAGCCCTGAACATAATGAGTAGCAAAAGGTGCAGTTGCTCTAAATTTTGGCATCTGCTGTCATCTCAGTTGGACAAAGGAATTTCCCAACAACCTCCAAGGAGATGCCCCTAGATGTTGCCCCGTCTCTCACAGTTGCTCCCTTAGAGCTTGCGGTTACCTGCACGTACCCTGGACCAACTCAGGACCTCCCATGTCACCAGGTGTTTATGTCTGAGCAGCTCACCACTGCCCTCCACCTCCAGTCATTAGCAGCAGAGCCCAGACAAGGAGCTCCCACCAGGGCGGCTGTGTTGTGCACACCTGAGCTGAGGCAAGAGGAATCCCACCTCCTTTGACAGATTTGTGGTGTGCATGGGAGGGAACCAAGTCCCCTCCTATCCCCAGGACTGAAAACACCAGAGGAGGTGCCTCAATTGACTCAGCTGAATCCCTTCCCTCCTCAGGGGTAAAGGAGATCCCTCCCTGGCACTGTCTGGTTGTCCTGCCTAGCGATGGGACAAGGCAAGACAATTCTCATGCCCAGCTGCTTTCCTGGAAGGAGAAATGACACTGCTGGAAAGAAGCCTTTGACCCCGGCTGAGGAAGGGAACATCAGTGATTCCTTCCACAAAAGGAGCAAGGAGACAATTCTGAGAGAATGAGGTAACTTCAGAAGGCGGCCACCCAGCAACCAAGAAAAACAAGAAATCAAGAGACCACCAACCAGAATGAAGCGATTGCACTTGGGCATTGGGTGATGGGTGGTATTTTCTGGGGAATTTGTCTGTAAGGGTATAATTGGGGTGCGCAATCTGCAGTAGGGGTCCCTCCCTGGAGGCAACAGCTCAAACTGCTCTGTGTGTCGGGTAAATAAACCACCGAGTTACTCAGCAGACTGGCGACTCGTCTTCTGCGAGGGGCAACCTGGGGCTGAGTCCTGTTGGGGTGGTACACACATAATTCCTACCACAGTCTCGCTGTCGGCTGCGTAATTCCTGAAACAACGAGCCAGAGGCTTCTCCTGCCCTAACACCTACTCAAACACAGATGACATTACAAGCAGCTGCGCAAGCCAGATCCTGCTCCTGCCCTCAGGCAGGTACCTCTTCAGGCACATGGGACAACACAAGCACATGAAAAAGCCAGGTGTGACCTTCTACACTATCACCTACTCGCCCAGCTGTGGCAGCACAAGCAGCTGCACAAACCAGGGCCTTCTCCTGCCTTAAATCCTGCTCAGCCACCAGTGACCTCACAAGCACCTGCACAGCAGGAGCACCCTTACTGCCAACCCCCAAGATTTTGCCCCTCCATCCCTGTCTCCCACTTCCCCAGGCTCTCCCCTCTCCCAGGCACCTTTCTCACCTGCTCCATGACAACCCAACATCTCCGGCTGTTGCTGTGTTTGTGTGGCAGATGGTACCTCAGAAGCATTGTCCCAGCCACATCACCTGCATCTCCTTCTGCTCTCATCATTACTGCGCCAGCTGTCTGATGAGCTTTTGCACCTCATGCACCCTCTCATCCTGTCTCCCTTCTGCTCTTAAACCTGCAAGAGAAGTGACAGCCAGGCGGTGCCCCCTCTGTGGCATCTTACCAGCACCTGCCTGAGATGCACAGCTGGTGGGAACTGTCACCATCAGCCCCAGCATGGCGGGAAGTCTTCTCTTGGCACAGCAACAGCTCTGGCTGTGCTTGGTGCGTACCACGCTTCCTGAAGGAGAACCACAGCACTCAGTGCCTCCTGGGAAGAGCTGATTTGAAGGCAGCTTTGCCGCAGGTCCCCAGGCCGCTCCAGGGGTTCTTCCTCTCCCCCGGCTCGGCCACAGGTCCCTCATCTAGCTCCTTCCAGCAGGATTTTGCAGAGCCTGTTCCAGCTGTGAGCACCCTGCCAAGGGCTCGGGGCACAAACAGCCCCCACCCCCGAAGGCCCAGCCCACAATGTGACTCTGTCCCCAAACTACTACACCTGCCAAACAGGCTCTCCCACTACTGCAATGATCTTCCCTTTTAAGAAGAGCTTACGTAGTCGCACACCACGAGAGGGCGATTTGGGCTTCAGCCCCAGAACAAAAGAATTCCCATTACAGAATCTCAGCCAACACCTCCAGGAGCCTCTTGTCAGCGACCCACAAACACTGTGTTGCAAAGAAAGCTGACAGCTAATACAAAGTATTATAATATAATATAATAACAAAGTATTATACTATGTATAATACAAAGTATATGAGAGCTAATACAAAGTATCTTCTACTGTCATTACCACCGGTCTGAAACATCTCCAAACCATCACTCACCGATGTCGACGTGGACATCTCTGCCTGACAAGAGACAACTGGCCCCAAAACTGGATCTTAGGGTGTCCTGGCTCTACTGAAGCCAAACCATTTAGAATAAGGATACAAACAAGTTTCAGAGAAAGCAGCATAGTTAGTGAAAGAGGTGAGAAATGTAATGTGTCTCAGCCACCCCTAATTTCACAGGAAGTTTCAAGAGTTTTTGTTTTTTTCTTTTTTAATCACTGCCCAGCACAAGTGAAAAAGCACACACCCGCTCTTTTAAGGAGAACGAAAAACCACAAGCGTAGGACTGTCGAGATCTGAGCAGCTCAACCACTGCCACAGCATTTTCTGTCCCTACGAGCAGTCCTGCCCCATTCCGAGGCACTTGGAAAGCGCCCACAAGGACCATCTCACTCACTGCCTTAATCACAACTAGCGGTGGCCTCGGCACCCTGAAGCTGTTTCCGTCACTGCACACATGCAGTTCATACGGCCTTTCTTGACGCAGCCTCCTTCCTCGTGGGACTTCCCACTGAGTACCAAGATGGCAGCTCTTCACTGTATGTCCACAAAACAGCTTCCACCCACTGTCCCCTGCTCACAGCAAGAACAAACAGCCCTGTCCTCTCCCCTGCCCATCTCCACGCTCGCTCAGGAGGGGCTGCTCACGCGCCCCTTGCGGCCCGAGAATTCCTAACAAGGCTCATGGCTAGAAGAGAGTTGAGACAATTTAAAACCAGAACCAACCTTTGACTGGCAGCACTGTCTTTCTCAGTTCTTTGTATTTCTTTCTTCCCTCCGGAGTACATATCAAGATCTTCCTGACTCAAAGAAACAAGAAAGGTCAGTCACAAACACACAGAAAAGCAGACACCCACCAACTTGGGGACTGCACAGTAGCACTCTCAAGGCCCTGCCTATACACACAAGATTAAATTAACAGACTCCTCTCTCACACACAAAGGCAATTCCAACTCAAGGTGCTGCAACCCACACCCCTCCCTCCCCTCAGGCCCTCTTCTCCTCAGGCCCCTCGGCCCCGCCCCCGGATGGCTGTGACTGACAGCCCAACACCGGCTCCGCTGATTGGCTCAGCCCTGGCCAATGGCACGGCGAGGGAAGACCCCGTGGTGAACCAGTGGAGGAGGGCTCCCTCACAGCCTGCCCGGGCCTCAGGTACCCGTCGGCGGCCTGAGCCTCTCTTCCCCCCAGAAGGGCGCTCCTGGGTAAGATTCGAACACTTCCCCGGGACACTTAGAGATCTCCACAGAGTGGTTTTATAGCTTAGCGCATTTGTAACCGAGCTGCATTACTGACGTCTGTAGTATTCGCACGGGCTTTGCAGACAGTCACTTATTTATTTATTTATTTATTTATTTATATTTTATTTATTTAAGTAAATCTTATTTAACTTTTCCTTTTTTTAGGTTTTGTTTAGGGAAGTCATTGTCCTCATGCCCTCGAGTTCTGCTCCAGGTCAAGCGAAGCCCCATGGAACTGGCCCTAAGGGCGGCCGCGGCCATGGACCAGTGCCCCTTCGGCATCGAGAACGTGGTTCATTTCGAGGTGAATCTCCCTGTTTTTTTCCAAAGCGGGGGTCTGGTTTGTAGTGAGGCTTAAAACCCCGGGTTGTGCCTAAACGTGGGTCTGATTTCAACCTCAGGGGCTGCGACTTCTTCCAGCTCCGACTCACAGCCCTGGCAGCACCGTCAGCGCACCGGGCTCAACGTTCTCTTGTATTTTGGAGGTTTCTTTACAGATTGGCAGCAGCCGGGGATATTTAGCAGCTGTGTATTGTTGGCAGAATCCGTGTGGTGAAAAGATCTTTGGGGTACAGAGGTGAATAAGTGGGGTTATTTTGTACCTCAAAAATGTTTCTTGTTTCTTTGTACCTGTAAAAAGATGTTCAAATCGATAAGGCTGAAGAAGTCGGTAACAATCATAACACCTCTGTTTTGCAGGAACTTCACTATCATAAAATTACACCCTAGACAGGAATATGTTCTGTTGGTTTGTTTTTTGTTATGAGTCCTTGCAACCTGCTCTCCAGCTGGAAGTGGGAAATGCAAAGGCATTAAAATGATAGATTTGCTAAATATGTTGCAAAGGTTTGTATTACTGGCTTTCCCTGAAGCGGGGAAAATACATCCTGTTTAATTGTTGTTTGCATTTGAAATTCTCTGTGAAATGGATTAAGCAGTGTGGGCTTCTTTTTGTGGGTCTGCCCTTGGAAGGAGAGCGCCTTTAGGAAAAGGCTTTTCTGGAGGGGACAGAGAATTTAATTGCTGATGGCTATAAAAGCGCGCCCTGTTTGGGTGGCCTGAAAACAAAACCCGTGAAAATCCATGACTGAAAAATAAGACTTTCTCCTAATGATCAGGGCTGGTGTGTCTACTGATTCGCCCATGAATAACAGCTCGTTCCTTACTCGTGGCTAAGGACCCTTGAATTGTTTCCCAAAGCCTAAGGCAGCGGGAAGGGCTGGGGTTGTCAGATCACTGCAAATCAAATAAAAGAGAGCAGTTTGGAGTTGTCTCGTTCCCTCTATCTTTTCCCAAGAAAGAGGGGTGGAAGAATGGTAGAATTTGTTACATTGAAGGTCGGTGGTAATCCAGAGCTGCAGAGTGAGCTCGGTGCCCGTGGAAGGGGAACTGCGCTCTCAAGTGGAAATGCTTGGTGTCTCGTTGCCTGTGGGACAGAAAGGGACATCAAGAGTCAACCAAACGACTTTCTCGCCTTCAGAGATGAGGCTCTGGAGGTCACAGATAATTAAGGGTAGTTGTGGAAGTGTGCCTTACTGAGCAACATGCTGCGGCTGGCTCGGGGCCTAAATATCTCCAAAGTTTGGGGTTGGTTTAAGTGCTTTTTGGTTATTAGCTGGATGTCACTCTTCCAAGCGCCTCTTGCGCTCTCCACAGGGGTTTGCTGCTGCCTCCTGCGTTGGGCCGAGGGGACCGGCAGCCCTCAGGACAGGGACTTTCTCAGGTGCGGAGGTTAAACCCGGTGCGTGCTGCTTAAAAACTGCTCTGGTGTTACTGTGGCGGTCACGATGTGAAATCTGGTGGCTTAGGGGAGCCTAAGATTTGCATTCCTCGTAACTGCGGGGGATTTTGGGGACCCTAGGTGGTACAATCCCCTTCCTGCTCCCAGATTCCTGTCACTGACCCTGCAGCGGGTGGTTGGAAGAACTGATGCCCGCAGCGGCTGAGGGTCAGCATGATCCCGTCATTGCCGGAGCTCGTGAGTCGAGGAATGGGAGCGTGGCCCGTTTCCATCGTGGCTTGTGAGGGAAATAATGTGGTTTGATATAGTTGCGGTGTGGAAATGGCGATTCCTCTTTACACGTGTGCTTACAGGGTGCACGCAGGTGTTTCTTAATGCCTGTGAAGCTTTATGAGATTGGTTAATGAGCGTTGATTTGCTGTGCAAGTGCAAAGTGTTATTTTCATGGAGAAACCAACTCAGATGTTCCCTTTATTTTTCTTTTCTTAAAGGCAGAATGCCTATTTTAAAGCTTTCCTTGCAGGCAGAATAACATCTGCTTTTGAGGATTGTTTCTTTCCCTGCAGGGTGGAAAAATCTACAGCCTCGCTAGGGCCGCAGAGGAAGAAAACTCATCAGTTTTTAAGAGCAAACTGCAGTTTGGAGGGGGGTGGAGGTCTGCCAGAGCGCCTTTTAGCCCCTCGTCGGGCACATTTCTTTTCCCTGGGGCTGAGATTTAACATAGCCTTTTCATTTGGCTGGGTTTTGGTTGTATGAATTAATGGGTGTTTCAATGAGAACCACAAGACCTAATTTCTGAGTCTCCCTCCTAAGAATTGTTGAGGGACGGAAGCGGGACAGGGAGGTAACCCGAGTGAAACGCTGAAGGCTTTTAAGTATGGAATGAGGAATGGCCGGGCTTGTTCTGGTCACACACTATGACAATAAAAGGCCACAAGTTCCCCGTGGAGGTAAAGAACCGACAATTTGAGAGAGCGTTAAGGGATTTGCCTCATCGAAAGGTGTCCTGGTTTGAGAGACACAGGACTAATTTCTCTTCTAATGCTTGGGAAAAATGCACTTTCAGAAGACTCCAGTGTCTGAATTTGTGAAAATATTTACAGCCAGCTATGGTGTGTGGGTCTCAAGGTCTCAGTGTTTTTGTGCTAGCCAGGTGCAGGGATGAGGAGGAGCGAGACCCGGGCACTTGACCCAAGCTGGCCAACAGGATTATTTCATACCATCAACGTCACACTCATTATAAATTAGAAAGTTTGCTGCGAAGTGCTCTCTCTCTCTCTCCCTTGATGGCTGCCATCCTGAGAACTTCGTGCCCTGGTGCCGGAGCCCTGAGGCCTTCCCTTCCTCCTGAAGCCGCAGCGCTCTCAGTGTCCCACATTAGCTGTCCACTGCTGGGAGTGCACAGCTTCCTACTGATAGAATTGGCTGAGTATAATCTTTGCATATTCTGTATTGGTGTCGGGATCAATATCAGTTCTTTAGTGCTGTTAATGTTAATTATCTAATCTTATTCTATTAAATCTGTTTATACTTCAGCTCTCGGGTTTTCTTGTTTTTCCCGATTTCCCTTTCCCAGGTGGGGAGGGGTCATCGGGTGATAGAATGATTGTCTAAATGACAACAAATTGTTATGGGTCTCTCAAACCATAACAAATTTGGTGCCCAACGTGGTATTGTAACAAGTTTGGCACTCAGTGTGATATTTTGCGCTTAATTTAAATAGTGCTGTGAGAACCATAAGTTTTAATTGGAGAATTCTGAAGGGTTGAAGTTTTAAACAGATTTGATTGGATTCATTAAAAAGTCACTATGACCCTGTTGGAATGGTTTCAAAGGAATCTGGTCGGAGTTCTCTGCTATCTTTGTATAAACTTAGGTCAGGAGCTATCAGAGCTGTGGGGGAGGTCATTGCTGTTTCTCTCTCCTTTAAGGCAGCTTATCGTTTCTCAGTTTGGATTCAAAAACATTGCCTTGTTATTTTGTGTGGCGGTATTTTGCTACGTTATCGGGTCGTTTGTAATCTTTCCGTTATTTGTCACCTATGTAATGACATCTCGAGAATCACAGCGGTCAGACCCACCTCTGGACGGTGGGAGTCCTTTGCTGACCACTGTGCATAATTATACCTTGGGTTATGTTACAGGCCATTTAGCAAAGGAGGGGATGTCTCTTGAGAATTTGTAGGTACTGATGTCATCAATAGTAACAGTTTTTGAGAGTTTGGAATACCCTTGGAATATTTTGATTGTTGTGCTTGGGTTGTTAAGTTTTGAGGGTTTGATCTGTTTTATTGTCTGGATCTGCAGTAGAGGGAAACGTCCGGCAGAGACCGCGCCGGCTCCTACCGGCCACAGCCGCCGCCGGCCTCTATGGCAGGCAGTGATCCCATCCAGACTCTGCAGGCTGAGATCCTGCTGGCTCCTATGACAGTCCCCACCGACCCCCCCTGCTGTACACCGTACCGGCACAGACCCCGCCAGCCCCCCCGACGGACATCGCGCCTGCACGGCCCCCGCGACATACCTCATCCCTGCGCAGCCCCTGTTGGCCCTGTGACAGACACTGATCCCATCCAGACCCCACCGCCTCCCACGACAGCACCCGCAGCTGCAACAAGGACCAGACCTACTCTGACCGTGGTGATGGCTGATGCAGCTGAGCTACAGACACAGTCGGTGCCAGTATCAGTCAACCCTGTACATTAGAGGAAACGTGCAGTAGGGCCAGACAGCAATGGGCAACCAGGGACATCATACAACGAAGTGACAGAGGAGACTACTCGATCATTAACCCTTAGTGAGGTGCATGACATACGTAAGGATTATGGCCGTCAGGAAGGCGAGCAAGTGATTCCTTGGCTACTCCGATGCTGGGATACTAGAGCTGATAGTTTGAACTGACATGGTAGAGAAGCCAAGCGGCTGGGACCATTAGCTAGAGATTCGGGTATTGACAGGGCTCTTGGAGGACCGCCAGAATCCCTCACCCTCTGGAGGCGACTCCTGTTAAGTGTGAGGAGCAGGTATCCCTATAGGGACGATATCCCATACCGCCCATCCAAGTGGACAACTATTGAGAGAGGTGTTCGGAATCTGAGGGAAATAGCTGTGAGAGAGATGATTTTTACTGATTTGGACAACCTGCAGGCATCATTAAATCCAGATGGACTCAAAATTACTGGACCCATTTGGCGCAAGTGGGTACTGAGTGCACCGGCAGCGTACGCTCATGGATTGGCATTCTTTCGTTGGAAAGAGGATGAGGCACTGACGGTGGGTGATGTGGATACTGACATGCAGCATTATGCACATAATCTTTTTTCTACCCCACAGGACGGTGTCTCAGCATTGGACAGGTTACGTGACTGGGCCGGTGTTTCAGCGTTGGACAAGTTGTGTGACCAGGCTGGTGTCTCAGTTAAGGAAAAACGTTTTCCTAAAAGAACTGTTCAAGGGAAACGATGCACACCGCGACGTGTTCTGTGGGCTACTTTGCGTGATTGGGGGGAAAACATGAAGCAGTGGGATGGAAAACCTACTTCAGCATTACAGACACGCGTACGTGACTTGCGGAGTAAAACACCCCCAAGGAGGGATTCTTTCAGAAGACATGCTGCTCCAGTTTCCAGTGGACAGTCCCCCAGACAGCACAGATGGGCTTCGGAACCTGATTTACGACATGTGGATGTCAGGGATGGCACTGAGGGACCCTCTAGTCGAAAGTAGAGGTGTCCTGCCTCTGGCCAGGAGGAAGAGGGGGATAATCGAGTTTATTGGACTGTGTGGATTCGATGGCCTGGCACATCAGAACCACAAAAGTATAGGGCCTTGGTGGACACTGGTGCACAGTGCACCATAATGCCGTCAAATCATAGAGGGGCAGAACCCATCACGATTGTTGGAGTGATGGGGGGATCTCAAGAGCTGACTGTATTGGAGGCCGAAGTGAGCCTAACTGGGAATAAATGGGAAGAGTTCCCCATTGTGACTGGTCCAGGTGCTCCATGCATTCTTGGCATTGATTACTTCAGGAGAGGGTATTTTAAGGACCCGAGGGGGTACTGGTGGGCGTTTGGTGTAGCGGCGGTGGAGATGGAGGAAGTTATCCAACTGTCTACTTTGCCTGGGCTGTCAGAGGACCCTTCTATTGTGGGGTTATTGAGGGTTGAGGAACAAAAGGTGCCCGTTGCTATTACAACGGTGCATAGGCGACAATATCGCACTAATCGAGATTCTTTGCTCCCTATCCAGAAGTTGATCCGTCAGCTGGAAAGCCAAGGGGGGATCAGTAGGACTCGTTCACCCTTTAACAGTCCCATATGGCCGTGCGAAAGCCTAATGGGGAATGGAGACTGACGGTAGACTATCGTGGCCTGAATGAAGTCACACCACCATTGAGTGCTGCCGTCCCAGATATGTTAGAACTTCATTATGAGCTGGAGTCAAAGGAAGCTGAGTGGTATGCTACAATGGACATTGCTAATGCCTTTTTCTCTATTCCTTTAGCGGCAGAGTGCAGGCCACAGTTTGCTTTCACCTGGAGGGGCGTACAGTACACCTGGAATCGACTGCCCCAGGGGTGGAAACACAGCCCTACTGTTTGCCATGGACTGCACTGGACTTCCAGACTGCACTGGAGAAGGGTGGAGCTCCAGAACACCTGCAATACATTGACGACATCATTGTATGGGGTAATACAGCAGAAGAAGTTTTTGAGAAAGGGGAGAAGGTCATCCAAATCCTTCTGGAAGCTGGTTTTGCCATCAAACGAGGTAAGGTCAAGGGGCCTGCGCGAGAAATCCAGTTTTTAGGAATTAAGTGGCAAGACGGGCGTCGTCAGATCCCAATGGACGTGATTAATAAAATAACAGCTATGTCACCACCTACTAACAAAAAGGAAACACAAACCTTCTTAGGCGTTGTGGGTTTCTGGAGAATGCATATTCCTGGTTACAGTCAGATTGTGAGCCCTCTCTATGAAGTGACGAGGAAGAAGAATGATTTTAAATGGGGCCCTGAGCAGCAATCAGCCTTTGAACAAATTAAACGGGAAATTGTCCATGCAGTAGCCCTTGGGCCAGTTCGGACTGGACCAGATGTAAAAAATGTGCTCTACACTGCAGCGGGGGAGAACGGCCCTACCTGGAGTCTCTGGCAAAGGGCACCTGGAGAGACTCGAGGCCGACCCCGTGGGTTTTGGAGCCGAGCATATAGAGGATCAGAGGCTCGGTATACCACTACTGAGAAAGAGATATTGGCAGCATATGAAGGAGTTGGAGCTGCTTCGGAGGTAATTGGTACTGAAGCACAGCTCCTCCCGGCGCCTCGGTTGCCAGTGTTGAACTGGATGTTTAAAGGGAAGGCTCCTTCCACACGTCACGCCACTGATGCGACGTGGAGTAAATGGATCGCACTAATTACTCAGCGAGCTCGAATAGGGAACCCTAATCGTCCAGGAATTTTGGAGGTGATCACGGATTGGCCACAAGGCACAGATTTTGGCGGGTCCCCAGAGGAGAGGGTGGTGCGTGCTGAGGAAGCCCCACCATATAATCAATTATCAGCAAATGAAAGGCAATATGCGCTATTCACAGATGGATCTTGTCGTATTGTAGGAAACCAGTGAAGGTGGAAAGCTGCTGTATGGAGTCCCACTCGACGAGTTGCAGAAGTGGCTGAGGGAGTGGGTGAGTCGAGTCAGTTTGCAGAAGTGAAAGCCATCCAGTTGGCTTTAAATATTGCCGAGCGAGAAAAGTGGCCAGTGCTTTATCTTTATACTGACTCATGGATGGTGGCACATGCCTTGTGGGGATGGTTAAAGGAGTGGAAAAAGAGTAACTGGCAGCGCAGAGGTAAACCCATTTGGGCTGCTGATTTGTGGCAAGATATTGCTGCCCGATTAGAAAAGTTGTCTGTTAAGGTACGCCATGTAGATGCCCATGTACCCAAGAGTCGGGCCACTGAGGAACAACAAATCAACCAGCAGGTGGATCAGGCTGCTAAAATTAAAGTGTCCCAAGTAGACTTGGATTGGCAACGTAATAGTGAATTGTTTTTAGCTCAGTGGGCCCATGACACTTCAGGTCATCAAGGAAGAGATGCGACATACAGATGGGCTCGTGACCGAGGGGTGGATTTGACTATGGATAATATATCACAGGTTATTTATGAATGTGAAACGTGCTGAAATTAAGCAAGCTAAACGGTCAAAACCTTTATGGTACGGGGAACAGTGGCTGAAATATAAGTATGGAGAGGCCTGGCAAAGTGACTATATTTCCCTTCCACAAACCCGCCAGGGCAAGTGCTATGTGCTTACAATGGTGGAAGCAACCACCGGATGGCTGGAAACTTATGCTGTGTCTCATGCCACTGCCCATAGCACTATTTTAGGCCTGGAAAGACAAATGTTGTGGCGACATGGTACTCCAGAGAGAATTGAGTCGGACAATGGGACTCACTTCCGAAATAATCTCATAGATGCCTGGGCTAAAGAACATGGTATTGAATGGATATATCATATCCCCTACCACGCACCAGCTGCTGGGAAGGTCGAACGATGTGATGGATTACTGAAGACTACCTTGAAAGCAATGACTGCTGGAACATTTAAAAAGTGGGATGAGCATTTACCGAAAGCCACCTGGTTAGTCAACACCAGGGGAACTGTCAGCCAAGCTGGTCCGGCTCAGTCAGAGCTTTTACCTACTGTAGAAGGGGACAAGGTCCCTGTGGTGCATGTAAAGAATATGTTGGGGAAAACAGTCTGGGTTACCCCAGCCTCAGGTAAAGGCAGGCCCACTCGTGGGGTTGCTTTTGCTGAAGGACCAGGGCATACCTGGTGGGTGATGCAGGAAAATGGAGAAGTTCGATGTACCCGTTAGGAGATTTGATTTGGGGCGAGAATCCTTAATTTTAAAATGTGTGGTGTTAATTGTCACATAACACTAACAGTGTTCAATAAGTGTTTTTCAGGATAACATGGTGGTAATGAAACCGGTAATGAAACTCCATCGAATGGCGTCCAGCGACAGTGAACATGCTAGCCGTGAGCACAACACGTTATATTGCTGCACCCAACTCTACACGTCTGTTGTCCTGTATGGAGGCCCGGTCCCGATCTGACAACTGAGACGATGCCACATCACTGGTTCTTACCCTAAAAGACTATTGTGATAGATGGAACTCCTAGTTTTCAACTAAAAAACTTAATAGACCTTTTAGAGGAATAGTTTATAGCTTTAGAGGATTATATATTTGTGTGTATATATATGAGAGGACTAATACAACAGTAATTTGAGTGTGTCATATATATGGTATGAAATAAGGGGTGGAATGTCCTGGTTTGAGAGACACAGGACTAATTTCTCTTCTAATGCTTGGGAAAAATGCACTTTCAGAAGACTCCAGTGTCTGAATTTGTGAAAATATTTACTTTACAGCCAGCTATGGTGTGTGGGTCTCAAGGTCTCAGTGTTTTCGAGCTAGCCAGGTGCAGGGATGAGGAGGAGCGAGACCCGGGCACTTGACCCAAGCTGGCCAACAGGATTATTTCATACCATCAACGTCACACTCATTATAAATTAGAAAGTTTGCTGCGAAGTGCTCGCTCTCTCTCCCTTGATGGCTGCCATCCTGAGAACTTCGTGCCCTGGTGCCGGAGCCCTGAGCCCTTCCCTTCCTCCTGAAGCCGTAGCGCTCGCAGTGTCCCACATTAGCTGTCCACTGCTGGGAGTGCACAGCTTCCTACTGATAGAATTGGCTGAGTATAATCTTTGCATATTCTGTATTGGTGTCGGGATCAATATCAGTTCTTTAGTGCTGTTAATGTTAATTATCTAATCTTATTCTATTAAATCTGTTTATACTTCAGCTCTCGGGTTTTCTTGTTTTTCCCGATTTCCCTTTCCCAGGTGGGGAGGGGTCATCGGGTGATAGAATGATTGTCTAAATGACAACAGATTGTTATGGGTCTCTCAAACCATAACACTCCTGAAGACACCATTGCAAACTGAAATTAACATCACCGTGCACCAGTTATTCTTTATGTTGTCTCTATTTTTTCAGTCTTTCCCTGTCTGTTTTGTGCTGGGGTTTTGTCTTTCTGGTGGCCAGAAATGGCCTTGTCATTACAATTCTCAGAGAAGGACTGGCAGTGTAACGTGCTCTTGTTGTTGTTTCCCCAGCATCATCTTTTTGCCACTCCAGCATCTTTTTGGTGGAAAGAACTGACCTGGAAGCACTGATTGTTGTGGAAAGGTAAACTTGTAGTGTGACTGTTTGGTGGTATTGTTTCTTGTGTAACTCTGCTTTTCACATGGCTTGTCTCAGCTAGTGAATGCTTTAAGTGAAATGCTACTTTGCTTATGTTTCCAAATTGATGTACTGAAGGTGTTGGGTTGGAATGTGTTTTTCTGCACAACCTAGAGTTTTGTGGAAAGGAGCAACAAGCTTTAAGATTTTGATCCTTGCGTGTCACAAAGTGGCAATGTGACTTTGAAAAACTGTTCTATGGGATTCTAATAAAAGAAGCAGCAACTTGGAACTTGGTGTTATTTTAATCAGTCTTTAATCAGTCTTGCCCCGGCAGAAAACACTCATTCCCTCCAAGAAGCAGCAGAGGTTTCTAGTATGAGCCGGGCCTCTGCTTCCCAGCATGAAAAAAGTCAAGATTGGTGAAGATACGGCGGCCTTGTGGAAGGAAAGGGAAAGGTACTGGAAGCAGAGGAGCCGCAGCAAGGCAGCGGGGCTGCGTCTGGGGGCCTCTTCCCGCTCTTGCCCTCGGCATCCCGTCGGGGCGGGAAGAGGCGGACGCCTCCAGCGGCGCCTGTGCTGTCGGCACCGGTGACTCGGGGCCCGATGCTCCTGGCTGCCGCCGTCAGTGCCACCGGCCCCGAGCTCGCTGGCGGGAGCAGTCGGGGCGGGAAAAGGCTTCTGCGTTGCTCCTCTTGCGCAGACGTGGCTGTGCTACTTACCCGCCCCGACGGGGGCTCCCCCGGCCGGGGGCTGCCCCTCCTGCCGCTGCCTGTGCCGCTGCGCTGCGCTGCGGGGGCTGCTCTGGGCGGCCCCTCGGGCTCCTTTCGCTCCGCATCGGGCAACCTGCGGCGCTCGGTGACTCCCGGGCGCAGCCCCACAGGGCTCTGCCCGCCCCGCGGTGGCCCCACCGCCCTCCCAGCGGGGGAGAGGGCGGGTACGGACGGGACGGTGTGTGCGGCACAGAGCCCGTGCGGCGGGGCCCGGGGCAGGCAGGAGGGGGGGATGGCCGCCGGGACGGAGCCGGCCCCAGCCCAGCCCAGCCCCGGGGCTGCCCCGACGCCCGGACAGCGGGGACCCGAGGGACACCGAGCGGCTGCCCCGGACCGGCCGGGACCTCGGGGCAGCGCAGGAGGGGAGCGCCCCGCGGCCGCCTCCCGGGGCGGCTCGGCCCCTCCGCCCGCCGCTCCTCTGCCCGCCCTGCGCCAGCCCGGCCCCGCCGCCGCGCTCGGGGACGGCCCTGACCGGCCGAGACGGGCCGCGAGATGAAGAGCCGATCCGAGCGGGGCCGAGTGTTGCCGAGCGGAGCCGAGCGGCAGCCGGTACCTCTCGCCACAGCCGCTGGCGAGACCTGGGCGTTGCCCGGGCAACGGCGGGAGGCTCAAACGCGCCGCAGCGGAGGGAGCGGCCGGTGGCCGAGGGAGCCGCTCCGGGGCCGGCCCGCTCCGCGGCGGAGAGCAGCGCAGCGTGAGGGGGGAGCAGGGGGACGGTGCGCTCGGCCTGGCGGCAGAGCCGCGGGAGGAAGGAGAAAGGCTGAGGAGCAGCCGGGAGCGTGAGCGAGAGAGAGAGGGGCCGCTGGAGCCGCGCTCTGCCCTCCCGGAGACGGGGACGGGAACGGAGGACCGGATCTGCCGGTGACATGCGGAAACGAAACTCCAGAGACTCCACAACCGGGAAGGTTGTAAAGTGGGTATGTTTATTCAGCGCTGGGCAGCACGGGGGGGTCGCCCCACCACAATCGTGCGCGCCCAATGCAGCGGCCTTCTCAAATATATATAGTTCTTAATTACATAATCATAAGATTTCCCAATACGCCTATACATATGCATAACCTGTCCCCACTTCGTATTAAAATTAGCTCTAAGAAGTCATTTCCATAAACTCCTCCCAACTGCGCTTGCGCAATGCCTCCTGGTGGTGGTCGCTGAGGGTTGTGACCATGAAGGCTGATGATTCCTCTTCATCACTGCAAGTAACTCTTTGTCCTTGCGCAGACTCAGTTCTTTGGTCTTTGTCCAGACCGCAGGGTTGGTTTCAGCCGCTTTTCAAGGCATACTCTTATTCGTTATCAGGAGCTGTCCTTGGCAATCTCAAGACTTCTTGCTTCGTCCATGTTTATCAGGCCTCTCCTTTAGGTTATGAATCACTGCTAGTCAATCAGTGCACAACGTGTTATTGTCTCTATCACATACCCCTGACTCACCGGGCAGACCCTCCTCTTGGGGAAGTCTGCTGCCCCCCTGGGCCCGGGTTAAGGACGTCACTAGGAAACTTCCCGGCCTGGTACGGCCCTCGGACTATTGCCCAGCGCTGCTCTTCCCTGTGGGTGGCCACGAGGTCACAATGCGTAGTCCGAGGGCGATCCGGAGAGACTTCAGGGCCTTGGGATGGGTGGTAAGGGAATCTGGAGCGCTGGCTATTTTTCCTCTCTCCTTCCAGTTATGCACAGCGACACTGGAAGGAACAGACGGACCTTGTCTCTTAATACCTGGCTCCGTGGCTGCTGTCACCACCACAATTTTCGTTTTTTTGCACAAATAGGGCAGCCTCCATGGTGCCAGGCCTGCTGGGGTCAGATGGGATTGAGCTTTCTGAAAGGGGGAAGAGGGTCTTTGCTCAGGAGCCAGTGGGGCTCATTGGCAGAGCTTTAAACTAGACTTGAAGGGGTCAGGGATAGGATCAGGCTTGAAGGGGTCAGGGATAGGATCAGGCTTGCCCATGACAAGCTGCGGGAACATGCTAAGGTCAGGGGGACGGGGCGCCAGCGAGGACCCTCAGCCTGTTGGTCTGAGACGTGCTGGGTGCAGCACACTCGGAGTCTTATGGAGATGAGCCAGGGGCTTCTGACGGAACAGAAGCCAACAGGGAAACATCAGTGAAATCACAGTGTCATAGAATCATTTGGGTTGGAAGGGACCTTTAGAGGTTGTTGAGTCCAACCCCCTGCAATAAGCAGGGATGGGGCATCTGGGAAGATTATGTTTTTTGATGATGAGGGTGGGGAGACACTGGCCCAGGTTGCCCAAAGAGGTGGGAGATGGCCCATACCTGGAAACATTCCAGGTCAGGTTGGATGGGGCTCTGAGCAACCAGATCCAATTGAAGACGACCCAGATCATTCTATGATTAAGTACCGCTTGGAAGAAACATACAAAGGAAAACTGAGTTAGAAGCAGGTTAGGCTGATTCACACAGAGACTGGAGACGCAAAGAGTAAGGAAGACCCTCCCATTGAGTCACGAGGTTCAGAGTGGATCCCCTTGCCTTCTAAACTCCTTATGGAGCCCCGGTCTCACACTTGGAGAACAGCTTATGTCTAACGGAATTATCTATACAATGTTTGCAATAATATTGAGTAGCTGCATGGATTAGTAATGTCTCATTAGTACTAATTCAGCACGCTCTCAGTCACTTACTGAGGATCTGCTGAAGCTAAGGCATCTCTCCGCCTTGGGTGAGGAAGGCTCTCAGTCTCAGGTAAGGAATCTCTAACCTTGAGAGTCGCCCCTGCCCACGGGGAGAGTCGCCTGGCGTGCAGTCCAGCTGCCATTCAGGGAGAGGTCAAATTGGGCTCCTCCTGATGGTGATATTTATCGAGGGGAGTAGTTGGCTGCTAGGCGATAGCACAGACGAGAGAGATGTCTTTTGTTTAGCTCGGGTATCTCGTTCTGTACTTTGGTTACCTTGCATTTTTAGGGTTTGAAACCACCTTTAGTTCTTAAAGCAAGCAAACAAATAAACTTCTCCTGTACAATAGAATTTTACATTGTGTAACAGTTCTTTGGTTCCTTTTCCTTTCAGAATTCCTCCAAAGAAAAGGAGTGTGACTTTAGTCCAGCATCCCTCAGCGTGGGCTGTATCCAAGTGAGATTCTGTAAGTAAAGAATTCCTGGATTGTTTCATTCAGTTCGGTCATATTAGACTGCTTGCCCTCACTATCCCTTGGCAGCACTTTCACAGCCCGACCAACACTGGGGCTCTGCGCTTTCCTTGCACCGTAACGCTCCCAACACTCTCTCCCACACTCGCCAGAGCCCCGCTCCAAAATGGAAAACATCCAGCGACTGCTCCTACCCAAAAGGAGCAAGGATGGAAAGCTGTTCCTGCCTTCACCATCCCGTAGCAGCGCTTTGACAGGCAGCTAATGGCAGCGTGGGCTGAGGCTGAGGTCCCCAGCAGCACGGGTGGCCCAGAGGAGAGAGGTGTCTGTTGCGGATGGAGTGATGCACTTCACTCGTAGAGAGAAGCAGCGACACGTTTATTGATACAAAACAGGGATTTAACAAAGTTTGAGAGTAAATGCGACAGTGCTTTAGCAGGATTCGATGGCAAGGTACACTTGGTTATTTCCTGCATGGAGGACAGGGTCAGGCAGAACTGCCAGGGAGACCCTCCTGTTGGGCTGAGGTTCGGAAAGGAGCCCCTTGCTTTCTAACCTCCTTCTCAGAGAGGAGTCTGGGTGCGGCTGGATCCAATCCTGGTCCCAGACTGGGTCAACGGTTTATGTCTAAGGGATTATATATGTGCAATCAATCCTTTCTATCACTTAGCTAAGATTTCACAGTTTTGCGTGCTATTAATCACTGACCGAGGATCTGTTGCGGCAAAGAATCTGTGAAGCTCAAGGAGTAACCTTGAGAGGCGTCCCCGCTCATGGGGAGATCCTGGCGTGCAGGGGAGCTCAAAGGGCTCTCGGGCTGTTCACTATTGATGTGGGTGAGATGATTGACCTATAGTCATATCTGCATATTGGCCACAGTACCAGCACTGCTCAAGTTAGCCCTTGGCTACTGTGGTGTTATGTGTTTCCCCGAAACCACATCGAGCCGGGGGCAGCCATCACAAGTACACGTGCCCATTGTGACCACCACGGGTGTTAGTGCTTGGGCAGGGTCACGGGAGATAAAGGTCAGGTTGGAAGGTGGGGAGGGGGAGCACACCATCACAGTGTCAAGGGAGTGATGTTGGTGCAATGCCGTTCCCTCCTCGACATACCTTTTCCAGCCAGGTGTCCCTGGAGCTGTGGGATTCTCATACAGAACGCACACCCTAACCTAACGCTAATGGGAGGGTTGGATGGATCCAGGAACAGAGACCTATTGGCAAAACAGAAGGAAGCTTCCTTGGAGGAGTCTTGGTAGCTACCTGTGATATCAGGTCCCTCAACTAGAGATCAAAAGTCTCTGGGAGATGCCTGGAAGGAGCCATGGGTTTATTGCGGGGTAAAAAGCTTTGCCTAAAAGAGAAAAAACATGATAGGTTACTTCCCAGTGAGAAAAAACCATCACAGTTATCTCCCTTTGGAGAGTCTGGAGGTCCTACAGGGATCTGAGGTCCCTAAAATACATGACAAAAGACAACACCAGAAGCCTGGAAGGAGTCTCGGGTGAAACCCAGAGGATGGAACATTGTCCAAGGAGAAAAATCATCTCGGGTATCTTCCCTGGAGGAGTCTGGGGTGGCTACCCAGGATGACAGAGCCCAAAAGCACCGGAATAAACACTCAGTGACATACCTGCAAGGAGTCTCGGATGCTTCCCAGAGGATGGAGCATTGTCCAAAGAGAAAAATCATCTCGGGTATCTTTCCTGGAGGAGTCTGGGGTTGCTACCCGGGATCACAGGGCCCTAAACCCCAGGAAGAAAACACTCAGAAACAGAGCTGGGAGGAGTCTCGGGTGCATCCCGCAGGATGGAGCATTGTCCAAGGAGAAAAATCATCTCGGGTATCTTCCACGGAGGAGTCTGGGGTTGCTACCCGGGATGACAGGGCCCAAAAGCACCGGAATAAACACTCAGGGACATACCTGCAAGGAGTCTCGGATGCTTCCCAGAGAATGGAGCATTGTAAAGGAGAAAAATCATATTGGGTGTCTTCCCTGGAGGAGTCTGGGGTTGCTACCTGGGATGACAGAACCATAAAACGTGAGAAAAAAGACTCAGGGACATAGCTGCGACAAGTCTCGGATGCATCCCAGAGGATGGAGCATTGTCCAAGGAGAAAAATGATCCCGGATATCTTTCCTGGAGGAGTCTGGGGTTGCTACCCGGGATTACAGGGACCCAAACCACAGGAAAAATGTCTGCGGGAGACGCCTGGGAGGAATCTCAGATGCATCCCAGAAGATGGAGCATTGTCCAAGGAGAAAAATCATCTCGGGTATCTTCCCTGGAGGAGTCTGGGGTTGCTACCCGGGATAACAGGGACCCAAAACACCGGAATAAACACTCAGGGACATACCTGCAAGGAGTCTCGGATGCTTCCCAGAGGATGGAGCATTGTCTAAGGAGAAAAATCATCTCGGGTATCTTCCCTGGAGGAGTCTGGGGTTGCTACCCGGGATCACAGGGCCCCAAAACACGGGAATAAGCACTCAGGGACATACCTGCAAGGAGTCTCGGATGCTTCCCAGAGGATGGAGCATTGTCCAAGGAGAAAAATCATCCCGGATATCTTTCCTGGAGGAGTCTGGGGTTGCTACCCGGGTTTACAGGGACCCAAACCACAGGAAAAATGTCTGCGGGAGACGCCTGGGAGGAATCTCAGATGCATCCCAGAAAATGGAGCATTGTCCAAGGAGAAAAATCATCTCGGGTATCTTCCCTGGAGGAGTCTGGGGTTCCTACCCGGGATTACAGGGACCCAAACCACAGGAAAAATGCCTGCGGGAGACGCCTGGGAGGAATCTCAGATGCATCCCAGAACATGGAGCATTGTCCAAGGAGAAAAATCATCTCGGGTATCTTCCCTGGAGGAGTCTGGGGTTGCTACCCGGGATTACAGGGCCCCAAAACACGGGAATAAGCACTCAGGGACATACCTGCAAGGAGTCTCGGATGCTTCCCAGAGGATGGAGCATTGTCCAAGGAGAAAAATCATTTCGGGTTATCTTCCCTGGAGGAGTCTGGGGTTGCTACCCAGGATTAAAGGGACCCAAACCACAGGAAAAATGTCTGCGGGAGACGCCTGGGAGGAATCTCAGATGCATCCCAGAACATGGAGCATTGTCCAAGGAGAAAAATCATCTCGGGTATCTTCCCTGGAGGAGTCTGGGGTTGCTACCCGGGATTACAGGGACCCAAAACACCGGAATAAGCACTCAGGGACATACCTGCAAGGAGTCTTGGATGCTTCCCAGAGGATGGAGCATTGTCCAAGGAGAAAAATCATCTCGGGTATCTTCCCTAGAGGAGTCTGGGGTTGCTACCCGGGATCACAGGGCCCTAAAGCACTGGAGAAAACTCTGCGGGAGACGCCTGGGAGGAATTCTGGGTAGATCCCGCAGGATGGACCACTGTCAAGAGAGAAAAATCATATTGGGTGTCTTCCCTGGAGGAGTCTGGGGTTGCTACCTGGGATGACAGAACCATAAACCGTGAGAAAAAGACTCAGGGACATAGCTGCCACTAGTCTCGGATACATTCAGGAGGATGGAGCTTTGTCCAAGGAGAAAAATGATCCCGGATATCTTTCCGGGAGGAGTCTGGGGTTGCTACCCGGGATTAAAGGGACCCAAACCACAGGAAAAATGTCTGCGGGAGACGCCTGGGAGGAATCTCAGATGCATCCCAGAGGATGGAGCATTGTCCAAGGAGAAAAATCATCTCGGGTATCTTCCCTGGAGGAGTCTGGGGTTTCTACCCGGGATCACAGGGCCCCAAAACACCGGAATAAACACTCAGGGACATACCTGCAAGGAGTCTAAGATGCTTCCCAGAGGATGGAGCATTGTCCAAGGAGAAAAATCATCCCGGATATCTTCCCTGGAGGAGTCTGGGGTTGCTACCCGGGATTACAGGGACCCAAAACACAGGAAAAATGTCTGCGGGAGACGCCTGGGAGGAATCTCAGATGCATCCCAGAAGATGGAGCATTGTCCAAGGAGAAAAATCATCTCGGGTATCTTCCCTGGAGGAGTCTGGGGTTGCTACCCGGATCACAGGGCCCTAAACCCCAGGAAGAAAACACTCAGAAACAGAGCTGGGAGGAGTCTCGGGTGCATCCCGCAGGATGGACAATAGTCCAAGGAGAAAAATCAACTTGGGTATCTTCCACGGAGGAGTCTGGGGTTGCTACCTGGGATCACAGGGCTCAAAAGCACCGGAATAAACACTCAGGGAAAAAGCTGCAAGGAGTCTCGGATGCTTCCCAGAGGATGGAGCATTGTCCAAGGAGAAAAATCATCTCGGGTATCTTCCCTGGAGGAGTCTGGGGTTTCTACCCGGGATCACAGGGCCCCAAAACACCGGAATAAACACTCAGGGACATACCTGCAAGGAGTCTCGGATGCTTCCCAGAGGATGTAGCATTGTCCCAGGAGAAAAATCATCTCGGGTATCTTCCCTGGAGGAGTCTGGGGTTGCTACCCAGGTTTACAGGGAACCAAACCACAGGAAAAATGTCTGCGGGAGACGCCTGGGAGGAATCTCAGATGCATCCCAGAAGATGGAGCATTGTCCAAAGAGAAAAATCATCTCGGGTATCTTCCCTGGAGGAGTCTGGGGTTGCTACCCGGGATCACAGGGCCCTAAACCCCAGGAAGAAAACACTCAGAAACAGAGCTGGGAGGAGTCTCGGGTGCATCCCGCAGGATGGACAATAGTCCAAGGAGAAAAATCAACTTCGGTATCTTCCACGGAGGAGTCTGGGGTTGCTACCCGGGATGACAGGGCCCAAAAGCACCGAAATAAACACTCAGGGAAAAAGCTGCAAGGAGCCTCGGATGCTTCCCAGAGGATGGAGCTTTGTCCAAGGAAAAAAATCATCTCGGGTATCTTCCCTGGAGGAGTCTGGGGTTGCTACCCGGGATCACAGGGCCCTAAAGCACTGGAGAAAACTCTGCGGGAGACGCCTGGGAGGAATTCTGGATAGATCCCGCAGGATGGACCACTGTCAAGAGAGAAAAATCATATTGGGTGTCTTCCCTGGAGGAGTCTGGGGTTGCTACCTGGGATGAAAGGGCCCCAAAAGCACCGGAATAAACACTCAGAGACATACCTGCAAGGAGTCTCGGATGCTTCCCAGAGGATGGAGCATTGTCCAAGGAGAAAAATCATCTCGGGTATCTTCCCTGGAGGAGTCTGGGGTTGCTACCCGGGATTACAGGGACCCAAACCACAGGAAAAATGTCTGTGGGAGATGCCTGGGAGGAATCTCAGATGCATCACAGAAGATGGAGCATTGTCCATGGAGAAAAATCATCTCGGGTATCTTCCCTGGAGGAGTCTGGGGTTGCTACCCGGGATCACAGGGCCCTAAAGCACTGGAATAAACACTCAGGAACAAAGCTGCAAGGAGTCTCGGATGCTTCCCAGAGGATGGAGCATTGTCCAAGGAGAAAAATCATCTCGGGTATCTTCCCTAGAGGAGTCTGGGGTTGCTACCTGGGATCACAGGGCCCTAAAGCACTGGAGAAAACTCTGCGGGAGACGCCTGGGAAGAATTCTGGGTAGATCTCGTAGGATGGACCACTGTCAAGAGAGAAAAATCATATTGGGTGTCTTCCCTGGAGGAGTCTGGGGTTGCTACCTGGGATGACAGAATCCTAAACCGCGAGAAAAAAGACTCAGGGACATAGCTGCGACAAGTCTCGGATGCATCCCAGAGGATGGAGAATTGTCCAAGGAGAAAAATCATCTCGGGTATCTTCCCTGGAGGAGTCTGGGGTTGCTACCCGGGATTACAGGGACCCAAACTACAGGAAAAATATTTGCGGGAGACGCCTGGGAGGAATCTCAGATGCATCCCAGAGATGGAGCTTTGTCCAAGGAGAAAAATCATCTCGGGTATCTTCCCTGGAGGAGTCTGGGGTTGCTACCCGGGATTACCGGGACCCAAACCACGGGAAAAATGTCTGCGGGAGACGCCTGGGAGGAATCTCAGATGCATCCCAGAAGATGGAGCATTGTCCAAGGAGAAAAATCATCTCGGGTATCTTCCCTGGAGGAGTCTGGGGTTGCTACCCGGGATCACAGGGCCCTAAAGCACTGGAGAAAACTCTGCGGGAGACGCCTGGGAGGAATTCTGGGTAGATCCCGCAGGATGGACCACTGTCAAGAGAGAAAAATCATATTGGGTGTCTTCCCTGGAGGAGTCTGGGGTTGCTACCTGGGATGACAGAATCCTAAACCGCGAGAAAAAAGACTCAGGGACATAGCCGCGACAAGTCTCGGATGCATCCCAGAGGATGGAGCATTGTCCAAGGAGAAAAATGATCCCGGATATCTTTCCTGGAGGAGTCTGGGGTTGCTACCCGGGATTAAAGGGACCCAAACCACGGGAAAAATGTCTGCGGGAGACGCCTGGGAGGAATCTCAGATGCATCCCAGAAGATGGAGCATTGTCGAAGGAGAAAAATCATCTCGGGTGTCTTCCCTGGAGGAGTCTGGGGTTGCTACCCGGGATCACAGGGCCCTAAAGCACTGGAATAAACACTCAGGGACAAAGCTGTAAGGAGTCTCGGATGCTTCCCAGAGGATGGAGCATTGTCCAAGGAGAAAAATCATCTCGGGTATCTTCCCTGGAGGAGTCTGGGGTTGCTACCCGGGATCACAGGGCCCCAAAACACCGGAATAAACAATCAGGGACATACCTGCAAGGAGTCTCGGATGCTTCCCAGAGGATGGAGCTTTGTCCAAGGAGAAAAATCATCTCGGGTATATTCCCTGGAGGAGTCTGGGGTTGCTACCCGGGATTACAGGGACCCAAACCACAGGAAAAAAGTCTGCGGGAGACGCCTGGGAGGAATCTCAGATGCATCCCAGAAGACGGAGAATTGTCCAAGGAGAAAAATCATCTCGGGTATCTTCCCTGGAGGAGTCTGGGGTTGCTACCCGGGATTACAGGGACCCAAACCACAGGAAAAAAGTCTGCGGGAGACGCCTGGGAGGAATCTCAGATGCATCCCAGAAGATGGAGCATTGTCCCAGGAGAAAAATCATCTCGGGTATCTTCCCTGGAGGAGTCTGGGGTTGCTACCCGGGATCACAGGGCCCTAAAGCACTGGAATAAACACTCAGGGACAAAGCTGTAAGGAGTCTCGGATGCTTCCCAGAGGATGGAGCATTGTCCAAGGAGAAAAATCATCTCGGGTATCTTCCCTGGAGGAGTCTGGGGTTGCTACCCAGGATCACAGGGCCCTAAAGCACTGGAGAAAACTCTGCGAGAGACGCCTGGGAGGAATTCTGGGTAGATCCCGCAGGATGGACCACTGTCAAGAGAGAAAAATCATATTGGGTGTCTTCCCTGGAGGAGTCTGGGGTTGCTACCCGGGATTACAGGGACCCAAACCACAGGAAAAATGTCTGGGAGATGCCTGGGAGGAATCTCATATGCATCCCAGAGGATGGAGCATTGTCCAAGGAGAAAAATGATCCCGGACATCTTTCCTGGAGGAGTCTGGGGTTGCTACCCGGGATTAAAGGGACCCAAACCACGGGAAAAATGTCTGCGGGAGACGCCTGGGAGGAATCTCAGATGCATCCCAGAAGATGGAGCATTGTTCAAGGAGAAAAATCATCTCGGGTATCTTTCCTGGAGGAGTCTGGGGTTGCTACCCGGGATTACAGGGACCCAAACCACAGGAAAAATGTCTGGGAGATGCCTGGGAGGAATCTCATATGCATCCCAGAAGATGGAACTTTGTCCCAGGAGAAAAATCATCTCGGGTATCTTCCCTGGAGGAGTCTGGGGTTGCTACCCGGGATCACAGGGCCCCAAAACACCGGAATAAACACTCAGGGACATACCTGCAAGGAGTCTCGGATGCTTCCCAGAGGATGGAGCTTTGTCCAAGGAGAAAAATCATCTCGGGTATATTCCCTGGAGGAGTCTGGGGTTGCTACCCGGGATCACAGGGCCCCAAAACACCGGAATAAACAATCAGGGACATACCTGCAAGGAGTCTCGGATGCTTCCCAGAGGATGGAGCTTTGTCCAAGGAGAAAAATCATCTCGGGTATATTCCCTGGAGGAGTCTGGGGTTGCTACCCGGGATTACAGTGACCCAAACCACAGGAAAAATGTCTGCGGGAGACGCCTGGGAGGAATCTCAGATGCATCCCAGAAGATGGAGCATTGTCCAAGGAGAAAAATCATCTCGGGTATCTTTCCTGGAGGAGTCTGGGGTTGCTACCCGGGATTACAGGGAACCAAACCACAGGAAAAATGTCTGCGGGAGATGCCTGGGAGGAATCTCAGATGCATCCCAGAAGATGGAGCATTCTCCAAGGAGAAAAATCATCTCGAGTATCTTCCCTGGAGGAGTCTGGGGTTGCTACCCGGGATCACAGGGCCCTAAACCCCAGGAAGAAAACACTCAGAAACAGAGCTGGGAGGAGTCTCGGGTGCATCCCGCAGGATGGACAATAGTCCAAGGAGAAAAATCAACTTGGGTATCTTCCACGGAGGAGTCTGGGGTTGCTACCCGGGCTGACAGGGCCCAAAAGCACCGGAATAAACACTCAGGGAAAAAGCTGCAAGGAGTCTCGGATGCTTCCCAGAGGATGGAGCATTGTCCAAGGAGAAAAATCATCTCGGGTATCTTCCCTGGAGGAGTCTGGGGTTGCTACCCGGGATTACAGGGACCCAAACCACAGGAAAAATGTCTGGGAGATGCCTGGGAGGAATCTCATATGCATCCCAGAAGATGGAGCTTTGTCCCAGGAGAAAAATCATCTCGGGTATCTTCCCTGGAGGAGTCTGGGGTTGCTACCCGGGATCACAGGGCCCCAAAACACCGGAATAAACACTCAGGGACATACCTGCAAGGAGTCTCGGATGCTTCCCAGAGGATGGAGCTTTGTCCAAGGAGAAAAATCATCTCGGGTATCTTCCCTGGAGGAGTCTGGGATTGCTACCCAGGATGACAGGGCGCTAAACCACCGGAATAAGGACTCAGGGACATACCTGGAAGGAGTCTCGGATGCTTCCCAGAGGATGGAGCTTTGTCCAAGGAGAAAATTCATCTCGGGTATATTCCCTGGAGGAGTCTGGGGTTGCTACCCGGGATCACAGGGCCCCAAAACACCGGAATAAACAATCAGGGACATACCTGCAAGGAGTCTCGGATGCTTCCCAGAGGATGGAGCTTTGTCCAAGGAGAAAAATCATCTCGGGTATATTCCCTGGAGGAGTCTGGGGTTGCTACCCGGGATTACAGGGACCCAAACCACAGGAAAAATGTCTGCGGGAGAAGCCTGGGAGGAATCTCAGATGCATCCCAGAAGATGGAGCATTGTCCAAGGAGAAAAATCATCTCGGGTATCTTTCCTGGAGGAGTCTGGGGTTGCTACCCGGGATTACAGGGAACCAAACCACAGGAAAAATGTCTGCGGGAGATGCCTGGGAGGAATCTCAGATGCATCCCAGAGGATGGAGCATTGTCCAAAGAGAAAAATCATCTCGGGTATCTTCCCTGGAGGAGTCTGGGGTTGCTACCCGGGATCACAGGGCCCTAAACCCCAGGAAGAAAACACTCAGAAACAGAGCTGGGAGGAGTCTCGGGTGCATCCCGCAGGATGGACAATAGTCCAAGGAGAAAAATCAACTTGGGTATCTTCCACGGAGGAGTCTGGGGTTGCTACCCGGGATGACAGGGCCCAAAAGCACCGGAATAAACACTCAGGGAAAAAGCTGCAAGGAGTCTTGGATGCTTCCCAGAGGATGGAGCATTGTCCAAGGAGAAAAATCATCTCGGGTATCTTCCCTGGAGGAGTCTGGGGTTGCTACCCGGGATCACAGGGCCCTAAAGCACTGGAGAAAACTCTGCGGGAGACGCCTGGGAGGAATTCTGGGTAGATCCCGCAGGATGGACCACTGTCAAGAGAGAAAAATCATATTGGGTGTCTTGCCTGGAGGAGTCTGGGGTTGCTACCTGGGATGACAGAACCATAAACCGTGAGAAAAAGACTCCGGGACATAGCTGCGACAAGTCTCGGATGCAGCCCAGAGGATGGAGCTTTGTCCAAGGAGAAAAATCATCTCGGGTATCTTCCCTGGAGGAGTCTGGGGTTGCTACCCGGGATTACAGGGCCCCAAAACACCGGAATAAAAACTCAGGGACATACCTGCAAGGAGTTTCGGATGCTTCCCAGAGGATGGAGCATTGTCCAAGGAGAAAAATTATCTCGGGTATCTTCCCTGGAGGAGTCTGGGGTTGCTACCCGGGATCACAGGGCCCTAAAGCACTGGAGAAAACTCTGCGGGAGACGCCTGGGAGGAATTCTGGGTAGATCCCGCAGGATGGACCACTGTCAAGAGAGAAAAATCATATTGGGTGTCTTCCCTGGAGGAGTCTGGGCTTGCTACCTGGGATGACAGAACCATAAACCGTGAGAAAAAAGACTCAGGGACATAGCTGCGACAAGTCTCGGATGCATCCCAGAGGATGGAGCATTGTCCAAGGAGAAAAATGATCCCGGATATCTTTCCTGGAGGAGTCTGGGGTTGCTACCCGGGATTAAAGGGACCCAAACCACGGGAAAAATGTCTGCGGGAGACGCCTGGGAGGAATCTCAGATGCATCCCAGAAGATGGAGCATTGTCCAAGGAGAAAAATCATCTCGGGTGTCTTCCCTGGAGGAGTCTGGGGTTGCTACCCGGGATCACAGGGCCCTAAAGCACTGGAGAAAACTCTGCGGGAGACGCCTGGGAGGAATTCTGGGTAGATCCCGCAGGATGGACCACTGTCAAGAGAGAAAAATCATATTGGGTGTCTTCCCTGGAGGAGTCTGGGGTTGCTACCCGGGATGACAGAACCATAAACCGTGAGAAAAAGACTCAGGGACATAGCTGCCACAAGTCTCGGATGCTTCCCAGAGGATGGAGCTTTGTCCAAGGAGAAAAATCATCTCGGGTATCTTCCCTGGAGGAGTCTGGGATTGCTACCCAGGATGACAGGGCGCTAAACCACCGGAATAAGGACTCAGGGACATACCTGGAAGGAGTCTCGGATGCTTCCCAGAGGATGGAGCTTTGTCCAAGGAGAAAAATCATCTCGGGTATCTTCCCTGGAGGAGTCTGGGGTTGCTACCCGGGATCACAGGGCCCCAAAACACCGGAATAAACAATCAGGGACATACCTGCAAGGAGTCTAAGATGCTTCCCAGAGGATGGAGCTTTGTCCAAGGAGAAAAATCATCTCGGGTATATTCCCTGGAGGAGTCTGGGGTTGCTACCCGGGATTACAGGGACCCAAAACACAGGAAAAATGTCTGCGGGAGACGCCTGGGAGGAATCTCAGATGCATCCCAGAGGATGGAGCATTGTCCAAAGAGAAAAATCATCTCGGGTATCTTCCCTGGAGGAGTCTGGGGTTGCTACCCGGGATCACAGGGCCCTAAACCCCAGGAAGAAAACACTCAGAAACAGAGCTGGGAGGAGTCTCGGGTGCATCCCGCAGGATGGACAATAGTCCATGGAGAAAAATCAACTTGGGTATCTTCCACGGAGGAGTCTGGGGTTGCTACCCGGGATGACAGGGCCCAAAAGCACCGGAATAAAGACTCAGGGACATACCTGCAAGGAGTTTCGGATGCTTCCCAGAGGATGGAGCATTGTCCAAGGAGAAAAATTATCTCGGGTATCTTCCCTAGAGGAGTCTGGGGTTGCTACCCGGGATTAAAGGGACCCAAACCACGGGAAAAATGTCTGCGGGAGACGCCTGGGAGGAATCTCAGATGCATCCCAGAGGATGGAGCATTGTCCAAAGAGAAAAATCATCTCGGGTATCTTCCCTGGAGGAGTCTGGGGTTGCTACCCGGGATCACAGGGCCCCAAAACACCGGAATAAACACTCAGGGACATACCTGCAAGGAGTCTCGGATGCTTCCCAGAGGATGGAGCATTGTCCAAGGAGAAAAATCATCTCGGGTATCTTCCCTGGAGGAGTCTGGGATTGCTACCCAGGATGACAGGGCGCTAAACCACCGGAATAAAGACTCAGGGACATACCTGCAAGGAATCTCGGATGCTTCCCAGAGGATGGAGCTTTGTCCAAGGAGAAAAATCATCTCGGGTATCTTCCCTGGAGGAGTCTGGGGTTGCTACCCGGGATTACAGGACCCAAACCACATGAAAAATGTCTGTGGGAGATGCCTGGGAGGAATCTAATATGCATCCCAGAAGATGGAGCTTTGTCCCAGGAGAAAAATCATCTCGGGTATCTTCCCTGGAGGAGTCTGGGGTTGCTACCCGGGATTACAGGGACCCAAACCACAGGAAAAATGTTTGCGGGAGACGCCTGGGAGGAATCTCAGATGCATCCCAGAAGATGGAGCATTGTCCAAGGAGAAAAATCATCTCGGGTATCTTCACTGGAGGAGTCTGGGGTTGCTACCCGGGATTACAGGGACCCAAAACACGGGAATAAACACTCAGGGACAAAGCTGCAAGGAGTCTCGGATGCTTCCCAGAGGATGGAGCATTGTCCAAGGAGAAAAATCATCTCGGGTATCTTCCCTGGAGGAGTCTGGGGTTGCTACTGGGGATCACAGGGCCCCAAAACACCGGAATAAAAACTCAGGGACATACCTGCAAGGAGTTGCGGATGCTTCCCAGAGGATGGAGCATTGTCCAAGGAGAAAAATTATCTCGGGTATCTTCCCTAGAGGAGTCTGGGGTTGCTACCCGGAATCACAGGGCCCTAAAGCACTGGAGAAAACTCTGCGGGAGACGCCTGGGAAGAATTCTGGGTAGATCTCGTAGGATGGACCACTGTCAAGAGAGAAAAATCATATTGGGTGTCTTCCCTGGAGGAGTCTGGGGTTGCTACCTGGGATGACAGAACCCTAAACCGCGAGAAAAAAGACTCAGGGACATAGCTGCGACAAGTCTCGGATGCATCCCAGAGGATGGAGCATTGTCCAAGGAGAAAAATTCTCTCGGGTATCTTCCCTGGAGGAGTCTGGGGTTGCTACGCGGGATCACAGGGCGCTAAACCCCAGGAAGAAAACACTCAGAAACAAAGCTGGGAGGAGTCTCGGGTGCATCCCGCAGGATGGACAATAGTCCAAGGAGAAAAATCAACTTGGGTATCTTCCACGGAGGAGTCTGGGGTTGCTACCCGGGATCACAGGGCCCAAAAGCCCCGGAATAAACACTCAGGAAAAAAGCTGCAAGGAGTCTCGGATGCTTCCCAGAGGATGGAGCATTGTCCAAGGAGAAAAATCATCCCGGATATCTTTCCTGGAGGAGTCTGGAGTTGCTACCCGGGATTAAAGGGACCCAAACCACGGGAAAAATGTCTGCGGGAGACGCCTGGGAGGAATCTCAGATGCATCCCAGAAGATGGAGCATTGTCCAAGGAGAAAAATCATCTCGGGTATCTTCCCTGGAGGAGTCTGGGGTTGCTACCCAGGATGACAGGGCGCTAAACCACCGGAATAAAGACTCAGGTACATACCTGCAAGGAGTCTAAGATGCTTCCCAGAGGATGGAGCTTTGTCCAAGGAGAAAAATCATCTCGGGTATCTTCCCTGGAGGAGTCTGGTGTTGCTACCCGGGATCACAGGGCCCAAAAGCACTGGGATAAACACTCAGGGACAAAGCTGCAAGGAGTCTCGGATGCTTCCCAGAGGATGGAGCATTGTCCAAGGAGAAAAATCATCTCGGGTATCTTCCCTGGAGGAGTCTGGGGTTCCTACCTGGAATCACAGGGCCCTAAAGCACTGGAGAAAACTCTGCGGGAGACGCCTGGGAGGAGTTCTGGGTAGATCCCGCAGGACTGACCACTGTCAAGAGAGAAAAATCATATTGGGTGTCTTCCCTGGAGGAGTCTGGGGTTGCTACCTGGGACGACAGAACCCTAAACCGTGAGAAAAAAGACTCAGGGACATAGCTGCGACAAGTCTCGGGTGCATCCCAGAGGATGGAGCATTGTCCAAGGAGAAAAATCATCTCGGGTATCTTTCCTGGAGGAGTCTGGGGTTGCTACCCGGGATTACAGGGAAACAAACCACAGGAAAAATGTCTGCGGGAGACATTTGGGAGGAATCTCAGATGCATCCCAGAGGATGGAGTATTGTCCAAGCAGAAAAATTATCTCGGGTATCTTCCCTGGAGGAGTCTGGGGTTGCTACCCAGGATGACAGGGCGCTAAACTACCGGAATAAAGACTCAGGGACATACCAGCAAGGAGTCTAAGATGCTTCCCAGAGGATGGAGTATTGTCCAAGCAGAAAAATTATCTCGGGTATCTTCCCTGGAGGAGTCTGGGGTTGCTACCCAGGATGACAGGGCGCTAAACCACCGGAATAAAGACTCAGGGACATACCTGCAAGGAGTCTAAGATGCTTCCCAGAGGATGGAGCTTTGTCCAAGGAGAAAAATCATCTCGGGTATCTTTCCTGGAGGAGTCTGGGGTTGCTACCCGGGATTACAGGGAACCAAACCACAGGAAAAATGTCTGCGGGAGATGCCTGGGAGGAATCTCAGATGCATCCCAGAGGATGGAGCATTGTCCAAAGAGAAAAATCATCTCGGGTATCTTCCCTGGAGGAGTCTGGGGTTGCTACCCGGGATCACAGGGCCCTAAACCCCAGGAAGAAAACACTCAGAAACAGAGCTGGGAGGAGTCTCGGGTGCATCCCGCAGGATGGACAATAGTCCAAGGAGAAAAATCAACTTGGGTATCTTCCACGGAGGAGTCTGGGGTTGCTACCCGGGATGACAGGGCCCAAAAGCACCGGAATAAACACTCAGGGAAAAAGCTGCAAGGAGTCTTGGATGCTTCCCAGAGGATGGAGCATTGTCCAAGGAGAAAAATCATCTCGGGTATCTTCCCTGGAGGAGTCTGGGGTTGCTACCCGGGATCACAGGGCCCTAAAGCACTGGAGAAAACTCTGCGGGAGACGCCTGGGAGGAATTCTGGGTAGATCCCGCAGGATGGACCACTGTCAAGAGAGAAAAATCATATTGGGTGTCTTGCCTGGAGGAGTCTGGGGTTGCTACCTGGGATGACAGAACCATAAACCGTGAGAAAAAGACTCCGGGACATAGCTGCGACAAGTCTCGGATGCAGCCCAGAGGATGGAGCTTTGTCCAAGGAGAAAAATCATCTCGGGTATCTTCCCTGGAGGAGTCTGGGGTTGCTACCCGGGATTACAGGGCCCCAAAACACCGGAATAAAAACTCAGGGACATACCTGCAAGGAGTTTCGGATGCTTCCCAGAGGATGGAGCATTGTCCAAGGAGAAAAATTATCTCGGGTATCTTCCCTGGAGGAGTCTGGGGTTGCTACCCGGGATCACAGGGCCCTAAAGCACTGGAGAAAACTCTGCGGGAGACGCCTGGGAGGAATTCTGGGTAGATCCCGCAGGATGGACCACTGTCAAGAGAGAAAAATCATATTGGGTGTCTTCCCTGGAGGAGTCTGGGCTTGCTACCTGGGATGACAGAACCATAAACCGTGAGAAAAAAGACTCAGGGACATAGCTGCGACAAGTCTCGGATGCATCCCAGAGGATGGAGCATTGTCCAAGGAGAAAAATGATCCCGGATATCTTTCCTGGAGGAGTCTGGGGTTGCTACCCGGGATTAAAGGGACCCAAACCACGGGAAAAATGTCTGCGGGAGACGCCTGGGAGGAATCTCAGATGCATCCCAGAAGATGGAGCATTGTCCAAGGAGAAAAATCATCTCGGGTGTCTTCCCTGGAGGAGTCTGGGGTTGCTACCCGGGATCACAGGGCCCTAAAGCACTGGAGAAAACTCTGCGGGAGACGCCTGGGAGGAATTCTGGGTAGATCCCGCAGGATGGACCACTGTCAAGAGAGAAAAATCATATTGGGTGTCTTCCCTGGAGGAGTCTGGGGTTGCTACCTGGGATGACAGAACCATAAACCGTGAGAAAAAGACTCAGGGACATAGCTGCCACAAGTCTCGGATGCTTCCCAGAGGATGGAGCTTTGTCCAAGGAGAAAAATCATCTCGGGTATCTTCCCTGGAGGAGTCTGGGATTGCTACCCAGGATGACAGGGCGCTAAACCACCGGAATAAGGACTCAGGGACATACCTGGAAGGAGTCTCGGATGCTTCCCAGAGGATGGAGCTTTGTCCAAGGAGAAAAATCATCTCGGGTATCTTCCCTGGAGGAGTCTGGGGTTGCTACCCGGGATCACAGGGCCCCAAAACACCGGAATAAACAATCAGGGACATACCTGCAAGGAGTCTCGGATGCTTCCCAGAGGATGGAGCTTTGTCCAAGGAGAAAAATCATCTCGGGTATATTCCCTGGAGGAGTCTGGGGTTGCTACCCGGGATTACAGGGACCCAAAACACAGGAAAAATGTCTGCGGGAGACGCCTGGGAGGAATCTCAGATGCATCCCAGAGGATGGAGCATTGTCCAAAGAGAAAAATCATCTCGGGTATCTTCCCTGGAGGAGTCTGGGGTTGCTACCCGGGATCACAGGGCCCTAAACCCCAGGAAGAAAACACTCAGAAACAGAGCTGGGAGGAGTCTCGGGTGCATCCCGCAGGATGGACAATAGTCCATGGAGAAAAATCAACTTGGGTATCTTCCACGGAGGAGTCTGGGGTTGCTACCCGGGATGACAGGGCCCAAAAGCACCGGAATAAAGACTCAGGGACATACCTGCAAGGAGTTTCGGATGCTTCCCAGAGGATGGAGCATTGTCCAAGGAGAAAAATTATCTCGGGTATCTTCCCTAGAGGAGTCTGGGGTTGCTACCCGGGATTAAAGGGACCCAAACCACGGGAAAAATGTCTGCGGGAGACGCCTGGGAGGAATCTCAGATGCATCCCAGAGGATGGAGCATTGTCCAAAGAGAAAAATCATCTCGGGTATCTTCCCTGGAGGAGTCTGGGGTTGCTACCCGGGATCACAGGGCCCCAAAACACCGGAATAAACACTCAGGGACATACCTGCAAGGAGTCTCGGATGCTTCCCAGAGGATGGAGCATTGTCCAAGGAGAAAAATCATCTCGGGTATCTTCCCTGGAGGAGTCTGGGATTGCTACCCAGGATGACAGGGCGCTAAACCACCGGAATAAAGACTCAGGGACATACCTGCAAGGAATCTCGGATGCTTCCCAGAGGATGGAGCTTTGTCCAAGGAGAAAAATCATCTCGGGTATCTTCCCTGGAGGAGTCTGGGGTTGCTACCCGGGATTACAGGACCCAAACCACATGAAAAATGTCTGTGGGAGATGCCTGGGAGGAATCTAATATGCATCCCAGAAGATGGAGCTTTGTCCCAGGAGAAAAATCATCTCGGGTATCTTCCCTGGAGGAGTCTGGGGTTGCTACCCGGGATTACAGGGACCCAAACCACAGGAAAAATGTTTGCGGGAGACGCCTGGGAGGAATCTCAGATGCATCCCAGAAGATGGAGCATTGTCCAAGGAGAAAAATCATCTCGGGTATCTTCACTGGAGGAGTCTGGGGTTGCTACCCGGGATTACAGGGACCCAAAACACGGGAATAAACACTCAGGGACAAAGCTGCAAGGAGTCTCGGATGCTTCCCAGAGGATGGAGCATTGTCCAAGGAGAAAAATCATCTCGGGTATCTTCCCTGGAGGAGTCTGGGGTTGCTACTGGGGATCACAGGGCCCCAAAACACCGGAATAAAAACTCAGGGACATACCTGCAAGGAGTTGCGGATGCTTCCCAGAGGATGGAGCATTGTCCAAGGAGAAAAATTATCTCGGGTATCTTCCCTAGAGGAGTCTGGGGTTGCTACCCGGAATCACAGGGCCCTAAAGCACTGGAGAAAACTCTGCGGGAGACGCCTGGGAAGAATTCTGGGTAGATCTCGTAGGATGGACCACTGTCAAGAGAGAAAAATCATATTGGGTGTCTTCCCTGGAGGAGTCTGGGGTTGCTACCTGGGATGACAGAACCCTAAACCGCGAGAAAAAAGACTCAGGGACATAGCTGCGACAAGTCTCGGATGCATCCCAGAGGATGGAGCATTGTCCAAGGAGAAAAATTCTCTCGGGTATCTTCCCTGGAGGAGTCTGGGGTTGCTACGCGGGATCACAGGGCGCTAAACCCCAGGAAGAAAACACTCAGAAACAAAGCTGGGAGGAGTCTCGGGTGCATCCCGCAGGATGGACAATAGTCCAAGGAGAAAAATCAACTTGGGTATCTTCCACGGAGGAGTCTGGGGTTGCTACCCGGGATCACAGGGCCCAAAAGCCCCGGAATAAACACTCAGGAAAAAAGCTGCAAGGAGTCTCGGATGCTTCCCAGAGGATGGAGCATTGTCCAAGGAGAAAAATCATCCCGGATATCTTTCCTGGAGGAGTCTGGAGTTGCTACCCGGGATTAAAGGGACCCAAACCACGGGAAAAATGTCTGCGGGAGACGCCTGGGAGGAATCTCAGATGCATCCCAGAAGATGGAGCATTGTCCAAGGAGAAAAATCATCTCGGGTATCTTCCCTGGAGGAGTCTGGGGTTGCTACCCAGGATGACAGGGCGCTAAACCACCGGAATAAAGACTCAGGTACATACCTGCAAGGAGTCTAAGATGCTTCCCAGAGGATGGAGCTTTGTCCAAGGAGAAAAATCATCTCGGGTATCTTCCCTGGAGGAGTCTGGTGTTGCTACCCGGGATCACAGGGCCCAAAAGCACTGGGATAAACACTCAGGGACAAAGCTGCAAGGAGTCTCGGATGCTTCCCAGAGGATGGAGCATTGTCCAAGGAGAAAAATCATCTCGGGTATCTTCCCTGGAGGAGTCTGGGGTTCCTACCTGGAATCACAGGGCCCTAAAGCACTGGAGAAAACTCTGCGGGAGACGCCTGGGAGGAGTTCTGGGTAGATCCCGCAGGACTGACCACTGTCAAGAGAGAAAAATCATATTGGGTGTCTTCCCTGGAGGAGTCTGGGGTTGCTACCTGGGACGACAGAACCCTAAACCGTGAGAAAAAAGACTCAGGGACATAGCTGCGACAAGTCTCGGGTGCATCCCAGAGGATGGAGCATTGTCCAAGGAGAAAAATCATCTCGGGTATCTTTCCTGGAGGAGTCTGGGGTTGCTACCCGGGATTACAGGGAAACAAACCACAGGAAAAATGTCTGCGGGAGACATTTGGGAGGAATCTCAGATGCATCCCAGAGGATGGAGTATTGTCCAAGCAGAAAAATTATCTCGGGTATCTTCCCTGGAGGAGTCTGGGGTTGCTACCCAGGATGACAGGGCGCTAAACTACCGGAATAAAGACTCAGGGACATACCAGCAAGGAGTCTAAGATGCTTCCCAGAGGATGGAGTATTGTCCAAGCAGAAAAATTATCTCGGGTATCTTCCCTGGAGGAGTCTGGGGTTGCTACCCAGGATGACAGGGCGCTAAACCACCGGAATAAAGACTCAGGGACATACCTGCAAGGAGTCTAAGATGCTTCCCAGAGGATGGAGCTTTGTCCAAGGAGAAAAATCATCTCGGGTATCTTCCCTGGAGGAGTCTGGGGTTGCTACCCGGGATCACAGGGCCCTAAACCCCAGGAAGAAAACACTCAGAAACAGAGCTGAGAGGAGTCTCGGGTGCATCCCGCAGGATGGACAATAGTCCAAGGAGAAAAATCAACTTGGGTATCTTCCACGGAGGAGTCTGGGGTTGCTACCCGGGATCACAGGGCCATAAAGCACCGGAATAAACACTCAGGGAAAAAGCTGCAAGGAGTCTCGGATGCTTCCCAGAGGATGGAGCATTGTCCAAGGAGAAAAATGATCCCGGATATCTTTCCTGGAGGAGTCTGGGGTTGCTACCCGGGATTAAAGGGACCCAAACCACGGGAAAAATGTTTGCGGGAGACACCTGGGAGGAATGTCAGATGCATCCCAGAAGATGGAGCATTGTCCAAGGAGAAAATTCATCTCGGGTATCTTCCCTGGAGGAGTCTGGGGTTGCTACCCGGGATCACAGGGCCCCAAAACACCGGAATAAACACTCAGGGACATACCTGCAAGGAGTCTCGGATGCTTCCCAGAGGATGTAGCATTGTCCCAGGAGAAAAATCATCTCGGGTATCTTCCCTGGAGGAGTCTGGGGTTGCTACCCGGGATCACAGGGCCCCAAAACACCGGAATAAAAACTCAGGGACATACCTGCAAGGAGTTTCGGATGCTTCCCAGAGGATGGAGCATTGTCCAAGGAGAAAAATTATCTCGGGTATCTTCCCTGGAGGAGTCTGGGGTTGCTACCCGGGATCACAGGGCCCTAAAGCACTGGAGAAAACTCTGCGGGAGACGCCTGTTAGGAATTCTGGGTAGATCCCGCAGGATGGACCACTGTCAAGAGAGAAAAATCATATTGGGTGTCTTCCCTGGAGGAGTCTGGGGTTGCTACCCGGGATGACAGAACCATAAACCGTGAGAAAAAAGACTCAGGGACATAGCTGCGACAAGTCTCGGATGCATCCCAAAGGATGGAGCATTGTCCAAGGAGAAAAATGATCCCGGATATCTTTCCTGGAGGAGTCTGGGGTTGCTACCCGGGATTAAAGGGACCCAAACCACGGGAAAAATGTCTGCGGGAGACGCCTGGGAGGAATCTCAGATGCATCCCAGAAGATGGAGCATTGTCCAAGGAGAAAAATCATCTCGGGTATCTTCCCTGGAGGAGTCTGGGGTTGCTACCCGGGATCACAGGGCCCCAAAACACCGGAATAAACACTCAGGGACATACCTGCAAGGAGTCTCGGATGCTTCCCAGAGGATGGAGCATTGTCCAAAGAGAAAAATCATCTCGGGTATCTTCCCTGGAGGAGTCTGGGGTTGCTACCCGGGATCACAGGGCGCTAAACCCCAGGAAGAAAACACTCAGAAACAGAGCTGGGAGGAGTCTCGGGTGCATCCCGCAGGATGGACAATAGTCCAAGGAGAAAAATCAACTTCGGTATCTTCCCTGGAGTAGTCTGGGGTTGCTACCCGGGATGAAAGGGCCCCAAAAGCACCGGAATAAACACTCAGGGACATACCTGCAAGGAGTCTCGGATGCTACCCAGAGGATGGAGCTCTTCCCAAGGAGAAAAATCATCTCGGGTATCTTCCCTGGAGGAGTCTGGGGTTGCTACCCGGGATCACAGGGCCCCAAAACACCGGAATAAAAACTCAGGGACATACCTGCAAGGAGTTTCGGATGCTTCCCAGAGGATGGAGCATTGTCCAAGGAGAAAAATTATCTCGGGTATCTTCCCTAGAGGAGTCTGGCGTTGCTACCTGGGATGACAGAACCATAAACCGTGAGAAAAAAGACTCAGGGACATAGCTGCGACAAGTCTCGGATGCATCCCAGAGGATGGAGCATTGTCCAAGGAGAAAAATCATCTCGGGTATCTTCCCCAGAGGAGTCTGGGATTGCTACCCAGGATGACAGGGCGCTAAACCACCGGAATAAAGACTCAGGGACATACCTGCAAGGAATCTCGGATGCTTCCCAGAGGATGGAGCTTTGTCCAAGGAGAAAAATCATCTCGGGTATCTTCCCTGGAGGAGTCTGGGTTTGCTACCCGGGATTACAGGGACCCAAACCACAGGAAAAATGTCTGCGGGAGACGCCTGGGAGGAATCTCAGATGCATCCCAGAAGATGGAGCATTGTCCAAGGAGAAAAATTATCTCGGGTATCTTCCCTGGAGGAGTCTGGGGTTGCTACCCGGGATCACAGGGCCCCAAAACACCGGAATAAAGACTCAGGGACATACCTGCAAGGAGTCTCGGATGCTTCCCAGAGGATGGAGCTTTGTCCAAGGAGAAAAATCATCTCGGGTATCTTCCCTGGAGGAGTCTGGGGTTGCTACCCGGGATCACAGGGAACCAAACAACAGGAAAAATGTCTGCGGGAGACGCCTGGGAGGAATCTCAGATGCATCCCAGAGGATGGAGCATTATCCAAAGAGAAAAATCATCTCGGGTATCTTCCCTGGAGGAGTCTGGGGTTGCTACCCGGGATCACAGGGCCCCAAAACACCGGAATAAACACTCAGGGACATACCTGCAAGGAGTCTCGGATGCTTCCCAGAGAATGGAGCATTGTCTAAGGAGAAAAATCAACTTGGGTATCTTCCCTGGAGGAGTCTGGGGTTGGTACCCGGGATTACAGGGACCCAAACCACAGGAAAAATGTTTGCGGGAGACGCCTGGGAGGAATGTCAGATGCATCCCAGAAGATGGAGCATTGTCCAAGGAGAAAAATCATCTCGGGTATCTTCCCTGGAGGAGTCTGGGGTTGCTACCCGGGATTACAGGGCCCCAAAACACCGGAATAAACACTCAGGGACATACCTGCAAGGAGTCTCGGATGCTTCCCAGAGGATGGAGCTTTGTCCAAGGAGAAAAATCATCTCGGGTATCTTCCCCGGAGGAGTCTGGGGTTGCTACCCGGGATTACAGGGACCCAAACTACAGGAAAAATGTTTGCGGGAGACGCCTGGGAGGAATCTCAGATGCATCCCAGAAGATGGAGCTTTGTCCCAGGAGAAAAATCATCTCGGGTATCTTCCCTGGAGGAGTCTGGGGTTGCTACCCGGGATTACAGGGACCCAAACCACAGGAAAAATGTCTGGGAGATGCCTGGGAGGAATCTCAGATGCATGCCAGAAGATGGAGCTTTGTCCCAGGAGAAAAATCATCTCGGGTATCTTCCCTGGAGGAGTCTGGGGTTGCTACCCGGGATCACAGGGCCCCAAAACACCGGAATAAACACTCAGGGACATACCTGCAAGGAGTCTCGGATGCTTCCCAGAGGATGGAGCTTTGTCCAAGGAGAAAAATCATCTCGGGTATCTTCCCTGGAGGAGTCTGGGATTGCTACCCAGGATGACAGGGCGCTAAACCACCGGAATAAAGACTCAGGGACATACCTGCAAGGAGTCTCGGATGCTTCCCAGAGGATGGAGCTTTGTCCAAGGAGAAAAATCATCTCGGGTATCTTCCCTGGAGGAGTCTGGGGTTGCTACCCGGGATTACAGGGAACCAAACAACAGGAAAAATGTCTGCGGGAGACGCCTGGGAGGAATCTCAGATGCATCCCAGAGGATGGAGCATTGTCCAAAGAGAAAAATCATCTCGGGTATCTTCCCTGGAGGAGTCTGGGGTTGCTACCCGGGATCACAGGGCCCCAAAACACCGGAATAAACACTCAGGGACATACCTGCAAGGAGTCTCGGATGCTTCCCAGAGAATGAAGCATTGTCTAAGGAGAAAAATCATCTCGGGTATCTTCCCTGGAGGAGTCTGGGGTTGCTACCCGGGATTACAGGGACCCAAACCACAGGAAAAATGTCTGCGGGAGACGCCTGGGAGGAATCTCAGATGCATCCCAGAAGATGGAGCATTGTCCAAGGAGAAAAATCATCTCGGGTATCTTCCCTGAAGGAGTCTGGGGTTGCTACCCGGGATAACAGGGACCCAAAACACCGGAATAAACACTCAGGGACATACCTGCAAGGAGTCTCGGATGCTTCCCAGAGGATGGAGCATTGTCTAAGGAGAAAAATCATCTCGGGTGTCTTCCCTGGAGGAGTCTGGGGTTGCTACCCGGGATCACAGGGCCCTAAACCCCAGGAAGAAAACACTCAGAAACAGAGCTGGGAGGAGTCTCGGGTGCATCCCGCAGGATGGACAATAGTCCAAGGAGAAAAATCAACTTGGGTATCTTCCACGGAGGAGTCTGGGGTTGCTACCTGGGATGACAGAACCCTAAACGGCGAGAAAAAAGACTCGGGGACATAGCTGCGACAAGTCTCGGATGCATCCCAGAGGATGGAGCTTTGTCCAAGGAGAAAAATCATCTCGGGTATCTTCCCTGGAGGAGTCTGGGGTTGCTACCCGGGATTACAGGGACCCAAACCACAGGAAAAATGTCTGCGGGAGACGCCTGGGAGGAATCTCAGATGCATCCCAGAACATGGAGCATTGTCCAAGAAGAACAATCATATCGGGTACCTTCCCTGGAGGAGTCTGGGGTTGCTACCCGGGATTACAGGGACCCAAACCACAGGAAAAATGTCTGCGGGAGACGCCTGGGAGGAATCTCAGATGCATCCCAGAAGATGGAGCATTGTCCAAGGAGAAAAATCATCTCGAGTATCTTCCCTGGAGGAGTCTGGGGTTGCTACCCGGGATCACAGGGCCCTAAACCCCAGGAAGAAAACACTCAGAAACAGAGCTGGGAGGAGTCTCGGGTGCATCGCGCAGGATGGACAATAGTCCAAGGAGAAAAATCAACTTGGGTATCTTCCACGGAGGAGTCTGGGGTTGCTACCCGGGATGACAGGGACCCAAACCACCGGAATAAAAACTCAGGGACATACCTGCAAGGAGTCTCGGATGCTTCCCAGAGGATGGAGCATTTTCCAAAGAGAAAAATCATCTCGGGTATCTTCCCTGGAGGAGTCTGGGGTTGCCACCCGAGATCACAGGGCCCTAAAGCACTGAAGAAAACTCTGCGGGAGACGCCTGGGAGGAATTCTGGGTAGATCCTGCAGGATGGACCACTGTCAAGAGAGAAAAATCATATTGGGTGTCTTCCCTGGAGGAGTCTGGGGTTGCTACCTGGGATGACAGAACCATAAACCCCAGGAAAAAAGACTCAGGGACATAGCTGCGACAACTCTCGGATGCATCCCAGAGGATGGAGCATTGTCCAAGGAGAAAAATCATCCCGGATATCTTTCCTGGAGGAGTCTGGGGTTGCTACCCCGATCACAGGGCTCCAAAACACCGGAATAAACACTCAGGGACATACCTGAAGGAGTCTAGGATGCTTCCCAGAGGATGGAGCTTTTTCCAAAGAGAAAAATCATCTCGGGTATCTTCCGTGGAGGAGTCTGGGGTTGCTACCCGGGATTACAGGGACCCAAACCACCGGAAAAATGTCTGCGGGAGACGCCTGGGAGGAATCTCAGATGCATCCCAGAAGATGGAGCATTGTCCAAGGAGGAAAATCATCTCGGGTACCTTCCCTGGAGGAGTCTGGGGTTGCTACCCGGGATCACAGGGCCCTAAAGCACTGGAGAAAACTCTGCGGGAGACGCCTGGGAGGAGTTCTGGATAGATCCCGCATGATGGACCACTGTCAAGAGAGAAAAATCATCTTGGCTGTCTTCCCTGGAGGAGTCTGGGGTTGCTACCTGGGATGACAGAACCCTAAACGGCGAGAAAAAAGACTCGGGGACATATCTGCGACAAGTCTCGGATGCATCCCAGAGGATGGAGCTTTGTCCAAGGAGAAAAATCATCTCGGGTATCTTCCCTAGAGGAGTCTGGGGTTGCTACCCGGGATTACAGGGACCCAAACCACCGGAAAAATTCTGCGGGAGACGCCTGGGAGGAATCTCAGATGCATCCCAGAACATGGAGCATTGTCCAAGAAGAAAAATCATCTCGGGTATCTTCCCTGGAGGAGTCTGGGGTTGCTACCCGGGATCACATGGCCATAAAGCACTGGAGAAAACTCTGCGGGAGACGCCTGGGAGGAGTTCTGGGTAGATCCCGCAGGATGGACCACTGTCAAGAGAGAAAAATCACCTTGGGTGTCTTCTCTGGAGGAGTCTGGGGTTGCTACCTGGGATGACAGAACCCTAAACCGCGAGAAAAAAGACTCAGGGACATAGCTGCGATAGTCTTGGATGCATCCCAGTGGATGGAGCTTTGTCCAAGGAGAAAAATCATCTCGGGTATCTTTCCTGGAGGAGTCTGGAGTTGCTACCCGGGATTACAGGGACCCAAACCACCGGAAAAATGTCTGCGGGAGACACCTGGGAGGAATCTCAGATGCATCCGAGAAGATGGAGCATTGTCCAAGGAGAAAAATCATCTCGGGTATCTTCCCTGGAGGAGTCTGGGGTTGCTACCCAGGATGACAGGGCGCTAAACCACCGGAATAAAGACTCAGGGACATACCTGCAAGGAGTCTCAGATGCTTCCCGGAGGTTGAAGAATTGTCCAAAGAGAAAAATCATCTCGGGCATCTTCCACGGAGGAGTCTAGTGTTGCTACCCGGGATCACAGGGCCCTCAACCCCCGGAAGAAAACACTCAGAAACAGAGCTGGGAGGAGTCTCAGGTGCATCCCGCAGGATGGACAATAGTCCAAGGTGAAAAATCAACTTGGGTATTTTCCACGGAGGAGTCTGGGGTTTCTACCTGGGATCACAGGGCCCAAAACCACCGGAATAAACACTCAGGGACAAAGCTGCAAGGAGTCTCGGATGCTTCCCACAGGATGGAGCATTGTCCAAGGAGAAAATTCATCTCGGGTATCTTCACTGGAGGAGTCTGCGGTTGCTACCCGGGATCACAGGGCCCAAAAGCACTGGGATAAACACTCAGGGACAAAGCTGCAAGGAGTCTCGGATGCTTCCCAGAGGATGGAGCATTGTCCAAGGAGAAAAATCATCTCGGGTATCTTCCCTGGAGGAGTCTGGGGTTGCTACCCGGGATCACAGGGTCCTAAAGCATTGGAGAAAACTTGCGGGAGACGCCTGGGAGGAGTTCTGGGTAGATTTTGCAGGATGGAGTAATGTCAAGAGAGAAAAATCATCTTGGGTGTCTTCCCTCGAGGAGTCTGGGGTTGCTACCTGGGATGACAGGGCCCTAAACAACCGGAAAAAACTCTCAGACACATAATTGCGAGGAGTCTCGGATGCATCCCAGAGGAAGGAGCATTTTCCAAGGAGAAAATGCATGTGGGGTATCTTTCCTGGAGGAGTCTGTGGTTGCTACCCGGGATGACAGGTCACCAAAACACTGGAAAAAAAGACTCAGGGCCATACCTGGGTGGGGTGTCGGGTGCATCCCAGAGAATGGGGCATTGTACAAGGAGAAAAATCATCTTGGGTATCTTCCCTGTATGAGTCTGGGCTTGCTTCCTGGGATCTCAGGTCCCTAAAGCAGTGATCAAATGGCTCCAGGAGTTGGCTGGGAGGAGTCTTGGGTGGACCCTGGAAGATACATTTTCATAGTAAAAGAGTGTTTTGGTAGAGAATACCATGTCAGGTTTCCATGCTGGGATGGCCCTGAGGTGCCCCCAGTGGAAGTAGAGGAGGGGTTGGGCAGTGCACGTGTCCCCTGGAGCCACCGCTGCCCTGGAGGTCACGCAAAATGTCTTGCTCGAGTGCTCAGGGAACAGGCGATCGCCAGTTTTGGGGTCAGGAAGGAATTTTTCCCCCGGGGCACACTGGCACGGGCCCCCGGGGGTCTTTCGCCTTCCTCTGCAGCCCCGAGCACGGCCCCTTGCCAGGGCTCCTCGGGGCCAGCTGTGGCCAGCGGTTCCCTGTCCTGGCAGGAGCGGGAGTCCAGCGGTGCCCTCCATCCCTCCGCCTCTCCTCCCTGTGCCAGCTTGGCAGGGGCACCTCCGGGACCTCCCTGCACGAGCCCCCCGGGGGTCTTCTGCCCTGGGCCGGGCACGGCCTGCTTGCACAGGCTGCAGGCGCCATGCTGCCTCAGGACGGAGCGGGCAATCGAAGCGGAGCCTCCGTCTCCTCTGCCAGAGCCGCCGGCTGTGCCTCGTCTGTCCCGGCCGCAGCCCGAGAGCGTCTCCACCGGCCCGGGCCCGACCCTGTGCCCCGGGGGAGCCCCGCAGCCTCTGCCCCGCCGCCAGCCCGCCTCTCCCCGGGCCCGTCCCCGTCCCCGTCCCCGCCGGCACCGGGGGGAGCGCCGCCAGCGGCCGCAGCCCGGCCCCTCTCCGCACCCCCGCTGCCCGCCGACGGCCGCCCCGCCAGACCCCCGGCAGCAGCGGGCAGGGGCGGGGCCGCGCCCGGGGGACGCCCGACGGCTGCGCCGCTGCCCGCTCCCGCGGGGACCCGCTCACGGGCCCGCCGGCCCCGCGCTTCTGCCCTCGGGCCCCGCCGCGGCCTCCGCAGCCTCCGCGGAGCGAGGCCCACACGCCCCCTGCCCGCAGCCCCCGCACGCACCCACCGGGACCCCCGGCCCCCTCCGCGCCCACACCTGCCCCGCCGCTCCGCCGGGGCTCCCGCCGCACGGCCCGGCCCGGGCCCGCAGGGTCGCAGCCCACTCGAGCCGAGCCGAGCCCGGCCCAGCCCAGCCCGGCCCGGCCCAGACGAGCCGAGCCCAGCCGAGCCGATCCAGCCAGCCGTGCGGGCAGAGCCGGGCCGAGCCGGGCGGGGGGAGCAGGCGGCAGGCGCGGCCGGAGCGAGGCAGGGCCGCCTCCCCGGGACTCCCTCCCGCCTCTGCCGGGGATGGGGGCGGGTGGCCGAGCAGCGCAGCGTCCCCGCAGGGCCCTCCCTGCCCTCTGCACCTGCGGGAGCAGACAAGTCCCCCCCAGGAGAGGCACTCCACGCTGTTCCATCCTTCCCCCGCTCTCTGCCCCCCTGCCCGTCCCCAGCGTCTTCCCGTCCTTTGGGACCTGCTCCTTGCTGCCCGGCCAGCTCCTCTGGGAAGCCCCTTCCCGGGCACTCTTGGGCCAGCAGGCAGTGCCAACGGCGGCCCTGGCAAGGGCCTGTGGCCCAACGCCTGTGGCAACCCAGCCCCGTCCTGCTGGGGAGGGCGAGGATGGGGCTGTGCTCGTGGCCGGGCGACAGCAGTGTGGGTTGGGGGGATGCTGCCATGCCCCCAGGGATGCCATAGCCGTGGACATGCTGTGCCCGCAGGGATGCCATGCCCATGGGGGTTGCCATGCCCATTGGGGTGCTGTGCCTGGGGGATTGCCATGTCTGTGGAGATTCTACGCCCGCAAGGAGGTAGGTGCTGTATCCCATGGGGATGCCGTGCCCCTGGAGATGCTGTGACCATGGTGGTGCCGTGCCAATTGGGATGCTGTGCGCACAGCGTGCTGGCACTGTGCGAGGTCTGCTGGTCCCTGCTGCAGGACTGGGTGATCAGTGTGACCATCAGCTGGAACTGCAACCTGGACCTGTCCGACAGCGAGTGCCACCCTCGCTACTCCTTCCACTACCTCCACCCCAAAAGGACTTCGGCTTCCCCTTGGCTACAGCTACAGGTGATGGCCCTGGCCCTGCCCTGGCCCCACATCCTTTATCCAGCCCTGCCCCACCATCCCCACAGCGCCCATTGGTCTGAGGATGCTCTGTGGTGGGGGGGCATCACCCTGGGGTGCTCCAGCCTCAGGCCAGCCCATCCCGTCCCTGCCCGGGTACCACCGGAGCTGCAAAGGGCCATGGTGGCAGGCTGGGGTAACACTCGCTCTGCCCGAGACCATCCAAGTCCCCCCCAGCTCTGAGTGACATGCCGCCCCCAGAAGGAGTTGCACTCCTGCCTGGGTGGGACATGTCCTACAGCCCCCATGTGTCACCACTGCCAGCCCCAGGCCTGTCAAGAAACCCCCGTGCTCAGCATCCCTGCCTGGGGCTGCTCCCTGCAGGCAGAATGGAGGGGGGGGACGGGACGGGACAGGACGGGACGGGGCGGGGGTGTCGTCCCCATCCTTGAGCCCTGCAGTGCTGACGTGCGGAAACAAACTCCACAACTCACGCAGAGTTACAAAGCAGCTATGTCTATTGCAGCGCTGGGTGCAAGGGGGATCGCTCCTCCAAACTTGCACACCGTAAAGGGTTAGTTATACACCTTATAGACATGCCATATATACACATTCACAAGGGTTTCAGGGAAATGATTAACATGTTCATGACTTTTCCGGGAACTCATTACCATAGGCTACTACCCACCCCGGTATGCCCATTATAGTCTCTCGATGGTCCTTCAGAATCCTCTGGGAGTCGTTGACTCCTTTTTAATCACTGTATTGTTTTGGTCAACTGTCCTTATCTGGTTGCCAAAGCCGCTGCTCTATGGCTCCAGATGGCTCTGCTCTCTGCCACTTCCAAGGTAGAGCTGCCCCAGGGTCACCATTCAGGAGCCTCTCAGCTACGACTCTCGCTATGCATTTTGCCATGTTGCAATGTCTCTCTGGATGTTGTTTCCCCGTAGCGGTGCCATGGTGGGGACAGGCACATCCCCCAGCGCTCGTGGGGAGCTGGAGGGTCCTGGGGCTGCTTGCCCTGCTGCAGGCATGTGGGAAGAGCGCGGGGTCCCCCCAGCCCCCTCCGGGCACCGTCCCTGCCCACAGGCTGCCTGCAGAACCTGACACAGGCAGGCACCTTGGTTCGGGCGGCATTGCCCCCCCCGCTGCTACTGCAAGAGGAGGTCGCCCCTGACGGCACCTTGGCGTTGTCCCGAGAGCCCCCGGGGAGCACAGGAGGGGCTCTGCCCGCAGCCCCGGGGACCCTTTTCCCCCGGAGGGGGGCAGGAGCAGGAGCCGCCTGTCCGACGCTGGCAGCCCCTTCCCCTAGAGCTGCAGGGGGACAGCCGGGGGGGCTGCAGGGGTCAGACACGGACGGGTCCGTGGTCCTTCCTGCCCAGCAAGGTCACAGCTCCACCCCCTCAGCTGCATGCACCCCCCCACGGCCACAGCTCCTGCTTCCCCCCTCCCCAAATCTACACCTGCCTTCTACAAGCCAGTCATTTACAGAAATTCAACACTAAAACCACACCTGGGGGCCAGCACAGCCCTGCGGAGCACAGCTCCAGCCCTCGGTGCCCCCAGACCCCCGTGCCCGGCAGCGGGGGGCAGGACAGCCCCATGGTCCAGCTCTTCTCCCGCAGCTCCTCCGCGTTCGGCTCCCCTTCCCCCTCCTCTTCTGCCCCCGCCACCTCCTCCTCCCACACTCCTCTCTTGCCGCTGTCCTTCTGGAGGGAGACAGGGACGGCGCAGCAGTTCCTCCTGCCCGGCCAACACCTCCCTGCTCAGCTCAACCCCCCCCGCTGCTGCCGGGGTACGGAGCGCTTCCCAGCTCTGACCTCCCCATAGCGGACGCGAGAGTCCAACTTCCCTCGGTACCTCCATAACCGGCTGGATCCATCCAGAGCAGGAACTCCCCGCAGCGGGAGCAGGAGATGGTCCGAGAGCGGAAGATCCCCTCGGAGTGGGTGCGGGAGGGCAGAGACTGCAGTCCCCCCCCGCGTTGGCATCGTCCCGAGTTCAGAGCCTTCTCTGGGGGACACTGTGGGGAGGAGGCGGTGCTGGCAAAGAGGGGGGGTTCCCTTCTCCCCTCCCACCACTGGGGGATGGATGGGCCGACCCCATCCGACCCCCTCCGAGCGGAGCCGAGCCCCATCCGAGCGGAGCCGAGCCCCGCCGGTGCCCGCGGGCGCGGTGCGGCTCCTCCCGCCGCGGGTGACGGCGCGCAGGAACCGGCCCCGCGGCACCGGGCGCTGCAGCTGCTCGTCCCGCTGCGCTCCGGCGGGGCGGCGCGGGCTCGGGGAGCTCCTGCCCAGGGCAGGGGCGGGCGGGCGGAGCGGGGCGCTGCCGGGGGCCGGGGGGCGGCCCGCGGGGGAGGGGGCGTGCGGCGATGGGAACGCGCGGACTGCGATATGCAGGATCGAAACCGGAATCCGCTGTATTAAGCAAGCGTGCTCTTTACATACCTTTCTACCAAGGCAGTAATTTCCTACTGTACTTGTTTACACCATCGCGTACTCTAAAAGATCACGTTCCCACCGAAAAAAAAATATCTCTTCCCTGTGAGCAGCACCTCCTTATCTCGGGAGGAGCTTCACACAACTTCATCGTCTGCCAGAACAGTGCTGCAGCTGCTTATTCCTCCCTATTAGTTCTACCCCACTTAACCCTTCTTTTGCCTCAGTCCCCACATCTCGTGATCATGTGTTGCCATCTCATGTTGAGCTTCTCATCAATCAGCACCCCCAGGTCCTTCTCCCCAGGGCTGCTCTCCACCCATTCTCCGCCCAGCCTGGATTTGGGCTGGGGATTGCCCCGACCCAGGAGCAGGACATTGCACTTGTCCTGGTTGAACTTGATGAGGTTGGCATGGGCCCACCTCTCCGGCCTGTCATTAGTAGAAGGCCAGGCCTGCAGCACCCTGGTTATCAGCCCGGCTCGGGTGGGAGGGGATGCTCCTGCATGGGGGGGTTGCCCTGCACTGGGGGGGAAATGCCACAGAGGGAAGGTCTTGCCGAAGTGGAGGCCGCGCTCATGCTCCCTCTCCCCCATCCCTCCCCAGATTGCCCCAGCAGAAGGTCCCGAGGGCAGTGAGCGGATGGTCATCATCACGGGGCCACCCGAGGCTCAGTTCAGGGTGCGCTGGGTGGGGGCTATGGGTGGGAGGGACAGTAAGGGACAAGTCGTGGGCGTCCCTGTGGTCACCACGGTGCTGCCAGCCTGGCTTGGCCTCCCTCAGTGCCGGGGGAGCTCTTTGCTGGGTACAATGGTTTTGATGCTGCTGGACGTGGGGACATCGTCTCCTTTGGGGATAGAGAGGCAGAACGGGCGCTGCCTGATGGTTTTCCTCCCTGTCCGTCTCCTCCCCAGGCCCAAGGGTGAATATTTTGGAAGCTGAAAGAGGAAATCTTCTTTAACGTGAAAGAAGAAGTGAAGCTTGAAGCCCACATCAAGGTGCCTTCCTTCGCTGCCAGCCGTGTGATAGGCAAAGGTGTCAAGATTGTAGGGGGTGGTGCCCCGGGGATGTAGAGTTGGGCATCAGCCATCACCCCTGCCCACCCCAGGGGGACAAATCCTGGGTGCACAGTGGTTTCAGCAACGTCTTGACCCTCAGCCCCCATGTCCTGGTGGTGGTTCTCGTTGGTCCCAAGGAAGGGGGGCCCACACAGGGTGCCTGGTGCTGTGGTGACAGCTGCAGCAGAGGATTTTGGCTCTTCCACAACAAAACCCTCTTGTGATTTGCTCCAGGTGAACGAACTGCAAAACTTAACCAGCGCGGAAGTCCTCGTGCCACGAGACCAAACCCCAGACGAGAACGAGGAGGTCATCGTTAAAATCATTGGGCATTTCTTTGCCAGTCAGGTACCGTTTGGCCATGGCTTTACCCGATATTCCCCGGCCGCTTTCGTCCACTGAGGAAAGGCGTGGGGTGGCTGAGCCCAGCACCACCTGAGCATCCCACCGCTCTTCTTTTGGATGGTCCCCGTGCCCCCAAGAGGCACTGAAGGTGTTTCGGTAACTCCCCCCGGCTGTGCGAGCGCTGAAATTGAAGATTGGCTTCATTGAGCTAAAAATGGGTGTTTTGAATGCTGTGCAGAGCAGCACCCAGGGTGTGAATGGACTCCCTGGTGCCGGCAAGGCCACCCACATCCCACCTGGGTGCATCTTCCATAACCTTGTCTCCTGTCCACTTCAGCGGAACGGTGGCCCCCCAAAAATTCAGGCTCTCTCGAGGAGTGAAGCACAAGTTAAAAAAAAAAAAGAACAAAACAAAACAAAAAATTAAAAAAAAAAACAAAAACAAACACACACCAGCACCACCCCCACAAAATTAATTACAGCTTGTCCAGAGTGAAAAGTTGGGAGTGGCGAGATGCTCAGTGGGGGCTCGGGAGTGGTTGGTGGGGGGAGAAGAGGTGCCCTGACCCCCACCTCTTGCTTTTCCCCTCTCCTCCCCAGGACTGCACAGCGCAAGATGAGGGAATTGCTCCAGCAGGTGAAGCAGCAGGAGCAGAAACACGCTCCGGGAGCCCCGGCCTCGCAGCACAGCAAGGGAGGCTCCCGCCGTGCCGCCCAGCACCGCCAGATGACTGTAACCCCGCCGCCAGACATCCCCCCCCCCTCCCCCACCCCCAGCAGGTCAGGGGAGCAAACCAAAGACCCCCCCAAACACACAGCCCCCCATTCCCCGCGGCGCTGCGAGGATGCACAGCCGAGGGGTACGGGGAGGGCTCTCTCCATCCCACAGCCTCCCCCTTCCTCCTCCCTCGCCTCCCGACGCTATCCCTTTAGTTGGACTAACGTGGGCAGGTTTGGGTACCTCAGCACCTCACGCTTGTGTCTCCCTTTTAGAGATTTTGTGTGCCTTGGAAACCTGAGAGTTGGAGGTTTTTTTTATTAATTTTCTAATAAAAAAAGAAACGAGTTGGACAAAACGATGGGAATTGGCAGCACTGTGGTCATTCTCTCCGGGGCGTTGTGGAGGAAGGCTGCCAGTCTTCCTCCCAGTGTACTTTTCCCCGTTGGCTCCAGACTGCTGCTGGGGCTGAGCTCTGAGCCGCCAGAGCGGTTCTCAGCAGACGGTCACTCGGCGCAGACAATGAGGCCCTGAATAGCCCTTCCTGTGCTCTTGATGGCTCCGGATGGCTCCGCTCCTCTGCTGCTTCTAAGGTGGGGCTGCCCCAGTGCCCTCACTCAGGAGCCCTTTGTCTGTGCAGGTCTCACTTGTGACAGGGTGTGGGGGTGTTGCCAAACTAACTGCTGTGCTGCGATGTGGGAGTGGGTGTTCCTGCCCGTGTCAGTGCCAGAGCTCTTCCGTAGGCTCCTTCTGCCAGCGGAGAGCCAGGGGCCGCTCCTTCGGGAGAGAGCTTGTTTAAAGAGAGGAAAAAAAAAAAGCGGGGGGGGGGGAGGGAAGTGGGAAAAAAAAAAAGGGGAAAAAAGAGAAAAAAAGGGGAAAAAAGTGAAAAAATGAGAAAAGTGAAAACGGGGGAAAAGGGAGAAACAGAGAAAAAAGGGAGATAAGGAAAAAAAAGGGAAAAAGAACAAAGAGGAAAAAGAGGAAAAAAGTAAAAGAAGAGAAAAAGTAAAACGGGGAAAAGGAGAAACAGAAAAAAGGGGGAAAAGGCAAAAAAAAGGGAAAAAGAAAAAAGGGAAAAAAGAGAAAAAAGGAGGGGGAAGCGAAAAAGAAAAGGGAGAAAGAAGAAAACCCCACATATTAAAAAACAAAGGTAGAAAAGAAAAAAAAAACAAACAAACCAAGGAAGGAAAGTGGGAACAGCCGCGGGACAGGAGGAGGGACAGGAGCCGGGGGAGGGGGGGGGGCGCCGTGGGGGGAGGTGGCGGTGCCAGCGCCGGCCCCGGGGGCTGCGACACCACGTTTTTGTCCTCTACTGCAAAGTGTTCTGTGAAAAAACCCCAACCAAATCCCACCCAACGACAACATCAAAAAACAAAGAGAAATCTCTCCAGCTCACAAGAGCCTGAGCTCGCTCTCCGTTGCGCTCTTTCCAGTGTCTCGGGGGGGTCACGGCCGAGCTGAGATTGGGGGGTGGGGGTGGTGGGAGTTTGCCCCATGGCTGTGATGGGGGGAGAAGGGGTGGGTGGGGAGTGGGGGATGTGGTGTGGGGGTTTCAGCAGCACAGTAATTAGGCCCGTGTAATGGGGAAGCTCAGATGCCCCCTAACCACCCCACCCCCCCGGTGCTTCTCTAGCCAGGCGAGCGCTGGGCGTCCCCCCCTGCAGGAGAGGAGCGCACCTCCGGGGTGGGTGGAAGGGCATCACCCAACGGGGAGAGGACCAAGATGGGGCTTGGGTGTCCCTTGGGGTGGCCAGGTGGCGGGGTAGGGCTGCCACGATGAGGGACACCCCCACGCCTTTCTCCATGGCTCCCAGAGCTCTGCTCCCTCCCTCCCTCCCACCCATCCAGTGCCACCGGAGAGGTGGTGTCCCCCCTCCCGGGGCGGGCAGGGGCTGTGCCACCCCATCTAACACCTCAACGCACCAAAGCACCTCACTGGGGGAGGGACCCTGTGCCTGGTAGCCCCGTGCTCCCCAGCACTGTAAGGATGGGGCTGAGCCCCCACCACGGCCACCCTGTGCAAACCAAAGACCCCCACACAGACCCCCCCACCCCCATTCCCCGTGGCACTGCGAGGATGCACAGCCGAGGGGTACGGGGAGGGCTCTCTCCATCCCACAGCCTCCCCCTTCCTCCTCCCTCGCCTCCCAACGCTATCCCTTTCGTTGGACTAACACAGGCAGAGAGAGAGAGAGAGAGAGGTTTTATTATTCTTTTTTTTTTTTTTAATTTTTTATTTCCTAAAAGCCACCGGTTTTCATCCCAGGCATGGCCAGAGGAGCTCGCCCAGCGTTGAGGGGGGGAGGTTGGGCTGCAGCGCACAGCACAGAGGCTCATCAGTTTTTAGAATTAATGTAACGATAACGAAACAAATGGTGATTTTTAAGTTTTGTAAGGACTTTATTTTATTTATTTATTTATTTCATTTCAGAGGGGGTGGGGGCGGGAGGGGGATGTTTGTTTTTTATCATAAGCCGGCTTTTCTAGAGGTTAAAGGAAAGGCTGTGCTCGGCCGTAAACGCTTTGCGGAAAGATCCCGGTTGCAAGGAGAGAAGGGGGGAAAGAGGGGCAGGGGGGGAAAAACAGATTTCCAAGAGGTTGTCAGCCCAGGGCTGGGGGAAAAAAAAACCCCAACACTAGCAAAAATATTAATTTTTTTTTTAGTTTCAAAAGTAACACACACACAACCCCCAACCCCCGATGACACACACAAATCCACACACAAAAACTACCTCAGGCTTTCATACCTCAGCACATTGTGCTTCTGTTCCTTTTAGAGATTTTTTGTGCCTTACAAAACTGATAGCTGGAGCATTATTTTTGTTTATTTTCTTAATAAAAAAAAAAAAAGACTTGGAAAACACGCTCTCTACTGAGTGCGAGGCGGGAGAAGGAAAGCAATCCCACGGGTGCCAGAGCTCTTCCATAGTCTCCTTCTGCTGGCTGAGAGCCAGGGGCCGTTCCTTCAGAGAAAGCTTGAGAGACCTTTAAAGAGAGAAAAAGAAAAAAAACAAAAGAAAAAAATGGGGGGAGAAAAAAAAAGAGGGGAAAGAAGAACAAAGAGAAAAAGAGATAAAAGGGGGGGAAGAAAAAAGGGGGAAAAAGAAAAAAAGGGAAAAGGAAAAAAGGGGAGGGAAGAGAAAAAAAAAGGAAAAGGAAACAAAAACCCCAAATATAAAAAAAAGAAAGGTAGAAAGGAAAAAAAAAAACAACCAAACCAAGCAAGGAAAGGGGTGAAAGCCCTCGGCAAGACGAGGGACGAGAACCGGGGGTGAGGTGGCGGTGCCAGCGCCGGCCCCGGGGGCTGTGACACCACACTGCAAAGTGTTCTGTGAAAAAGCCAACCAAAACCCACCCAACGACAACATCAAAAACCAAACTCACAAGAGCCTGAGCTTGCTCTCCGTTGCTCTCGTTCCAGTGTCTTCGGGGGGTCACAGCCGAGCTGAGATTGGGGGGTGGTGGTGGTGGGAGTTTGCCCCATGGCTGTGATGGGGGGAGAAGGGGTGGGTGGGAGTGGGGGGTGTCGTGTGGGGTTTTTTTGGGGTGGTGGTGGTTTTTTTGAGGTGGTGGTGTTTTTTTTGCCAGGTGTCCCTTTACCCAGTGGCTCGGGGAGTGTGACGAAACGGGAAAAAGGGCTTCACTGAGAGGTTCAAATTAATAATTTCTTTGGACTTCGGTCACGGGCCCAATACGTCACTATTGCAAGTTCTGTGTGTGCGATGGCGATTACACTATTGCGGTTTAGAAGCAATTAGCGGGATCCACTATTGCGAGCTACAAATGCCCCCGACAAGTAGCAACACAAACCACAAGGGCGCTAGATATTAATGCCTTAAAAGAGTGCACCAGTCACAAACTCAATCGCATGCCCTATACCGTACGGATGTTTCTTAGTCACTTACCCTCTCTCTCTCAGGTGAGGTCGCTCCATCCCGGGGAAGTTACCCTGTACAGCGTCCTGGATGGGGGGGACAGATCTCCGAGGGGCCAGCTGTATCCTTGGAGGATTCCCCATTTGTCTCCCCAGACCCTGCGGTTTATATTTCCTGACTCGGTGAGGGTGCAGGATTATGCCCGAGTGGATTACACTGTCTGGGATATTTCCCTCTGGTGGAGCCATAGCGAAGTCTCTGTTGCCAATTTGTGATGTCCGGTGCTCAACGTCACGGGAAGAGTGGTGGGATGGGACTCGGGGCATTTTGATTGTTAAGGGCCATTTGGTTTTGGTTGTTCTGTGCCATCTGGAGATAAGCCCGGGCTGAGCTGTTTTGCAGCTCCCCCCACGTTCTCTCTGCACAGCCAAGGCACAGCGGAGATGGAGCTGAGTGGGACGGCAGCTCCCTGCCTCTCACCTCTGGTGCTCTGAAACCGGCTTGGCTGGCTGCTCCCACACAGTGTGTTACTGGCTTGCCCAGCAGGTAAAGAACCCAGATTTGGGACACCACTGGGGTGTCCGTAAGGGGTCCTGGGGGGGACTCTTGCAGGCCAGAGGGAGTCTGGGGCAGCCCTTCAAGGATCTGGGGGTCCCCTCTGGTGCCTCTGGGGAGGGTTTTGTGGCTGGAGAGGGCTGAGCTGGTTTCAAGAGGTGCTTCCTCCCTTTCTCCAGCCCACCCAGCTCCCCCGACACCATCACCCCCCGAGGTTGGTGGGTGCCCGCAGTGCCAGCCTGTCCCACTGGGTCGGGCACTGAGGGGGGCACAGCCCCAGCCGCGGGATGGGAGGAGGACTCCGTCCCCTCCCTCAGCAGCTTCTCGGCTAGCGGATGAAGGAACGGAACTCAAGTCAACACAGGAGAAGCAGGGAGTGTGGGGGAGACCCCCAGATCCTGCCCCAGACCCTCAGCCTGTGCCCTGCCCTGCCCGCGCTGGGCAGCCCTGCCCGCCTGCTGAGGAGGGGGTGCTGCCCACGGGCCCCGATAGAGGAGACAGGGTATAGCGGGCTCTCTTCTCTCTCCTCCTCTGCAAGGCAACCGAGGAGGCAGCACCCACTGGGCTCCCTGCCAACCATATACCATCGAAGCAGTGATGCCTCTCACTACCCCCTGCCCCCCCCCCCAAGCCCCCAGGTCCCCCTGCCCTCCTCTGCCGTCTATAGGTCCTATCAGTGGGGACAGCTCCTTCTAGTCCAGGCACCCCCCGGGCTCCTGGGCCCCCCGAGGGCCACCGCAAGAGCCCCTGCAGCCTGTGCTCGCTGGCCAACTCGGAGGACTGCAGCAGCCTGTTGAGGAGCAGCTCCTCTTCCCAGAGATCCCTCTACCACTTCCTGGAGCCCTGGCCCAGTGCAGCAACAGAGCCAGTGGTGCTCACACACTCAGGACACCGCCGCTCTCCCATGGCTGCTGGTGGGGCAGTGGGGAAACTGGGGCTGGTCCTCAGCCAGGAGCCTCCACAGGAGCTGCCAGCAGGGACCGAGAAAGAGTGGGTTCCCAGGCAGGGAACAGAACTGAGCGTGGAAGCATACGCTGTGGAGCTCTGAGCTGCTGCGTGGTGCCAGGTCTATCCAACGTCAGGCAGTATGTTCCCAGGAGAGATGTCACCGCTGACAACTCTTCCGAGGAAGTGGGGCCGTTTCTGTAGTCGTAGCCTGCCTGGAGAAACAGCCCCACGGAGCTAAGGGTCTGCTGAGCAGCAAGGGAGCAGAGTCGCTGACTCTCAACCAAGGACTGAAGTACAGCAACCCACTCTATTGCCTTCCCCCTTCGCCCGCTGCCTCCCACAGTTTGGAAGAAAAGAACCAGGGAGCTCCAAGTGAGGGGACCCCTCCCCCACTCCCCCAAATCTGCCCCCAACATCCCCAAAGCTCCCCAAAGATACGGGACTCCTCCCACACACCTCCACTCCCCACACCGACAACCCTCCCCCTCCCCCAACGCTCCAAAAAGCAGCAGTCCTTAGGGCAGACTCCTTAAGCTGACTCCACAGCTACGGCTCCCCGTCGGCTCTGGGGGAGACAAGGGGGCCCCGGGGGTCTCCGTGGGCTTTAAGGGGGTCCCAGGGCTGCCCACGGGCTCCCAGCAATGCCCGTGCCCACCACCCACCCCCGCTTCAGGGGGCCCAGCGCCGACACCCCCCGACCCATCTCGGGGGTACCTGGGGGGACTCGGCCGCGGGCTGGAGGCGGGCGAAGGGGGCACGGCCGGGCTGACCTGCCGGGGGGGGGGTGAGAGCGGAGCCCAGAGCGGAGCCAAGCGCCCGGACAGGCCGGCCCCGGGCACCCTGCGCTGCGGCCGGGGCTGCCGCCACCTGTGAGGAGCGAGCGCGGGGTGAGAGGGCGGCAGTGGGGGACGGGGGAGCCTGAATCGGCCCTGTTCTCCCCGAGGACCCCCCACTCGGCTCTGTCCCCCTCAAAGAGGCCCAGGCCGCCCCCCGAGCCCCCCAGCCCGGTCCCGCCACCCCACAATCCCCCGAACTGGCCCTGGACACCTCCGCACCACCGCTCCTGCCGCCGCCGCCGCCCCGCCCGCCCACTCTCCCTCTCCCGCTCCCGCTCCTGCTCTCCTCGGCGCCGGTCCCCCCCGTCTCCCCCGGTACCGACCGTCGCAGGTACCGACCACCGACGCACACCGGAAACGTTCTCCTTCGCTTCCGCCCAACCGCGCACGCGCCGAAGGGCCAACCCGGGCCACGCCCCCCAGCGTCGCCGCGGCGAAAGCGGGCGAGAGGGGCGGGGCCGCGCCGAGGAGAACGAGGGGGCCGGGCCCCACCGCAGCCCCGCACCGGGCACTGCGAGTTCGAAACCGTCCCTGCCCTCCCCAAAATCAGCCGGGACCGCCCGAAACCAGCCCAGCCTTCTCCAAAATGAGACGGACGTCCGCCTGCAGAGCTCCGCCAGCCCCCCCGACGGACATCACGGGGATGGGGGGAAAGAAAACAACCAGAAAGGTACTGAAAATAACGTGGAGACGGTGCTTAGAGATCCTTCCGAGAGGCAAAACCCGGCCTTTGTTCTCATTTTTGAACACGGGGTTTCGCAGTGCTTCGCGGGCAGTGGTTATCCAGGGGCATTAGCTATCCCGGGAAGCGAACGTTCCCATCCCGTGTGGCAAAAGTCCATTCGCATGAATAACTTAAACAGAACCAGCCCACAAAAGGACAAGAGGCACCTTTGGTCACCCTTTGCTTGAAGCTTCGCTAAAACTGTATCCTCAGATTGGCCCTTTCCTGCAGTTTCTTTCCCAGAGTTTTGCCCCAAACCCACGCTTCTAGCCCCGCTCCCCAAGCCCTCCCTCGGGGCCCACCGCCTTTCCCCAGCCCAGCCTGTCCTTAAAGCTTTTCTTTCCACACACAGCCCTTTCCACTCACCTCCCTCCGGGGCCTCCTCTCTCACAGACACCTCACAGCCCTGCAAACCTCCCTCTCACGAAAAGCCATTCCCCTCACTCCCCCCTCACACAACACCTATTCCCCTCACACACTCGCTCCCACACCCCCCCCCATCCTCTCTTCCTCTCTCCTCCCCCTCCCCCCATCTTTCGCCCCCCCTTCCCCTCTCCTCCCATTCAAAATGGCCCTTCCCTCCCCCTCTCGCCTTTTCCTGCCTCAGCCCCCGCCCCCCGCTCAGGTGACACCGCACACAGCCGCCATGAGGCGCGGCGGGGAGGGCCGGGGCTGTGAGAGGCGATGGCGGTGAGGGAATTTTCCTCTTTTTTCCTCTTCTTTTCATCTCCTCAGGCTTCGGGCAGCCCCGCGTGGGCGGCTGGAGATCCCCCCCTCCCCTTCCAGGAGTGGCCCCGGCCCTGGGGCGGCCCCCGCCTCCCTCCTCCCCACAGGCTCTCCTCAGGGAGAGCCCCCAAATCTGTCCCCTGGGCGGCTCCACAGCCTCCTGTGTGTCCGGGAATGGGGTTTCCCTCAGGGAGAGCCCCCAAATCCATCTCTGTCATTGCCCTACAGCCTCCTGCATGGCTGGGAGCAGTGATTCCCTCAGGGATAGATCCCCCCTCATCCCCAAACCTATCCCCAGGGTGGTCCCACAGCCTCCTGCATGGCTGGGAGCAGTGTTTCCCTCAGGGAGAGCCCCCAAATCCATCCCCAGGGTGGTCCCACAGCCGCCTGTGTGGCCAGGAACGGCGTTTCCCCCATGGATGGAGCCCTCTCCTTCCCCCTACCCCACTCCTGGGCAGCCTTTTCCTCCCTCCCACCTTCTCCCCACAGCTCTTCCAGGGCTGGGAAAACACTCCTGCCCTTTCTCTTCCTGCGGGTTTTGAGAAGAGCCCCCTGTCTTCCCAGCCCACACGTGGGGTCTGGGCAGCTCCACGCCTTGTGTTTGAAGCGGGAATTGGGATATTTCAGTTTTCTTCTGCCATCAGGCATGGTTGTGAAAGGGCCAGTTGTAGTGGTTAGGCTTTGGTGGGTGAGTAACAGCAAATCTTATTGAACTTTTCCTTTTTTTTAGATTTTGTGTAGGGGGCTCGTTGTCCTCACGCCCGCGAGTTCTGCTCCAGGTCAAGCGAAGCCCCATGGAACTGGCCCTAAGGGCGGCGGCAGCCATGGACCAGCGCCCCTTCGGCGTCGAGAACGTGGTTTATTTTGAGGTGAATCTCCCTGTTTTTCTTGAGAAGCGGGGGGCTGGTTTGTAGCGAGGCTTAAAACCCCGGGTTGTGCCTGAGTGTGGGGCTGATTTCAACCTCAGGGGCTGCGACTATGTCCAGCTCTGACTCACAGCCCCGGCAGCACCGGCAGCGCGCTGGTCTCAGCGTTCTCTTGTATTTTGAAGGGTTTCTTACGGATCGGCAGCAGCCGGGGATATTTAGCAGCTGTGTATTGGTGGTGGAATCCGTGTGGTGAAAAGATCTTTGGGGTAAAGAGGTGAATAGGTGGTTTGTTTTTTTTCACCTCGAGAATGTTTCTTGTTGCCTTGTACCTGTAAAAAGATGTTCAAATCGTTAAGGTGTTCAAATCGTTTCATAAAATTACCCCCTAGACAGGAATATGTTTTGTGGTTGGTTTGGGTTTTTTTATAAGAGTCCTTTCAGCCTGCTCTCCAGGTGGAAATGGGCAATGCAAAGGCATTACAATGACAGATTTGCTAAATATGTTGCCAAGGTCTCTATTAGTGGCTTTCCCTGAAGCGGGGAAAAGACGTCCTGTTTAATTCTTGTTTGCATTTCAAATTCTCTGTGAAATGGATTAAGCAGAGAGGGCTTCTTTTTGTGGGTCTGCCCTTGGGAGGAGAACGCCTTTAGGAAAAGGCTTTTCTGGAGGGGACGGAGAACTTAATTGCTGATGGCTATAAAAGCGCGCCCTGTTTGGGTACTTTGACTTTTCCAGTGTGGGAAAAGCCGCAGAAGTGTGTATTTCTGTCCAGCTGCAGAGAAATGGGTAATACTGAGCCCTACAATAGCTTGGTTGTTTTTTTTCCCCTGTGTGATGACTGGTGTGGAGGGAGTTTGTAACAGAGTCAACTTCTGATTGTGGGCAGCCCCTGTTTTAGGAACTGTTGCGCAGATTGCTTATCGATGCAACTGCTGCCGCGACTCCCGCACTCCCTGCTGCTGTCAAGCTTTTATTACTTGTTCTGAAAAGCTCTCAAAATACGTGCTGAGCTGCGCGGCTCCCCCGAGCCAGGTGTCCACGGCCACTGCCTCCTCGGCTCCTGTTGGCCATGGCTGACTATTTTCAGCAGGATTCGAGTATGTCTGTGTGCTCCTCCTTCCCTTTTAGCCATCTGTTATTTGAGTTTGGGACTCGGAGGCCTTACTGTCTTCCTGCACTCTGTTTTTTATCACTGTTGACAGTTCTGGATTCACCAATAACAGTGCTCAGCGCTTACATCTGGAACGCCCTGAAAACAATGAACTCATTGATCCAGGGCCAAAGGTTTAGAAATAAATTGAACAAGGTCAAGCCTTGGGATCTTTAGTAACATGATTCGGAGCCTCTCACCTGGCTTCTTGGTGGAGCTGGCACAGAGGTCGGTGATAATCCAAAACTGCAGAGCGAGCTGGGTGCCCGTGGAAGGGGAACCACGCTCTCAAGTGGAAATACTTGGGGTCTCGTTGCCTGTGGGAGGGAAAGGGACGTCAAGAGTCAACCTAAAGGAACTTCTCACCTTCAGAGGTCGCGCTCTGGAGGTGACGGTTAATTGAGGGGAGTCGTGGAAGTGTGCCTTACTGAGCAAGATGCTGCTGCTGGCCCGAGACTAAATGTCTCCAAAGTTTGGGATTGGTTTAAGTGCTTTTTGGTTATTAGCTGGATGTCACTCTTAGAAGCACCTCTTGCCCTGTCTGGAGGGGGTTGCTGCTGCCTCCTGCATTGGGCCGAGGGGACCGGCAGCCCTCAGGACAGGGACTTTCTCAGGCGTGGAGGTTAAACCCGGTGCGTGCTGCTTAAAAACTGCTCTGGGTGTTAGTGCAGCGGTCACGGTGAGAAACGTGTTGGCTTAGGGGAGCCCGAGATTTGCATTCCTCTTAAGTGCGGGGGATTTTGGGGAGCCTGGGTGGTACAATCCCCTTCCTGCTCCCAGATTCCTGTCACTGAATGCCTATTTTAAAGCTTTCCTTGCAGGCAGAATGACATCTGCTTTTGAGGATTGTTTCTTTCCCTGCAGGGTGGGAAAATCTACAGCCTCGCTAAGGCCGCAGAGGAAGAAAACTTGTCAGTTTCCTGGAGCAAACTGCAGTTTGGAGAGGGGGGTGTTTTGCCAGAGCGCCTTTTAGCACCTCGTCGGGCACATTTCTTTTCCCTGGGGGCTGAGGTTTAACATGGCCTTTTCATTTGCCTAGCTTTTGGTTGTATGAATTAATGGGTGTTTCAATGGGAACCACAAGACCTAATTTCTCAGTCGCCATCTTAAAAATTGTGCAGGGACGGAAGTGGGACAGGGAGGTGACCGGAGTGAAACGCTGAAGGCTGTTAAGGCTGGAATAAGGAATGGCGGGGCTTGTTCTGGTCACACACTATGACAATAAAAGGCCACGAGTTCCTCGTGGAGGTAAAGAACCGACAATCTGGGAGGGCGTTCAGGGATTTGCCTCATCGAAGGGTTTCCAGGGGAATATGGGGGTCACTCTCCATCTCATTCCTGGTGAGCTGCCTGCCTGTTAAGACCATTATTACTTTATAATCACGGAGGGAGGCCCTGAATTCAGGTTTGGGAAGCCATTAGCTAATTTTGTGGTTAATGCTTTTTTTTTTTTCAGAGTGAGTCTGTGAATCGGTTCTCTGTGCTGAAGGTGAGACACGTCCTTCCCTCTGCTTTGGCAATGGCCGCTTTCCTTGGGCACAGGGACCGCACACCCCTCTGGTCCTTTCTCTGTAAGTAAATCGTGGCTGTGCCGCCTTCCTGCCCGGCCTGGGGAGCTTGTCCTTTACTGAGTGAGAAAGCAAGTTTTTCCCTGGAAGAAATAAAGAGATTTAAAAATCTCTGTCCTTCTGTGCAGCAGTGCCGTCCCAATGCGGCCTCGGGAGAGGCACCTTTCCTCCAGCGCTGGAACCATGGCAGGGAAGGGACCTGCTATATCGTTAGGTGGACGAATTTCATCGTTCTTTGGCAAGAAACGAATGTGGTGACAATGGTGACCTGGTCCAGCCAGCCTTGGTGATCAGTCCGCTCCTCCCTTTCCCTGTGGGAAGGCTCCGAGGATCTCCTGGGCTGTAGGAAAGGGGAGGCAGTAAGGATGCTGTGCTGGGGAGCTTTGACTGCCTTTGCTGTCTTCCAGATGGAGAGATGGATCCGCAGCACTTGGGAGCTCCCCTTCCCCAAACGCTGAGTTTGCCATTTGTTATCCACAAACGACGTGTTTTTCCGTGCAGGAAATGGACTTTTCAGAAATTCCAGTGCGTTATGGAAAGAAAACGCTCCTGGAGTTTTTAATGCAGGTCATTCTTTTTTGGTGTCGCGGTTAAAATGTGACGTCTGTAACTTTGAAACGAATATTTGTATGCATCTGTCAATGGGTACAATTCACGTAGCCGCTCAAAGGAGAAGGGATCTTAACCGCATTTCTGATTTTAGGCTGTATCGTGATAATGCCGGGGATTGATGTCGCGCTGGAGATTTTTCTCCAGTTCCCACCTTTTGCCACTAAATGAGCGGCAGAGATTTCCCAGCTAGACAGGCAGTGAGCTCTACGCAGGAATGTGAGCGCGGATCCAACGTTGACGGTAATTAAATTACGTTGTTCAGAGGTTCCTACCTTTTAATGAAAGTCTGGAAAAGTGAAAAAGGAGGTGCCTTTCTCCTTTGGGATTGCTGTTGTGGCAGAGGGGATGGAAACAACCCACGGGGGTTTTGCTCCGCTCCTGGCTTTGGCTTGGAAAAAGCCCTGAACGGTTTGATCCCTGTGGGGCCAACTCTGAGCAGGGTGAGGGGCAGCTGTGCCAGGAGATCCAGAGGGTCCATCTCCACAGCTTCCGTGTCCAGTGAGCAGTTTCCCCGAAAGGAGGGAAATTCTGGGAGAATGGGGAGCGGTGTGTGATGATGAGGGCGGCGAGGAAGGCTAAAGGATGATCTCGATGATTTTAACTTGTGCTGTTTTTTCTATACATCTTTTGGGCAGAATGGATGGGGACTTTGGGTTTAGCCGAAGAAGGATAACCCTAAAATCAGCGTTGGGCCGTGAGTTCCGGCCCAGCGGTCAGAATAACCGCAAACCCTGGGGAAAGGGGGCTGAGGAGCGGGTGCACGGTTGGTTCGGCACCGGGGCTCTGCCAGTCCTTGCTGTTGCTGTTGACCTGCTCCCCATGGCTTGGCCAGTTCTCCCACTGCCCCGCAGCGCTGCAGAGGGTAACAGAGGGGTTATTTTGGCTGGAGTATACCCCCGTGCTTGCCAGAAATGGCCAGTGCTAGCCCAGGCTGGGCTTGCCACTCAGGCTGACCTCATGATGCCGGTTGCCGGCCTCCCGCGTTCTACACAACATTCCAACGGTGGTCTTGGCCCACCGTCGCAGCTCTTCTGCTGCTGGCTGTCGGTCTCAGAGTGAACCTCGCCAGTTTGCTCAGCGTTTGAGGAAGGAAGTGGCAATTTTCTTGCCCGATGGGGCGCAAAAGGGCTCACGTGGTGGAACGGTAATGCTGTTGGTGGCGAGAAGGGGCTGTGGGAGTTGTTAGAGGGCAGTTGGTGACGCTGTGCTGGGAAATAACTGCCGTACCTGACACGTCCCCTCCTTCGAAGCGGGTGCGTGCTAGCGTGCTGTTCCCAGCTCTCCTTCCTCACCTCCTCTGCCTTAACGATTTCAGACACGTCAACGTCGGCAGTGAATTTCAGGCCGAGATCCCAGACCTCCAGGACAGATCCCGGTTGGAGGAGGAGGAGGAGGGAGCATCGCTAGTGTGGAAGCCCTGGGGAGACATCGCAACGAACCCGGAAACACAGGACAGAGGTTTCTCTTAACGCTTTTCTTCCCAGGTCCCCCCCGAGATACTAAGGGTCGAAAACTGCACGTTTTCACAGCAGCTGTTTGTCCGTTGGGACCCTCTCCCTCTTTTGCTTGACCGCCTTCATGGCTGGTAGCACCCGAGGGTGGCTCAGATCTGGTGGGACAGTGAACAGATAACAACCGGTGGTGCTCTGAGTTGCGTCCTCTGGGAGAGACGGTCAGGGGCATTTGTAGCTGTCCCACGTCAGCTGCAGCGACCTCGGTAGAGGGGAGATCTGTCTCTGGAGCTACCGGTCCCAAAGCTGCTCTGAAGGGAGAGAGCGTGATACCGGATAACCTGCCTTTTTTTCGGTGCCTTTTCTGGGTCTCCAGTCTGTCTGCTCTGTTTGCCCTCTGCCTTGTATCGCACTTTTTCTCCTTTCTTGACGAAAACTGACTTTCTGTTGGTTTTTGTTGCATTTCTAGTGACAAATCTGCTCAACTTCGCCTGCTCCAATGTCATGCCGGGGGGGAGAGCCAACCTGGAGCATGCCTTGCACCGCCTGCATGAAGCTCTGGTAAGAAGCAGCTCTTTTCGAATTCCTACTGGACTAGGAAATATTCTCATCAACTGCCGTGGGCGGAGGTGACCCCGAAACGCTGTTGCTGAGCACCGTCTTCCCACAGTGGGCTGAAGAGTTGACCTTTTGGCCCCTGTTGAGAGGGAATCTAAGTCTTGTTCTCTGAACTCCTGCAGGAGGGTCTGGAGATGCTGCAGTCTGGGGCACCCCAGCGACCTGAATCCCATCCCCTGGCTGATTATCATTACGCAGGTAAACTGGAAGCAGAGCTTGTTGCTTCTCCGGGAATGCGAGCGGGTACTGCCGTTCCCTTTGTTCTGATTGAAAGAAGTGATTTTTAGAAACATGCGAGCAGCGGTTTGTGTTCTTTGGGGCAGGGAAATAGTCTTTTTAATCTGTTCTGGGGGCCTTTTGGCACGGGGAATGCCTCGTCCCTGTGTTCTAGCCTGCTGCTGTCCCTTGCGGTGACACCCCACGCCGCCCAACGCTCCTCCTTTCCCTCGCGCCCCGGCTTTACTGCGTGCAGGGCTTGCTCTGCTGGCAGCCATAACTGCTCGTGCTAACAAACTGCCTGCGGTGTTGGCTAATTGCTTTCCGAAGGAGGAGACATGTGGACGCGTGACGAATAAATTGTGCGCGTTTCCGTGAGGTTGCAAGGGGTCTAATCGTTTGCACGTGGCTGTTTCTTCCCAGGCTCAGACACTTGGACGCCCCTGGAGGAGCAGTTGTTTAAAGAGGCTTTTTATGTGCATAAGAAGAATTTCCACCTGATCCAGAAGAAGGTAAAGCCCTTAGACCGAGGCGGGTCACGGGTTGGTAGCGTGGAGGGGAGTTTTAACCCAGAAAAGTCGTCTTTTGAATGGTGCGTTGGAATCCTGTCCTTGGGATGCTGCTTCATGCTAAAAAGATACCAGTACAAGACATAATTGGCTCTAATGTCTACCGAATTTGCCCGAATATCAACCGAATATTTAATCTCTCCAGTACAAAATACAGGAAATACTAGAAGAAAACTGACACGTTCCGCTGACCATCGGCATGAAACGTACAGTTCTGCCCTCCCAAGGCTTCTTTACGGCCCTTTCAGAAGAAGGGGGCTCGTTTTCGGCCTGATCTCACCCGTGCGTTGTGCTGTGGGAACCGCAGACACAGGGGAGGACAAACAGCGCTGGATAGATCCATCCTGGGTCTGTGCCTTCAGCGTTTTCCTGCGGTATTTCCCTCATCGATCGCTTCTGGTTTTCTCCCGACAGATTCAGACGAAGACCGTGGCCCAGTGCGTGGAATATTACTACACCTGGAAAAAACACGTCAGGTTTGGCGCCACCCGACCAGGATGGACAGCCAAAAGGCTGCAGCGAGGCACGGATGAGGTGGAGGAGGCTGAAGAGAAGGTAGGAAAACTGCTGGGGTGGGTGCGAGATGCTGCTCCTCCATGGACGCATTGTCCCAGGCTCTGGGAAACGATCCCCTTTGCATTAAACTTGCTGCTGCTGATTTTTGGGGATGTTCTGTAACGTCCCAGTACTCCGTCAAAGGAACTGTTGGTGACCCACCTCTGCGCGGGTGTTGCCAAAACCTTCCTTGCCAGGAAATGGGACTTTGGCTCACAGAAACACATATTATTTAGGGTTTTTTTTGGTGGTAGACACCGGGTAACCATGTCCCTTCAGTGCTCAGTAATTCTACGTTTTAAACCCATTTTACAGACTTTTGTGGAGGAAAGTGCTGTTCCGCTGAGGACGGTAGAAATAATACGGTTTTTCTTTCACCATCTGTCTTTGCACCCCATCCTCCCCGTCGAGTTTCAGCATTTTTTGGGCTGTTTTAGTGTTCGGAGGAGCTCACTGGGGCAGGCTGGGGCAGATAGAACGCGTTCCACCCAGCACACAAATAAACCCCTCAGTGTCTGGGCCGTCTGGGGATGTTTCCAGCCAGTTTTTCACTTTAGCTGTCCCCCTTGCTGAGGAGAAGGAGAAATGAGCACAGGTTGTCTTCTTTACAGGCTGGTTGCAGCCCGAAGAAGAGGCGCCGGCTCGGGTCCACCAAGAAGCAGAAGAGCAGCGAAAAGACACCCCGTGGCACAGGCAGTCCCTCCCGCCATCCCGGGGACGCTCCGTGCGGGGCTGGAGGCGCAGGCGATGTGGCTGGGTTTCCCTGCGGGCAGTGTGGTGTGGAAGGTGAGCCGCTCGTTTTTTCTTCTCGAAACCTGCTGATCTGGGCTCAAACCGATGGAGACTCGGCATTTCCATCCTCCTCCCATCTCCTCCGCACTCGGAGCTCCTCCGTCTCCCGCTGACTGCAGCCACAAGGGTCTCTCTCTCTCTCTCTCCCTTTGAAGGCCCTTTCCTCCCATTACAGGCCTGGGGCGGTTCATCTCCTCGGGCGAGAATCCCAGCGTTTCTCGTTTTTTTTTGGCTGAGAAAAAGGTTCCACTGAAGTTCCTTCTTGCGGTTTGCGGCCCGAGGGCTCCCGCGCTATGGTCGCTTGTGCCACGCAGAGCCACTTGAGTTTCAGTCTGACCCGATTTTAAGCCGTCTCGCCGTTACTTCTCTTATTTTAATCCCTAATGATCTGCCGTGTTTAACCACCGAGGTCCCACCCACCCGGGGGTACTGGCACAAGCTGTATGGCACCACGCAGCAAAACAGACCAGAAGCTCACAAAAGTAGAAATAATGAAATGTCATCTAATGATTTTTTTTTTTTTTTTTTTAAAAAAAAAAGGAATTAAAAAATCCCTGTTTGTTTTCTCCCTTCCAGGGTGTTTGGGACAGTCAACGGGAGGAATGCGCACGTGAAATACCATCGCCTGCAGGAGGATCGGAAGGCCCCAGAGGAGTCTTTAAAGGGCGGCGAAGCCGGCAGAAGCCCAGAGGGTGACCGCCTCTAGTTGGCAACTGGGCAACTGCCGGTTCAGCCCGGCAACCAGGTCCCTTTCCTGCTCTGGGAAAACCCACCCACCATCTCTCGCCTCCGGCAGCACCTGAGCTCTGCGGAGGGTCCACCACCACGAGGTCGCCCCCACTCACGAAAGACCCACAAGTTGAGAACGGCAGAGAAAGAGTTATCATATTTAATAGTGTTTCCCCCTTAGGTAATAGTCCCGTGTAGGTTTTAGGTCTTAGCTAGCCATCCTTTAGGTCTTAGTTTTAGGCTTTAGTGTTCTTCTGATAGGAGTGAGGTTTGTTGTTCTGGTACGAGTCAGGATGTTTATCCTGTTATAGGAGTAAGTGGGGGGGTTATGTGTTGTTCTCCTTAATTTATTACATTGGGTTGTTGAACGTTCCAGTCCTGGGGCTGCTCTTGCTGGGTTTGTGCTGTAAATAACTGAAGCCGTCAAAACCCGTTCCACACGGTTGGTGGTGCAAAGTGAAGGAGAACCTGGGCCCGTGCCGTGTTGTGCTGTTCCTTGGTCGGTTTTCCCACCGGAGAGCGCCACGGCACCGCCGTGACAGAGCCGGCAGCAGGATTGGGGCCGGTAAAGGCGTTGGATGGTCGTGAGGCCTCTGGGTTATCTGCCAGAGTCGGTGTTGGCCTTTCGTGCTGCGCTGTAGCGCCCATCGGTGTTTGATTGCACAAATAACGTGGCTTTCGGCAGTGAAAATGGCAGTTGGATTAGTCCAGGGAATGACATTGGAGTTTGCCCTGACCGGATGGCTGCAAAGGTTTTTGTCATCATAGTGAGTTTTGTTCGAATGTCTTAAGAGTCTCGTTATCAAGCAATTATCTCAATCTTATGTATTAGTGATACGGGATAGAAAATGAGGCTCATCCAAGTACAGAAAGACTTGGATAAGTCTCAAAGGGGGGAATTGTTGTAGTAAAACGGACATCAACTAGGAAAATTAAATGTCATTGAAGCAACAAAGGAAACCTGCTGCTGCTCAAGTCCTCTCTACTGCCCCAACGCCATTTCTTGACCTCATCTTCACATAGAGAAATAGTTACTGGACACGATTTATCTATGGTTCAGTTAAGGAACTACCCAGCAGGCGATGGAGCACTGTTGAGAAGCAGGGGGTTCCTGTCGAGAGAGCCATGAACTGTAGGCCTGGTCAGCAAACCCCGAAAACCACTCGGAAGTGCCAAGATGAGAGGAAAAGCAGGTAAAAGGGAGTTCTGGCAGGGGGAGATGGTGACCACCCACTCATTGACCACCTCCCCAAACGGTACCACCTACTCAAAAGAAGGAAAAAAAAGACAGAGTCTGCGCACTCCTTTACGTGGGAAGCAAAGAAATCTCGACCAGTCATTAGAGGGAATGACAGGGAATATGTATTAATTGTTCGAATATGTAATAATCAATGAATAAAAGTGGAGATTTTTGGAACTAAGGTGTGAGCGCTCCTGTTTTGGGACAAGCAGCCCATTTCTGCGCATTAATGGCATAAACTTAGAAATACCTCTGCTCTGTGTGTGTGAAAAAAGGGGAAAAGGGCTTCACTGAGAGGTTCAAATTAACAATTTATTTGGACTTCGCTCACAGGTCCAATACGTCACTATTGGAAGTTCTGTGTGTGCGATGGCGATTACACTATCGCAGTTTAAAAGAAATTAGCGGGATCCACTATTGCGAGCTACAAATGCCCCCGACAAGTAGCAACACAAACCACGAGGGCGCTAGATATTAATGCCTTAGAAGAGCGCACCAGTCACAAACTCAATCGCATGCCCTATACCGTATGGATGTTTCTTAGTCACTTACCCTCTCTCTCTCAGGTGAGGTCGCTCCATCCCTGGGAAGTTACCCTGTACAGCGTCCTGGATGGGGGGGACAGATCTCCGAGGGGCCAGCTGTATCCTTGGAGGATTCCCCATTTGTCTCCCCAGACCCCGCGGTTTATATTTCCTGACTCGGTGAGGGTGCAGGATTATGCCCGAGTGGATTACACTGTCTGGGATATTTCCCTCTGGTGGGGCCATAGCGAAGTCTCTGTTGCCAGTTTGTGATGTCCGGCGCTCAACGTCACGGGAAGAGTGGTGGGATGGGACTCGGGGCATTTTGTTTGTTAAGGGCCATTTGGTTTTGGTTGTTCTGTGCCATCTTGAGATAAGCCCGGGCTGAGCTGTTTTGCAGCTCCCCCCAAGTTCTCTCTGCACAGCCAAGGCACGGCGGGGATGGAGCTGAGTGGGATGGCAGCTCCCTGCCTCTCACCTCTGGTGCTCTGAAACCGGCTCGGCTGGCTGCTCCCACACAGGGAGGCGTGTGCATCACGAAGCCCGCACTAAAGCGGGGTGGGGGCAGTTGGTTAGCAAAGCCAAAGTGGTTATTAATGGTGGTTAATGGCACACTAATTACGCCCCTGTAATGCGGAAGCTCAGATGCCCCCTAACCACCCCACCCCCCCCCCCCCCCGGTGCTTCTCTAGCCAGGCGAGCGCTGGGCTTCCCCCCCCGCAGGAGAGGAGCGCAGCTCCGGGGTGGGTGGAAGGGCGTCACCCTCTTGTGGTTCGCTCCAGGTAAACGAACTGCAAAACTTAACCAGCGCGGCAGTCATTGTGCCACGAGACCAAATCCCAGACGAGAACGAGGAGGTCATCGTTAAAATCATTGGGCATTTCTTTGCCAGTCAGGTACGGTTTGGCCGTGGCTTTACCTGATCTTCCCCGGCCGCTTTCATCCACCGAGGAAAGGCGTGGGGCTTGCTGAGCCCAGCACCACCCGAGCACCCTGCCACTCTTCTTTTGGGTGGTCCCTGTGCCCCCAAGAGGCACTGAAGGTGTTTCGGTAGCTTCCCCCCCGGCTGTGCAAGTGCTGAAATTGAAGATTGGCTCGATTGAGCTAAAAATGTGTGTTCTGGAGGCCGTGCAGAGCAGCGCCCAGGGTGTGAATGGACTCCTCTGTGCAGGCAAAGCCACCCGCATCCCACCTGGGTGCATCTTCCATAACTGCACAGCGCAAGATGAGGGAATTGCCCCAGCAGGTGAAGCAGCAGGAGCAGAAACACGCTCCGGGAGCCCCGGCCTCGCAGCACAGCAAGGGAGGCTCCCGCCGTGCCGCCCAGCACCGCCTGATGACTGTAACCCCGCCGCCAGACATCCCCTCCCCCCCAGCAGGTCAGGGGAGCAAACCAAAGACCCCCCCAAACACACAGCCCCCCATTCCCCGCGGCGCTGCGAGGATGCACAGCCGAGGGGTACGGGGAGGGCTCTCTCCATCCCACAGCCTCCCCCTTCCTCCTCCCTCGCCTCCTGACGCTATCCCTTTCGTTGGACTAACGTGGGCAGGTTTGGGTACCTCAGCACCTCACGCTTGTGTCTCCCTTTTAGAGATTTTGTGTGCCTTGGAAACCTGAGAGTTGGAGGGTTTTTTTTATTAATTTTCTAATAAAAAAAGAAACGAGTTGGACAAAACGATGGGAATAGGCAGCACTCTGGTCATTCTCTCCGGGGCGTTGTGGAGGAAGGCTGCCAGTCTTCCTCCCAGTGTACTTTTCCCCGTTGGCTCCAGACTGCTGCTGGGGCTGAGCTCTGAGCCGCCAGAGCGGTTCTCAGCAGACGGTCACTCGGCGCAGACAATGAGGCCCTGAATAGCCCTTCCTGTGCTCTTGATGGCTCCGGACGGCTCTGCTCCTCTGCTGCTTCTAAGGTGGGGCTGCCCCAGTGCCCTCACTCAGGAGCCCTTTGTCTGTGCAGGTCTCACTTGTGACAGGGGGTGGGGGTGTTGCCAAACTAACTGCTGTGTTGCGATGTGTGAGTGGGTGTTCCTGCCCGTGTCAGTGCCAGAGCTCTTCCGTAGGCTCCTTCTGCCAGCGGAGAGCCAGGGGCCGCTCCTTCGGGAGAGAGCTTGTTTAAAGAGAGGAAAAAAAAAAAAGGGGGGGGGGGCGGAATTGTGGGAAAAGAAAAAAGGGGAAAAAGAGAAAAAAAGGGGAAAAAAGTGAAAAAAGGAGAAAAGTGAAAACGGGGGAAAAGGTGGAAACAGAGAAAAAAGGGGGGGGGAAGCAAAAAAAAAGGGAAAAAGCAAAAAGGGGAAAAAGAGAAAAAAGGAGGGGGAAGCAAAAAACAAAAGGGAGAAAGAAGAAAACCCCACATATTAAAAAAGAAAGGTAGAAAGGAAAAAAAAAAACCCAAACAAACCAAGGATGGAAAGTGGGAACAGCCGCCGGGCAGGAGGAGGGACAGGAGCCGGGGGAGGGGGGAGGGGGGGGGAGGTGGCGGTGCCAGCGCCGGCCCCGGGGGCTGAGACACCACGTTTTTGTCTTCTACTGCAAAGTGTTCTGTGAAAAACAACCAACCAAATCCCACCCACCGACAACATCAAAAACCAAAGAGAAATCTCTGCAGCTCACAAGAGCCTGAGCTCGCTCTCCGTTGCTCTCTTTCCAGTGTCTCGGGGGGGTCACGGCCGAGCTGAGATTGGGGGTGGTGGTGGTGGGAGTTTGCCCCATGGCTGTGATGGGGGGAGAAGGGGTGGGTGGGGAGTGGGGGATGTGGTGTGGGGTTTTTTTGGGGTGGTGGTTTTTTGCCAGGCGCAGCTTTACCCAGTGGCTCGGGGAGGTGTTGGCATCAGGAAGCCTGTGCTAAAGCGGGGTGGGGGCCTCACCGCAGTTGGTTAGCAGAGCCAAAGTGGTTACTAATGGTTACTAACGGCACAGTAATTAGGCCCGTGTAATGGGGAAGCTCAGATGCCCCCTAACCACTCCCCCCCGGTGCTTCTCTAGCCAGGCGAGCGCTGGGCGTCCCCCCCGCAGGAGAGGAGCACACCTCCGGGGTGGGTGGAAGGGCGTCACCCAAGGGGGAAAGGACCAAGATGGGGCTTGGGTGTCCCTTGGGGTGGCTGTGTGGCGGGGTAGGGCTGCTGGGGGCTGCCACGATGAGGGACACCCCCACGCCTTTCTCCATGGCTCCCAGAGCTGTGCTCCCTCCCTCCCTCCCACCCATCCAGTGCCACCGGAGAGGTGGTGTCCCCCCTCCCGGGGCGGGCAGGGGCTGTGCCACCCCATCTAACACCTCAACACACCAAAGCACCTCACTGGGGGAGGGACTCTGCGCCTGGTAGCCCCGTGCGCCCCAGCACTGTAAGGATGGGGCTGAGCCCCCACCACTGCTACCCTGTGCAAACCAAAGACCCCTCCCAAAAACACCCCCCCTCCCCCATTCCCTGCGGCACTGCGAGGATGCACCACCGAAGGGTACGGGGAGGGCTCTCTCCAACCCACAGCCTCCCCATTCCTCCTCCCTCGCCTCCCGACGCCATCCGTTTTGTTAGACTAACACAGGCAGAGAGAAAGAGAGGTTTTATTATTCTTTTTTTTCTTTTAATTTTTTATTTGATATTTCCTAAAAGCCACCGGTTTTTCATCCCAGGCATGGCCAGAGGAGCTCGCCCAGCGTTGGGGGCGGGAGGTTGGGCTGCGGCACACAGCACAGCAGCTCATCAGTTTTTACAATCAATGTAACGATAACGAAACTAGCGGCTATTTTAAAGTTTGGCAAGGATTTTAATTCTTTATTTATTTCATTTCAGAGGGGGCAGGGGCAGGAGGGGGACGTTTGTTTTTTAGCAAAAGCCGGCTTTTCTAGAGGTTAAAGGAAAGGCCGTCCTCGGCTGTAAATGCTCCCCTCCAGCGTCCTGGATGGGGGGGACAGATCTCCGAGGGGCCAGCTGTATCCTTGGAGGATTCCCCATTTGTCTCCCCAGACCCTGTGGTTTATATTTCCTGACTCGGTGAGGGTGCAGGATTATGCCTGAGTGGATTACACTGTCTGGGATATTTCCCTCTGGTGGTGCCATAGCGAAGTCTCTGTTGCCAATTTGTGATGTCCAGCGCTCAACATCACGGGAAGAGTGGTGGGATGGGACTCGGGGCATTTTGATTGTTAAGGGCCATTTGGTTTTGGTTGTTCTGTGCCATCTTGAGATAAGCTCGGGCTGAGCTGTTTTGCAGCTCCCCCCAAGTTCTCTCTGCACAGCCACGGCACGGCGGGGATGGAGCTGAGTGGGATGGCAGCTCCCTGCCCCTCACCTCTTGTGCTCTGAAACCGGCTTGGCTGGCTGCTCCCACACAGTGTGTTACTGGCTTGCCCAGCAGGTAAAGAACCCAGATTTGGGACGCCACTAAGGTGTCCGTTAGGGATCCTGGGCGGCCCTTATGTGGTCCTGGGGGGGGAATCTTGCAGGCCAGAGGGAGTCTGGGGCAGTTTTTCAAGGATCTGGGGGTCCCCTCTGGTGCCTCTGGGGAGGGTTTTGTGGCTGGAGAGGGCTGAGCTGGTTTCAAGAGGTGCTTCCTCCCTTTCTCCAGCCCACCCAGCTCCCCCAACACCACCCCCCCAGGTTGGTGGGTGCCCGCAGTGCCAGCCTGTCCCACTGGGTCGGGCACTGAGGGGGGCACAGCCCCAGCCACGGGATGGGAGGAGGAACCACAGCACCAGGGATAGAGACCAACATTTTATTTCTTTAACATTTCCCATGAGGGGCACCCCAGGGTTGCACGGCTGCACCGCAGCTGGTGCCAGGAGGGACTCCAACGTCCCCCCCACAGCTCACCTGGCTCCGCGCGTGATGCTTTTGATGGGGCTCAGCGCGGTCTCTTCTGTGCTACGGACCAAGCGGCTCCAGGTAGGCGACTGCTGCACCGCACTGTGCCGCAGCGTGGGGTGGGGTGGGGGGCTGCGGCGCGGGGCTGGGAGCTGCTCCCGTCTCACCCAGCTCCCGGGGTCCTGCAGAGGGACTGGAAGAAGCCAAAGCAAGGGACGACGGACACGAGAGCCCGCCCAGAGGAGCAGAGCAGTGAGTGGCCCTGGCACCGAGCACCATGCAAACAGCCCACACCCCACAGCAGCCCTGAGCCGGGGCTGTGCCGGGGGCTGCCGGCCGCTCACTCCGTCCCCTCCCTCAGCAGCTTCTCGGCTAGCGGATGAAGGATGGGAGGCTCAAGTCGACACAGGAGAAGCAGGGAGTGTGGGGGAGACCCCCAGATCCTGCCCCAGACCCTCAGCCCGTGCCCTGCCTGCGCTGGGCAGCCCTGCCCGCCTGCTGAGGAGGGGGTGCTGCCCGCGGGCCCCGACGGAGGAGACGGGGTGCAGCGGGTCTCTTCTCTCTCCTCCTCTGCAGGGCAACCGAGGAGGGAGCACTGGGCCCCACAGGACCCACTGGGCTCCCTGCCAACCATATACCATCTGAGCAGTGATGCCTCTCTCTACCCCCTGACCCCCCCAAGCCCCCACGTCCCCCTGCCCTCCTCTGCCGCCTATAGGTCCTATCAGTGGGGACAGCTCCTTCTGGTCCAGGGAACCCCCCGGGATCCTGGGCCCCCCAAGGGCTACCGCAAGAGCCCCTGCAGCCTGTGCTCGCTGGCCAACTCGGAGGACTGCAGCAGCCTGTTGAGGAGCAGCTCCTCTTCCCAGAGCTCCCTCTACCACTTCCTGGAGGCCTGGCCCAGTGCAGCAACAGAGCCAGTGGTGCTCACACACTCAGGACACCCCCGCTCTCCCATGGCTGCTGGTGGGGCAGTGGGGAAACTGGGGCTGGTCCTCGGCCAGGAGCCTCCACAGGAGCTGCCAGCAGGGACCGAGAAAGAGCGGGTTCCCAGGCAGGGAACGGAACTGAGCGTGGAAGCATACACTGTGGAGCTCTGAGCTGCTGCGTGGTGCCAGGTCTATCCAACGTCAGGCAGTATGTTCCCAGGAGACGTCACCGCTGACAACTCTTCCAAGGAAGTGGGGCCATTTCTGTAGTCGTAGCCTGCCTGGAGAAACAGCCCCACGGAGCCAATAGTCTGCTGAGCAGCAAGGGAGCAGAGTCGCTGACTCTCAACCAAGGACTGAAGTACAGCAACTCACTCTATTGCCTTCCCCCTTCGCCCGCTGCCTCCCACAGTTTGGAAGAAACCAACCAGGGAGCTCCAAAGGAAGGGACCCCTCCCCCACTCCCCCAAATCTGCCCAACATCCCCAAAGCTCCCCAAACATACGGGACTCCTCCCACACACCTCCACTCCCCACACCGACAACCCTCCCGCTCCCCCAACGCTCCAAAAAGCAGCATTCCTTAGGGCAGACTCCTTAAGCTGACTCCACAGCTACGGCTCCCCGTCGGCTCTGGGGGAGACAAGGGGGCCCCGGGGGGTCTCCGTGGGCTTTGAGGGGGTCCCAGGGCTGCCCACGGGCTCCCAGCAATGCCCGTGCCCACCACCCACCCCCGCTTCAGGGGGCCCAGCGCTGACACCCCCCGACCCATCTCGGGGGTACCTGGGGGGACTCGGCCGTGGGCTGGAGGCGGGCGAAGGGGGCACGGCCGGGCTGACCTGCCGGGGGGGGCTGAGAGCGGAGCCAAGCGCCCGGCCAGGCCGGCCCCGGGCACCCTGCGCTGCGGCCGGGGCTGCCGCCACCTGCGGGGAGCGAGCGGGGGGTGAGGGGGCGGCAGCGGGGGACGGGGGAGCCTGAATCGGCCCTGTTCTCCCCGGGGACCCCCCACTCGGCTCTGTCCCCCCCAAAGAGGCCCAGGCCGCCCCCCGAGCCCCCCAGCCCGGTCCCGCCACCCCACAATCCCCCGAACTGGCCCTGGACACCTCCGCACCACCGCTCCTGCCGCCGCCGCGCCGCCCGCCCGCCCGCCCGCCCGCCCACTCTCCCGCTCCCGCTCCCGCTCCCGCTCCCGCTCCCGCCCTCCTCGGCCCCGGTCCCCCCCGTCTCTCCCGGTACCGACCGTCGCAGCTCCCGACCGCCGACGCACACCGGAAACGTTCTCCTTCGCGTCCGCCCAACCGCGCACGCGCCGAAGGGCAAACCCGGGCCACGCCCCCCAGCGTCGCCGCGGCGAAAGCGGGCGAGAGGGGCGGGGCCGCGCCGAGGAGAACGAGGGGGCCGGGCCCCACCGCAGCCCCGCACCGGGCACTGCGAGTTCGAAACCGTCCCTGCCCTCCCCAAAATCAGCCGGGACCGCCCGAAAACAGCCCAGCCTTCTCCAAAATGAGACGGACGTCCGCCTGCAGAGCTCCGCCAGCCCCCCCGACGGACATCACGGGGATGGGGGGAAAGAAAACAACCAGAAAGGTACTGAAAATAACGTGGAGACGGTGCTTAGAGATCCTTCCGAGAGGCAAAACCCGGCCTTTGTTCTCATTTTTGAACACGGGGTTTCGCAGTGCTTCGCGGGCAGTGGTTATCCAGGGGCATCAGCTACCCCGGGAAGCGAACGTTCCCATCCCGTGTGGCAAAAGTCCACTCGCATGAATAACTTAGACAAAACCCGCCCACAAAAGGGCAAGAGGCACCTTTGGTCACCCTTTGCTTGAAGCTTCGCTAAAACTGTATCCTCAGATTAGCCCTGTCCTGCAGTTTCTTTCCCAGAGTTTTGCCCCAAACCCACGCTTCTAGCCCCGGTCCCCAAGCCCTCCCTCGGGGCCCACCGCCTTTCCCCAGCCCAGCCTGTCCTTAAAGCTTTTCTTTCCACACTCAGCCCTTTCCACTCACCTCCCTCCGGGGCCTCCTCTCTCACAGACACCTCACAGCCCTGCAAACCTCCCTCTCCCGAAAAGCCATTCCCCCCTCGCTCCCCCCTCACGCAACACCTATTCCCCTCACACACTCGCTCCCACACCCCCCCCCATCCTCTCTCCTCCCTTCCCCCTCCCCCCATCTTTCGCCCCCCCTTCCCCTCTCCTCCCATTCAAAATGGCCCTTCCCTCCCCCTCTCGCCTTTTCCTGCCTCAGCCCCCGCCCCCCGCTCAGGTGACACCGCACACAGCCGCCATGAGGCGCGGCGGGGAGGGCCGGGGCTGTGAGAGGCGATGGCGGGGAGGGAATTTTTCTCTTTTTTCCTCTTCTTTTCATCTCCTCAGGCTTCGGGCAGCCCCGCGTGGGCGGCTGGAGATCCCCCCCTCCCCTTCCAGGAGTGGCCCCGGCCCTGGGGCGGCCCCCGCCTCCCTCCTCCCCACAGGCTCTCCTCAGGGAGAGCCCCCAAATCTGTCCCCTGGGCGGCTCCGCAGCCTCCTGTGTGTCCGGGAATGGGGTTTCCCTCAGGGAGAGCCCCCAAATCCATCTCTGTCATTGCCCTACAGCCTCCTGCATGGCTGGGAGCAGTGATTCCCTCAGGGATAGATCCCCCCTCATCCCCAAACCTATCCCCAGGGTGGTCCCACAGCCTCCTGCATGGCTGGGAGCAGTGTTTCCCTCAGGGAGAGCCCCCAAATCCATCCCCAGGGTGGTCCCGCAGCTGCCTGTGTGGCCAGGAACGGCGTTTCCCCCATGGATGGAGCCCTCTCCTTCCCCCTACCCCACTCCTGGGCAGCCTTTTCCTCCCTCCCACCTTCTCCCCACAGCTCTTCCAGGGCTGGGAAAACACTCCTGCCCTTTCTCTTCCTGCGGGTTTTGAGAAGAGCCCCCTGTCTTCCCAGCCCACACGTGGGGTCTGGGCAGCTCCACGCCTTGTGTTTGAAGCGGGAATTGGGATATTTCAGTTTTCTTCTGCCATCAGGCATGGTTGTGAAAGGGCCAGTTGTAGTGGTTAGGCTTTGGTGGGTGAGTAACAGCAAATCTTATTGAACTTTTCCTTTTTTTCAGATTTTGTGTAGGGGGCTCGTTGTCCTCACGCCCGCGAGTTCTGCTCCAGGTCAAGCGAAGCCCCATGGAACTGGCCCTAAGGGCGGCGGCGGCCATGGACCAGCGCCCCTTCGGCGTCGAGAACGTGGTTTATTTTGAGGTGAATCTCCCTGTTTTTCTTGAAAAGCGGGGGGCTGGTTTGTAGTGAGGCTTAAAACCCCGGGTTGTGCCTAAGTGTGGGGCTGATTTCAACCTCAGGGGCTGCGACTCCGTCCTCAGGGGCTCCGACTCACAGCCCTGGCAGCACCGTCAGCGCGCTGGGCTCAGCGTTCTCTTGTATTTTGAAGGGTTTCTTACGGATCGGCAGCAGCCGGGGATATTTAGCAGCTGTTTATTGGTGGTGGAATCCGTGTGGTGAAAAGATCTTTGGGGTAAAGAGGTGAATAGGTGGTTTGTTTTTTTTTCACCTCGAGAATGTTTCTTGTTGCCTTGTACCTGTAAAAAGATGTTCAAATCGTTAAGGTGTTCAAATCGTTTCATAAAATTACCCCCTAGACAGGAATATGTTTTGTGGTTGGTTTGAGGTTTTTTTATGAGTCCTTTCAGCCTGCTCTCCAGGTCGAAATGGGCAATGCAAAGGCATTACAATGATAGATTTGCTAAATCTGTTGCCAAGGTCTATATTAGTGGCTTTCCCTGAAGCGGGGAAAAGACGTCCTGTTTAATTCTTGTTTGCATTTCAAATTCTCTGTGAAATGGATTAAGCAGAGAGGGCTTCTTTTTGTGGGTCTGCCCTTGGGAGGAGAACGCCTTTAGGAAAAGGCTTTTCTGGAGGGGACAGAGAACTTAATTGCTGATGTCTCTAAAAGCGCGCCCTGTTTGGGTGCTTTGAATTTTCCAGTGTGGGAAAAGCCGCAGAAGTGTGTATTTCTGTCCAGCTGCAGAGAAATGGGTAATACTGAGCCCTACAATAGCTTGGTTGTTTTTTTTCCCCTGTGTGATGACTGGCGTGGAGGGAGTTTGTACCAAAGAGTCAACTTCTGATTGTGGGCAGCCCCTGTTTTAGGAACTGTTGCGCAGATTGCTTATCGATGCAACTGCTGCCGCGACTCCCGCACTCCCTGCTGCTGTCAAGCTTTTATTACTTGTTCTGAAAAGCTCTCGAAATACGTGCTGAGCTGCGCGGCTCCCCCGAGCCAGGTGTCCACGGCCACTGCCTCCTCGGCTCCTGTTGGCCATGGCTGACTATTTTCAGCAGGATTCGAGTATGTCTGTGTGCTCCTCCTTCCTTTTTAGCCATCTGTTATTTGAGTTTGGGACTCGGAGGCCTTACTGTCTTCCTGCGCTCTGTTGACAGTTCTGGATTCACCAATAACAGTACTCAGCGCTTACATCTGGAACGCCCTGAAAACAATGAACTCATTGATCCAGGGCCAAAGGTTTAGAAATAAATTGAACAAGGTCAAGCCTTGGGATCTTTAGGAACGTGATTCGGAGCCTCTCACCTGGCTTCTTGGTGGAGCTGGCACAGAGGTCGGTGATAATCCAAAACTGCAGAGCGAGCTGGGTGCCCGTGGAAGGGGAACCGCACTCTCAAGTGGCAATACTTGGGGTCTCGTTGCCTGTGGGAGGGAAAGGGACGTCAAGAGTCAACCTAAAGGAACTTCTCACCTTCAGAGGTCGCGCTCTGGAGGTGATGGTTAATTGAGGGGAGTCGTGGAAGCGTGCCTTACTGAGCAACATGCTGCTGCTGGCCCGAGACTAAATGTCTCCAAAGTTTGGGATTGGTTTAAGTGCTTTTTGGTTATTAGCTGGATGTCACTCTTAGAAGCACCTCTTGCCCTGTCTGGAGGGGTTTGCTGCTGCCTCCTGCATTGGGCCGAGGGGACCGGCAGCCCTCAGGACAGGGACTTTCTCAGGCGTGGAGGTTAAACCTGGTGCGTGCTGCTTAAAAACTGCTCTGGGTGTTAGTGCGGCGGTCACGGTGAGAAATGTGTTGGCTTAGGGGAGCCTGAGATTTGCATTCCTCTTAAGTGCGGGGGATTTTGGGGAGCCTGGGTGGTACAATCCCCTTCCTGCTCCCAGATTCCTGTCACTGACCCGTCAGCGGGGTGTTAGCAGAGCTGATGCCCGCAGCGGCTGAGGGTTGGCATGATCCCGGCATCGCCGGAGCTCTGGAGCCAAGGAATGGGAGCGTGGCCCATTTGCATCACAGCTTGTGAGGGAAATAGTGCGGTTTGATATAGCCGGGGTGCGTAAACGGGGATTCCTCTTTGCACATGTGCTTACAGGGTGCACGCATGTGTGTTACGTGGAGTGTTTCTTAATGCCTGCGAAGATTTACGAGATTGGTTAATGAGCGTTGCTTTGCTGTGCAAGTGCAAAGTGTTATTTTCATGGAGAAACCAGCTCGGATGTTCTGTTTAGGCATTCTGCCTTTAAAAAAAGAAAAATATTTTAAAGCTTTCCTTGCAGGCAGAATAACATCTGCTTTTGAGGATTGTTTCTTTCCCTGCAGGGTGGGAAAATCTACAGCCTGGCTAAGGCCGCAGAGGAAGAAAACTTGTCAGTTTCCTGGAGCAAACTGCAGTTTGGAGGAGGGGGGGTGTGTTTTGCCAGAGCGCCTTTTAGCCCCTCGTCGGGCACATTTATTTTCCCTGGGGGCTGAGGTTTAACATGGCCTTTTCGTTTGCCTAGCTTTTGGTTGTATGAATTAATGGGTGTTTCAATGGGAACCACAAGACCTAATTTCTCAGTCGCCATCTTAAAAATTGTGCAGGGACGGAAGTGGGACAGGGAGGTGACCGGAGTGAAACGCTGAAGGCTGTTAAGGCTGGAATAAGGAATGGCGGGGCTTGTTCTGGTCACACACTATGACAATAAAAGGCCACGAGTTCCTCGTGGAGGTAAAGAACCGACAATCTGGGAGGGCGTTCAGGGATTTGCCTCATCGAAGGGTTTCCAGGGGAATATGGGGGTCACTCTCCATCTCATTCCTGGTGAGCTGCCTGCCTGTTAAGACCATTATTACTTTATAATCACGGAGGGAGGCCCTGAATTCAGGTTTGGGAAGCCATTAGCTAATTTTGTGGTTAATGCTTTTTTTTTTTTCAGAGTGAGTCTGTGAATCGGTTCTCTGTGCTGAAGGTGAGACACGTCCTTCCCTCTGCTTTGGCAATGGCCGCTTTCCTTGGGCACAGGGACCACACAGCCCTCTGCACGTTTCTCGGTAAGTAAATTGTGGCTGTGCCGCCTTCCTGCCCGGCCTGGGGAGCTCGTCCTTTACTGAGTGAGAAAGCAAGTTTTTCCCTGGAAGAAATAAAGAGATTTAAAAATCTCTGTCCTTCTGTGCAGCAGTGCCGTCCCAATGCGGCCTCGGGAGAGGCACCTTTCCTCCAGCGCTGGAACCATGGCAGGGAAGGGACCTGCTATATCGTTAGGTGGACGAATTTCATCGTTCTTTGGCAAGAAACGAATGTGGTGACAATGGTGACCTGGTCCAGCCAGCCTTGGTGATCAGTCCGCTCCTCCCTTTCCCTGTGGGAAGGCTCCGAGGATCTCCTGGGCTGTAGGAAAGGGGAGGCAGTAAGGATGCTGTGCTGGGGAGCTTTGACTGCCTTTGCTGTCTTCCAGATGGAGAGATGGATCCGCAGCACTTGGGAGCTCCCCTTCCCCAAACGCTGAGTTTGCCATTTGTTATCCACAAACGACGTGTTTTTCCGTGCAGGAAATGGACTTTTCAGAAATTCCAGTGCGTTATGGAAAGAAAACGCTCCTGGAGTTTTTAATGCAGGTCATTCTTTTTTGGTGTCGCGGTTAAAATGTGACGTCTGTAACTTTGAAACGAATATTTGTATGCATCTGTCAATGGGTACAATTCACGTAGCCGCTCAAAGTAGAAGGGATCTTAACCGCATTTCTGATTTTAGGCTGTATCGTGATAATGCCGGGGATTGATGTCGCGCTGGAGATTTTTCTCCAGTTCCCACCTTTTGCCACTAAATGAGCGGCAGAGATTTCCCAGCTAGACAGGCAGTGAGCTCTACGCAGGAATGTGAGCGCGGATCCAACGTTGACGGTAATTAAATTACGTTGTTCAGAGGTTCCTACCTTTTAATGAAAGTCTGGAAAAGTGAAAAAGGAGGTGCCTTTCTCCTTTGGGATTGCTGTTGTGGCAGAGGGGATGGAAACAACCCACGGGGGTTTTGCTCCGCTCCTGGCTTTGGCTTGGAAAAAGCCCTGAACGGTTTGATCCCTGTGGGGCCAACTCTGAGCAGGGTGAGGGGCAGCTGTGCCAGGAGATCCAGAGGGTCCATCTCCACAGCTTCCGTGTCCAGTGAGCAGTTTCCCCGAAAGGAGGGAAATTCTGGGAGAATGGGGAGCGGTGTGTGATGATGAGGGCGGCGAGGAAGGCTAAAGGATGATCTCGATGATTTTAACTTGTGCTGTTTTTTCTATACATCTTTTGGGCAGAATGGATGGGGACTTTGGGTTTAGCCGAAGAAGGATAACCCTAAAATCAGCGTTGGGCCGTGAGCTCCGGCCCAGCGGTCAGAATAACCGCAAACCCTGGGGAAAGGGGGCTGAGGAGCGGGTGCACGGTTGGTTCGGCACCGGGGCTCTGCCAGTCCTTGCTGTTGCTGTTGACCTGCTCCCCATGGCTTGGCCAGTTCTCCCACTGCCCCGCAGCGCTGCAGAGGGTAACAGAGGGGTTATTTTGGCTGGAGTATACCCCCGTGCTTGCCAGAAATGGCCAGTGCTAGCCCAGGCTGGGCTTGTCACTCAGGCTGACCTCATGATGCCGGTTGCCGGCCTCCCGCGTTCTACACAACATTCCAACGGTGGTCTTGGCCCACCGTCGCAGCTCTTCTGCTGCTGGCTGTCGGTCTCAGAGTGAACCTCGCCAGTTTGCTCAGCGTTTGAGGAAGGAAGCAGCAATTTTCTTGCCCGATGGGGCGCAAAAGGGCTCACGTGGTGGAACGGTAATGCTGTTGGTGGCGAGAAGGGGCTGTGGGAGTTGTTAGAGGGCAGTTGGTGACGCTGTGCTGGGAAATAACTGCCGTACCTGACACGTCCCCTCCTTCGAAGCGGGTGCGTGCTAGCGTGCTGTTCCCAGCTCTCCTTCCTCACCTCCTCTGCCTTAACAATTTCAGACACGTCAACATTGGCAGCGACTTTCAGGCCGAGATCCCAGACCTGCAGGAGAGATCCCGTTTGGAAGAGGAGGAGGAGGGAGCGTCGCTAGTGTGGAAGCCCTGGGGAGACATCGCAACGAACCCAGAAACACAGGACAGAGGTTTCTCTTAACGCTTTTCTTGTCAGTTCCCCCCCCGAGATACTAAGGGTTGAAAACTGCATGTTTTCACAGCAGCTGTTTGTCCATTGGGACCCTCTCCCTCTTTTGCTTGACCGCCTTCATGGCTGGTAGCACCCGAGGGTGGCTCAGATCTGGTGGGACAGTGAACAGATTAACAACCGGTGGTGCTCTGAGTTGCGTCCTCTGGGAGAGACGGTCAGGGGCGTTTGTAGCTGTCCCACGTCAGCTGCAGCGACCTCGGGAGAGGGGAGATCTGTCTCTGGAGCTACCGGTCCCAAAGCTGCTCTGAAGGGAGAGAGCGCGATACCGGATAACCTGCCTTTTTTTCGGTGCCTTTTCTGGGTCTCCAGTCTGTCTGCTCTGTTTGCCCTCTGCCTTGTATCGCACTTTTTCTCCTTTCTTGACGAAAACTGACTTTCTGTTGGTTTTTGTTGCATTTCTAGTGACAAATCTGCTCAACTTCGCCTGCTCCAATGTCATGCCGGGGGGAAGAGCCAACCTGGAGCATGCCTTGCACCGCCTGCATGAAGCTCTGGTAAGAAGCAGCTCTTTTCGAATTCCTACTGGACTAGGAAATATTCTCATCAACTGCCGTGGGCGGAGGTGACCCCGACACGCTGTTGCTGAGCATCGACTGAGCACTGTCTTCCCACAGTGGGCTGAAGAGTTGACCTTTTGGCCCCTGTTGAGGGGGAATCTAAGTCTTGTTCTCTGAACTCCTGCAGGAGGGTCTGGAGATGTTGCAGTCTGGGGCACCCCAGCGACCTGAATCCCATCCCCTGGCTGATTATCATTACGCAGGTAAAGTGGAAGCAGAGCTTGTTGCTTCTCCGGGAATGCGAGCGGGTACTGCCGTTCCCTTTGTTCTGATTGAAAGAAGTGATTTTTAGAAACATGCGAGCAGCGGTTTGTGTTCTTTGGGGCAGGGAAATAGTCTTTTTAATCTGTTCTGGGGGCCTTTTGGCACAGGGAATGCCTCGTCCCTGTGTTCTAGCCTGCTGCTGTCCCTTGCGGTGACACCCCACGCCGCCCAACGCTCCTCCTTTCCCTCGCGCCCCGGCTTTACTGCGTGCAGGGCTTGCTCTGCTGGCAGCCATAACTGCTCGTGCTAACAAACTGCCTGCGGTGTTGGCTAATTGCTTTCCGAAGGAGGAGACATGTGGACGCGTGACGAATACATCGTGCGCGTTTCCGTGAGGTTGCAAGGGGTCTAATCGTTTGCACGTGGCTGTTTCTTCCCAGGCTCAGACACTTGGACGCCCCTGGAGGAGCAGTTGTTTAAAGAGGCTTTTTATGTGCATAAGAAGAATTTCCACCTGATCCAGAAGAAGGTAAAGCCCTTAGACCGAGGCGGGTCACGTGTTGGTAGCGTGGAGGGGAGTTTTAACCCAGAAAAGTCGTCTTTTGAATGGTGCATTGTAATCCTGTCCTTGGGATGCCGCTTCATTCCAAAAAGATACCGGTACAAGACATAATTGGCTCTAATGTCTACCGAATTTGCCCGAATATCAACCGAATATTTAATCTCTCCAGTAGAAAATACAGGAAATACTAGAAGAATACTGACACGTTCCGCTGACCATCGGCACGAAACGTACAGTTCTGCCCTCCCAAGGCTTCTTTATGGCCCTTTCAGAAGAAGGGGGCTCATTTTCGGCCTGATCTCACCTGTGCGTTGCGCTGTGGGAACCGCAGACACAGGGGAGGACAAACAGTGCTGGATAGATCTGTCCTGGGTCTGTGCCTTCATTGTTTTCCTGTGGTATTTCCCTCATCGATCGCTTCTGGTTTTCTCCCGACAGATTCAGACGAAGACCGTGGCCCAGTGTGTGGAATATTACTACACCTGGAAAAAACACGTCAGGTTTGGCGCCACCCGACCAGGGTGGACAGCCAAAAGGCTGCAGCGAGGCACGGATGAGGTGGAGGAGGCCGAAGAGAAGGTAGGAAAACTGCTGGGGTGGGTGCGAGATGCCGCTCCTCCATGAACCCTTTGTCCCAGGCTCTGGGAAACGATCCACTTCGTGTTAAACTTGCTGCTGATGATTTTTGGGGATGTTTCGTAACGTCCCAGTGCTCCGTCAAAGGAACTGTTGGTGACCCACCTCTGCGCGGGTGTTGCCAAAACCTTCCTTGCCAGGAAATGGGACTTTGGCTCACAGAAACACATATTATTTAGGGTTTTTTTTGGTGGTAGACACCGGGTAACCATGTCCCTTCAGTGCTCAGTAATTCTACGTTTTAAACCCATTTTACAGACTTTTGTGGAGGAAAGTGCTGTTCCGCTGAGGACGGTAGAAATAATACGGTTTTTCTTTCACCATCTGTCTTCGCACCCCATCCTCCCCGCCGAGTTTCAGCATTGTTTGGGCTGTTTTAGTGTTCGGAGGAGCTCACCGGGGCAGGCTGGGGCTGATAGAACACGTTCCACCCGGCACACAAATAGACCCCTCACTGCCTGGGCCGTTTGGGGATGTTTCCAGCCAGTTTTTCGCTTTAGCTGTCCCCCTTGCTGAGGAGAAGGAGAAATGAGCACAGGCTGTCTGCTTTACAGGCTGGTTGCAGCCCGAAGAAGAGGCGCCAGCTCGGGCCCAATGAAAAGCTCACCAAGAAGCAGAAGAGCAGCGAAAAGACGCCCCGTGGCACAGGCAGTCCCTCCCGCCATCCCGGGGACGCTCCGTGCGGGGCTGGAGGCGCAGGCGATGTGGCTGAGTTTCCCTGCGGGCAGTGTGGAAGGTGAGCCGCTCGTTTTTAATTCTCAAAACCCGCTGCTTTGGGCTCAAACCGATGGAGACTCGGCATTTCCATCCTTTTCCCATCTCGTCCGCACTCGGGGCTCCTCTGTCTCCCGCTGACTGCAGCCACAAGGGTCTCTCTCTCCCTTTGAAGGCCCTTTCCTCCCATTACAGGCCTGGGGCGGTTCATCTCCTCGGGCGAGAATCCCAGCGTTTCTCGTTTTTTTTGGCTGAGAAAAAGGTTCCACTGAAGTTCCTTCTTGCGGTTTGCGGCCCGAGGGCTCCCGCACTACAGTCGCTTGTGCCACGCAGAGCCACTTGAGTTTCAGTCTGACCCGATTTTAAGCCGTCTCGCCGTTACTTCTCTTATTTTAATCCCTAATGATCTGCCGTGTTTAACCACCGAGGTCCCACCCACCCGGGGGTACTGGCACAAGCTGTATGGCACCACGCAGCAAAACAGACCAGAAGCTCACAAAAGTAGAAATAATGAAATGTCATCTAATGATTTTTTTTTTTTTTTTTAAAAAAAAAAGAATTCAAAATCCCTGTTTGTTTTCTCCCTTCCAGGGTGTTTGGGACAGTCAACGGGAGGAATGCGCACGTGAAATACCATCGCCTGCAGGAGGATCGGAAGGCCCCAGAGGAGTCTTTAAAGGGCGGCGAAGCCGGCAGAAGCCCAGAGGGTGACCGCCTCTAGTTGGCAACTGGGCAACTGCCGGTTCAGCCCAGCAACCAGGTCCCTTTCCTGCTCTGGGAAAACCCACCCACCATCTCTCGCCTCCGGCAGCACCTGAGCTCTGCGGAGGGTCCACCACCACGAGGTCGCCCCCACTCACGAAAGACCCACAAGTTGAGAACGGCAGAGAAAGAGTTATCATATTTAATAGTGTAGTGTTTCCCCCTTAGGTAATAGTCCCGTGTAGGTTTTAGGTCTTAGCTAGCCATCCTTTAGGTCTTAGTTTTAGGCTTTAGTGTTCTTCTGATAGGAGTGAGGTTTGTTGTTCTGGTACGAGTCAGGATGTTTATCTTGTTATAGGAGTAAGTGGGGGGGGTTATGTGTTGTTCTCCTTAATTTATTACATTGGGTTGTTGAACGTTCCAGTCCTGGGGCTGCTCTTGCTGGGTTTGTGCTGTAAATAACTGAAGCCGTCAAAACCCGTTCCACACGGTTGGTGGTGCAAAGTGAAGGAGAACCTGGGTCCGCGCCGCGTGGTGCTGTTCCCTGGTTGGTTTTCCCACTGGAGAGCACCGTTGCACCACCGTGGCAGAGCTGGCAGCAGGATTGGGGTGGGTGAAGGCGTTGGATGGCCGCGAAGCCTCTCGGTTATCCGTCAGAGTCGGCGTTGGCCTTTCGTGCTGCACTGTAGCGCCCATCGGTGTTTGATTGCACAAATAACGCGGCTTTCGGCAGTGAAAATGGCAGTTGGATTAGTCCAGGGAATGACATTGGAGTTTGCCCTGACTGGATGGCTGCAAAGGTTTTTGTCATCATAGTGAGTTTTGTTCGAATGTCTTAAGAGTCTCGCTATCAAGCAATTATCTCAATCTTATGTATTAGTGATACGGGATAGAAAATGAGGCTCATCCAAGTACAGAAAGACTTGGATAAGTCTCAAAGGGGGGAATTGTTGTAGTAAAACGGACATCAACTAGGAAAATTAAATGTCATTGAAGCAACAAAGGAAACCTGCTGCTGCTCAAGTCCTCTCTACTGCCCCAACGCCATTTCTTGACCTCATCTTCACATAGAGAAATAGTTACTGGACACGATTTATCTATGGTTCAGTTAAGGAACTACCCAGCAGGCGATGGAGCACTGTTGAGAAGCAGGGGGTTCCTGTCGAGAGAGCCATGAACTGTAGGCCTGGTCAGCAAACCCCGAAAACCACTCGGAAGTGCCAAGATGAGAGGAAAAGCAGGTAAAAGGGAGTTCCGGCAGGGGGAGATGGTGACCACCCACTCATTGACCACCTCCCCAAACGGTACCACCTACTCAAAAGAAGGAAAAATAAGACAGAGTCTGCGCACTCCTTTACGTGGGAAGCAAAGAAATCTCGACCAGTCATTAGAGGGAATGACAGGGAATATGTATTAATTGTTCGAATATGTAATAATCAATGAATAAAAGTGGAGATTTTTGGAACTAAGGTGTGAGCGCTCCTGTTTTGGGACAAGCAGCCCATTTCTGCGCATTAATGGCATAAACTTAGAAATACCTCTGCTCTGTGTGTGTGAAAAAAGGGGAAAAGGGCTTCACTGAGAGGTTCAAATTAACAATTTATTTGGACTTCGCTCACAGGTCCAATACGTCACTATTGGAAGTTCTGTGTGTGCGATGGCGATTACACTATCGCAGTTTAAAAGAAATTAGCGGGATCCACTATTGCGAGCTACAAATGCCCCCGACAAGTAGCAACACAAACCACGAGGGCACGAGATATTAATGCCTTAGAAGAGCGCACCAGTCACAAACTCAATCGCATGCCCTATACCGTATGGATGTTTCTTAGTCACTTACCCTCTCTCTCTCAGGTGAGGTCGCTCCATCCCTGGGAAGTTACCCTGTACAGCGTCCTGGATGGGGGGGACAGATCTCCGAGGGGCCAGCTGTATCCTTGGAGGATTCCCCATTTGTCTCCCCAGACCCCGCGGTTTATATTTCCTGACTCGGTGAGGGTGCAGGATTATGCCCGAGTGGATTACACTGTCTGGGATATTTCCCTCTGGTGGGGCCATAGCGAAGTCTCTGTTGCCAGTTTGTGATGTCCGGCGCTCAACGTCACGGGAAGAGTGGTGGGATGGGACTCGGGGCATTTTGTTTGTTAAGGGCCATTTGGTTTTGGTTGTTCTGTGCCATCTTGAGATAAGCCCGGGCTGAGCTGTTTTGCAGCTCCCCCCAAGTTCTCTCTGCACAGCCAAGGCACGGCGGGGATGGAGCTGAGTGGGATGGCAGCTCCCTGCCTCTCACCTCTGGTGCTCTGAAACCGGCTTGGCTGGCTGCTCCCACACAGGGAGGCGTGTGCATCACGAAGCCCGCACTAAAGCGGGGTGGGGGCAGTTGGTTAGCAAAGCCAAAGTGGTTATTAATGGTGGTTAATGGCACACTAATTACGCCCGTGTAACGCGGAAGCTCAGATGCCCCCTAACCACCGCCCCCCCCCCCCCCCCCCCCCCCGGTGCTTCTCTAGCCAGGCGAGCGCTGGGCGTCCCCCCCGCAGGAGAGGAGCGCACCTCCGGGGTGGGTGGAAGGGCGTCACCCTCTTGTGGTTCGCTCCAGGTAAACGAACTGCAAAACTTAACCAGCGCGGCAGTCACTGTGCCACGAGACCAAACCCCAGACGAGAACGAGGAGGTCATCGTTAAAATCATTGGGCATTTCTTTGCCAGTCAGGTACGGTTTGGCCGTGGCGTTACCCGATATTCCCCGGCCGCTTTCATCCACCGAGGAAAGGCGTGGGGCTTGCTGAGCCCAGCACCACCCGAGCACCCTGCCACTCTTCTTTTGGGTGGTCCCTGTGCCCCCAAGAGGCACTGAAGGTGTTTCGGTAGCTTCCCCCTGGCTGTGCAAGTGCTGAAATTGAAGATTGGCTCGATTGAGCTAAAAATGTGTGTTCTGGAGGCCGTGCAGAGCAGCGCCCAGGGTGTGAATGGACTCCTCTGTGCAGGCAAAGCCACCCGCATCCCACCTGGGTGCATCTTCCATAACTGCACAGCGCCAGATGAGGGAAATGCTCCAGCAGGTGAAGCAGCAGGAGCAGAAACACGCTCCGGGAGCCCCGGCCTCGCAGCACAGCAAGGGAGGCTCCCGCCGTGCCGCCCAGCACCGCCCGATGAATGTAACCCCGCCGCCGGACATCCCCCCCCTCCCAAATCCAGGGGAGCAAACCAAAGACCCCCCCAAACACACAGCCCCCCATTCCCCACGGCGCTGCGAGGATGCACAGCCGAGGGGTACGGGGAGGGCTCTCTCCATCCCACAGCCTCCCCCTTCCTCCTCCCTCGCCTCCCGACGCTATCCCTTTCGTTGGACTAACGTGGGCAGGTTTGGGTACCTCAGCACCTCACGCTTGTGTCTCCCTTTTAGAGATTTTGTGTGCCTTGGAAACCTGAGAGTTGGAGGGTTTTTTTTATTAATTTTCTAATAAAAAAAGAAACGAGTTGGACAAAACGATGGGAATAGGCAGCACTCTGGTCATTCTCTCCGGGGCGTTGTGGAGGAAGGCTGCCAGTCTTCCTCCCAGTGTACTTTTCCCCGTTGGCTCCAGACTGCTGCTGGGGCTGAGCTCTGAGCCGCCAGAGCGGTTCTCAGCAGACGGTCACTCGGCGCAGACAATGAGGCCCTGAATAGCCCTTCCTGTGCTCTTGATAGCTCCGGACGGCTCTGCTCCTCTGCTGCTTCTAAGGTGGGGCTGCCCCAGTGCCCTCACTCAGGAGCCCTTTGTCTGTGCAGGTCTCACTTGTGACAGGGGGTGGGGGTGTTGCCAAACTAACTGCTGTGCTGCGATGTGTGAGTGGGTGTTCCTGCCCGTGTCAGTGCCAGAGCTCTTCCGTAGGCTCCTTCTGCCAGCGGAGAGCCAGGGGCCGCTCCTTCGGGAGAGAGCTTGTTTAAAAAGAGAAAAAAAAAATGGGGGGGGGGGGGGGGAGAAAAAAAAAAGTGGGAAAAGAAAAAAGGGGAAATAGAAAAAAAGGGGGAAAAATGAAAAAGAAAAACAGAGGAAAAGGCGGGGGGAGAGAAAAAAACGGGGGGGGGGAAGGGGAAACAGAAAAAAGGGGGAAAAAGCAAAAAGGGGAACAAGAGGAAAAAGGAGGGGGAAGCAAAAAACAAAAGGGAGAAAAAAGAAAAAGGGAAAACGGAAAAAAAAACCCCACATATTAAAAAACAAAGGTAGAAAAGGAAAAAAAAAAAAAAAAAAAAACAAGGAAGGAAAGTGGGAACAGCCGCCGGGCAGGAGGAGGGACAGGAGCCGGGGGAGGGGGGGCCGTGGGGGGAGGTGGCGGTGCCAGCGCCGGCCCCGGGGGCTGCGACACCACGTTTTTGTCCTCTACTGCAAAGTGTTCTGTGAAAAACAAACAACCAAATCCCACCCACCGACAACATCAAAACCCAAAGAGAAATCTCTCCAGCTCACACGAGCCTGAGCTCGCTCTCCGTTGCGCTCTTTCCAGTGTCTCGGGGGGGTCACGGCCGAGCTGAGATTGGGGGGAGTGGTGGTGGGAGTTTGCCCCATGGCTGTGATGGGGGGAGAAGGGCTGGGTGGGGAGTGGGGGATGTGCTGTGGGGTTTTTTTGGGGTGGTGGTGGTTTTTTGCCAGGTGTCGCTTTACCCAGTGGCTCGGGGAGGCGTTGGCATCAGGAAGCCTGTGCTAAAGCGGGGTGGGGGCCTCGCCGCAGTTGGTTAGCAGAGCCAAAGTGGTTATTAATGGTTCTTAAGGGCGCCCTAATTATGCCCATGTAACTGGGAAGCTCAGATGCCCCCTAACCACCCCCCCCCGGTGCTTCTCTAGCCAGGCGAGCGCTGGGCGTCCCCCCCGCAGGAGAGGAGCGCACCTCCCGGGTGGGTGGAAGGGCGTCACCCAACGGGGAGAGGACCAAGATGGGGCTTGGGTGTCCCTTGGGGTGGCCGGGTGGCGGGGTAGGGCTGCCACGATGAGGGACACCCCCACGCCTTTCTCCATGGCTCCCACAGCTCTGCTCCCTCCCTCCCTCCCTCCCACCCATCCAGTGCCACCGGAGAGGTGGTGTCCCCCCTCCCGGGGCGGGCAGGGGCTGTGCCACCCCATCTAACACCTCAGCGCACCAAAGCACCTCACTGGGGGAGGGACCCTGTGCCTGGTAGCCCCGTGCGCCCCAGCACTGTAAGGATGGGGCTGAGCCCCCACCACGGCCACCCTGTGCAAACCAAAGACCCCCACACAGACCCCCCCCACCCCCATTCCCCGTGGCACTGCGAGGATGCACAGCCGAGGGGTACGGGGAGGGCTCTCTCCATCCCACAGCCTCCCCTTTCCTCCTCCTTCGCCTCCCGACGCTATCCCTTTCGTTGGACTAACACAGGCAGAGAGAGAGAGAAAGAGAGGTTTTATTCTTCTTCTTTTTTTTTAAATTTTTTATTTCCTAAAAGCCACCGGTTTTTCATCCCAGGCATGGCCAGAGGAGCTCGCCCAGCGTTGAGGGGGGGAGGTTGGGCTGCAGCGCACAGCGCAGCGGCTCATCAGTTTTTAGAATTAATGTAACGCTAACGAAACTAACGGCGATTTTTAAGTTTTGCAAGGATTTTAATTCTTTCTTTATTTATTTCTTTTCAGAGGGGGCCGGGGCAGGAGGGGAACATTTGTTTTTTAGCAAATGCCAGCTTTTCTAGAGGTTAAAGGAAACGCCGTCCTCGGCTGTAAATGCTCCCCTCCAGCGTCCTGGATGGGGGGGACAGATCTCCGAGGGGCCAGCTGTATCCTTGGAGGATTCCCCATTTGTCTCCCCAGACCCCGCGGTTTATATTTCCTGACTCGGTGAGGGTGCAGGATTATGCCCGAGTGGATTACACTGTCTGGGATATTTCCCTCTGGTGGGGCCATAGCGAAGTCTCTGTTGCCAGTTTGTGATGTCCGGCGCTCAACGTCACGGGAAGAGTGGTGGGATGGGACTCGGGGCATTTTGTTTGTTAAGGGCCATTTGGTTTTGGTTGTTCTGTGCCATCTTGAGATAAGCCCGGGCTGAGCTGTTTTGCAGCTCCCCCCAAGTTCTCTCTGCACAGCCAAGGCACGGCGGGGATGGAGCTGAGTGGGACGGCAGCTCCCTGCCTCTCACCTCTGGTGCTCTGAAACCGGCTTGGCTGGCTGCTCCCACACAGTGTGTTACTGGCTTGCCCAGCAGGTAAAGAACCCAGATTTGGGACGCCACTGGGGTGTCCGTAAGGGGTCCTGGGCGGCCCTTATGGGGTCCGGGGGGGGGGGGAATCTTACAGGCCAGAGGGTGTCTGGGGCAGCCCTTCAAGGATCTGGGGGTCCCCTCTGGTGCCTCTGGGGAGGCTTTTGTGTCTGGAGAGGGCCGAGCTGGTTGCAAGAGGTGCTTCCTCCCTTTCTCCAGCCCACCCAGCTCCCCCGACACCACCACCCCCCCAGGTTGGTGGGTGCCAGCAGTGCCAGCCTGTCCCACTGGGTCGGGCACTGAGGGGGGCACAGCCCCAGCCGCGGGATGGGAGGATGAACCACAGCACCAGGGATAGAGACCAACATTTTATTTCTTTAACATTTCCCATGGGGGCACACCAGGGTTGCGCGGCTGCACCGCAGCTGGTGCCAGGAGGGACTCCAACGTCCCCCCCACAGCTCACCTGGCTCCGCGCGTGATGCTTTTGATGGGGCTCAGCGCGGTCTCTTCTGTGCTACGGACCAAGCGGCTCCAGGTAGGCGACTGCTGCACCGCACTGTGCCGCAGCGTGGGGTTGTGTGGGGGGCTGCGGCGCGGGGCTGGGAGCTGCTCCCGTCTCACCCAGCTCCCGGGGTCCTGCAGAGGGACTGGAAGAAGCCAAAGCAAGGGACGACGGACGCGAGAGCCCGCCCAGAGGAGCAGAGCAGTGAGTGGCCCTGGCACCGAGCACCATGCAAACAGCCCACACCCCACGGCAGCCCTGAGCCGGGGCTGTGCCAGGGGCTGCCGGCCGCTCACTCCGTCCCCTCCCTCAGCAGCTTCTCGGCTAGCGGATGAAGGATGGGAGCTCAAGTCGACACAGGAGAAGCAGAGAGTGTGGGGGAGACCCCCAGATCCTGCCCCAGACCCTCAGCCCGTGCCCTGCCTGCGCTGGGCAGCCCTGCCCGCCTGCTGAGGAGGGGGTGCTGCCCGCGGGCTCCAGCGGAGGAGACGGGGTGCAGCGGGTCTCTTCTCTCTCCTCCTCTGCAGGGCAACCAAGGAGGCAGCGAGGAGGCAGCACCGGGCCCCACAGGACCCACTGGGCTCCCTGCCAACCATATACCATCTGAGCAGTGCTGCTTCTCTCTACCCCCTGCCCCCCCCCCCCCCAAGCCCCCAGGTCCCCCTGCCCTCCTCTGCCGCCTATAGGTCCTATCAGTGGGGACAGCTCCTTCTGGTCCAGGCACCACCCGGGCTCCTGGGCCCCCCGAGGGCCACCGCAAGAGCCCCTGCAGCCTGTGCTCGCTGGCCAACTCGGAGGACTGCAGCAGCCTGTTGAGGAGCAGCTTCTCTTCTCAGAGCTCCCTCTACCACTTCCTGGAGCCCTGGCCCAGTGCAGCAACAGAGCCAGTGGTGCTCACACACTCAGGACAACCCCGCTCTCCCATGGCTGCTGGTGGGGCAGTGGGGAAACCAGGGCTGGTCCTCAGCCAGGAGCTGCCAGCAGGGACCGAGAAAGAGTGGGTTCCCAGGTAGGGGATGGACAGGACACAGAGGCCCACGGACGAGCACTTGTCCCCCGGAAGGCCCCCAGCCATGGACATGGACAAGGTGGAGCGGGTGCAGGAGATCACCCGCACTTTCCAGGACTTGAAGGCAAAGACGGAGGAGTCCTGCAAGACCACGGGCAGGGAGTGTGGCCAGGCAGACCCAGGGCTGTGCAGGGCAGGAAGGTGCCCGCGGCAGGGCTGCGCCTGGCTGTGGGACTACCTGAAGGGCTGGTGGAGATGCCACTAGCCGTGTCTGCTTCTGCCAGCCCTGCAAGTGGTGACAGCGCCAGGCCCAGAAGACCAACAGTGCCCCAAATACTGAGCGGCTGTGGGGTGTGGGGCCAGGAACCCCTCTGGGGTACCCCCTATGTGAAACGTTAAAGAAATAAAATGTTTGTCTCTAGCCCTCGTGCTGTCCTTCCTCCTCCCATCCCACGGCTGCGGGTGCTCCCCCGAGGGAGCAGGCTGCAATCAGCAAGCACTGTGTGTTGAGCTCCCCTGCTCACAGCCATGCTCCGCCTGAAGGCGGTGAGTCAGGAGCAGCCCCCAGCTGACTTGGGCGCAAAAAGGTTCATCTGACTCAGCAGGTGAGGAACTGCCCGTTTCAACTCTGTACCTTTGGCATTCTCAGGTCGGAGGATTTGATGGAGCCAACTGAGAGCAGCAGCATACGCTGTGGGGCTCTGAGCTGCTGCATGGTGCCAGGTCTATCCAATGTCAGGCAGTACGTTCACAGGAGACATCACTGCTAAGAACTCTTCTGAGGAAGTGGGGCCGTTTCTGTAGTCGTAGCCTGCCTGGAGAAACAGCCCCACGGAGCTAATAGTCTGCTGAGCAGCAAGGGAGCAGAGTCGCTGACTCTCAACCAAGGACTGAAATACAGCAACTCTATTGCCTTCCCCCTTCGCCCGCTGCCTCCCACAGTTTGGAAGAAACCAACCAGGGAGCTCCAAAGGAAGGGACCCCTCCCCCACTCCCCCAAATCTGCCCAACATCCCCAAAGCTCCCCAAACATACGGGACTCCTCCCACACACCTCCACTCCCCACACCGACAACCCTCCCCCTCCCCCAACGCTCCAAAAAGCAGCAGTCCTTAGGGCAGACTCCTTAAGCTGACTCCACAGCTACGGCTCCCCGTCGGCTCTGGGGGAGACAAGGGGGCCCCGGGGGGTCTCCGTGGGCTTTGAGGGGGTCCCAGGGCTGCCCACGGGCTCCCAGCAATGCCCGTGCCCACCACCCACCCCCGCTTCAGGGGGCCCAGCGCTGACACCCCCCGACCCATCTCGGGGGTACCTGGGGGGACTCGGCCGTGGGCTGGAGGCGGGCGAAGGGGGCACGGCCGGGCTGACCTGCCGGGGGGGGCTGAGAGCAGAGCCCAGAGCGGAGCCAAGCGCCCGGCCAGGCCGGCCCCGGGCACCCTGCGCTGCGGCCGGGGCTGCCGCCACCTGCGGGGAGCGAGCGGGGGGTGAGGGGGCGGCAGCGGGGGACGGGGGAGCCTGAATCGGCCCTGTTCTCCCCGGGGACCCCCCACTCGGCTCTGTCCCCCCCAAAGAGGCCCAGACCGCCCCCCGAGCCCCCCAGCCCGGTCCCGCCACCCCACAATCCCCCGAACTGGCCCTGGACACCTCCGCACCACCGCTCCTGCCGCCGCCGCACCCCGCCTGCCCGCCCACTCTCCCGCTCCCGCTCCCGCTCTCGCCCTCCTCGGCCCCGGTCCTCCCCGTCTCCCCCGGTACCGACCGTCGCAGCTCCCGACCGCCGACGCACACCGGAAACGTTCTCCTTCGCGTCCGCCCAACCGCGCACGCGCCGAAGGGCAAACCCGGGCCACGCCCCCCAGCGTCGCCGCGGCGAAAGCGGGCGAGAGGGGCGGGGCCGCGCCGAGGAGAACGAGGGGGCCGGGCCCCACCGCAGCCCCGCACCGGGCACTGCGAGTTCGAAACCGTCCCTGCCCTCCCCAAAATCAGCCGGGACCGCCCGAAACCAGCCCAGCCTTCTCCAAAATGAGACGGACGTCCGCCTGCAGAGCTCCGCCAGCCCCCCCGACGGACATCACGGGGATGGGGGGAAAGAGAACAACCAGAAAGGTACTGAAAATAACGTGGAGACGGTGCTTAGAGATCCTTCCGAGAGGCAAAACCCGGCCTTTGTTCTCATTTTTGAACACGGGGTTTCGCAGTGCTTCGCGGGCAGTGGTTATCCAGGGGCATCAGCTATCCCGGGAAGCGAACGTTCCCATCCCGTGTGGCAAAAGTCCACTCGCATGAATAACTTAGACAAAACCCGCCCACAAAAGGGCAAGAGGCACCTTTGGTCACCCTTTGCTTGAAGCTTCGCTAAAACTGTATCCTCAGATTGGCCCTGTCCTGCAGTTTCTTTCCCAGAGTTTTGCCCCAAACCCACGCTTCTAGCCCCGCTCCCCAAGCCCTCCCTCGGGGCCCACCACCTTTCCCCAGCCCAGCCTGTCCTTAAGGCTTTTCTTTCCACACACAGCCCTTTCCACTCACCTCCCTCCGGGGCCTCCTCTCTCACAGACACCTCACAGCCCTGCAAACCTCCCTCTCACGAAAAGCCATTCCCCCTTCGCTCCCCCCTCACGCAACACCTATTCCCCTCACACACTCGCTCCCACCCCCCCCACCATCCTCTCTTCCTTTCTCCTCCCCTCCCCCCATCTTTCGCCCCCCCTTCCCCTCTCCTCCCATTCAAAATGGCCCTTCCCTCCCCCTCTCGCCTTTTCCTGCCTCAGCCCCCGCCCCCCGCTCAGGTGACACCGCACACAGCCGCCATGAGGCGCGGCGGGGAGGGCCGGGGCTGTGAGAGGCGATGGCGGTGAGGGAATTTTTTTTCCTCTTCTTTTCATCTCCTCAGGCTTCGGGCAGCCCCGCGTGGGCGGCTGGAGATCCCCCCCTCCCCTTCCAGGAGTGGCCCCGGCCCTGGGGCGGCCCCGCCTCCCTCCTCCCCACAGGCTCTCCTCAGGGAGAGCCCCCAAATCTGTCCCCTGGGCGGCCCCACAGCCTCCTGTGTGTCCGGGAATGGGGTTTCCCTCAGGGAGAGCCCCCAAATCCATCTCTGTCATTGCCCTACAGCCTCCTGCATGGCTGGGAGCAGTGATTCCCTCAGGGATAGATCCCCCCTCATCCCCAAACCTATCCCCGGGGCAGCCCCACAGCCTCCTGCATGGCTGGGAGCAGTGTTTCCCTCAGGGAGAGCCCCCAAATCCATCCCCAGGGTGGTCCCACAGCCGCCTGTGTGGCCAGGAACGGTGTTTCCCCCATGGATGGAGCCCTCTCCTTCCCCCTACCCCACTCCTGGGCAGCCTTTTCCTCCCTCCCACCTTCTCCCCACAGCTCTTCCAGGGCTGGGAAAACACTCCTGCCCTTTCTCTTCCTGCGGGTTTTGAGTAGAGCCCCCTGTCTTCCCAGCCCACACGTGGGGTGTGGGCAGCTCCACGCCTTGTGTTTGAAGCGGGAATTGGGATATTTCAGTTTTCTTCTGCGATCAGTCATGGTTGTGAAAGGGCCAGTTGTAGTGGTTAGGCTTTGGTGGGTGAGTAACAGCAAATCTTATTGAACTTTTCCTTTTTTTCAGATTTTGTGTAGGGGGCTCGTTGTCCTCACGCCCGCGAGTTCTGCTCCAGGTCAAGCGAAGCCCCATGGAACTGGCCCTAAGGGCGGCGGCGGCCATGGACCAGCGCCCCTTCGGCATCGAGAACGTGGTTTATTTTGAGGTGAATCTCCCTGTTTTTCTTGAAAAGCGGGGGTCTGGTTTGTAGCGAGGCTTAAAACCCCGGGTTGTGCCTGAGTGTGGGGCTGATTTCAACCTCAGGGGCTGCGACTCCGTCCTCAGGGGCTCCGACTCACAGCCCTGGCAGCACCGTCAGCGCGCCAGGCTTGGCATTCTCTTGTATTTTGAAGGGTTTCTTACGGATCGGCAGCAGCCGGGGATATTTAGCAGCTGTGTATTGGTGGTGGAATCCGTGTGGTGAAAAGATCTTTGGGGTAAAGAGGTGAAAAGGTGGTTTGTTTTTTTTTTCACCTCGAGAATGTTTCTTGTTGCCTTGTACCTGTAAAAAGATGTTCAAATCGTTAAGGTGTTCAAATCGTTTCATAAAATTACCCCCTAGACAGGAATATGTTTTGTGGTTGGTTTGGGTTTTTTTATAAGAGTCCTTTCAGCCTGCTCTCCAGGTGGAAATGGGCAATGCAAAGGCATTACAATGACAGATTTGCTAAATATGTTGCCAAGGTCTCTATTAGTGGCTTTCCCTGAAGCGGGGAAAAGACGTCCTGTTTAATTCTTGTTTGCATTTCAAATTCTCTGTGAAATGGATTAAGCAGAGAGGGCTTCTTTTTGTGGGTCTGCCCTTGGGAGGAGAACGCCTTTAGGAAAAGGCTTTTCTGGAGGGGACGGAGAACTTAATTGCTGATGGCTATAAAAGCGCGCCCTGTTTGGGTACTTTGACTTTTCCAGTGTGGGAAAAGCCGCAGAAGTGTGTATTTCTGTCCAGCTGCAGAGAAATGGGTAATACTGAGCCCTACAATAGCTTGGTTGTTTTTTTTTTCCCCTGTGTGATGACTGGTGTGGAGGGATTTTGTACCAAAGAGTCAACTTCTGATTGTGGGCAGCCCCTGTTTTAGGAAGTGTTGCACAGATTGCTTATCGATGCAACTGCTGCCGCGACTCCCGCACTCCCTGCTGCTGTCAAGCTTTTATTACTTGTTCTGAAAAGCTCTCGAAATACGTGCTGAGCTGAGCGGCTCCCCCGAGCCAGGTGGCCATGGCCACTGCCTCCTCGGCTCCTGTTGGCCATGGCTGACTATTTTCAGCGGGATTCGAGTATGTCTGTGTGCTCCTCCTTCCCTTTTAGCCATCTGTTATTTGAGTTTGGGACTCGGAGGCCTTACTGTCTTCCTGCACTGTTTTTTATCACTGTTGACAGTTCTGGATTCACCAATAACAGTACTCAGCGCTTACATCTGGAACGCCCTGAAAACAATGAACTCATTAATCCAGGGCCAAAGGTTTAGAAATAAATGGAACAAGGTCAAGCCTTGGGATCTTTAGGAACGTGATTCGGAGCCTCTCACCTGGCTTCTTGGTGGAGCTGGCGCAGAGGTCGGTGATAATCCAAAACTGCAGAGCGAGCTGGGTGCCCGTGGAAGGGGAACCGCACTCTCAAGTGGCAATACTTGGGGTCTCGTTGCCTGTGGGAGGGAAAGGGACGTCAAGAGTCAACCTAAAGGAACTTCTCACCTTCAGAGGTCGCGCTCTGGGGGTGACGGTTAATTGAGGGGAGTCGTGGAAGCGTGCCTTACTGAGCAACATGCTGCTGCCGGCCCGAGACTAAATGTCTCCAAAGTTTGGGGTTGGTTTAAGTGCTCTTTGGTTATTAGCTGGATGTCACTCTTCCAAGCACCTCTTGCCCTGTCTGGAGGGGTTTGCTGCTGCCTCCTGCATTGGGCCGAGGGGACCGGCAGCCTTCAGGACAGGGGCTTTCTCAAGTGCAGAGGTTAAACCCAGTGTGTGCTGCTTAAAAACTGCTTTGGGTGTTAGTGCGGCGGTCACGGTGAGAAATGTGTTGGCTTAGGGGAGCCTGAGATTTGCATTCCTCTTAAGTGCGGGGGATTTTGGGGAGCCTGGGTGGTACAATCCCCTTCCTGCTCCCAGATTCCTGTTGCTGACCCGTCAGCGGGGTGTTAGCAGAGCTGATGCCCGCAGCGGCTGAGGGTCGGCATGATCCCGGCATCGCCGGAGCTCTGGAGCTGAGGAATGGGAGCGTGGCCCATTTCCATCACGGCTTGTGAGGGAAATAGTGCGGTTTGATATAGCCGGGGTGCGTAAACGGGGATTCCTCTTTGCACGTGTGCTTACAGGGTGCGCACACGTGTGTTACTTGGAGTGTTTCTTAATGCCTGTGAAGCTTTACGAGATTGGTTAATGAGCGTTGCTTTGCTGCGCAAGTGCAAAGTGTTATTTTCATGGAGAAACCAGCTCAGATGTTCCCTTTATTTTTCTTTTTTTCAAGGCAGAATGCCTATTTTAAAGCTTTCCTTGCAGGCAGAATGACATCTGCTTTTGAGGATTGTTTCTTTCCCTGCAGGGTGGGAAAATTCTATAGCCTGGCTAAGGCCGCAGAGGAAGAAAACTTGTCAGTTTCCTGGAGCAAACTGCAGTTTGGAGAGGGGGGTGGTTTGCCAGAGCGCCTTTTAGCACCTCGTCGGGCGCATTTCTTTTCCCTGGGGGGGGGCTGAGGTTTAACATCGCCTTTTCATTTGCCTAGCTTTTGGTTGTATGAATTAATGGGTGTTTCAATGGGAACCACAAGACCTAATTTCTCAGTTGCCGTCTTAAAAACTGTGCAGGGACGGAAGTGGGACAGGGAGGTGACCGGAGTGAAACGCTGAAGGCTGTTAAGGCTGGAATAAGGAATGGCAGGGCTTGTTCTGGTCACCCAATATGACAATAAAAGGCCACAAGTTCCCCGTGGAGGTAAAGAACCGACAATCTGGGAGGGCGTTCAGGGATTTGCCTCATCGAAGGGTTTCCAGGGGAATATGGGGGTCACTCTCCATCTCATTCCTGGTGAGCTGCCTGCCTGTTAAGACCGTTACTGCATTATAACCACAGAGACAGGCCCTGAGTTTAGGTTTGGGAAGCCATTAGCTAATTTTGTGGTTAATGCTTTTTTCTTTTAGAGTGAGTCTGTGACTCGGTTCTCTCTGCTGAAGACGAGACACGTCCTTCCCTCTGCTTTGGCAATGGCCGCTTTCCTTGGGCACAGGGACCGCACACCCCTCTGGTCCTTTCTCTGTAAGTAAATCGTGGCTGTGCCGCCTTCCTGCCCGGCCTGGGGAGCTTGTCCTTTACTGAATGAGAAAGCAAGTTTTTCCCTGGAAGGAAAAAAAGAGATTTAAAAATCTCTGTCCTTCTGTGCAGCACTGCCATCCCAATGCAGCCTTGGGAGAGGCACCTTTCCTCCAGCGCTGGAACCATGGCAGGGAAGGGACCTGCTATATTGTTAGATGGATGAATTTTATTGTTCTTTGGCAAGAAATGAATATGGTGACAATCGTTACCCAGTCCAGCCGGCCTTAGTGGTCAGCCCCCTCCTCCCTTTCCCTGTGGGAAGGCTCCGAGGATCTCCCGGGCTATAGGAACAGGCAGGCAGTAAGGATGCTGTGCTGGGAAGCTTTGACTGCCTTTGCTATCTTCCTCCTGTGAATGGAGAGATGGATCCTCAGCACTTTGGAGCTCACCTTCCCCAAACGCTGAGTTTGCCATTTGTTATCCACAAATGATGCGATTTTCTGTGCAGGAAACAGGATTTTTCAGAAATTCCAGCACGGTATGGGAAGAAAACGCTCCTGGAACTTTTAATGCAGGTCATTCCTTTTTGGTGTCGCAATTAAAAAGTGACGTCTGTAACTTTGAAACAAATATTTGTACATATTTGTCAATGGGTGCAATTCACGTAGTCGCTGGAAGGAGAAGGGATCTTAACCACCTCTCTTATTTCAGGCTGTATCCTGATAACGCCAGGGATTGATGTCCCGCTGGGGATTTTTCTCCAGTTCCCATCTTTTGCGGCTAATTGAGCGGCAGAGATTTTCCAGCTAGACAGGCAGTGAGCTCTACGGAGGGAATGCGAGTGCAGATCTAACGTTGACTGTGATTAAACTATATTGTTAAAAGACTCCTGCCTTCCAAAGAAAGTCTGGAAAAGTGAAAAAGGATGTGCCTTTCTCCTTTGGGATTGCTTTTGTGTCAGAGGGGATGGAAACAGCCCACCAGGGTTTTGCTCCGCTCCTGGCTTTGGCTTGGAAAAAGCCCGAAACAGCTCAATCCCTGTGGGGCCGACTGTGACCCAGGTGAGGGGCAGCTGTGCCAGGAGATCCGGAGGGTCCATCTCCACACCTTCCGTGTCCAGTGAGAGATTTCCCCGAAAAGAGGGAAGTTCTGGGAGAATGGGGAGTGGTGCAATGATGAGGGTGGCGAGGAAGGCTAAAGGATGGTCTTGATGATTTTTACCGTGAGCGGATTTTTTCATATATCTTTTGGGCAGAATGGCCAGGGACTTTGTGTTTAGGCCGATGAAGGTCAACTCTAAAATCCGCATTGGGCCATGAGTTCCAGCCCAGCGGTCAGAATAACTGCAAACCCTGGGGAAAGGGGGCTGAGGAGCGGGTGCGTGGTTGGTTCGGCGCCGGGGCTCTGCCAGCCATCGCTGTTGCCGTTGACCTTCTCCCTGTGGATCGGCCACTTCTCCCACTGCCCCACAGCACTGCGGAGGGTCATGGAGGGTTATTTTTGGCTGGAGTATACCCCTGTGCTGGCCAGAAATGGCCAGTGCTAGCCCAGGCTGGGCTTGCCACTCAGGCTGACCTCATGATGCCAGTTGCCGGCCTCCCGCCTTCTACACAACATTCCGACGGTGGTCTTGGCCCACCGTTGCAGCTCTTCTGCTGCTGGCTGTCGGTCTCGGAGTGAACCTCGCCAGTTTGCTCAGGCTTTTGAGGAAGGAAGCGGCAATTTTCTTGCCCAATGGGGCGCAAAAGGGCTCACGTGGTGGAACGGTAATGCTGTTGGTGGCGAGAAGGGGCTGTGGGAGTTGTCAGAGGGCAGTTGGTGATGCTGTGCTGGGAAATAACTGCCATACCTGACACGTCCCCTCCTTCGAAGCGGGTGCGTGCTATCGTGCTGTTCCCAGCTCTCCTTCCTCACCTCCTCTGCCTTAACAATTTCAGTCATGTCAACATTGGCAGCGACTTTCAGGCCGAGATCCCAGACCTGCAGGACAGATCCCGGTTGGAAGAGGAGGAGGAGGGAGCGTCGCTAGTGTGGAAGCCCTGGGGAGACATCGCAACGAACCTGGAAACAAAGGACAGAGGTTTCTCTTAACACTTTTCTTGTCAGTTCCCCCCCGAGATACTAAGGGTCGAAAACTGCACGTTTTCACAGCAGCTGTTTGTCCGTTGGGACCCTCTCCCTCCTTTCCTTGACTGCCTTCGTGGCTGGTAGCACCCGAGGGTGCTCAGATCTGATGGGACAGTGAACAGATAACTGGTGGCACTCTCAGTCGCATCCTCTGGGAGAGACGGTCAGGGGTGTTTGTAGCTGTCCCACCTCAACTGCAGCGACCTCGGTAGAGGGGAGATCTGTCTCTGGAGCTTCTGGTCCCAAAGCTGCTCTGAAGGGAGAGAGAGCGATAGTGGATAACCTGCCTTTTTTGCAGTGGCTTTTCTGGGTCTCCAGTCTGTGTGCTCTGTTTGTCCTCGGCCTTGTATCGTACCTTTTCCTCTTTCTTGATGGGAACTGACTTTCTGTTGTTTTTTGTTGCATTTCTAGTGACAAATCTGCTCAATTTCGCCTGCTCCAATGTGGTGCTGGGGGGAAGAGGCAACCTGGAGCACGCCTTGCACCGCCTGCATGAAGCCCTGGTAAGAAGCAGCTATTTTCGAATTCCTGCTGGAGTAGGACAGACTTAATTACTGGGGTGAGCTGGGAGTCGCTCCTGAGTTTTCTGTTCCGCAGGCTCGAATCCCTTTGCTAAAGGGGCAGAGTTCTTGCGTGCTGCCTGTTGGCCGCCGTCTGCATTAAGGTCTTGTGGGATGACAGACCCTGTGTATCAATAAGACCTTGTTCTGTCTCTTGTCAATTCTGACAATTTGGAGACTAGAAGTCCTCCTACTCCTGCAGGCAGCTCTGCCTGCAGCGGGGACGAGCCCAGAAGGACTCCAGCAGCAAGCAGTGGCCGTTGGGGTGCCACAGCTTGGTCCCCGGAGATCTGCGCGGGTTCTGGTTTCTTAAAACACATCAGTGTGGATTGAGGAAATATTCCCATCGACTGCCGTGGGCGGAGGTGACCCCGACGCGCTGTTGCTGAGCATCGACTGAGCACCGTCTTCCTACAGTGGGCTGAAGAGTTGAGGTCCCTCCTGAGGGGGAATCTAAGTCTTGTTCTCTGAACTCCTGCAGGAGGGTCTGGAGATGCTGCAGTCTGGGGCACCTCAGCGACCTGAATCCCATCCCCTGGCTGATTATCATTACGCAGGTAAAGTGGAAGCAGAGCTTGTTGCTTCTCCAGGAATGCGAGCGGGTACTGCCGTTCCCTTTGTTCTGATTGAAAGAAGTGATTTTTAAAAACGTGCGAGCAACGGTTCATGTTCTTCGGGGCAGGGAAAATAGTTGTTTTAATCTGTTCCGGGGGTCTTTTGGCATGGGGAGTGCCTTGTCCCTGTGTTCCAGCCCACTGCTGTCCTGTACAGTGATGCCCCACGCTGCTGTACGCTCCTCCTTTTGCATGCCGGCTTCACGGCAGCTCTGCTGGCAGCCATAACTGCTCGTGCTAACGAACTCCCTGCGGCATTTGCTAATCACTTTCCACAGGAGGAGAGATGTGGATGTGTGATGAATAACTTGTGTGGATTTCAGGTAGGCTGCGAGTGGTCTAATCATTTGCACGTGGCTGTTTCTTCCCAGGCTCAGACACTTGGACGCCCTTGGAGGAGCAGTTGTTTAAAGAGGCTTTTTATGTGCATAAGAAGAATTTCCACCTGATCCAGAAGAAGGTAAAGCCGTTAGACCAAGGCGGGTTGCGGGTTGTTATTGTGGAGGGGAGTTTTAACCCAGAAAAGTCATCTTTTGAACGGCGTGTCGGAATCCTGTCCTTGGGATGCAGCTTCATGCTAAAAAGACACCGGTACGAAACATAATTTTCCTAATGTGTAATTACCAAAGAAATTGAATCTCTCCGGTACAAAATATGGGAAATATTAAAAGAATAATGACACATTCCGCTGACCATCGGCGTATAACGTACAGTTCTGCCCTCCCAAGGCTTCTTTACGGCCCTTTCAGAAGAAGGGGGCTCGTTTTCGGCCTGATCTCACCTGTGCATTGTGCTGTGGGGACTGCAGACAGAGGGGGGGACAGACAAAGAGCACTGGATAGATTTGTTGTGGGTCTGTGCCTTCAGTGTTTTCCTGCAGTATTTCCCTCATCGATCGCTTCTGTTTTTTTCCTGACAGATTCAGACGAAGACCGTGGCCCAGTGTGTGGAATATTACTACACCTGGAAAAAACACGTAAGGTTTGGCGCCACCCGACCAGGACAGACAGCCAAAAGGCTCCAGCGAGGCACGGATGAGGTGGAGGCGGCTGAAGAGAAGGTAAGAGAACTGCCGGGGGTGGGTGCGAGATGCCCCATGGACGCATTGTCTCGGGCTCTGGGAAACGATCCCCTTCGCATTAAACTTGCTTCTGATGATTTTCGGGGATGTTTCATGACGTCCCAGTGCTCCGTCACAGGAACTGCCGGTGATCCGCCTCTGTGTGGGTCTTGCCAAAATGTTCCTTGCCAGGAAGCAGAAATGTGGCTCACAGAAATACATATTATTTAGGGGTTTTTTTTGATGGCAGCCACTGGGTAAGCATGTCCCTTCAGTTCTCTGTAATTCTACTGTTCTGCTGAGGACAGTAGAAATAATATGGTTTTTCTTTCACCATCTGTCTTTGCACCCCATCCTCCCCGTCGAATTTCAGCATTGTTTTGGCTGTTTTAGCGTTTGGAGGAGCTCAGCGGGGCAGGCTGGGGCTGATAGAACGCGTTCCACCCAGCACACAAATAAACCCCTCACTGCCTAGGCCGTTTGGGGATGTTTCCAGCCAGTTTTTCGCTTTAGCTGTCCCCCTTGCTGAGGAGCAGGAGAAATGAGCACAAGCTGTCTGCTTTACAGGCTGGTTGCAGCCCAAAGAAGAGGCGCCGGCTTGGGCCCACCAAGAAGCAGAAGAGCAGCGAAAAGACGCCCCGTGGCACAGGCAGTCCCTCCCGCCATCCCGGGGACGCTCCGCGCGGGGTTGGAGGCGCAGGCGATGCAGCTGGGTTTCCCTGCGGGCAGTGTGGAAGGTGAGCTGCTCGCTTTTTCTTCTTGAAACTCACTGCTTTGGGCTCAAACAGATGTAAACTCTCCGAGATGGCCGGGGGGGAGCAGAACTAAGGGCAGCTGGAGGATTCCCACTGTCCCGCCGCCACCTGCTGCTTTTGTTGGACTTTTAGCTGAAACCGCTGTGTTTTCCTGTGCCTTTGAACGCCTCACGGTCTCTTCCCTGAGGTGTTGGGGCACCTGTCCCATGCCGCACATGGCCACGTGTTGTCACCACCATTTGTTTAATAGCCGCTTTTCCTCTGCGCCTGTTGGAGCAACGAACCTGTCGGGATTGTTCCTGCTCAGTTCCATCCTCCTCCCGTCTCCCCTGCACTCGGGGCTCCTCCGTCTCCCGCTGACTGCAGCCACAACGGTTTCTCTCTCTCTCTTTGAAGGCCCTTTCCTCCCATTACAGGCCTGGGGCGGTTCATCTCCTTGGGCGAGAATCCCAGCGTTTCTCCTTTGTTTGGCTGAGAAAAAGGTTCCACTGAAGTTCCTTCTTGCGGTTTGCGGCCCGAGGGCTCCCACGCTGCAGTCGCTCGTGCCAAGCGACATTGCTCGTGCCACGCAGAGCCACTCGAGTTTCAGTCCGACCCGATTTTGATCCATCGTGATGTTAATTCTCCTATTTTAATCCCCAATGATCTGCCGTGTTTAACCAACGAGGTCCCACCCAGCCGGGGGTACCGGCAGAGACTGTGTGGCACCACGCAGCAAAACGCACAAGAAACTCACAAAATTAGAAGTAATGAAACGTCGTCTAACAATTTTTTTTTTCTTAGAAAAGGAGTTAAAAATCCCCGTTTGTTTTTTCCCTTCCAGGGTGTTTGGGACAGTCAACGGGAGGAACGCGCATGTGAAATACCATCGCCCACGGGAGGATCGGAAGGCCCTGGGGACGTCTTCAAAGGGCGGCGAAGCCGGCAGAAGCCCAGAGGGTGACCTCCTCCCGTTGGCAACTGGGCAACTGCCGGTGCAGCCCAGCAACCAGGTCCCTTTCCTCCACTAAGAAAACCCCACCCACCATCTCTCGCCTCCAGCAGCGCCTGAGCTCTGCGGAGGGTCCACCACCACGAGGTCACCCCCGCTCCAGAAAGACCCAGAAGATAAGAACAGCAGAGAATAAGGTATTGTATTTAATAGTGTTTCCCCCTTAGGTGATAGTGACGTGTAGATTTTCGGTCTTAGTTAGGCATATTTTAGCTCTTAGTTTTAGGCTTTAGTGTTGTTCTGATAGGAGTAAGGTTTGTTGTTCTTCTGAGAGGAGTAAGGTTTTTTTTTTATGTGTTCTCCTCAATTTATTAAATTGAGCTGTTGAACGTTCAAGTCCTGGGGCTGCTCTTGCTGGGTTTGAGCCAGAAATAATCGAAGCCGTCAAAACCCGTTCTGTGCGGTTGGTGGTGCGAAGCAAAGGAGAACCTGGGCCTGCGCCACACAGTGCTGTTCCCGGGTTGGTTTTCCCACTGGAGAGCGCAGCGGCACTGCCATGACAAAGCCGGCAGCAGGATTGGGGCGGGTGAAGGCGTTGGGTGTCTGCGAGGCCTCTTGGTTATTTGCCAGAGTAGGCGTTGGCCTTTCGTGCTGCGCTGTAGCGCCCATCGGTGTTTGTTTGCACAAATAACGCAGCGTTTGGCAGTGACAATGGTGGTTGGGTTAGTTCAGGGAATGACATCTAAAGAAGGGGGCTGGTCTCTGCTGGCGGTGTACCGGGAGGGAGAAAAGGTTTACTTTTCGTTGCCAGGCCACCTGATTTTCATGGCTTTGTTTTTTTGTTTTTTTTTTTGTTTTGTTTTGTTTTGGTTTGGTTTTTTTTTTGTGTGGCTGAATATTCCCGCCCGGTTGAAGCAAATCTGTATTTTGGTTCTGTTTTGTCTTTAAAGGATTGATCTTCAGGTCTGGGCCATGGTAAACTTCTTTCCCCGAAGCGCCCGCTTTGCAGAGCGGGTACGAACATTCTCCTTTTGTTTCCCATCACTTGTATTTATAAAAAAACTACCCTAAAAGTCAGAAGAGGCATCGGCGTGTTCACACCTCTTCCCTAAGCCTGCTCCTCACTGCCGGTGCTGCCCAAGCGATGCCAAAAAGGCGGGAGTTTGGGAAAAATACCCGGCACCCTATCTAACTGTGGTGTCCAAAACCCCGCGGGTCGATTTAACCCCCCACTGACCCAGGGAAGGGCTCCACGTGCCAGTTCCTGTTCCAAGTCTTGTTGCTGTTTCACATTGATTCTAAAAAATCAGAATGTGGATGCAAGAACAGAATTTGGACCAGATTCTCCGGCGCCAGGACAGTGCACCGATGCTCCAGGGCGCTTTCCCCAGCAGCGAAGGCCTGGTCTGGCAGGAGGGCGGTGGCGGGGATGGCGAGGTACTGCCTGCTCAGCTGCCCCATGGCCGGGAAGCGATGCTCGTTCTTCTTCCACCAGCGCAGCAGCTGGTGCTGCGCTTGCAGAGGGGCTCCAGGATGTAGTTTTCCAGTTGCTGGTGGATCTCGGGCATGCTCTCCATCGGGTCCTACCCCAGAAGGATGTCGTAGCTGCTCTGAGACGGGGCGCTGGCGCATGGGTCCTTGCGAGCAGGCAGCTGGCTGCCGGCATCTGCGCCTGTGGCTTTGGAATCCGAGTTTGGCACCCCAGACTGGGTGGCAGATGGGGACTGGTGGTTGCAAACCCGCAATAGCGTGGTTCTCACTGGCTGGTGCAGCTCGCTTCTCAGGCTGGGGCTGAGAAACTGCATCTCCTTTAAGTGCAGGTCCAAAACAGATAACTGCTGGGCTTTCGAGCACTTTCTCGAATGCAGTTCCCTTCAGTTTGGAAGACGGCAGAACATGGAGAATGGCATTACATGCGATCTACTCCTTGGTGTATTGATTGGACAGGGAATCAGTCAAAAGAGAAAATAAGAAAAATTAATTTGCCTTCTACTTGGATGGCAGAAATCTACGAGAGGCAATAGAAGGGGGGTGGTGCTGTGAGGGCCATGGAAAGGGGAGTGAAGGGCATCTGCAAGGTTGGAGGGGGTAAGGAGGGGGGTAGGTGTCTAAAATGGGGTGCTGGGGGTGTGCAAGGAGGGGGGGCAGCAGGCCCCTGAAGGTGGGTGTAAGGCATCTGCAAGGCGGAGGGGTGGGGGCGCAAAGGGGGAGGTGAGGGGTACCCAAGGTGGGTGTGGGAGGGAGGCACCTGGGCGATGCCTGTTGGGGGTCTCCCCACCAGACCCCCCCCTCCTTGTCCCCTCCTCCGCATCTTGATGTGACCCCCTGGTGATGCTGCGGCCCTTCAGAGCAGGGGGACAAAGGCCACTGTCCCCGCAGAGCCCCATGCCACCCGGTCACCTCAGCTATTGTCCCACCGGGCGCTCGCGCGGATGTGCCCGGTGTCGGGGTGCAGGCAGGAGGTGGCTGGGTGGTCCCCCCCTCTTTCTGCATCTCCTTGGCCTGGGGGAGGGCCTGTCCGCCCCCCTGCTGCACCCATGGGACCCGGCTGCAGGAGGTGCTCTCGGGTGCAAACGAGAGGTGGGCAATTAATTAATCTGCCCTGAAATTACAGCTCACGGGAAAGACTGAGAGGAATTTGCGTCTCCGCCAGCAAGGGATGACGGTCACGTCCTGGTGATGCTCAGCTGTGACCTGCGTGTGTGTCCCCCCTCACAGCCCCACTTTGGGGCTCTGGAGATGTGTCCTCTCCCAGGTCCAGTCCCCGTCACAGCCCAAATCCTGGCTCAGGAGCCAGAGGGGTCCCTGCAGGGGACGGTGCTGATCCCCACGATAGCAAAGGAGGGAGCCACAGGACCGGTGGCTTCGTCTGGGTAGGATGGAGATGGAGAGGGGCGAGGAGGGGGGTCTCCTGCTCCGCCACCAAAGCAGCTCCCCCAGTTTGGCCCCTCATCCCCTTATAACACTGGGATCAGTGTTATTAATTACATTTTGTGCGAGATTAATTACATCAATCCTCCCTCCGGCTGCTAGTGGCCAGTCCAGCTTGCGTGTGACGGGATGAGAGGGCCGAGGTGGGAGGTTTGCCTGCTTGTGTGATGCTTTTGGCCTCCCCCGGCACCGGGAGGACTCAAAGCCGGACCTGAACCTCTGCTTTGTGCTTTTCCTCATCCTCAATTACACCAAAGCTTCCCCAGGGAAAGATTTTTCTTTCTAACCGGAGGAGTTGCACTGAGACAGGTAAACTGAGGCAGGACAGTCAAAAGTCCCTCTCCCTCCTGCTGGGACAAAAAAAACCCTGCAGCAAAATAATAATTTGGAGAAGTTTTCTTGAGAGGGAACAACACCCTCTGCTCCGAAACTCAAAAGTGAGCTCGCCATCCCCTTTCCCAGCCCAGTTTCGATGATTTGATGTTTTCCAAGCGCCTGGCAGCGGCGGCAAAGGACAAAGAGGGAAGGCGAAGCGTCTGTGAGTGCTGGTACCCATCCTGGGATGGGATAATTTGCTTTCTGGAGGCATCTCTCCGTCCTGCTCTGTCCCATCCCAAGCCCACACATCTACAGATCCCATAGACTTATTAAATTCTTAAATCCTCCAGCGATTTCCTCAATGAAATAACCTTTCTGAGTCCATTTGAGTGGCTTAATCGGGGAAAAAGAGGGTTTTGAGTGGCACCGTTTCCTTCGGTGGCATCTCTGTGCGAGGTTTGCCACGATTTCGGGGATGCTGCAACAACTGGGGAAGGGCGATGGGATGCTCGGAGCATCTTGCCACGGACCCACTTGGTTTCTTTCCTCCTGTCTTTGCGTCTGAAGCTTTAATACTAAATAATAAAAAAGCAGCAGAGATCTGAGCTTGGATCCCGATGGGATTTTAACAGATTAGCCCTCGTTGTCACCCTCCTTCGCTGTGTTCTTTTACATCCCATGTCACCTTTCAGGGCGAGCCGGGGCCGTTAACCTTTGTGCTGAGCAGCGCCGGGGAGGAAGTTCATGACAACAAATGAATCTGTAGGCTGGAAATGAGGGATTAGCTCCGCTCGGAACATAAAGTAGGGCTGGAGATAGCTGGCGGAAGCGAGGAGAGTAAAACATGGGGCTTCTCTGGACATTTCCATACGGCGTAGGACTTGGTCTGGCTAACGAGGGTTTATGGAAGCCGAGAAGGGACGGAGGCCGTGCCAAAGGGAGACCTCCCTGAAACACCCTGATTTGATGCAGGAAATGTTGATGAAAATCAGGGCTGCCCCATAACGGGCATTTCCCCAACGGTTTGTGCCTCACATGGTCTTTTGGCAGTTTGGGCTTTCAAGTACACTCAAACACTGTGTAACACCTTTTGCCCTGCCAAGATGCAGCGTTTCCACCCCTTTTCTCTATTCTGGATAGTTTTTCCTCAAAACAGAGCAGGTTTCTCCCCATCCGCTAAGTTTTCCAAGCGGGATCAGTATTGGGGTGTATGGCTTTAAATAACTGCCGGGGTCACCCTGAACATTCCGATCCCAGCAACGGTCGCTGTTTATGTGCTGGAGATGGTGCAGACTGGGAGTCACTGGTCTGCAGTCGGAGGGTTTGGTCCTCTGATTGATCTGGAGGCTCAGTTATCCCCCAAAACCGGTGACCGACTTGAGGATGAAGCAGGAGGAGGGTCCCAAAATGACACTTCTGGAAGAGTTACAGGTGGGAGGGCTGTGCCGAGGAGCTGCGCATCCCCCAAAAAGGGGGGGGAGACTTCCCAAAATCCCACTGGCATGTCGCCAGAGCAGGGAAGGATGCGGGGGGGACGATGCTTTGTGCCCTGCCGGGGGCAGGTTTAGCATCGTGGGTGGGAGCACGGAGCCAAAATGGTTTCTGAGAGAGAAGCAGACATTCCCCATGTCGCTCGGGGGGATTTGGGGAGCTGTGATGCCCAAATCGCTCCGTTTATTCCCACTCTGACACCCCTGTAACACACTCAAGCTCGCCGTTGTATTTAAATTGCGATTTTATTTCAATTGTGATTGTATCTAAGTTGCGATTTAATTTAAATAGCGATTTAATTCAAATTGGGGTTTTATTTCGGTGGCGATTTTACTTAAATTGTGATTTAATTCAAATTGGTGTTTTACTTAAGTAACGATTTTACTAAAATTGCCATTTAAAGCGATTTGATTAAGCCCCTTTTGTCCCATGCCTTTTCTGAGGTTGGGGTTTGGGGTTTTGAGGTTTTTTTCCGGTAAATCTGGAGGGGAGTAGACGCATTGCTAAGAAGGGACAGAGGGTGGTGGAGATCGTCGTGGGAGAGAGGACGAGAAAGCCACAGGCGCGTCATAATCCGGCTGCCGGGTGACGTGGGCGAGTGCCGGGAGCTGGTGGGGAGGTCGCAGCAAGTCAGCTTTGAAATTAGTACTCGGGGACCAGAAAAAACTCATTTCCAGATGGGAACGTTTGTTCCTTTTGCTCATTAAATTAACTGGTGAGCGGGGGAGGTGTGAGCTTCCCGAGCGTTGCTGCTGCGCAGCGGCAGGTGATGCCATTCAGTCAAAGCAGGGATTTGGGGGATAAAAAGCAGATTTCCGGTATTTTGCTCTTCTCTAAAGCGAAGTGTTTCCTGGAGGCCCTTTCAAAGTTGCAGTTGCGACTCGAGTGTGAGACGTGGTTGGGTTTTTATTTCTTTGAGCGCGGTGATCCCGGTGATGCCCTTCCCCAGCCCAGGGACAAGGGGAGAAGAGAACGCCTGTAGTTCTCCTTTGGCTTTTAAGGCACAGATGCTCTTTGTGCAGCGCTGGCAGTGGTATTTCAGCCAAGGAGGGCATTAGCTGTTAGCCTTTGGCTTTTCTTTTGAGGAGAAAAACGCAGTCTTGCTTGCAGCAAGAGAAGCCCGAGCCTGGTTGGGCTGAAGTCGAAGCTTCACCCTTGCAGGTTCTTGAGGGCCTTTGGAGGTTGGTGGTGGCCATGTCCTGTGGCCAAGTGCCATCTAGTGAGTTCTGCAGGTATCACGTTTGGAGAATGAAACTGGCTGTGCTCAAAAGTGTGGAGTTGGGTTCCCCCACCCCACTCCACCCCAGTTTGGAAATCCCTTTTTTAATTTTAATTTTTCGAAAGGAACCACAAGAACGAAGCAGGAGGTTTGGTTTTGGTTTGAAACACTCAACTGTCTCCCCTTTTAGTAAATCCTTCCAGACTCACGGTATATACAATACAGGTGACATTACAGGTGGTTTTATTTGGGTATGGGAATAAAAACCTCCAAGTCCGTGTTTTTAGGGCTGTGCCTGGAGGAGGAGACACACGGAGGTGTGATGCTCTTGGGCTCGCGTGGCGCAGGGATGGGTGATGACTGGGAGGACGTAAGGGAGCTCTCCTCACCTGGCCCCAACTTATATCTTCTTCTCCTCACTAAACAGAGACACGACGAGGAGGCGGTGATTGACCAGGGAAGAACGAGCACCATTGTCAATATTCACTATGAGAAGGAGGAGCTGGAAGGTGAGTCGGGAGAGGTGCCACCAGTCCCACGCGTTTTCCCGTCGCGCAAAGTCCCTGCTGCGTCCCGTGCTCAGCATACGCATCACCTGCAGCGAAACGTGGCGTGCTTCTAAATAAACAAGCACATTTATTTTCACATTGTTTTAATATTATGGCTTTTAGACAGAGGGGAAAAAGCCCCCGTGGCATCTGCGGTGTGAGCGTTGGCCACAGAGCTTGGTAGTTCCCAGCTTGTTTTCTCAGAGGCTGCTCTTGGCTTGGAGAGGTCAGGAGAATAAGTTGATGGCTGCAGACACAGGGCTGTGATTTTCTTTTTTTTTTGTTCCAGACTTCATTATCACAGGACTGATTGGATATCCTCTTGTTGCCTTGTGCCATACAAAGATTTTAAAAATAATTACCTTCTGTCGCTGCTTAATGAGCAGGCCTGAGTGTTGTCCAGCCGAAGCTGGAATTTTAGACAAGGGTTGATACTTTCAGGGCACTTTTAGGTGACCTGGAGCCATCGCTTGTTGTTGCTCTGTTGTTGCAAAGTTAGAGTAAAACAGGCTTGGAAAAAGGGAGGGGTCTCTGACATTCGGGGATGCAGTGAAACTAAAATGAAGAGAAGTTGGTGTTTCCTCCTGGGATGGATGTGCTGGTTTAATCGTGGCAGCGGCGTCAACCGTCTCCGCAATATCGAGAGTGATGCGAACACTGCTTTTTTCGCAGGCCACCGCACCCTGTCCGTGGGCATGCGGATGCCGCTGGTGAGGCAAAGCCACCGGCACCACCGACCCCACCGCCAGAAGCATCAGAAGAAGGAAAGGGAGAAGGACTGTGCCCCGACGGAGCAGGGCTACCACTGTAAGTCCCGCCGCAGCGTTCACGAGCCTTCTCGGGGCTGCATGGGTGCCGGGGTCCTCTGCAAGCAGGTCTGTGTGGCTGATTTGTGTGGTTTGCTGTTCTTCTGAGGGAAAGTGGCGTTATTTGGGAGGCAGTTGAAGGCATAATGGATTGAGGCTGGTCTTCCCTAGAGGGATCCTGCCATTAAAAATGGAAACGTGGGGAAGGAAAGTGGCCCGTCCTTATGCAGAGGTGGAACAGATGCTTCTCCTTCTCCGTGGCTCTGTGCAAGCCCGGCCAGACCCGGGGGAGAGGGGCTAGCCCAATATTTAGGGCTGAACTGGTGCTGATCGATGGCCACTTTGTATGTGAGCGTGATGGGTCGAATGCAGGTGTGGTAACGGGATTTATCTTCTGCCCCCAGACACCCCATCCCAGCGGGTGCAGTTCATCCTCAGCACCGAGGAGAACGAGCAGCATGTTCCCCACCACTTGTTCACCGAGCTGGATGAGATCTTCCTGAAGGAGGGTGAAGATGCCGAGTGGAAGGAAACGGCAAGGTAAATCCCTGCTGCCGGCTGCGGTGGCAGCTGTGGGCTCTGCCTTCCGCTCTCCGGGACGCGAAGCTTTTGCAGCTGCAGGTGCCGATGCGCGGAGCCTTCTCCTCTTGCCGCCCCGTAGCTGCACCAAAGGGGTTGCAGAGCTGAGGCTATTTTCTTGCAACGGGGCTGATCGTGCCCGATGTCCGCAGGTGGCTGAAGTTTGAGGAGGACGTGGAAGATGGTGGTGAGCGCTGGAGCAAGCCCTACGTGGCCACGCTGTCCTTGCACAGCCTCTTTGAGCTGCGGAGCTGCATCATGAACGGGACAGTGCTGCTGGATGTTTGTGCCAACAGCATCGAAGAGATCGCAGGTACTGAGCGCACTGCGTCCCGCCGGGAACGGCCGAGCTCAATTTGCCGCGGTGCCCTTCACTCCCATATCAAGCCCTGCCCCAATGGCACGTCCTTTTCCAGAACCTCCGCTGTGTTTTTAAGTGGTGGGTTGCTTTTTGGATGTAGACTGGGTGTACAACAGTCACATCAGCTTTTTCTCCCAGTATGGGAGCCTTTTGAAAGCAATTTGTGGGGTCAGAGAGGCGATTAGAGAATATTCTCCGGCCAGAAAGGAGTGTCAGGGCTTGGCAGGCTGCTCTCAGGAACACGGAGTCTGCGTAAGAGCTGAACCTCCTTAAATAAACTACTTACTACAAGCTGTTTCCTCCCGTTCTTTGTTTTGGTTTTTTTTCCTATTGCCTTAACATCCAGGATTTAAGAGCTTTAAAGGCAGAGTTTATCTGGCAGGTGACCAAGCAGCATATTTCTGTGGGGAAGATAATTGAAGTTAATTGAAAAAGCAGCTTTGGAGAAATTATCTTTGACTGGCAGGTCTCCATTCAGCCCTTGCAAGAGCTGGAGAAATCGGAGCCGTTATTAGCACGTTTCTCCCCGGGCTTGCCAAATTGCAGTCGATGGGCAAAGGAAACTCTGGGAAAGTCTGTGATAGAGATTGCTTATAATTTGTTGAAATGTGTCGAGTCTAGAGAGTCTGTCTAGAAACGCCAGATCGGGCAAAAAAATGGCATTATCTAGGATGGGGAATAATTATCTGAGCGGAGTGATGAATAAGCACTTTGATGATGGCTTTTAGCAAAAGAGAATTCTTCCTTTCGCTGCAAAGGCTGAACTGCATTAAAACGTCTTGCTAAGCAAGGCTGAGCCCACGTTAGGGTATCCTGCATGTCGCAGCCTTCGCCGGGGGCTTGAGGGGTCGGGGCTTGGGGACTTTCTGCTCTGACGGCTTCGTTTCCCGTTGCCATCTCCAGATATGATCCTGGGCCAGCAAGAGCAGTCCGCAGAGTTTGATGAGTGCACGCGGGCGAAAGTTCGAGAAGTGCTTTTGAAGAAGCATCACCATCAGAACGAGAAGAAAAGAAACAACCTTCTCCCCATCATCTGCTCATTTGCTGACATGAGCAAGAAGCAGTTAGACGTGCATCCCCTTGGCAAGCCAGGTGAGGGTTCCTGCAGGGTTTGGTACCCGGTGAGGGTTTCTGCCAGGCTTTGGCACCAGGTGAAGGTTTCTGCAGGGCTTTGGCCCCATTAGACTTCTCCCGGCAAAGGAGAAGTGTCCCGATTGCTCCTTGCCCGTTTTTCTCAGTGTCTTTCTTTCTCCTCCCAACCCAAACACTCACTCCTCATCCATCTCCCACCACTGCAGAAGCTAAAAATGGGGTGAACCATGACAGCCATGCGATGGATCTAAGCAAGGTGAGACACTCGTAGCTTTCTTACACTTTTTGGCAAGATTTGCTCTTGCAAACTTAGCTGCAGAGTGTTCTGCAGAGTGCAGTGGACTTTACTTTTGGGGTAATGGCCTGAAAATCCTTTGTCATGCCCAGGCGGAGCTGCGCTTCATGAAGAAAATTCCCACCGGGGCTGAAGCGTGCAGCGTGCTCGTAGGAGAGCTGGATTTCCTTCGCCAGCCCATCGTGGCATTTGTCCGCCTGAGCCCAGCTGTCCTCCTCTCGGGCATGATGGAAGTTCCCATCCCAACGAGGTCTGAATGAGAAGCGCAAAGTTTTTATTTAAAAAAAAAACACCACAACAAAACACCAAATTCATGCATCAGTTGGGCGTCCCAGGGGAACACAGCCAGTGGGAGCAAGCACGTTTCTCCCACCCACATCTCCCTGCTTTCATTCCTCCCTTCCCTGCTGGAGCTTTTAAACCCATTGGCCAATTTTAATGAAAGTTGGTCCAAACCTCAAATTTGTGTTTGGTTTTGATGCGTTTCAAATTCATCACCGGAGTCGGTGAGCCTACACATCCCCCCTGGAGCCACGCTCTGGGCTGGGAGCTCCCAGGGATTTCCTTGGGTGCCCTTTGAGTGAGGCCATGTTCTTCTCTCTCATTTTGGTTTTCTTGCCTAGGTTCCTGTTTGTTTTGCTTGGACCAGGAGGAAAAGCCCATCAGTACCACGAGATCGGCAGGTCCATGGCTACTATCATGACGGATGAGGTGTGACGAGATAAGAGATATCTCCGGGTCATTTTTTTGGGCTTTCTTCACCTCTTCCTGTCTCTGTAGTAGTGAGGAAGAGGGTTTGTTGTCCCTGTTAGCTGCCTGCAGGAGGCTAAAATCCCACCTGGGCTGCAGCCCGCGCCTCATCCTTCTCCCCAGGGTCCCCAGCACGCTGTCCCCAGTGGTGGCATTGCCAGGGCCAGTGAAACTTCTCTGCTTGAAGCAGAAGGCTGTGGTGTGCCATGGGGGACGGGAGCCTGGTGGAGATGGTTACAAATACTGTGATGCACAAATTTTTCCTTTGGGGGGAATATTTCCTGCCACTTCCAACAGGCGATTTGGGGGAAATGACCTTGCATTTAGCCAAGAGCTTATTGCACTGGTTAGGACATCTGAGATGGGTCATCCTCTCACCAGGTTGTCTCCTACGGCAGGTTTTCCACGACGTTGCCTATAAAGCCAAGAACCGGGCTGACCTGGTGGCTGGCATCGATGAGTTTCTGGATCAGGTCATGGTTTTGCCGCCAGGAGAGTGGGATCCCTCCATCCGAATTGAGCCCCCCAAAAACATCCCTTCGCAGGTGGGTGCTGCGGCAGAAGGAGGCACGAGGGGGACGGGCAGGAGGGCAGCATGGCTGGGGGTGCTGCTCAGGGGCCCAAATTCACAGGTCACGTACCCAGCCCAAAAAGCAAACCAAGCCAGTGGCTGCAGAGACATATCTTTATCTTATTTCCATTTTAACAGGAAAAAAGGAAGGTGCCAGAAGCTCTCGATGACAGCGCTTCTCACAGCAAGCCGGAGAAACACAGCGGTCCTGAACTGGAGCGGACAGGAAGGTGTGAACTGAAATAGTTTGGTGGGGTGTTTTTCTGTTTGGTCCTAAAATCTGAGTGCGCACCTCCCTTCTAGCAGAGTTTTGGGGTGAACTGGGTCAGTGAAGGGGCTCCAGGTTCCCAGCTTGGTCCCCTGGGCTGGGCGGGTGGGAGATTTGGGCAGCTGGGCTGAGCCGCAGCATGGTTGCACAGAGGTTTTCTTGCTTTGGGGTGGAAGCAGATGTGTAAGTACCTCCAGGTAGAGCTCTGCTGCTTCTCAAAGTGAGGGACTGTTGCAATAAGAGGGGACGGGCTCTCAGGTTTGGTCTCTTTTTCTTTTTGTTGGAGGGGTTTTTGTATGCCTCAGTTTCTACTGGGGCTAAAATGGAAGAAGGAGACTTCTTTTTAGCAACGGAAGTTACTCTGTGCTTGTGATTGTCCTTCCTCAGCCAAGAAAACTTAATGCGGTCTTCCACGAAAATGTTGTGGTTTTTTTTTTTTCCTTCCTCCAGGCTCTTTGGAGGTTTGATCCGGGATGTGAAGCGAAAAGCCCCCTGGTTCTGGAGTGACTTTCGGGATGGTCTGAGCCTGCAGTGTCTGGCGTCCTTCCTCTTCCTCTACTGTGCCTGCATGTCCCCCATCATCACCTTTGGGGGACTGCTGGGGGAGGCGACCAACGGCCACATAGTGAGCACCTCTCTCTGTTGGGTGGCACGGGGGAGGACAACACTCATGCAGAAGTCCTTGCTGCAGTGAATTTGCACTTGTTTTTTTTCCCCCTAATGATTTAATTACTCACTGCTGCCTCTCTTCCCTGGACAGAGTGCCATGGAGTCGCTGCTGGGCGCATCCATGACCGGCGTGGTGTATTCCCTCTTTGCTGGCCAACCTCTCACCATCCTCGGCAGCACCGGCCCTGTCCTCGTGTTCGAGAAGATCCTCTACAAATTCTGCAAGTAAGGCTGGCTGCTGCGGCCAGGTGCTGCGAGCGCCTTTGGAAGAAGGCAGAGATGGAGAAAAGATGTTTTTCTTAGTGGTAGTTGGTAGATTTAAGTTGTCTTCTGTGTCACAGACATCACGCGCTGCTGCTTTAGTATGTGACGGTGCAGGAGCCCTCAGTCTCTGAAGGATGGATGGGTGGTTCGGGGTTTTTAGGGTTAAAGTGAAAGAGCAGGAGGAGGAGAAACCACAAGGATGTGGATGCCCGAGATGGGCTGCACAGGGAAGATGAATCTTGACAAATGACTCTGGTTTGGGAATGAGGGAAGATTTGCTTTCCTCTCAGTACAAACTCGGGCACACTTTTGCATGAATTTTGCTGGAAGTGGAAATATATTTTACCCACATATCCAAAGAGTTTTCTGGTCCAATGTTTTGATGATTTTTGAGAAAGCAGGAGCTTTTCAGGCGAAATGGATATTTTCCATGACAGTCTTCTTGTTGTGGCAACTGTGATGGGAGATTAACCCCCTTATTGCAATTAAATTTATTATGAAGCCCCAACTTGCTGGCAGCAGGTAACTGGGTGCAAACCGAGCCGGTTTCGCTGTTAGGGCATCGGGGTGATGTGAGAGAACACCACCTTCCACAACAGGGACCTGACCTCAATTAGCCTCCGAGGCATTAACACAAGGTCATTGTTAAATAAGGAGAATTAAATAATTGGCCTCTCCTCCTGCGGGCCCACACCCTGCGCCGCAGCCCCGAGGCTGTCTGTCGTAGGACCGGAAACTGCATTTACCATCTGCAGCCTTGACACGCTCCTGAATTGCTGCCGACTTTCCCCGAAGGAAGGCACGGCTCGGAGCCTCTTGCTGCCCTCTCCACCCTGCGTTTTCTTTTGCTTTCCCAGGGACTACGCGCTCTCCTATCTCTCTCTCCGGGCATGCATTGGTCTGTGGACCGCCGCCTTCTGCATAGTGCTGGTGGCCACCGATGCTAGCTCTTTGGTGTGCTACATCACCCGCTTCACCGAAGAAGCCTTCGCCTCCCTCATCTGCATCATCTTCATCTACGAGGCTCTGGAGAAGCTGAGTCACCTGCGAGTGACCTACCCTGTGCACACGCACAGCAAGCTGGACTTCCTCACCATCTCCTAGTGGGTTTCTTCCTCCTAAAACGCCGCTGCCCCTTGGCAGGAGCTCAGGGCTGCACCTCCATCGCCTTCCCCTCACCCCCGTCTTGGCTTCTCTCCTCCCAGCTGTAAGTGTGAGGCACCGACCCATCCCAGCAATGAAACCCTGCAGTTCTGGGAGAGCAACAAGATCAATGTGTCTGGCATCACCTGGGAGAACCTCACGGTGACTGTAAGTGCCCCGAGTCACTGCTTCCTCGTGTCGCGGCCGCGGGGTCCAGGGGCACTGGCCTGGTGCAAAGCTCAGAGCCCTTCAGGTGATGATGGGCTTCCAACTGTGCCAGTGCTGCTCTGAAAAGTTGTTACTTCAGTCTAAGGTTTGGGTTTAACCCCCTTGGGCCTGGGAAGGAGAGTCCACCTCATCCCCGACATGGTGGGCAATAACTGTTATCCTCAGGACAGCGGTTCTGTCTGGGAGCAAGGTTCAGTGGGTGCTTTGGTTATTGGAGAAGTTGGAGGACTTCAGTTCATGCTTGAAGGCTGTAATTAGCTTCCTTAATTGGTTCCTAGTAACTCCAGGCCTTGCTTTCTTACTCAGCGCTGTCTGAAGGTACGTGCATAAACTTGCATGTCTGAGCAGCCCCTTGGGCCATTGTTGCTGCAAGCAGAGCTCAGGCACAGGGTGGGACGCTCTTATGGACATCTTCACCCCCCTTGGCCGTGTCCTGTGAGCCCGACCCTGGGAAGGGACAATTTGTCTCTTCTCCTTTCCTGTCGCTGTTGTCTTAGCCCTCCTTCCCCGTTCCCTCCTTCCCCGTCCCCAAGAGTTTCCAGTGTTTCCTTCCCCTCTGGTGTCTTCTTCAGCCACGGTTACCTGCCGTTCAAGCAGAGGATGTGCCATGGGTCTGTGGTACGGTGTCCCATCACATCTCCTCTCTCCGCTGTCTGTGTAGTTCCATGTGTCACTTATTCAGCTGCTGTTGATCGTTAAATATAAATCTCCGCTAGCTGCAGCAGTCCCGAGGTCACAGATCTTGGAGCAAGATCCTCCAAACTCCCTAGTTATCCGAGGTTTCCTTGCCGCATGTGCACTACCTTTGTGTCCTGATGCTCTGTTTCCCCAGGAATGTCGGTATTTGCATGGAGAGTTTCGTGGACCTGCCTGTGGACACGATGGCCCCTACACGCCCGATGTCCTCTTCTGGTGCTGCATCCTCTTCTTCTCCACCTTTGTCCTGTCGGGCTTATTGAAGAAGTTTAAAACCAGCCGCTACTTCCCGACCAGAGTAGGTAGAAGACGGTGGCCAGCAGCAGTCTCCACACTCATTTCCCAAAATGGCTTTCCTGGAGCACTAAGCAGTGTTTGCCACCACTTGGTCAAACTGGGAAATATTGGACCTTGAAGGCCAAACTTGGATGTCCCTCACTCATTTCCAGGAATGCAAAATGATCGTAGCGTTTCCCACCTGCCTCGCGACCTGCCCCGGAGCAGTTTTTTGCCCAGGCAGTGGGAAATCGGGTCTTCCAAAGTTGGTTGTCTGTTGTTTTTTTGTTTGTGTTTTTTTTTCACCTGGTGTGCCCAAGGGGAAAGTTGATTCAAATGAGGAACTGCCATAGAAAAAGACACAAAAGACACTGTTTCTTCCTTTTGAGGAGTAAATGATGCCTCAGTGCCTTATTCCCATTGTAGCTGTGAGTGCAGCTGTAGTGGCAGATGTCTGTTTCCTTATTTTTTAAGTTATTGGCTTTTTTTTAGGGTTTGAATTTAAACGACCCTTTTCCACCTAATTAAACTTTTTTTATTGCCTGACACCAGATCTCGCAGGTACAAACACAGCAACAGTATCTAACCGAGGGATTTGGCTGCATCTTCTCAGAGTGGTGGGAATTTGTTAACCAGCCTTAATGCTGTTGATGTCTTTAACTTTTCCATCTCACGATATGGCCCCGTTTGTGCTGTCCCTTTCAGCTCTGCTTTCTTGCCCCAGGTACGGTCCACAGTAAGTGACTTTGGTGTCTTCCTCACCATCATCATCATGGTGCTCATTGACTTCCTGGTTGGGATCCCGTCGCCGAAGCTCCACGTCCCCCACATGTTCAAGGTAATGGGGTGTTTTGGTGTGGAGCCACTTTCAGCTCTTGGGGATGCCACAAGGTGATGCTGGGACAGGACAGGGCTGAGTCTGGAGATGCTGGTGGTGTTACCATCTCCTCTTCCACCTCCGAATGCATTGTTTCCTTCTGGAAAGAAGACGCCAGCCCCAAAACTTGATACCTACAGAAGTATCTATAGGTGCTTGCGACGAGGACGCTGGCACTGCTGAACCCCGTAGGAGAGGGTGACACGAAGGCAGGGCCAGGAGATGAGGCGGCACAGCGATGGAGAGGAAAATCAAAGCCAGTGAAGTGGCTGGGCTGGGAGTTGATCCTGATGTGTGTTTTGGCTTTGTTGCAGCCTACCAGAGACGACCGCGGGTGGTTGGTCAACCCCATAGGGCCCAACCCTTGGTGGACGGTGTTGGCCGCGCCCATCCCAGCTCTGCTCTGCACCATCTTGATATTCATGGACCAGCAGATCACGTCTGTCATTGTCAACAGGAAGGAGCACAAGCTGAAGGTAAGGGGCTGCAAGAGCTGACCCCATCCCCACCCCACTCTGGGCTGCAGGTGTGGGGAGAAGCTCCTATGCCAAGTGCTTTGTGAAGGCGTTGGTTTGGGACAATGTCAGGCTGTGTGGCAGGATGCTCTGCTGGATTAGTGATGTCTCAGGGAGCAAACGAGGGGAGTTCAGATGAGCAATCTTTTGGAGGAACAAATTAATTTTCAAGCACTACAGAAGCGTGTTTTTGTTTCAAAACACCAGCAGGAGCTGGGGGAACGAACTGTTTTGATGCACTGCCAGAGATAACTCAGGGTCACATCTTGCTTGCAAACAGTAGAACTTTCTTTATGAATGAAAATAGTCTTTTTGTTTGTTTGAGAAGTAGCTATTGCACAAACCTCCCAAATCCACTTGGTCTGAACCCCTGCCAGATTTTCATGCAAGGTGCTTGCGCAAAGACCAGATCCATCCTTATTTGTTGCCAATTCTTCTAAATTTTCAAGAGGGTGACTTGCGCCCAAGTAGGGTTTGAGTCTGAGTCGCGACGTTGTCCTCGCTCTTGTGCTGTGAGATGCTCTGTTCCTTGTTTTGCTGCCCACAGAAAGGATGCGGGTACCACCTGGACCTTTTCATGGTGGCCGTGATGCTCGGGGTGTGCTCCGTGATGGGGCTGCCCTGGTTTGTGGCTGCGACTGTCCTGTCCATCACCCACGTCAATAGCCTCAAAGTGGAGTCTGGCTGCTCAGCTCCAGGAGAACAACCCAAGTTTCTGGGGATACGAGAGCAGAGAGTCACCGGCTTGATGATCTTTGTGCTCATGGGCTGCTCTGTCTTCTTCACTTCGGTGTTAAAGGTAAGAGGAAAATGCAAAACGCCCAACAAGCGTGAGCTTTTTGGAGGTTTGACAAAAACCATCCCCTCCCTCCAGGCCTGAGTAGGTGTGGAGCAGAGGAGGAGGCGATCCCAAATCTTGAGGCTTGGCCCACGGTGGGAACCAGCCTTAGTTATACTTTCCAGCCCTTCACACCCCAGTTTGGTGTCCTCGAGGCAAGCGAGCAGGACAACTGCTTTAATTCCCAGGTGTCTCTCAGGCCCACCTGTGTTTATGGGTTACGATGAAGCGGATTCAGACCAGTACACTGCTCTCTTTCAAGCAGGCAGCACCTTATGGGATGCAATTGGCTCCCCCAAATGCCTCCCAACAGCCGTTCCCAGTAGCTAAACATACCAAAATCATCCCCGTGGGCTTCCTTGTGTGTTCCTCCCACAAAGTCACCACAGCTCTAGGCAAAAGGAGGCACTTCGCTTTTGCGTGTTGCCACAAAAATGTGTAGAAATGTTCTTCTCCCATCACAGAACGTGGTGTACAGTTTCATTGGTGAAATGACCTATTTTCCTCCAACCTTTCAGGAAAATAGGATTATTCTAATGAAACGTAACTCAGAAGCTCAGCCTAAAGCAGAGCATTCACTCACTCACTCGCACACACAAAACCTCTACGTGTTGAGAGCTGAAACATCTCTAACCCTGTGGAAACTGGAAAGTTTTAGGCAATTTTAGGCAGTGCCTCTAGAAGAGAGCAGTAATACTGAAAAAGCAATTAAAAAAATAAATTATTGCATTCTTTTTTTTTTAATTTCCCAGTTTATACCCATGCCTGTGCTTTACGGTGTCTTTCTCTACATGGGTGTGTCGTCGCTCAGAGGGATTCAGGTATGGACTCTTACAGCGTGCAGCTCCCTGCTGTGTCATCTCCAGAGAGGCAGGAAAAAAGCAGTGGTTTGGGAGAAAACCTCCCCAAAAGCAGGCAGTGAAAGTATTTTGTATAAGGAGAAGATTGGTGGGGGCACAGGAGGTACGTAGGGCGGGAGGACCAGGCAAGTTCAGCGCGCTCTGCGTCACGGTTTGGGACAGGGCAGTGTTTGGTGTGGTGAAAATGGGGGAATTCAGTGCAAAGCGAAGGCGATTTCTACTGCCGGTGGGAATCCTCGCTGGGGGATTCAGTGGGCTGAGAAATGCCAAATAGCAAACAGAAGAATAGAATATATTAAAAATATATTTTTATAGAAGAACAGGGAGGGGGGGGTGAGATGGTCTGAGGAGGACCTGGGGTGCGGACTGATGAGAAGTTCACCATGAGCCGGCAATGCACAATCGCAGCCCAGAAGGCCGACTGCATCCTGGGCTGCATCAGCAGTGTGGCCGGCAGGGCGAGGGGGGATTGTGCCCTCTGCTGTGCTCTGCTCTGGGGAGACCCCCTGCAGTGCTGCCTCCAGCTCAGGGGCTGCATCACAGGAGAGACATGGACCTGGTGGAGCGGGGGCAGAGGAGGCCCCGGAGCTGCTGGGAGGGCTGGAGCCCCTCTGCTGGGAGGACAGGCTGGGAGAGTTGGGGATGTTCAGCCCGGAGAAGAGAAGGCTCTGGGGAGCCCTCAGAGCCCCTTCCAGTGCCTAAAGGGGCTCCAGGAGAGCTGGGGAGGGACTCTGGATGAGGGAGGGGAGCGATGGGACGAGGGTGGATGGTTTGACACTGACAGAGGGCAGATTGAGATGAGATATCAGGGAGAAATTTTTCCCTGTGAGGGTGGTGAGGCACCAGCGCAGGTTGCCCTGAGAATCTGTGGCTGCCCCATCCCTGGAGGTGTTCAAGGCCAGGTTGGACGGGGCTTGGAGCAAACTGGGCTGGTGGGAGGTGTCCCTGCCCAAGGCAGGGGGTGGGACTGGATGATCTTTGAGGTCCCTTCCAACCTAAACCCTTCTGTGATTCTATAATAGAAGGACGTGGAATAATTGCAATTTGGTGGGCAGCTCTCATGGACACACTGGTTTATAGATGGAGCAAAGGGAAAACGGGTGCTGCTCCCGGGAGGAACAAAGTGGGATCCAGGATTTCTCACTGCACGCGAGATCCTGAAAACTCATTCCACGTCCCAACAGGGCCGGAAACTTTCCGCATCCCCAAGGGGTAACTTTTCCGCTTTTATTTTGCAGTTCTTCGACCGCTTGAAGCTCTTTTGGATGCCGGCAAAACACCAGCCGGATTTCATCTACCTGCGGCACGTTCCCTTGCGGAAGGTGCATTTCTTCACCGTGATCCAGCTCATCTGCCTCGTCCTGCTCTGGGCCATCAAGGTGTCCCGTGCTGCCATCATCTTTCCCATGATGGTAAGAGCCGGTGCCGCTCGGCAGCGAGACGTTTGCAGCGTCAGAGTGAGACGTAGCATCATCTCACACCTCAACCCCCTCTTCCCTCTTATTTTGTGAAGGTTTTGGCTCTCGTGTTTGTCCGGAAAGTGATGGACTTCTGCTTCTCAAAGCGGGAGCTCAGCTTTTTGGATGACCTTATGCCAGAAAGCAGGAAGAAGTTGTCCGATGCCAAAAATGAAGCCAAAGAAGAAGAGGTGATGCTTGCTGGGTGCTCGGGGGTGGGTGTCTCCCACGGGCTCTGAGATTGCCTCTTTCTGTCACAGCTTCTCTTGAAATGTTGGGGGAAGATCCAAACTCAATAGAAATAGATCCTGACAGCCTGGATCCCGCATCATAACCTTGTTTTTAAATTAGCAGTGAGCTTAACACTTGAATAGCGGTATAATTTTTAAAGGTGCCATTTATAATAAACATTATAATTATGATGAAAAGATTTGCTCATAAGGGTGGTTTTAACCCCCTCCCAAAATGTTTGGAGTGAAAGGTCTTTCCCTGGCTGCGCTAACAGAAGGTCAGAAGGAGAGGGCAGCATGTGGGTTTTGCTGGGTGTTCAGTTTATCTCCACTTCGATCATAGACAGAGAACTTTGATTTGTCCCTTTTTATGTCAGGAGTCCCAGGAGATGATGGAAGCTGCTGCTGCAAACTCCGTTCGGCTGCAGCTGGGCAAGACCAGCAGCGCGGATATCCCAAAGCCAAGCAGCGACAGGTAAAGCCCCACCAAGCAGCAGGACCCCCGGCAAGATTAGCCTGAAGGGGGTTGGCAGAATTTTCTCCACGTTTATCTTTGCTGAGCATCCCAGCGCCATGCACTCAGCTTGGTGGGAAGAGCAAATTTATGGGCAGGGCGGGCGGCAGAGCGCTGGCACAGGCTGCCCAGAGAGGTGGGGGAGTCTCCCACTCGGGAGCCATTCCAAACCCGCCTGGAGGTGTCCTGTGCCACTGCTGTAGGTGCCCCTGCTCTGGTGGGGGTGGGACTGGGGGAGCTCCAGAGGGCCCTTCCAGCCCTGACCAGTCTGGGATTCTGTGCAGAGCCTTTGCACAGAGCTGTAGCTCTGCGGCTCTCCGGCTCGCCTTCCAAACCTCCTCATCCCGCCCAACCCGCTGTGCTTATGCGCAGCTTTGGTTCTCCTCCCCCCCGTTCCTCTTGCTGGTGCTGATGCGCTGGGTGGCGTCAGTTCCCACAGTCACAGATTGCTGTCTCAAATATTTATTGCAGGACTGATCCTTCGGAGATTAATATCTCGGAAGAGATATCAAAAACAACCGTGTGGAAGGCTCTCACTATGAGCACGGAAACAGTCTGAATCTGGGGAGGAAAGAGGTAAAGGATCGCGTGGGAACGTGGCCGTGCTCCTCTGCGAGCGGTGGCACGTGCCTACGGCTTTTTTTTTTTTGCCTGCAATGCCGAGCAAGCGGCGAGGGCTGCGGCACGCGAACCAGCTCCTCTCTGCCGGCGCGGTCCCACGAGCGGGGCAACAGCCCCACTGATGACGCTCTCCCTCCTTTTCTCTCTCCTCCCTCCCCCCAACTCCAGTTTTCATGTGTAGGAATCTTGACTTTGAAGGAGAGGCGTGAGAACGTGACTCGGGGATGTGCCCACGCAGACATGGGCAGAAACCGCTTTTATTTTGTTTTCCAGTTGGCGGATTCCCCTTTAAGCCACGGCGATGGTTTCAGCTGTCCTTGGTGTGCTTCAGGCATTCCCTCTCTCCAGAGCAGCAAACTGAGGTGCACATGACAGTCAGTGGGAGTTCGGTGGTGTTCCGCCTCCGTGTGTTCGTGTGTGGGTTGTTGCCGTTTTGTAGCAGTAGAGGGACTGCTGCCGCTTCATCGTTCAGTGCTATTTTTTTAATATCTCACTCCTCCTCTTCTGTTTCTCTTTTTGTTCCCCCAAAATAAACTCTGAATGTTTCTGTTGTATGTGAGGCATTCTCCACTTTCTTCTTCATCGCGACCAGGTTTTCGGGTCTGGTTTGGGGTCCTGCCTTCAGTTCGCCCTTCTGTCTCTCCCTGGCAGGAGAGGGATGCCCTCCGTGGCGGGGCAGCGCGGAGCGCCCGAGCGGTTGGGCCGAGGCGAAGGAAAAGCATTTGCTCCCTGCGCTCCAGTTTTACATTGGGGTTTTTTTTGAATTTTTGTTTGTTTGTTTGTTTGTTTTATGATAATTATTTTTCTTGCTTCGGCTCTGCCATCAGCCTGGAAGCTGCAAAAGGCAGAAATGGTGCCTTCTCCTCCCCCGGCTGTTAAATTAATATAAGGCAGCGCTTCAGATCAAACCCCTCCAATCCGCCGGGTGGTGGCGGGAGCGGCCAGGCGAGACCTGGGGCTCTGTGTCCCCGGGCTGCCCCTCCGCTGTCCCTCCGCTTTCCTTCCTTTTCCCTCCCTGGCTCTCTCGCTGTGGTGTTTTTTCCTCCTCCCCTCTCCTCGCAAAGCCGCGTCTCTCTCACAGGGTGGGATGAGCCCGGAGGCAAGTGGGAAGGTGCCTTTTCCTCCTCCTTTTTCCTGCCCCTTTGCAGGAAGAAGCTGTTGAGCAGAGATGGTTCTCGTGCTCTCTTCCCATCTCGGGGGGGTCGTTGGGCTGCGGCGTGGGGCTGCGGAGCCCAGGAGGAGAGGACAACCCCGAAGAAAAGGTCCCCTTGCCGCCCTCCACCAGCAGCGGTGGGATGGGTGCAGGGACCCTCCTGCCATCGGCTTATCCCGTCCCCTGCGGGAGCCTTTTTCTGCAGCAAACCGACCCAAAACGACAACGGCACGTTGGTGCTTCTTGCTAAATGGGGAGGGGGGAGAAAAACAAATCATCTATCAGTTTGCTCTGTAAGGATGGAAGCGGCGCATCCCCAAACAGGGCCAAAATCAGGCGGCTTTTACGGGACGGGGTTTTGCAAAGCGGCTGGTGCCAGTGCCCCACGGTGACGGTCGGAGGGGGAAGAAACTGGTTGAGCCCTTAAAAAGAGGAAAAGAAAAAGGCTCGGAGGAAGGGAAAGGTGCAGCACCGGGGTTTCCTTGCTGCTGTTCCTCCGGGATGCCCGTGCATGTCCCCTCCACGCTGCCCTCCCGGCAGGACCGTGCTCGCTGCTCCGGCTCTGCCTCCCCGGAGGGGAAAGGTCCCAGAGCAGGAGAGTCCCTGTCTCTCCCCCCTTCCCAAAAGAAACTTTAATTTAATCGTTACACTGGTGACCCACAGTGGCTGTGGGACTGGGGGCTGTGGTACCAGCCCTATTGCTGCCCTGCCCTTAAAATGGAATTATACACTTCTAATATAGGGCAATTTGTTTTTTTTTTTCCATTTTGTTTTCCTCCCTGTAAAAGGAGGGAGTGGGGCTGAGCTTCACTCCCTCCTGGCCGGGACCGGGGCCAGAGCCTGGGATTGTTTTCGGCACGTGCCGGGCATCACTCCGGCAGAGACAGAAAGGAAGAAAATCACCCTGGAGGGAAAACGCGGACGGTTTTGGGGCAGAGTGGGCTGAGTCCGGCTCTGCATCTCCCCCCTCCCCAGGGGCCACAAAACCTTGGCGGCTGCCTCCAAAAGTCCTTACTTAAAAAGCAAAGCAGATTTCCCCGGCGCGGCCCTCTTCTGCATTCGAAGCTCGGGGGTTTTTGCTGCTTACAGGGTGAGATTTTTTATTTATTTATATATTTATGTATTTATTTTTAATTAAATGAAAGCTGAGGCCTTGGTTAACAACGTGACTCTGAGCCACCTAAAAGGCGGCGGTAACCCCCCGGGCTGACTGTGGGACACAGTGCTGCGCCTGTCCCCCCCTTCGTGCCCCGTAATCCCACGGCCGGCTCTGTATTTTGGGAGGATTTAATATTTCCCTGTGCAGAGGAGAATTTTACGGGGAGGAGTCGGGAGGAAAAATCTCTCTCAAAGCTGCTGCTGGAGTCGCTTTAGGAATCAAAAGAGATATCCCTGCAGTGACCCGCAATGCTTTAGTTGGCAGCAAAGCCCCTTCCCAGCGAGGCGGGACGGGGGCTGCTGTGTGCTTCGGTGCCTTCAAACAGCTCCTCACACCCCCGGGGGCCCCTCGAAAGAAGTTTCCTAAAATGATACGCATAAAAGAGATCCTTAAGCGGGGTGTGTGTGTATGTAATGTAAAAAGGTAATAAAAAAGGGTGGGGTTTTTTTAATTATTTTAATTCCCCCCCCCTCCCCCCAGTGCGCTACATGTAGAAATACACCAATTATTTTTGTTGCGCAGATGCTGAAATATATTTATTTTATTGTAAGAGATGATCTAGTTTGGAAACACTCCGTGTTGTAAATAAAACTGGAGGTGGGGGGTGGGGGAATCCCCCAAGCGAATCTGTGTTAGTTATCACTTTGAATCTTTGTGTGGTTTTGTGTTTGGTTTTAGTTTTTTTGTTTCATTGGGTTTTTTTAATTTATTTTGGGTTCATTCTGTGGAACACAAATGACACAAATCCCTGTCGCCATCGTGTGGGTCCCGTCGGTGGAGCGTCACTGTGGACTGAGGGGTTCCCCCCGCCGGAGCTGGGACTGTCGTCCCTTTTTCTCTTGTTGCCCATTGAACGTAATGGGAAAAAAAATGGAATAAACCTCTCGTTTGTCTCACTGCGCCGCTGCCGTGTCTTTGGGAGGGCGGGGAGGAGGCAGAGGGGGCTGTGGAGCTTTTTTTGAGGGGGGGGGCGGAGGGGATGGAGGAGTGGGTAGCACTGATTTTTGGGAGAAAGCCCATTTGCCTGGGGCTGGGGGTGGGGAACCAGCTGACTGGGGAAAGGGCTGAAATTAGCGGGTTTGGGGGGTTGAAAAATTTAATGACTTAACTATGTTTTGGTTTTTAATTTATTTTTTTTTTAATTTGGGTTATTAAATTTGGGGGTTTAAATTTTGTTGTTTACTTTAATTTGGGTTTTTAAATGTTTTTTTTATATATAATTTTGGTTGTTTCTCTGTGCAAGTAATTGCAATGAGCTCTGTGTTGCAGGAGGGAGGGGACAGCAGTGTCACACGTGTCCCCTCTGCCAGACCGTGGGGTGCTCAGGGAGCTCAGAAAGGGGACTGGGGGGGATGGAGGGGCCGGCGCACAACAGAAATTGAGCATTTCTTCCTCCCTACATTCTTGGGGGTATATTTTTGCCCATTTGCAATAGTTAATTAGCATTACATTAAATCCAAAGAGATTGTAGTTATCTTTCATATAGTATTTTTTTTATTCATTTCTTTCAAACCCCCCTCTGGCACAGGTCTGTGGGGTCAGGCAGGCGCATCCCCAGTGCCCTTTTACCTAAAACTTGAGGAACTGAGTGAAAAAAGAGGGCACCTGAGCCAAGCCAGGGGTCAGAGCCTGGAAATCCCGGGGGACCGGTGGCGTGCGGGATCCCCATGCGATGCTTGGAGGCGTTGGAGACGTCAGAAACCGGCAGCCGGATTTAGGGAAGGTTTTATTATGATTTAGGGAAAGCTGCAGGATCCGCGGTGCTGTGGGAGCAGTTACAGAGAAAACTGAGCCAGAGAAATCGAGGTTTGAAGGGGCGGTCGAGCCGCGGGGGCACTTACCTTCTGCAAAGACAGCAGTTCCCCTAAAAGCAAGATCCTCTTTTCCTCCTTCGAGCTGGTTGTGGCTGAACTCTTCTCCTCACCGGTGCCTTTAAGCTGGTTAGCAGGATGCTAAAAGCTGACGGGTAGGTCACCGCTACTCCTGGTTTTAGTCGGATGGGTCGTTATGAATCATTACAGCGTTTTTTAAGTGGGGCTGTTGCAAAAAATACAGTTGTTGCAGTATTTCCCACCTTACGCCTTCAGCGAGGGGCTGGTTTGGTGGTTGGGGGTGGGGGGGTGGGGAGTGGTGGGGGGTGGGGGGTGGTGGTGGTGGTGGTTCTCTTTTCTATTTTTTTCCACTCTTTGGACCAAAGGAGTGACCTGTGGGTTTCCTCCTTTCAGGTGAGATGGCCCCGTGGTGCCACAGCCCATCTCGCAGGGAGGAATGATTTCTCTGCCCACGGGGCCGCCCTTTCCAACACCTTTGGTTTGAGTTGAAAAAGTTAAGAAACAAAGAAGAGGGAAAATGTAAAAGAAGCCTTTGGGTACCCAAGCACCGGCTGCTGCTTTTCTCCGAGTGAAACTCGGGTGGGAGCTCATCAGCTGGACAGACACCATCATAGACTCACGGAATGGTTTGGGTTGGAAGGGACCTTGAAGATCATCGAGTTCCACCTCCCGCCATGGGCAGGGACACCTCCCACTAGACCCAAGCCTGGTTTCATCCCCCAAGGTCAGATCTGCAACTGGGGCCGTTCCCCACCAAGTGTCAAGGACCGGCGCAGGAAGTGCAATTCCCGGGGCTCTGGTGGATTAAAGGAGCTGCTTCGGTCCCTCAAGATACCCTAAAAAAAACAGAACAGGGGCAGAATCCACCCAGTGTGAAGGAGTTACAGCAAGTTCTAGGAACTTTAAGCTGTTGGCGTAAACACACCCCTGGCTTTTCCATCATTGCTCGCCCCTTGATGATTTGCTCAGGAAGGGAAAATCCTGGGAATGGACTGACCAACATACCAATGCCTTGGAATTGCTAATAAAAGAGCTGAGGTTATTCCAACAACTTGGTCCTATACATCCAACTGACCCTGTCCATGTAGAATGGGGGTTCAGTGAACGTGGTTCTCACTGCACTTTGGCAGAAGGGACCCACACACCTCCACTCCCCACACCGACAACCCTCCCCCTCCCCCAACGCTCCAAAAAGCAGCATTCCTTAGTGCAGACTCCTTAAGCTGACTCCACAGCTACGGCTCCCGGTGGGCTCTGGGGGAGACAAGGGGGCCCCGGGGCTCTCCGTGGGCTTTAAAGGGGTCCCAGGGCTGCCCATGGGCAGAGAGAGGGGTAGGAGAAGAAAAAAGGAGGAGAGGAGAGGAGAGGAGAGGAGAGGAGAGAAGAGAAGAGAAGAGAAGAGAAGAGAAGAGAAGAGAAGAGAAGAGAAGAGAAGAGAAGAGAAGAGAAGAGAAGAGAGAAGAGTCGAGGGGGGAGGGGAGAATGGTGGGGGGAAGGGTTGGGGGTGTGGGAGTGAGCGTGTGAGGGGGGAGTGAGGGGAATCGGTGTTTGTGAGGGGGGAATGGGTTTTCGTGAGTGGGAGAGGAGAAGGAGAGGAGGTTTGCAGGGCTGTGAGGTGTCTGTGAGAGAGGAGGCCCCGGAGGGAGGTGAGTGGAAAGGGCTGTGTGTGGAAAGAAAAGCTTTAAGGACAGGCTGGGCTGGGGAAAGGTGGTGGGCCCCGAGGGAGGGCTTGGGGAGCGGGGCTAGAAGCGTGGGTTTGGGGCAAAACTCTGGGAAAGAAACTGCAGGACAGGGCCAATCTGAGTATACAGTTTTAGCGAAGCTTCAAGCAAAGGGTGACCAAACGTGCCTCTTGTGGGCTGGTTTTGTCTAAGTTATTCATGCGAGTGGACTTTTGCCACACGGGATGGGAACTTTCGCTTCCCGGGATAGCTGATGCCCCTGGATAACCACTGCCCGCGAAGCACTGCGAAACCCCGTGTTCAAAAATGAGGATAAAGCCCGTGTTTTGCCTCTCGGAAGGATCTCTAAGCACCGTCTCCACGTTATTTTCAGTACCTTTCTGGTTGTTTTCTTTCCCCCCACCCCTGTGATGTCCGTCGGGGGGGCTGGCGGAGCTCTGCAGGCGGATGTGTGGCTCATTTTGGGGAGGGCTGAGCTGATTTCAGGGAGTCCCGGCTCATTTTGCGGAGGATTGGGCTGGTTTAGGGGGGTCCCGGCGCATTTTGGGGGAGGGCTGCGCTGGTTTCGGCCTCGCAGTGCCCGGGGCGGAAAGAAGCGGTGGTGCGGGGCTGAGGGGCCCTCGTCGTCCTCGGCGCGGCCCCGCCCCTCTCGTCCGCCGTTGCCGCGGCGACGCTGGGGGGCGTGGCCCGGATCTGCCCCTCGGCGCATGCGCGGTTGGGCGGACGCGAAGGAGAATGTTTCCGTTGTGCGGCGGTGGTCGGGAGCTGCGGCATTCGGTACCGGGAGAGATGGGGGGACCGGGGCCGAGGGGGGCGGGAGCGGGAGCGGGAGCGGGGTGGACGGGGCGGCGGCGGCGGCAGCGGCAGGAGTGGTACGGAGGTCTCCGGGGCCAGTTCGGGGGGTTTGTGGGGTGGCGGGACCGGGCTGGGGGGCTCGGGGGGTGGTCTGGGCCTGTTTGGGGGGGGCAGAGCCGAGTGGGGGGTCCCCGGGGAGGACAGGGCCGATTCAGGCCCCTCCCGTCCCCCGCTGCCGCCCCCTCACCCCCCGCTCGCTCCCCGCAGGTGGCGGCAGCCCCGGCCGCAGCGCAGGGTGCCCGGGGCCGGCCTGGCCGGGCGCTTGGCTCCGCTCTGGGCTCCGCTCTCAGCCCCCCCCGGCAGGTCAGCCCGGCCGTGCCCCCTTCGCCCGCCTCCAGCCCACGGCCGAGTCCCCCCAGGTACCCCCGAGATGGGGTGGGGGGTGTCAGCGCTGGGCCCCTGCTGGCAGCTCCTGGCTGAGGACCAGCCCATTTCCCCACTGCCCCACCAGCAGCCATGGGAGAGCGGGGTTGTCCTGAGTGTGTGAGCACCACTGGTTCTGTTGCTGCACTGGGCCAGGGCTCCAGGAAGTGGTAGAGGGAGCTCTGGGAAGAGGAGCTGCTCCTCAACAGGCTGCTGCAGTCCTCCGAGTTGGCCAGCGAGCACAGGCTGCAGGGGCTCTTGCGGTGGCCTTCGGGGGGCCCAGGAGCCCGGGGGGTGCCTGGACCAGAAGGAGCTGTCCCCACTGATAGGACCTATAGGCGGCAGAGGAGGGCAGGGGGACGTGGGGGCTTGGGGTGGGCAGGGGGTAGAGAGAGGCATCACTGCTCAGATGGTATATGGTTGGCAGGGAGCCCAGTGGGTCCTGTGGGGCCCGGTGCTTCCTCCTCGCTGCCTCCTCGGTTGCCCTGCAGAGGAGGAGAGAGAAGAGACCCGCTGTACCCCGTCTCCTCCGTCGGGGCCCGCGGGCAGCACCCCCTCCTCAGCAGGCGGGCAGGGCTGCCCAGCGCAGGCAGGGCAGGGCACGGGCTGAGGGTCTGGGGCAGGATCTGGGGGTCTCCCACACCCTGCTTCTCCTGTGTCGACTTGAGCTCCCATCCTTCATCCGCTAGCCGAGAAGCTGCTGAGGGAGGGGACGGAGTGAGCGGCCGGCAGCCCTGGGCACAGCCCCGGCTCAGGGCTGCCGTGGGGTGTGGGCTGTTTGCATGGTGCTCGGTGCCGGGGCCACTCACTGCTCTGCTCCTCTGGGCGGGCTCTCGCGTCCGTCGTCCCTTGCTTTGGCTTCTTCCAGTCCCTCTGCAGGACCCCGGGAGCTGGGTGAGACGGGAGCAGCTCCCAGCCCCGCGCCGCAGCCCCCCACACAACCCCACGCTGCGGCACAGTGCGGTGCAGCAGTCGCCTACCTGGAGCCGCTTGGTCCGTAGCACAGAAGAGACCGCGCTGAGCCCCATCAAAAGCATCACGCGCGGAGCCAGGTGAGCTGTGGGGGGGACGTTGGAGTCCCTCCTGGCACCAGCTGCGGTGCAGCCGCGCAACCCTGGGGTGCCCCCCATGGGAAATGTTAAAGAAATAAAATGTTGGTCTCTATCCCTGGTGCTGTGGTTCATCCTCCCATCCCGCGGCTGGGGCTGTGCCCCCCTCAGTGCCCGACCCAGTGGGACAGGCTGGCACTGCTGGCACCCACCAACCTGGGGGGGTGGTGGTGTCGGGGGAGCTGGGTGGGCTGGAGAAAGGGAGGAAGCACCTCTTGCAACCAGCTCGGCCCTCTCCAGCCACAAAACCCTCCCCAGAGGCACCAGAGGGGACCCCCAGATCCTTGAAGGGCTGCCCCAGACTCCCTCTGGCCTGCAAGAGTCCCCCCCAGGACCTCTTACGGACACCCCAGTGGCGTCCCAAATCTGGGTTCTTTAACTGCTGGGCAAGCCAGTAACACACTGTGTGGGAGCAGCCAGCCAAGCCGGTTTCAGAGCACCAGAGGTGAGGGGCAGGGAGCTGCCATCCCACTCAGCTCCATCCCCGCGGTGCCTTGGCTGTGCAGAGAGAACTTGGGGGGAGCTGCAAAACAGCTCAGCCCGGGCTTATCTCAAGATGGCACAGAACAACCAAAACCAAATGGCCCTTAACAATCAAAATGCCCCGAGTCCCATCCCACCACTCTTCCCGTGATGTTGAGCGCTGGACATCACAAACTGGCAACAGAGACTTCTCTATGGCACCACCAGAGGGAAATATCCCAGACAGTGTAATCCACTCGGGCATAATCCTGCACCCTCACCGAGTCAGGAAATATAAACCGCAGGGTCTGGGGAGACAAATGGGGAATCCTCCAAGGATACAGCTGGCCCCTCGGAGATCTGTCCCCCCCATCCAGGACGCTGGAGGGGAGCATTTACAGCCGAGCACGGCGTTTCCTTTAACCTCTAGAAAAGCCGGCATTTGCTAAAAAACAAATGTTCCCCTCCTGCCCCGGCCCCCTCTGAAAAGAAATAAATAAAGAAAGAATTAAAATCCTTGCAAAACTTAAAAATCGCCGTTAGTTTCGTTAGCGTTACATTAATTCTAAAAACTGACGAGCCACTGCGCTGTGTGCCGCAGCCCAACCTCCCCCCCTCAATGCTGGGCGAGCTCCTCTGGCCGTGCCTGGGATGAAAAACCGGTGGCTTTTAGGAAATAAAAAATTAAAAAAAAAAGAAGAATAATAAAACCTCTCTTTCTCTCTCTCTCTGCCTGTGTTAGTCCAACTAAAGGGATAGCGTCGGGAGGCGAGGGAGGAGGAAGGGGGAGGCTGTGGGATGGAGAGAGCCCTCCCCGTACCCCTCGGCTGTGCATCCTCGCAGCGCCACGGGGAATGGGGGTGGGGGGGTCTGTGTGGGGGTCTTTGGTTTGCACAGGGTGGCCGTGGTGGGGGCTCAGCCCCATCCTTACAGTGCTGGGGCGCACGGGGCTACCAGGCACAGGGTCCCTCCCCCAGTGAGGTGCTTTGGTGCGTTGAGGTGTTAGATGGGGTGGCACAGCCCCTGCCCACCCCGGGAGGGGGGACACCACCTCTCCGGTGGCACTGGATGGGTGGGAGGGAGGGAGGGAGGGAGGGAGGGAGGAGAGCTGTGGGAGCCATGGAGAAAGGCGTGGGGGTGTCCCTCATCGTGGCAGCCCTACCCGGCCACCCCAAGGGACACCCAAGCCCCATCTTGGTCCTCTCCCCGTTGGGTGACGCCCTTCCACCCACCCCGGAGGTGCGCTCCTCTCCTGCGGGGGGGATGCCCAGCACTCACCTGGCTAGAGAAGCACCGGGGGGGGGTGGTTAGGGGGCATCTGAGCTTCCCAGTTACACGGGCGTAATTAGTGCACCATTAATAACCATTAGTAACCACTTTGGCTCTGCTAACCAACTGCGGCGAGGCCCCCACCCCGCTTTAGCACAGGCTTCCTGATGCCAACACCTCCCCGAGCCACTGGGTAAAGCGACTCCTGGCAAAAAACCACCACCCCAAAAAAACCCCACAGCACATCCCCCACTCCCCACCCAGCCCTTCTCCCCCCATCACAGCCATGGGGCAAACTCCCACCACCACTCCCCCCAATCTCAGCTCGGCCGTGACCCCCCCGAGACACTGGAAAGAGCGCAACGGAGAGCGAGCTCAGGCTCCTGTGAGCTGGAGAGATTTCTCTTTGGGTTTTGATGTTGTCGGTGAGTGGGATTTGGTTGGTTGTTTTTCACAGAACACTTTGCAGTAGAGGACAAAAACGTGGTGTCGCAGCCCCCGGGGCCGGCGCTGGCACCGCCACCATCCCCCCACGGCCCCCCCTCCCCCGGCTCCTGTCCCTCCTCCTGCCCGGCAGCTGTTCCCACTTTCCTTCCTTGGTTTGTTTGGTTTTTTTTCTTTTCTACCTTTGTTTTTTAATATGTGGGGTTTTTTTCCGTTTTCCCTTTTTCTTTTTTCTCCCTTTTGTTTTTTGCTTCCCCCTCCTTTTTCTTCTTTTTCCCCTTTTTGCTTTTTCCCCCTTTTTTCTGTTTCCCCTTCCCCCCCCCGTTTTTTTTTCTCTCCCCCCGCCTTTTCCCCTGTTTTTCTTTTTCATTTTTCCCCCTTTTTTTCTATTTCCCCTTTTTTCTTTTCCCACTTCTTTTTTTCTCCTCCCTCCCCCCCCCCCCGCTTTTTTTTTCCTCTTTTTAAACAAGCTCTCTCCCGAAGGAGCGGCCCCTGGCTCTCCGCTGGCAGAAGGAGCCTACGGAAGAGCTCTGGCACTGACACGGGCAGGAACACCCACTCACACATCGCAACACAGCAGTTAGTTTGGCAACACCCCCACCCCCTGTCACAAGTGAGACCTGCACAGACAAAGGGCTCCTGAGTGAGGGCACTGGGGCAGCCCCACCTTAGAAGCAGCAGAGGAGCAGAGCCGTCCGGAGCCATCAAGAGCACAGGAAGGGCTATTCAGGGCCTCATTGTCTGCGCCGAGTGACCGTCTGCTGAGAACCGCTCTGGCGGCTCAGAGCTCAGCCCCAGCAGCAGTCTGGAGCCAACGGGGAAAAGTACACTGGGAGGAAGACTGGCAGCCTTCCTCCACAACGCCCCGGAGAGAATGACCACAGTGCTGCCTCTCCCCATCGCTTTTCCAACTCGGTTCTTTTTTTATTAAAAAATTAAAAAAAAAAATATATGCTCCAACTCTCAGGTTTCCAAGGCACACAGAATCTCTAAAAGGGAGACACAAGCGTGAGGTGCTGAGGTACCCAAACCTGCCCACGTTAGTCCAACTAAAGGGAGAGCGTCGGGAGGCGAGGGAGGAGGAAGGGGGAGGCTGTGGGATGGAGAGAGCCCTCCCCGTACCCCTCGGCTGTGCATCCTCGCAGCGCCGCGGGGAATGGGGGGCTGTGTGTTTGGGGGGGTCTTTGGTTTGCTCCCCTGACCTGCTGGGGGGGAGGGGATGTCTGGCGGCGGGGTTACAGTCATCAGGCGGTGCTGGGCGGCACAGCGGGAGCCTCCCTTGCTGTGCTGCGAGGCCGGGGCTCCCGGAGCGTGTTTCTGCTCCTGCTGCTTCACCTGCTGGAGCATTTCCCTCATCTGGCGCTGTGCAGTTATGGAAGATGCACCCAGGTGGGATGCGGGTGGCTTTGCCTGCACAGAGGAGTCCATTCACACCCTGGGCGCTGCTCTGCACGGCCTCCAGAACACCCATTTTTAGATCAATCGAGCCAATCTGCAATTTCAGCACTTGCACAGCCAGGGGGAAGCTACCGAAACACCTTCAGTGCCTCTTGGGGGCACAGGGACCACCCAAAAGAAGAGTGGCAGGGTGCTCGGGTGGTGCTGGGCTCAGCAAGCCCCACGCCTTTCCTCGGTGGATGAAAGCAGCCGGGGAATATCGGGTAACACCACGGCCAAACCGTACCTGACTGGCAAAGAAATGCCCAATGATTTTAACGATGACCTCCTCGTTCTCGTCTGGGGTTTGGTCTCGTGGCACAGTGACTGCCGCGCTGGTTAAGTTTTGCAGTTCGTTTACCTGGAGCGAACCACAAGAGGGTGACGCCCTTCCACCCACCCCGGAGGTGCGCTCCTCTCCTGCGGGGGGGACGCCCAGCGCTCGCCTGGCTAGAGAAGCACCGGGGGGGGGTGGGGTGGTTAGGGGGCATCTGAGCTTCCGCATTACACGGGCGTAATTAGTGTGCCATTAACCACCATTAATAACCACTTTGGCTTTGCTAACCAACTGCCCCCACCCCGCTTTAGCACAGGCTTCGTGATGCACACGCCTCCCTGTGTGGGAGCAGCCAGCCAAGCCGGTTTCAGAGCACCAGAGGTGAGAGGCAGGGAGCTGCCATCCCACTCAGCTCCATCCCCGCCGTGCCTTGGCTGTGCAGAGAGAACTTGGGGGGAGCTGCAAAACAGCTCAGCCCGGGCTTATCTCAAGATGGCACAGAACAACCAAAACCAAATGGCCCTTAACAATCAAAATGCCCCGAGTCCCATCCCACCACTCTTCCCGTGACGTTGAGCGCCGGACATCACAAACTGGCAACAGAGACTTCGCTATGGCACCACCAGAGGGAAATATCCCAGACAGTGTAATCCACTCGGGCATAATCCTGCACCCTCACCGAGTCAGGAAATATAAACCGCGGGGTCTGGGGAGACAAATGGGGAATCCTCCAAGGATACAGCTGGCCCCTAGGAGATCCGTCCCCCCCATCCAGGACGCTGTACAGGGTAACTTCCCCGGGATGGAGCGACCTCACCTGAGAGAGAGAGGGTAAGTGACTAAGAAACATCCGAACGGTATAGGGCATGCGATTGAGTTTGTGACTGGTGCACTCTTTTAAGGCATTAATATCTAGCGCCCTTGTGGTTTGTGTTGCTACTTGTCGGGGGCATTTGTAGCTCGCAATAGTGGATCCCGCTAATTGCTTCTAAACCGCAATAGTGTAATCGCCATCGCTCACACAGAACTTGCAATAGTGACGTATTGGACCCGTGAGCGAAGTCCAAAGAAATTGTTAATTTGAACCTCTCAGTGAAGCCCTTTTTCCCGTTTTCTCACAGTCCCTGAGCCACTGCGTAAAGCAACACCTGGCAAAAAACCCTCCACAACCCCAAAAAAACCCCACACCACATCCCCCACTCCCCACCCACCCCTTCTCCCCCCATCACAGCCATGGGGCAAACTCCCACCACCACCCCCCAATCCCAGCTTGGCCGTGACCCCCCCGAAACACTGAAAGAGAGCAACGGAGAGCGAGCTCAGGCTCGTGTGAGCTGGAGAGATTTCTCTTTGGTTTTTGATGTTGTTGTCGTTGGGTGGGGTTTGGTTGGGTTTTTTTACAGAACACTTTGCAGTGTGGTGTCGCAGCCCCCGGGGCCGGCGCTGGCACCGCCACCTCACCCCCGGCTCTTGTCCCTCCTCTTCCCGATGGCTTTCACCCCGTTCCTTGCTTGGTTTGGTTGTTTGTTTTTTTCCTTTCTACCTTTCTTTTTTTATATTTGGGGGTTTTGTTTCCTTTTCCTTTTTTTTTCTCTTCCTCCCCCCTTTTTTCATTTTCCCTTTTTTTCCGTTTCCCCCTTTTTTCTTCCCCCCCTTTTATCTCTTTTTCTCTTTGTTCTTCTTTCCCCTCTTTTTTTTTCTCCCCCCATTTTTTTCTTTTGTTTTTTTTTTCTTTTTCTCTTTTTAAACATCTCTCAAGCTTTCTCCGAAGGAACGGCCCCTGGCTCTCAGCCAGCAGAAGGAGACTATGGAAGAGCTCTGGCACCCGTGGGATTGCTTTCCTTCTCCCGCCTCGAACTCAGTAGAGAGCGTGTTTTCCAACTCGTTTTTTTTTTTTTTATTAAGAAAATAAACAAAAATAATGCTCCAGCTATCAGTTTTACAAGGCACACAAAATCTCTAAAAGGGAAACAGAAGCGCAATGTGCTGAGGTACGAAAACCTGAGGTAGTTTTTGTGTGTGGATGTGTGTGTGTCATCTGGGGTTGTTTTTTTTTTTTCCCCCAGCCCTGGGCTGACAACCTGTTGGAAATCTGGCTCTTCCCCCCTTCTCTCTTTGCAACCGGGATCTTTCCCCAAAGCATTTATATCCAAGCACGGCCATTCCTTTAACCTCTAGAAAAGCCGGCTTGTGCTAAAAAACAAACACCCCCTCTGCCCCTGCCCCCACCCCCTCTGAAATGAAATAAATAAATAAATAAATAAATTCCTTACAAAACTTAAAAATCTCCGTTAGTTTCGTTAGCGTTACATTAATTCTAAAAACTGATGAGCCGCTGTGCTGCGCGACGCAGCCCAACCTCCCCCCCTCAATGCTGGGCGAGCTCCTCTGGCCATGCCTGGGATGAAAAACCGGTGGCTTTTAGGAAATAAAAAATTTTAAAAAAAAGAATAATAAAAACTCTCTTTCTCTGTCTCTCTACCTATGTTAGTCCAACTAAAGGGGTAGCGTCGGGAGGCGAGGGAGGGGGAGGCTGTGGGATGGAGAGAGCCCTCCCCGTACCCCTCGGCTGTGCATCCTCACAGCGCCGCGGGGAATCGGGTGGGGTGTGTTTGGGGGGTCTTTGGTTTGCACAGGGTGGCCGTGGTGGGGGCTCAGCCCCATCCTTACAGTGCTGGGGCGCACGGGGCTACCAGGCGCAGAGTCCCTCCCCCAGTGAGGTGCTTTGGTGCGTTGATGTGTTAGATGGGGTGGCACAGCCCCTGCCCGCCCCGGGAGGGGGGACACCAGCTCTCTGGTGGCACTGGATGGGAGGGAGGGAGGGAGGGAGCAGAGCTGTGGGAGCCATGGAGAAAGGCGTGGGGGTGTCCCTCATCGTGGCAGCCCCCAGCAGCCCTACCCTGCCACCCGGCCACCCCAAGGGACACCCAAGCCCCATCTTGGTCCTCTCCCCATTGGGTGATGCCCTTCCACCCACCCCAGAGGTGCGCTCCTCTCCTGCGGGGGGGACGCCCAGCGCTCGCCTGGCTAGAGAAGCACCGGGGGGGTTGGTTAGGGGGCATCTGAGTTTCCCCATTACACGGGCCTAATTACTGTGCTGTTAATAACCATTAATAACGACTTTGGCTCTGCTAACCAACTGCGGCGAGGCCCCCACCCCGCTTTAGCACAGGCTTCCTGATGCCAACACCTCCCCGAGCCACTGGGTAAAGCTGCGCCTGGCAAAAAAACACCACCCCCCAAAAAACCCCCACACCACATCCCCCACTCCCCACCCACCCCTTCTCCCCCCATCACAGCCATGGGGCAAACTCCCAACCCCCCCCCCCCCCCAATCTCAGCTCAGCCGTGACCCCCCCCGAGACACTGGAAAGAGCGCAACGGAGAGCGAGCTCAGGCTCCTGTGAGCTGGAGAGATTTCTCTTTGGGTTTTGATGTTGTCGGTGGGTGGGATTTGGTTGGTTGTTTTTCACAGAACACTTTGCAGTAGAGGACAAAAACGTGGTGTCGCAGCCCCCGGGGCCGGCGCTGGCACCGCCACCATCCCCCCCCCTCCCCCCCCCTCCCCCCTCCCCCGGCTCCTGTCCCTCCTCCTGCCCGGCGGCTGTTCCCACTTTCCTTCCTTGGTTTGTTTGTTTTTTTTTCTTTTCTACCTTTCTTTTTTAATATGTGGGGTTTTTTCCGTTTTCCCTTTTTCTTTTTTCTCCCTTTTGTTTTTTTGCTTCCCCCTCCTTTTTCCTCTTTTTCCCCTTTTTGCTTTTTCCCCCTTTTTTCTGTTTCCCCTTCCCCCCCTCGTTTTTTTTCTCTCCCCCCCCTTTTTCCCCTGTTTTTCTTTTTCATTTTTCCCCCTTTTTTTCTTTTTCCCCTTTTTTCTTTTCCCACTCCCCCCCCCCCTTTTTTTTTTTCCTCTTTTTAAACAAGCTCTCTCCCGAAGAAGCGGCCCCTGGCTCTCCGCTGGCAGAAGGAGCCTACGGAAGAGCTCTGGCACTGACACGGGCAGGAACACCCACTCACACATCGCAACACAGCAGTTAGTTTGGCAACACCCCCACCCCCGTCACAAGTGAGACCTGCACAGACAAAAGGCTCCTGAGTGAGGGCACTGGGGCAGCCCCACCTTAGAAGCAGCAGAGGAGCAGAGCCGTCCGGAGCCATCAAGAGCACAGGAAGGGCTATTCAGGGCCTCATTGTCTGCGCCGAGTGACCGTCTGCTGAGAACCGCTCTGGCGGCTCAGAGCTCAGCCCCAGCAGCAGTCTGGAGCCAACGGGGAAAAGTACACTGGGAGGAAGACTGGCAGCCTTCCTCCACAACGCCCCGGAGAGAATGACCACAGTGCTGCCTCTCCCCATCGCTTTTCCAACTCGGTTCTTTTTTTATTAAAAAATTAAAAAAAAAAATATATGCTCCAACTCTCAGGTTTCCAAGGCACACAGAATCTCTAAAAGGGAGACACAAGCGTGAGGTGCTGAGGTACCCAAACCTGCCCACGTTAGTCCAACTAAAGGGAGAGCGTCGGGAGGCGAGGGAGGAGGAAGGGGGAGGCTGTGGGATGGAGAGAGCCCTCCCCGTACCCCTCGGCTGTGCATCCTCGCAGCGCCGCGGGGAATGGGGGGCTGTGTGTTTGGGGGGGTCTTTGGTTTGCTCCCCTGACCTGCTGGGGGGGAGGGGATGTCTGGCGGCGGGGTTACAGTCATCAGGCGGTGCTGGGCGGCACGGCGGGAGCCTCCCTTGCTGTGCTGCGAGGCCGGGGCTCCCGGAGCGTGTTTCTGCTCCTGCTGCTTCACCTGCTGGAGCATTTCCCTCATCTGGCGCTGTGCAGTTATGGAAGATGCACCCAGGTGGGATGCGGGTGGCTTTGCCTGCACAGAGGAGTCCATTCACACCCTGGGCGCTGCTCTGCACGGCCTCCAGAACACCCATTTTTAGCTCAATCGAGCCAATCTGCAATTTCAGCACTTGCACAGCCGGGGGGAAGCTACCGAAACACCTTCAGTGCCTCTTGGGGGCACAGGGACCACCCAAAAGAAGAGTGGCAGGGTGCTCGGGTGGTGCTGGGCTCAGCAAGCCCCACGCCTTTCCTCGGTGGATGAAAGCAGCCGGGGAATATCGGGTAACACCACGGCCAAACCGTACCTGACTGGCAAAGAAATGCCCAATGATTTTAACGATGACCTCCTCGTTCTCGTCTGGGGTTTGGTCTCGTGGCACAGTGACTGCCGCGCTGGTTAAGTTTTGCAGTTCGTTTACCTGGAGCGAACCACAAGAGGGTGATGCCCTTCCACCCACCCCGGAGGTGCGCTCCTCTCCTGCGGGGGGGACGCCCAGCGCTCGCCTGGCTAGAGAAGCACCGGGGGGGGTGGGGTGGTTAGGGGGCATCTGAGCTTCCGCATTACACGGGCGTAATTAGTGTGCCATTAACCACCATTAATAACCACTTTGGCTTTGCTAACCAACTGCCCCCACCCCGCTTTAGCACAGGCTTCGTGATGCACACGCCTCCCTGTGTGGGAGCAGCCAGCCGAGCAGGTTTCAGAGCACCAGAGGTGAGAGGCAGGGAGCTGCCATCCCACTCAGCTCCATCCCCGCCGTGCCTTGGCTGTGCAGAGAGAACTTGGGGGGAGCTGCAAAACAGCTCAGCCCGGGCTTATCTCAAGATGGCACAGAACAACCAAAACCAAATGGCCCTTAACAATCAAAATGCCCCGAGTCCCATCCCACCACTCTTCCCGTGACGTTGAGCGCCGGACATCACAAACTGGCAACAGAGACTTCGCTATGGCACCACCAGAGGGAAATATCCCAGACAGTGTAATCCACTCGGGCATAATCCTGCACCCTCACCGAGTCAGGAAATATAAACCGCGGGGTCTGGGGAGACAAATGGGGAATCCTCCAAGGATACAGCTGGCCCCTAGGAGATCCGTCCCCCCCATCCAGGACGCTGTACAGGGTAACTTCCCCGGGATGGAGCGACCTCACCTGAGAGAGAGAGGGTAAGTGACTAAGAAACATCCGAACGGTATAGGGCATGCGATTGAGTTTGTGACTGGTGCACTCTTTTAAGGCATTAATATCTAGCGCCCTTGTGGTTTGTGTTGCTACTTGTCGGGGGCATTTGTAGCTCGCAATAGTGGATCCCGCTAATTGCTTCTAAACCGCAATAGTGTAATCGCCATCGCTCACACAGAACTTGCAATAGTGACGTATTGGACCCGTGAGCGAAGTCCAAAGAAATTGTTAATTTGAACCTCTCAGTGAAGCCCTTTTTCCCGTTTTCTCACAGTCCCTGAGCCACTGCGTAAAGCAACACCTGGCAAAAAACCCTCCACAACCCCAAAAAAACCCCACACCACATCCCCCACTCCCCACCCACCCCTTCTCCCCCCATCACAGCCATGGGGCAAACTCCCACCACCACCCCCCAATCCCAGCTTGGCCGTGACCCCCCCGAAACACTGAAAGAGAGCAACGGAGAGCGAGCTCAGGCTCGTGTGAGCTGGAGAGATTTCTCTTTGGTTTTTGATGTTGTTGTCGTTGGGTGGGGTTTGGTTGGGTTTTTTTACAGAACACTTTGCAGTGTGGTGTCGCAGCCCCCGGGGCCGGCGCTGGCACCGCCACCTCACCCCCGGCTCTTGTCCCTCCTCTTCCCGATGGCTTTCACCCCGTTCCTTGCTTGGTTTGGTTGTTTGTTTTTTTCCTTTCTACCTTTCTTTTTTTATATTTGGGGGTTTTGTTTCCTTTTCCTTTTTTTTTCTCTTCCTCCCCCCTTTTTTCATTTTCCCTTTTTTTCCGTTTCCCCCTTTTTTCTTCCCCCCCTTTTATCTCTTTTTCTCTTTGTTCTTCTTTCCCCTCTTTTTTTTTCTCCCCCCATTTTTTTCTTTTGTTTTTTTTTTCTTTTTCTCTTTTTAAACATCTCTCAAGCTTTCTCCGAAGGAACGGCCCCTGGCTCTCAGCCAGCAGAAGGAGACTATGGAAGAGCTCTGGCACCCGTGGGATTGCTTTCCTTCTCCCGCCTCGAACTCAGTAGAGAGCGTGTTTTCCAACTCGTTTTTTTTTTTTTTATTAAGAAAATAAACAAAAATAATGCTCCAGCTATCAGTTTTACAAGGCACACAAAATCTCTAAAAGGGAAACAGAAGCGCAATGTGCTGAGGTACGAAAACCTGAGGTAGTTTTTGTGTGTGGATGTGTGTGTGTCATCTGGGGTTGTTTTTTTTTTTTCCCCCAGCCCTGGGCTGACAACCTGTTGGAAATCTGGCTCTTCCCCCCTTCTCTCTTTGCAACCGGGATCTTTCCCCAAAGCATTTATATCCAAGCACGGCCATTCCTTTAACCTCTAGAAAAGCCGGCTTGTGCTAAAAAACAAACACCCCCTCTGCCCCTGCCCCCACCCCCTCTGAAATGAAATAAATAAATAAATAAATAAATTCCTTACAAAACTTAAAAATCTCCGTTAGTTTCGTTAGCGTTACATTAATTCTAAAAACTGATGAGCCGCTGTGCTGCGCGACGCAGCCCAACCTCCCCCCCTCAATGCTGGGCGAGCTCCTCTGGCCATGCCTGGGATGAAAAACCGGTGGCTTTTAGGAAATAAAAAATTTTAAAAAAAAGAATAATAAAAACTCTCTTTCTCTGTCTCTCTACCTATGTTAGTCCAACTAAAGGGGTAGCGTCGGGAGGCGAGGGAGGGGGAGGCTGTGGGATGGAGAGAGCCCTCCCCGTACCCCTCGGCTGTGCATCCTCACAGCGCCGCGGGGAATCGGGTGGGGTGTGTTTGGGGGGTCTTTGGTTTGCACAGGGTGGCCGTGGTGGGGGCTCAGCCCCATCCTTACAGTGCTGGGGCGCACGGGGCTACCAGGCGCAGAGTCCCTCCCCCAGTGAGGTGCTTTGGTGCGTTGATGTGTTAGATGGGGTGGCACAGCCCCTGCCCGCCCCGGGAGGGGGGACACCAGCTCTCTGGTGGCACTGGATGGGAGGGAGGGAGGGAGGGAGCAGAGCTGTGGGAGCCATGGAGAAAGGCGTGGGGGTGTCCCTCATCGTGGCAGCCCCCAGCAGCCCTACCCTGCCACCCGGCCACCCCAAGGGACACCCAAGCCCCATCTTGGTCCTCTCCCCATTGGGTGATGCCCTTCCACCCACCCCAGAGGTGCGCTCCTCTCCTGCGGGGGGGACGCCCAGCGCTCGCCTGGCTAGAGAAGCACCGGGGGGGTTGGTTAGGGGGCATCTGAGTTTCCCCATTACACGGGCCTAATTACTGTGCTGTTAATAACCATTAATAACGACTTTGGCTCTGCTAACCAACTGCGGCGAGGCCCCCACCCCGCTTTAGCACAGGCTTCCTGATGCCAACACCTCCCCGAGCCACTGGGTAAAGCTGCGCCTGGCAAAAAAACACCACCCCCCAAAAAACCCCCACACCACATCCCCCACTCCCCACCCACCCCTTCTCCCCCCATCACAGCCATGGGGCAAACTCCCAACCCCCCCCCCCCCCCCAATCTCAGCTCAGCCGTGACCCCCCCCGAGACACTGGAAAGAGCGCAACGGAGAGCGAGCTCAGGCTCCTGTGAGCTGGAGAGATTTCTCTTTGGGTTTTGATGTTGTCGGTGGGTGGGATTTGGTTGGTTGTTTTTCACAGAACACTTTGCAGTAGAGGACAAAAACGTGGTGTCGCAGCCCCCGGGGCCGGCGCTGGCACCGCCACCATCCCCCCCCCTCCCCCCTCCCCCGGCTCCTGTCCCTCCTCCTGCCCGGCGGCTGTTCCCACTTTCCATCCTTGGTTTGTTTGTTTTTTTTTCTTTTCTACCTTTCTTTTTTAATATGTGGGGTTTTTTCCGTTTTCCCTTTTTCTTTTTTCTCCCTTTTGTTTTTTTGCTTCCCCCTCCTTTTTCCTCTTTTTCCCCTTTTTGCTTTTTCCCCCTTTTTTCTGTTTCCCCTTCCCCCCCTCGTTTTTTTTCTCTCCCCCCCCTTTTTCCCCTGTTTTTCTTTTTCATTTTTCCCCCTTTTTTTCTTTTTCCCCTTTTTTTCTTTTCCCACTCCCCCCCCCCCTTTTTTTTTTTCCTCTTTTTAAACAAGCTCTCTCCCGAAGAAGCGGCCCCTGGCTCTCCGCTGGCAGAAGGAGCCTACGGAAGAGCTCTGGCACTGACACGGGCAGGAACACCCACTCACACATCGCAACACAGCAGTTAGTTTGGCAACACCCCCACCCCCTGTCACAAGTGAGACCTGCACAGACAAAAGGCTCCTGAGTGAGGGCACTGGGGCAGCCCCACCTTAGAAGCAGCAGAGGAGCAGAGCCGTCCGGAGCCATCAAGAGCACAGGAAGGGCTATTCAGGGCCTCATTGTCTGCGCCGAGTGACCGTCTGCTGAGAACCGCTCTGGCGGCTCAGAGCTCAGCCCCAGCAGCAGTCTGGAGCCAACGGGGAAAAGTACACTGGGAGGAAGACTGGCAGCCTTCCTCCACAACGCCCCGGAGAGAATGACCACAGTGCTGCCTATTCCCATCGTTTTGTCCAACTCGTTTCTTTTTTTATTAGAAAATTAATAAAAAAAACCCTCCAACTCTCAGGTTTCCAAGGCACACAAAATCTCTAAAAGGGAGACACAAGCGTGAGGTGCTGAGGTACCCAAACCTGCCCACGTTAGTCCAACGAAAGGGATAGCGTCAGGAGGCGAGGGAGGAGGAAGGGGGAGGCTGTGGGATGGAGAGAGCCCTCCCCGTACCCCTCGGCTGTGCATCCTCGCAGCGCCGCGGGGAATGGGGGGCTGTGTGTTTGGGGGGGTCTTTGGTTTGCTCCCCTGACCTGCTGGGGGTGGGGGAGGGGGGGGGGATGTCTGGCGGCGGGGTTACAGTCATCGGGCGGTGCTGGGCGGCACGGCGGGAGCCTCCCTTGCTGTGCTGCGAGGCCGGGGCTCCCGGAGCGTGTTTCTGCTCCTGCTGCTTCACCTGCTGGGGCAATTCCCTCATCTTGCGCTGTGCAGTTATGGAAGATGCACCCAGGTGGGATGCGGGTGGCTTTGCCTGCACAGAGGAGTCCATTCACACCCTGGGCGCTGCTCTGCACGGCCTCCAGAACACCCATTTTTAGCTCAATCGAGCCAATCTGCAATTTCAGCACTTGCACAGCCGGGGGGAAGCTACCGAAACACCTTCAGTGCCTCTTGGGGGCACAGGGACCACCCAAAAGAAGAGTGGCAGGGTGCTCGGGTGGTGCTGGGCTCAGCAAGCCCCACGCCTTTCCTCGGTGGATGAAAGCAGCCGGGGAATATCGGGTAACACCACGGCCAAACCGTACCTGACTGGCAAAGAAATGCCCAATGATTTTAACGATGACCTCCTCGTTCTCGTCTGGGGTTTGGTCTCGTGGCACAGTGACTGCCGCGCTGGTTAAGTTTTGCAGTTCGTTTACCTGGAGCGAACCACAAGAGGGTGATGCCCTTCCACCCACCCCGGAGGTGCGCTCCTCTCCTGCGGGGGGGACGCCCAGCGCTCGCCTGGCTAGAGAAGCACCGGGGGGGGGGGTGGTTAGGGGGCATCTGAGCTTCCGCATTACACGGGCGTAATTAGTGTGCCATTAATAACCATGAATAACCACTTTGGCTTTGCTAACCAACTGCCCCCACCCCGCTTTAGCGCAGGCTTCCTGATGCACACGCCTCCCTGTGTGGGAGCAGCCAGCCGAGCCGGTTTCGGAGCACAAGAGGTGAGAGGCAGGGAGCTGCCATCCCACTCAGCTCCATCCCCGCCGTGCCTTGGCTGTGCAGAGAGAACTTGGGGGAGCTGCAAAACAGCTCAGCCCGGGCTTATCTCCAGATGGCACAGAACAACCAAAACCAAATGGCCCTTAACAATCAAAATGCCCCGAGTCCCATCCCACCACTCTTCCCGTGGCGTTGAGCGCCGGACATCACAAACTGGCAACAGAGACTTCGCTATGGCACCACCAGAGGGAAATATCCCAGACAGTGTAATCCACTCGGGCATAATCCTGCACCCTCACCGAGTCAGGAAATATAAACCGCGGGGTCTGGGGAGACAAATGGGGAATCCTCCAAGGATACAGCTGGCCCCTAGGAGATCCGTCCCCCCCATCCAGGACGCTGTACAGGGTAACTTCCCCGGGATGGAGCGACCTCACCTGAGAGAGAGAGGGTAAGTGACTAAGAAACATCCGAACGGTATAGGGCATGCGATTGAGTTTGTGACTGGTGCACTCTTTTAAGGCATTAATATCTAGCGCCCTTGTGGTTTGTGTTGCTACTTGTCGGGGGCATTTGTAGCTCGCAATAGTGGATCCCGCTAATTGCTTCTAAACCGCAATAGTGTAATCGCCATCGCTCACACAGAACTTGCAATAGTGACGTATTGGACCCGTGAGCGAAGTCCAAAGAAATTGTTAATTTGAACCTCTCAGTGAAGCCCTTTTTCCCGTTTTCTCACAGTCCCTGAGCCACTGCGTAAAGCAACACCTGGCAAAAAACCCTCCACAACCCCAAAAAAACCCCACACCACATCCCCCACTCCCCACCCACCCCTTCTCCCCCCATCACAGCCATGGGGCAAACTCCCACCACCACCCCCCAATCCCAGCTTGGCCGTGACCCCCCCGAAACACTGAAAGAGAGCAACGGAGAGCGAGCTCAGGCTCGTGTGAGCTGGAGAGATTTCTCTTTGGTTTTTGATGTTGTTGTCGTTGGGTGGGGTTTGGTTGGGTTTTTTTACAGAACACTTTGCAGTGTGGTGTCGCAGCCCCCGGGGCCGGCGCTGGCACCGCCACCTCACCCCCGGCTCTTGTCCCTCCTCTTCCCGATGGCTTTCACCCCGTTCCTTGCTTGGTTTGGTTGTTTGTTTTTTTCCTTTCTACCTTTCTTTTTTTATATTTGGGGTTTTTGTTTCCTTTTCCTTTTTTTTTCTCTTCCTCCCCCCTTTTTTCATTTTCCCTTTTTTTCCGTTTCCCCCTTTTTTCTTCCCCCCCTTTTATCTCTTTTTCTCTTTGTTCTTCTTTCCCCTCTTTTTTTTTCTCCCCCCATTTTTTTCTTTTGTTTTTTTTTTCTTTTTCTCTTTTTAAACATCTCTCAAGCTTTCTCCGAAGGAACGGCCCCTGGCTCTCAGCCAGCAGAAGGAGACTATGGAAGAGCTCTGGCACCCGTGGGATTGCTTTCCTTCTCCCGCCTCGAACTCAGTAGAGAGCGTGTTTTCCAACTCGTTTTTTTTTTTTTTATTAAGAAAATAAACAAAAATAATGCTCCAGCTATCAGTTTTACAAGGCACACAAAATCTCTAAAAGGGAAACAGAAGCGCAATGTGCTGAGGTACGAAAACCTGAGGTAGTTTTTGTGTGTGGATGTGTGTGTGTCATCTGGGGTTGTTTTTTTTTTTTCCCCCAGCCCTGGGCTGACAACCTGTTGGAAATCTGGCTCTTCCCCCCTTCTCTCTTTGCAACCGGGATCTTTCCCCAAAGCATTTATATCCAAGCACGGCCATTCCTTTAACCTCTAGAAAAGCCGGCTTGTGCTAAAAAACAAACACCCCCTCTGCCCCTGCCCCCACCCCCTCTGAAATGAAATAAATAAATAAATAAATAAATTCCTTACAAAACTTAAAAATCTCCGTTAGTTTCGTTAGCGTTACATTAATTCTAAAAACTGATGAGCCGCTGTGCTGCGCGACGCAGCCCAACCTCCCCCCCTCAATGCTGGGCGAGCTCCTCTGGCCATGCCTGGGATGAAAAACCGGTGGCTTTTAGGAAATAAAAAATTTTAAAAAAAAGAATAATAAAAACTCTCTTTCTCTGTCTCTCTACCTATGTTAGTCCAACTAAAGGGGTAGCGTCGGGAGGCGAGGGAGGGGGAGGCTGTGGGATGGAGAGAGCCCTCCCCGTACCCCTCGGCTGTGCATCCTCACAGCGCCGCGGGGAATCGGGTGGGGTGTGTTTGGGGGGTCTTTGGTTTGCACAGGGTGGCCGTGGTGGGGGCTCAGCCCCATCCTTACAGTGCTGGGGCGCACGGGGCTACCAGGCGCAGAGTCCCTCCCCCAGTGAGGTGCTTTGGTGCGTTGATGTGTTAGATGGGGTGGCACAGCCCCTGCCCGCCCCGGGAGGGGGGACACCAGCTCTCTGGTGGCACTGGATGGGAGGGAGGGAGGGAGGGAGCAGAGCTGTGGGAGCCATGGAGAAAGGCGTGGGGGTGTCCCTCATCGTGGCAGCCCCCAGCAGCCCTACCCTGCCACCCGGCCACCCCAAGGGACACCCAAGCCCCATCTTGGTCCTCTCCCCATTGGGTGATGCCCTTCCACCCACCCCAGAGGTGCGCTCCTCTCCTGCGGGGGGGACGCCCAGCGCTCGCCTGGCTAGAGAAGCACCGGGGGGGTTGGTTAGGGGGCATCTGAGTTTCCCCATTACACGGGCCTAATTACTGTGCTGTTAATAACCATTAATAACGACTTTGGCTCTGCTAACCAACTGCGGCGAGGCCCCCACCCCGCTTTAGCACAGGCTTCCTGATGCCAACACCTCCCCGAGCCACTGGGTAAAGCTGCGCCTGGCAAAAAAACACCACCCCCCAAAAAACCCCCACACCACATCCCCCACTCCCCACCCACCCCTTCTCCCCCCATCACAGCCATGGGGCAAACTCCCAACCCCCCCCCCCCCCCAATCTCAGCTCAGCCGTGACCCCCCCCGAGACACTGGAAAGAGCGCAACGGAGAGCGAGCTCAGGCTCCTGTGAGCTGGAGAGATTTCTCTTTGGGTTTTGATGTTGTCGGTGGGTGGGATTTGGTTGGTTGTTTTTCACAGAACACTTTGCAGTAGAGGACAAAAACGTGGTGTCGCAGCCCCCGGGGCCGGCGCTGGCACCGCCACCATCCCCCCCCCTCCCCCCCCCTCCCCCCTCCCCCGGCTCCTGTCCCTCCTCCTGCCCGGCGGCTGTTCCCACTTTCCTTCCTTGGTTTGTTTGTTTTTTTTTCTTTTCTACCTTTCTTTTTTAATATGTGGGGTTTTTTCCGTTTTCCCTTTTTCTTTTTTCTCCCTTTTGTTTTTTTGCTTCCCCCTCCTTTTTCCTCTTTTTCCCCTTTTTGCTTTTTCCCCCTTTTTTCTGTTTCCCCTTCCCCCCCTCGTTTTTTTTCTCTCCCCCCCCTTTTTCCCCTGTTTTTCTTTTTCATTTTTCCCCCTTTTTTTCTTTTTCCCCTTTTTTCTTTTCCCACTCCCCCCCCCCCCCTTTTTTTTTTTCCTCTTTTTAAACAAGCTCTCTCCCGAAGAAGCGGCCCCTGGCTCTCCGCTGGCAGAAGGAGCCTACGGAAGAGCTCTGGCACTGACACGGGCAGGAACACCCACTCACACATCGCAACACAGCAGTTAGTTTGGCAACACCCCCACCCCCGTCACAAGTGAGACCTGCACAGACAAAAGGCTCCTGAGTGAGGGCACTGGGGCAGCCCCACCTTAGAAGCAGCAGAGGAGCAGAGCCGTCCGGAGCCATCAAGAGCACAGGAAGGGCTATTCAGGGCCTCATTGTCTGCGCCGAGTGACCGTCTGCTGAGAACCGCTCTGGCGGCTCAGAGCTCAGCCCCAGCAGCAGTCTGGAGCCAACGGGGAAAAGTACACTGGGAGGAAGACTGGCAGCCTTCCTCCACAACGCCCCGGAGAGAATGACCACAGTGCTGCCTCTCCCCATCGCTTTTCCAACTCGGTTCTTTTTTTATTAAAAAATTAAAAAAAAAAATATATGCTCCAACTCTCAGGTTTCCAAGGCACACAGAATCTCTAAAAGGGAGACACAAGCGTGAGGTGCTGAGGTACCCAAACCTGCCCACGTTAGTCCAACTAAAGGGAGAGCGTCGGGAGGCGAGGGAGGAGGAAGGGGGAGGCTGTGGGATGGAGAGAGCCCTCCCCGTACCCCTCGGCTGTGCATCCTCGCAGCGCCGCGGGGAATGGGGGGCTGTGTGTTTGGGGGGGTCTTTGGTTTGCTCCCCTGACCTGCTGGGGGGGAGGGGATGTCTGGCGGCGGGGTTACAGTCATCAGGCGGTGCTGGGCGGCACGGCGGGAGCCTCCCTTGCTGTGCTGCGAGGCCGGGGCTCCCGGAGCGTGTTTCTGCTCCTGCTGCTTCACCTGCTGGAGCATTTCCCTCATCTGGCGCTGTGCAGTTATGGAAGATGCACCCAGGTGGGATGCGGGTGGCTTTGCCTGCACAGAGGAGTCCATTCACACCCTGGGCGGTGCTCTGCACGGCCTCCAGAACACCCATTTTTAGATCAATCGAGCCAATCTGCAATTTCAGCACTTGCACAGCCAGGGGGAAGCTACCGAAACACCTTCAGTGCCTCTTGGGGGCACAGGGACCACCCAAAAGAAGAGTGGCAGGGTGCTCGGGTGGTGCTGGGCTCAGCAAGCCCCACGCCTTTCCTCGGTGGATGAAAGCAGCCGGGGAATATCGGGTAACACCACGGCCAAACCGTACCTGACTGGCAAAGAAATGCCCAATGATTTTAACGATGACCTCCTCGTTCTCGTCTGGGGTTTGGTCTCGTGGCACAGTGACTGCCGCGCTGGTTAAGTTTTGCAGTTCGTTTACCTGGAGCGAACCACAAGAGGGTGATGCCCTTCCACCCACCCCGGAGGTGCGCTCCTCTCCTGCGGGGGGGACGCCCAGCGCTCGCCTGGCTAGAGAAGCACCGGGGGGGGGTGGGGTGGTTAGGGGGCATCTGAGCTTCCGCATTACACGGGCGTAATTAGTGTGCCATTAACCACCATTAATAACCACTTTGGCTTTGCTAACCAACTGCCCCCACCCCGCTTTAGCGCAGGCTTCGTGATGCACACGCCTCCCTGTGTGGGAGCAGCCAGCCGAGCAGGTTTCAGAGCACCAGAGGTGAGAGGCAGGGAGCTGCCATCCCACTCAGCTCCATCCCCGCCGTGCCTTGGCTGTGCAGAGAGAACTTGGGGGGAGCTGCAAAACAGCTCAGCCCGGGCTTATCTCAAGATGGCACAGAACAACCAAAACCAAATGGCCCTTAACAATCAAAATGCCCCGAGTCCCATCCCACCACTCTTCCCGTGACGTTGAGCGCCGGACATCACAAACTGGCAACAGAGACTTCGCTATGGCACCACCAGAGGGAAATATCCCAGACAGTGTAATCCACTCGGGCATAATCCTGCACCCTCACCGAGTCAGGAAATATAAACCGCGGGGTCTGGGGAGACAAATGGGGAATCCTCCAAGGATACAGCTGGCCCCTAGGAGATCCGTCCCCCCCATCCAGGACGCTGTACAGGGTAACTTCCCCGGGATGGAGCGACCTCACCTGAGAGAGAGAGGGTAAGTGACTAAGAAACATCCGAACGGTATAGGGCATGCGATTGAGTTTGTGACTGGTGCACTCTTTTAAGGCATTAATATCTAGCGCCCTTGTGGTTTGTGTTGCTACTTGTCGGGGGCATTTGTAGCTCGCAATAGTGGATCCCGCTAATTGCTTCTAAACCGCAATAGTGTAATCGCCATCGCTCACACAGAACTTGCAATAGTGACGTATTGGACCCGTGAGCGAAGTCCAAAGAAATTGTTAATTTGAACCTCTCAGTGAAGCCCTTTTTCCCGTTTTCTCACAGTCCCTGAGCCACTGCGTAAAGCAACACCTGGCAAAAAACCCTCCACAACCCCAAAAAAACCCCACACCACATCCCCCACTCCCCACCCACCCCTTCTCCCCCCATCACAGCCATGGGGCAAACTCCCACCACCACCCCCCAATCCCAGCTTGGCCGTGACCCCCCCGAAACACTGAAAGAGAGCAACGGAGAGCGAGCTCAGGCTCGTGTGAGCTGGAGAGATTTCTCTTTGGTTTTTGATGTTGTTGTCGTTGGGTGGGGTTTGGTTGGGTTTTTTTACAGAACACTTTGCAGTGTGGTGTCGCAGCCCCCGGGGCCGGCGCTGGCACCGCCACCTCACCCCCGGCTCTTGTCCCTCCTCTTCCCGATGGCTTTCACCCCGTTCCTTGCTTGGTTTGGTTGTTTGTTTTTTTCCTTTCTACCTTTCTTTTTTTATATTTGGGGTTTTTGTTTCCTTTTCCTTTTTTTTTCTCTTCCTCCCCCCTTTTTTCATTTTCCCTTTTTTTCCGTTTCCCCCTTTTTTCTTCCCCCCCTTTTATCTCTTTTTCTCTTTGTTCTTCTTTCCCCTCTTTTTTTTTCTCCCCCCATTTTTTTCTTTTGTTTTTTTTTTCTTTTTCTCTTTTTAAACATCTCTCAAGCTTTCTCCGAAGGAACGGCCCCTGGCTCTCAGCCAGCAGAAGGAGACTATGGAAGAGCTCTGGCACCCGTGGGATTGCTTTCCTTCTCCCGCCTCGAACTCAGTAGAGAGCGTGTTTTCCAACTCGTTTTTTTTTTTTTTATTAAGAAAATAAACAAAAATAATGCTCCAGCTATCAGTTTTACAAGGCACACAAAATCTCTAAAAGGGAAACAGAAGCGCAATGTGCTGAGGTACGAAAACCTGAGGTAGTTTTTGTGTGTGGATGTGTGTGTGTCATCTGGGGTTGTTTTTTTTTTTTCCCCCAGCCCTGGGCTGACAACCTGTTGGAAATCTGGCTCTTCCCCCCTTCTCTCTTTGCAACCGGGATCTTTCCCCAAAGCATTTATATCCAAGCACGGCCATTCCTTTAACCTCTAGAAAAGCCGGCTTGTGCTAAAAAACAAACACCCCCTCTGCCCCTGCCCCCACCCCCTCTGAAATGAAATAAATAAATAAATAAATAAATTCCTTACAAAACTTAAAAATCTCCGTTAGTTTCGTTAGCGTTACATTAATTCTAAAAACTGATGAGCCGCTGTGCTGCGCGACGCAGCCCAACCTCCCCCCCTCAATGCTGGGCGAGCTCCTCTGGCCATGCCTGGGATGAAAAACCGGTGGCTTTTAGGAAATAAAAAATTTTAAAAAAAAGAATAATAAAAACTCTCTTTCTCTGTCTCTCTACCTATGTTAGTCCAACTAAAGGGGTAGCGTCGGGAGGCGAGGGAGGGGGAGGCTGTGGGATGGAGAGAGCCCTCCCCGTACCCCTCGGCTGTGCATCCTCACAGCGCCGCGGGGAATCGGGTGGGGTGTGTTTGGGGGGTCTTTGGTTTGCACAGGGTGGCCGTGGTGGGGGCTCAGCCCCATCCTTACAGTGCTGGGGCGCACGGGGCTACCAGGCGCAGAGTCCCTCCCCCAGTGAGGTGCTTTGGTGCGTTGATGTGTTAGATGGGGTGGCACAGCCCCTGCCTGCCCCGGGAGGGGGGACACCACCTCTCTGGTGGCACTGGATGGGTGGGAGGGAGGGAGGGAGGGAGCAGAGCTGTGGGAGCCATGGAGAAAGGCGTGGGGGTGTCCCTCATCGTGGCAGCCCCCAGCAGCCCTACCCTGCCACCCGGCCACCCCAAGGGACACCCAAGCCCCATCTTGGTCCTCTCCCCATTGGGTGATGCCCTTCCACCCACCCCAGAGGTGCGCTCCTCTCCTGCGGGGGGGACGCCCAGCGCTCGCCTGGCTAGAGAAGCACCGGGGGGGTTGGTTAGGGGGCATCTGAGTTTCCCCATTACACGGGCCTAATTACTGTGCTGTTAATAACCATTAATAACGACTTTGGCTCTGCTAACCAACTGCGGCGAGGCCCCCACCCCGCTTTAGCACAGGCTTCCTGATGCCAACACCTCCCCGAGCCACTGGGTAAAGCTGCGCCTGGCAAAAAAACACCACCCCCCAAAAAACCCCCACACCACATCCCCCACTCCCCACCCACCCCTTCTCCCCCCATCACAGCCATGGGGCAAACTCCCAACCCCCCCCCCCCCCCCAATCTCAGCTCAGCCGTGACCCCCCCCGAGACACTGGAAAGAGAGCAACGGAGAGCGAGCTCAGGCTCCTGTGAGCTGGAGAGATTTCTCTTTGGGTTTTGATGTTGTCGGTGGGTGGGATTTGGTTGGTTGTTTTTCACAGAACACTTTGCAGTAGAGGACAAAAACGTGGTGTCGCAGCCCCCGGGGCCGGCGCTGGCACCGCCACCATCCCCCCCCCTCCCCCCCCCTCCCCCCTCCCCCGGCTCCTGTCCCTCCTCCTGCCCGGCGGCTGTTCCCACTTTCCTTCCTTGGTTTGTTTGTTTTTTTTTCTTTTCTACCTTTCTTTTTTAATATGTGGGGTTTTTTCCGTTTTCCCTTTTTCTTTTTTCTCCCTTTTGTTTTTTTGCTTCCCCCTCCTTTTTCCTCTTTTTCCCCTTTTTGCTTTTTCCCCCTTTTTTCTGTTTCCCCTTCCCCCCCTCGTTTTTTTTCTCTCCCCCCCCCTTTTTCCCCTGTTTTTCTTTTTCATTTTTCCCCCTTTTTTTCTTTTTCCCCTTTTTTCTTTTCCCACTCCCCCCCCCCCTTTTTTTTTTTTCCTCTTTTTAAACAAGCTCTCTCCCGAAGAAGCGGCCCCTGGCTCTCCGCTGGCAGAAGGAGCCTACGGAAGAGCTCTGGCACTGACACGGGCAGGAACACCCACTCACACATCGCAACACAGCAGTTAGTTTGGCAACACCCCCACCCCCTGTCACAAGTGAGACCTGCACAGACAAAAGGCTCCTGAGTGAGGGCACTGGGGCAGCCCCACCTTAGAAGCAGCAGAGGAGCAGAGCCATCCGGAGCCATCAAGAGCACAGGAAGGGCTATTCAGGGCCTCATTGTCTGCGCCGAGTGACCGTCTGCTGAGAACCGCTCTGGCGGCTCAGAGCTCAGCCCCAGCAGCAGTCTGGAGCCAACGGGGAAAAGGACACTGGGAGGAAGACTGGCAGCCTTCCTCCACAACGCCCCGGAGAGAATGACCACAGTGCTGCCTCTCCCCATCGCTTTTCCAACTCGGTTCTTTTTTTATTAAAAAATTAAAAAAAAAAATATATGCTCCAACTCTCAGGTTTCCAAGGCACACAGAATCTCTAAAAGGGAGACACAAGCGTGAGGTGCTGAGGTACCCAAACCTGCCCACGTTAGTCCAACTAAAGGGAGAGCGTCGGGAGGCGAGGGAGGAGGAAGGGGGAGGCTGTGGGATGGAGAGAGCCCTCCCCGTACCCCTCGGCTGTGCATCCTCGCAGCGCCGCGGGGAATGGGGGGCTGTGTGTTTGGGGGGGTCTTTGGTTTGCTCCCCTGACCTGCTGGGGGGGAGGGGATGTCTGGCGGCGGGGTTACAGTCATCAGGCGGTGCTGGGCGGCACGGCGGGAGCCTCCCTTGCTGTGCTGCGAGGCCGGGGCTCCCGGAGCGTGTTTCTGCTCCTGCTGCTTCACCTGCTGGAGCATTTCCCTCATCTGGCGCTGTGCAGTTATGGAAGATGCACCCAGGTGGGATGCGGGTGGCTTTGCCTGCACAGAGGAGTCCATTCACACCCTGGGCGGTGCTCTGCACGGCCTCCAGAACACCCATTTTTAGCTCAATCGAGCCAATCTGCAATTTCAGCACTTGCACAGCCGGGGGGAAGCTACCGAAACACCTTCAGTGCCTCTTGGGGGCACAGGGACCACCCAAAAGAAGAGTGGCAGGGTGCTCGGGTGGTGCTGGGCTCAGCAAGCCCCACGCCTTTCCTCGGTGGATGAAAGCAGCCGGGGAATATCGGGTAACACCACGGCCAAACCGTACCTGACTGGCAAAGAAATGCCCAATGATTTTAACGATGACCTCCTCGTTCTCGTCTGGGGTTTGGTCTCGTGGCACAGTGACTGCCGCGCTGGTTAAGTTTTGCAGTTCGTTTACCTGGAGCGAACCACAAGAGGGTGATGCCCTTCCACCCACCCCGGAGGTGCGCTCCTCTCCTGCGGGGGGGACGCCCAGCGCTCGCCTGGCTAGAGAAGCACCGGGGGGGGTGGGGTGGTTAGGGGGCATCTGAGCTTCCGCATTACACGGGCGTAATTAGTGTGCCATTAACCACCATTAATAACCACTTTGGCTTTGCTAACCAACTGCCCCCACCCCGCTTTAGCACAGGCTTCGTGATGCACACGCCTCCCTGTGTGGGAGCAGCCAGCCGAGCCGGTTTCAGAGCACCAGAGGTGAGAGGCAGGGAGCTGCCATCCCACTCAGCTCCATCCCCGCCGTGCCTTGGCTGTGCAGAGAGAACTTGGGGGGAGCTGCAAAACAGCTCAGCCCGGGCTTATCTCAAGATGGCACAGAACAACCAAAACCAAATGGCCCTTAACAATCAAAATGCCCCGAGTCCCATCCCACCACTCTTCCCGTGACGTTGAGCGCCGGACATCACAAACTGGCAACAGAGACTTCGCTATGGCACCACCAGAGGGAAATATCCCAGACAGTGTAATCCACTCGGGCATAATCCTGCACCCTCACCGAGTCAGGAAATATAAACCGCGGGGTCTGGGGAGACAAATGGGGAATCCTCCAAGGATACAGCTGGCCCCTAGGAGATCCGTCCCCCCCATCCAGGACGCTGTACAGGGTAACTTCCCCGGGATGGAGCGACCTCACCTGAGAGAGAGAGGGTAAGTGACTAAGAAACATCCGAACGGTATAGGGCATGCGATTGAGTTTGTGACTGGTGCACTCTTTTAAGGCATTAATATCTAGCGCCCTTGTGGTTTGTGTTGCTACTTGTCGGGGGCATTTGTAGCTCGCAATAGTGGATCCCGCTAATTGCTTCTAAACCGCAATAGTGTAATCGCCATCGCTCACACAGAACTTGCAATAGTGACGTATTGGACCCGTGAGCGAAGTCCAAAGAAATTGTTAATTTGAACCTCTCAGTGAAGCCCTTTTTCCCGTTTTCTCACAGTCCCTGAGCCACTGCGTAAAGCAACACCTGGCAAAAAACCCTCCACAACCCCAAAAAAACCCCACACCACATCCCCCACTCCCCACCCACCCCTTCTCCCCCCATCACAGCCATGGGGCAAACTCCCACCACCACCCCCCAATCCCAGCTTGGCCGTGACCCCCCCGAAACACTGAAAGAGAGCAACGGAGAGCGAGCTCAGGCTCGTGTGAGCTGGAGAGATTTCTCTTTGGTTTTTGATGTTGTTGTCGTTGGGTGGGGTTTGGTTGGGTTTTTTTACAGAACACTTTGCAGTGTGGTGTCGCAGCCCCCGGGGCCGGCGCTGGCACCGCCACCTCACCCCCGGCTCTTGTCCCTCCTCTTCCCGATGGCTTTCACCCCGTTCCTTGCTTGGTTTGGTTGTTTGTTTTTTTCCTTTCTACCTTTCTTTTTTTATATTTGGGGTTTTTGTTTCCTTTTCCTTTTTTTTTCTCTTCCTCCCCCCTTTTTTCATTTTCCCTTTTTTTCCGTTTCCCCCTTTTTTCTTCCCCCCCTTTTATCTCTTTTTCTCTTTGTTCTTCTTTCCCCTCTTTTTTTTTCTCCCCCCATTTTTTTCTTTTGTTTTTTTTTTCTTTTTCTCTTTTTAAACATCTCTCAAGCTTTCTCCGAAGGAACGGCCCCTGGCTCTCAGCCAGCAGAAGGAGACTATGGAAGAGCTCTGGCACCCGTGGGATTGCTTTCCTTCTCCCGCCTCGAACTCAGTAGAGAGCGTGTTTTCCAACTCGTTTTTTTTTTTTTTATTAAGAAAATAAACAAAAATAATGCTCCAGCTATCAGTTTTACAAGGCACACAAAATCTCTAAAAGGGAAACAGAAGCGCAATGTGCTGAGGTACGAAAACCTGAGGTAGTTTTTGTGTGTGGATGTGTGTGTGTCATCTGGGGTTGTTTTTTTTTTTTCCCCCAGCCCTGGGCTGACAACCTGTTGGAAATCTGGCTCTTCCCCCCTTCTCTCTTTGCAACCGGGATCTTTCCCCAAAGCATTTATATCCAAGCACGGCCATTCCTTTAACCTCTAGAAAAGCCGGCTTGTGCTAAAAAACAAACACCCCCTCTGCCCCTGCCCCCACCCCCTCTGAAATGAAATAAATAAATAAATAAATAAATTCCTTACAAAACTTAAAAATCTCCGTTAGTTTCGTTAGCGTTACATTAATTCTAAAAACTGATGAGCCGCTGTGCTGCGCGACGCAGCCCAACCTCCCCCCCTCAATGCTGGGCGAGCTCCTCTGGCCATGCCTGGGATGAAAAACCGGTGGCTTTTAGGAAATAAAAAATTTTAAAAAAAAGAATAATAAAAACTCTCTTTCTCTGTCTCTCTACCTATGTTAGTCCAACTAAAGGGGTAGCGTCGGGAGGCGAGGGAGGGGGAGGCTGTGGGATGGAGAGAGCCCTCCCCGTACCCCTCGGCTGTGCATCCTCACAGCGCCGCGGGGAATCGGGTGGGGTGTGTTTGGGGGGTCTTTGGTTTGCACAGGGTGGCCGTGGTGGGGGCTCAGCCCCATCCTTACAGTGCTGGGGCGCACGGGGCTACCAGGCGCAGAGTCCCTCCCCCAGTGAGGTGCTTTGGTGCGTTGATGTGTTAGATGGGGTGGCACAGCCCCTGCCTGCCCCGGGAGGGGGGACACCACCTCTCTGGTGGCACTGGATGGGTGGGAGGGAGGGAGGGAGGGAGCAGAGCTGTGGGAGCCATGGAGAAAGGCGTGGGGGTGTCCCTCATCGTGGCAGCCCCCAGCAGCCCTACCCTGCCACCCGGCCACCCCAAGGGACACCCAAGCCCTATCTTGGTCCTCTCCCCATTGGGTGATGCCCTTCCACCCACCCCAGAGGTGCGCTCCTCTCCTGCGGGGGGGACGCCCAGCGCTCGCCTGGCTAGAGAAGCACCGGGGGGGTTGGTTAGGGGGCATCTGAGTTTCCCCATTACACGGGCCTAATTACTGTGCTGTTAATAACCATTAATAACGACTTTGGCTCTGCTAACCAACTGCGGCGAGGCCCCCACCCCGCTTTAGCACAGGCTTCCTGATGCCAACACCTCCCCGAGCCACTGGGTAAAGCTGCGCCTGGCAAAAAAACACCACCCCCCAAAAAACCCCCACACCACATCCCCCACTCCCCACCCACCCCTTCTCCCCCCATCACAGCCATGGGGCAAACTCCCAACCCCCCCCCCCCCCCAATCTCAGCTCAGCCGTGACCCCCCCCGAGACACTGGAAAGAGAGCAACGGAGAGCGAGCTCAGGCTCCTGTGAGCTGGAGAGATTTCTCTTTGGGTTTTGATGTTGTCGGTGGGTGGGATTTGGTTGGTTGTTTTTCACAGAACACTTTGCAGTAGAGGACAAAAACGTGGTGTCGCAGCCCCCGGGGCCGGCGCTGGCACCGCCACCATCCCCCCCCCTCCCCCCCCCTCCCCCCTCCCCCGGCTCCTGTCCCTCCTCCTGCCCGGCGGCTGTTCCCACTTTCCTTCCTTGGTTTGTTTGTTTTTTTTTCTTTTCTACCTTTCTTTTTTAATATGTGGGGTTTTTTCCGTTTTCCCTTTTTCTTTTTTCTCCCTTTTGTTTTTTTGCTTCCCCCTCCTTTTTCCTCTTTTTCCCCTTTTTGCTTTTTCCCCCTTTTTTCTGTTTCCCCTTCCCCCCCTCGTTTTTTTTCTCTCCCCCCCCTTTTTCCCCTGTTTTTCTTTTTCATTTTTCCCCCTTTTTTTCTTTTTCCCCTTTTTTCTTTTCCCACTCCCCCCCCCCCCTTTTTTTTTTTCCTCTTTTTAAACAAGCTCTCTCCCGAAGAAGCGGCCCCTGGCTCTCCGCTGGCAGAAGGAGCCTACGGAAGAGCTCTGGCACTGACACGGGCAGGAACACCCACTCACACATCGCAACACAGCAGTTAGTTTGGCAACACCCCCACCCCCTGTCACAAGTGAGACCTGCACAGACAAAAGGCTCCTGAGTGAGGGCACTGGGGCAGCCCCACCTTAGAAGCAGCAGAGGAGCAGAGCCGTCCGGAGCCATCAAGAGCACAGGAAGGGCTATTCAGGGCCTCATTGTCTGCGCCGAGTGACCGTCTGCTGAGAACCGCTCTGGCGGCTCAGAGCTCAGCCCCAGCAGCAGTCTGGAGCCAACGGGGAAAAGTACACTGGGAGGAAGACTGGCAGCCTTCCTCCACAACGCCCCGGAGAGAATGACCACAGTGCTGCCTCTCCCCATCGCTTTTCCAACTCGGTTCTTTTTTTATTAAAAAATTAAAAAAAAAAATATATGCTCCAACTCTCAGGTTTCCAAGGCACACAGAATCTCTAAAAGGGAGACACAAGCGTGAGGTGCTGAGGTACCCAAACCTGCCCACGTTAGTCCAACTAAAGGGAGAGCGTCGGGAGGCGAGGGAGGAGGAAGGGGGAGGCTGTGGGATGGAGAGAGCCCTCCCCGTACCCCTCGGCTGTGCATCCTCGCAGCGCCGCGGGGAATGGGGGGCTGTGTGTTTGGGGGGGTCTTTGGTTTGCTCCCCTGACCTGCTGGGGGGGAGGGGATGTCTGGCGGCGGGGTTACAGTCATCAGGCGGTGCTGGGCGGCACGGCGGGAGCCTCCCTTGCTGTGCTGCGAGGCCGGGGCTCCCGGAGCGTGTTTCTGCTCCTGCTGCTTCACCTGCTGGAGCATTTCCCTCATCTGGCGCTGTGCAGTTATGGAAGATGCACCCAGGTGGGATGCGGGTGGCTTTGCCTGCACAGAGGAGTCCATTCACACCCTGGGCGCTGCTCTGCACGGCCTCCAGAACACCCATTTTTAGCTCAATCGAGCCAATCTGCAATTTCAGCACTTGCAAAGCCGGGGGGAAGCTACCGAAACACCTTCAGTGCCTCTTGGGGGCACAGGGACCACCCAAAAGAAGAGTGGCAGGGTGCTCGGGTGGTGCTGGGCTCAGCAAGCCCCACGCCTTTCCTCGGTGGATGAAAGCAGCCGGGGAATATCGGGTAACACCACGGCCAAACCGTACCTGACTGGCAAAGAAATGCCCAATGATTTTAACGATGACCTCCTCGTTCTCGTCTGGGGTTTGGTCTCGTGGCACAGTGACTGCCGCGCTGGTTAAGTTTTGCAGTTCGTTTACCTGGAGCGAACCACAAGAGGGTGATGCCCTTCCACCCACCCCGGAGCTGCGCTCCTCTCCTGCGGGGGGGACGCCCAGCGCTCGCCTGGCTAGAGAAGCACCGGGGGGGGGGGTGGTTAGGGGGCATCTGAGCTTCCGCATTACACGGGCGTAATTAGTGTGCCATTAATAACCATGAATAACCACTTTGGCTTTGCTAACCAACTGCCCCCACCCCGCTTTAGCGCAGGCTTCCTGATGCACACGCCTCCCTGTGTGGGAGCAGCCAGCCGAGCCGGTTTCGGAGCACAAGAGGTGAGAGGCAGGGAGCTGCCATCCCACTCAGCTCCATCCCCGCCGTGCCTTGGCTGTGCAGAGAGAACTTGGGGGAGCTGCAAAACAGCTCAGCCCGGGCTTATCTCCAGATGGCACAGAACAACCAAAACCAAATGGCCCTTAACAATCAAAATGCCCCGAGTCCCATCCCACCACTCTTCCCGTGACGTTGAGCGCCGGACATCACAAATTGGCAACAGAGACTTCGCTATGGCACCACCAGAGGGAAATATCCCAGACAGTGTAATCCACTCGGGCATAATCCTGCACCCTCACCGAGTCAGGAAATATAAACCGCAGGGTCTGGGGAGACAAATGGGGAATCCTCCAAGGATACAGCTGGCCCCTAGGAGATCTGTCCCCCCCATCCAGGACGCTGTACAGGGTAACTTCCCCGGGATGGAGCGACCTCACCTGAGAGAGAGAGGGTAAGTGACTAAGAAACATCCGTACGGTATAGGGCATGCGATTGAGTTTGTGACTGGTGCACTCTTCTAAGGTATTAATATCTAGCGCCCTTGTGGTTTGTGTTGCTACTTGTCGGGGGCATTTGTAGCTCGCAATAGTGGATCCCGCTGATTTCTTTTAAACCGCAATAGTGCAATCGCCATCGCACACACAGAACTTGCAATAGTGATGTATTGGACCCGTGAGTGAAGTCCAAAGAAATTGTTAATTTGAACCTCTCAGTGAAGTCCTTTTTCCCGTTTCGTCACACTCCCCGAGCCACTGGGTAAAGCGACACCTGGCAAAAAAACCCACACCACCCTCAAAAACCCCACACCACATCCCCCACTCCCCACCCACCCCTTCTCCCCCCATCACAGCCATGGGGCAAACTCCCACCACCCCCCCACTCTCAGCTCAGCTATGACCCACCCCCCCTCCCCCCCCCCCGAGTCACTGGAAAGAGAGCAGCGGAGAGCGAGCTCAGGCTCGTGTGAGCTGGAGAGATTCCTCTTTGTTTTTTGATGTTGTTGTCGTTGGATGGGATTTGTTTGTTTTTTTTTCACAGAACACTTTGCAGTGTGGTGTCACAGCCCCCGGGGCCAGCGCTGGCAGCGCCACCTCACCGCTGGCTCTCGTCCCTCCTCTTGCCCGACGGCTTTCACCACTTACTTTGCTTGGTTTTTTTAGGGGTTTTTTTCCTTTCTACCTTTCTTTTTTTTAATTTGGGGTTGTTGGGTTTTTTCCCTTTTTTTTTTTCTTTTCCCCCCTTTTTATCTCTTTTTCCCTTTTTTCTTCTTTCCCCTCGTTTTTTTCCTCCCCCCCTTTTTTTCTTTTATTTTTTTTTTCTCTTTCTCTTTTTAAACATCTCAAGCTTTCTCCGAAGGAACAGCCCCTGGCTCTCAGCCAGCAGAAGGAGACTATGGAAGAGCTCTGGCACCCGTGGGATTGCTTTCCTTCTCCCGCCTCGCACTCAGTAGAGCGTGTTTTCCAACTCTTTTTTTTTTTTTATTAAGAAAAGAAACAAAAATAATGTGCCAGCTATCAGTTTTGTAAGGCACACAAAATCTCTAAAAGGGAAACAGAAGCGCAATGTGCTGAGGTAAACCCTGAGGTAGTTTTTGTGTGTGGTTGTGTGTGTGTCATCTGGGGTTGAGGGTTGTATGCGTTTTATCTTTGAAATTAAAAAAAAAAATATTATTTTGCTAGTGTGTTTTTTTTTTTCCCCCAGCCCTGGGCTGACAACCTCTTGGAAATCTGGCTTTCCACCCCTGCCCCTCTTTCCCCCTTCTCTCCTTACAACCGGGATCATTCCCCAAAGTGTTTACGGCCGAGCACGGCCTTTCCTTTAACCTCTAGAAAAGCCGGCTTGTGCTAAAAAACAAACATCCCCCTCCTGCCCCCACCCCCTCTGAAATGAAATAAATAAAGAATTAAAATCCTTAAAAAACTTAAAAATCGCCGTTAGTTTCGTTATTGTTACATTAATTCTAAAAACTGATGAGCCGCTGCGCTGCGTGACGCAGCCCAACCTCCCCCCCTGAACACTGAGCTCCTCTGGCCATGCCTGGGATGAAAACCGGGTGGCTTTTAGGAAATAAAAAAATTTTTAAAAAAGAATAATAACAACTCTCTTTCTCTCTCTCTCTCTGCCTATGTTAGTCCAACTAAAGGGATAGTGTCGGGAGGTGATGGAGAGAGCCTTCCCCACACCCCTCGGTTGCGCATCCTCACAGTGCCACGTGGAATGGGGGGGGGAGGGGGGAGGTGTGTTTGGGAGGGCTCTTTGGTTTGCTCCCCTGACCTGCTGGGGGTGGGGGAGGGGGGGCAAAGTCTGGCAGTGGGGTTACATTCATCGGGCGGTGCTGGGCATCATTGCGGGAGCCTCCCTTGCTGTGCTGCGAGGCCGGGGCTCCCGGAGCGTGTTTCTGCTCCTGATGCTTCACCTGCTGGAGCATTTCCCTCATCTTGTGCTGTGCAGTCCTGGGGAGGAGAGGGGAAAAGCAAGAGGTGGGGGTCAGGGCACTGTTTCTCCCCCTACCACCCACCCCCAAGCTCCCACCGAGCATCTCGCCACTCCCAACTTGTCACTCTGGACAAGCTGTAAGTAATTTCAAGGGTTTTTTTTTTTGTTTGTTTGTTTTTTGTTTGTTTGTTTTTTGTTTTTTTTTTTTTTTTTTTTAAACTTGTGCTTCCTCCATCGCTCCTCAAGACCACCTGAATTTTTCTGGGGGGCCACCATCCCTCTCGAGTGGACAGGAGACAAGGTTATGGAAGATGCACCCAGGTGGGATGCGCGTGGCTTTGCCCGCACCGAGGAGTCCATTCACACCCTGGGTGCCGCTCTGCACAGCATTCAAAACACCCATTTTTAGCTCAATCGAGCCAATCTTCAATTTCTGCACTCCCACAGCTGGGGGGAGCTACTGAAACACCTTCAGTGCCTCTTGGGGGCACAGGGACCACCTGAAAGAAGAGCGGCAGGACACTCGGGTGGTGCTGGGCTCAGCACACACTGCTCCTTTCCTCGGTGGACGGAAGCAGCCGGGGAATATTGGGTAAAGCCACGGCCAAACCGTACTTGACTGGCAAAGAAGTGCCCAATGATTTTAATGATGACCTCCTCGTTCTTGTCCAGGGTTTGGTCTCGTGGCACAAGGACTTCCACACTGGTTAAAATTTGCAGTTCATTCACCTGGAGCGAACCACAAGAGGGTTTTGTTGTGGAAGAGCCAAAATGCTCTGCTGCCGGTGTCACCACGGCACCAGGCACCCTGTGTGTCTCCCCCTTCCTTGGGACCAACAAGAACCACCACCAGGACATAGGGGCTGAGGGTCAAGACATCGCCGAAACCACTGTGCACCCGGGATTTGTCCCCCTGGGGTGGGCAGGGGTGACGGCTGATGCCCAACTCTGCGTCCCCGGGGCACCACCACCTACCATCTTGCCACCTTTGCCTATAACATGGCCGGTGGCGAAAGAAGGCACCTTGATGTGGGCTTCAAGCTTCACGTCTTTCGCGTTTTCCTCTTTCATCTTCCCAAAATATTCACCCCTGGGCCTGGGGAGGAGACGGACAGAAAGGAAAACCATCAGGCAGCGCCCACTGTGCCTCTCCATCCCCAAAGCTGACGATGTCCCCATGTCCAGCAGCATCAAAACCACTGTACCCAGCAAAGAGCTCCCCTGGCGCTGAGGGAGGCCAAGGCAGGCTGCCAGCACAGTGGTGACCACAGGGATGCCCTCGACTTGTCCCTTACTGTCGCCCCCCCCATAGCCCCCACCCAGCGCACCTTGAACTGAGCCTTGGGAAGCCCCGTGATGACCATCCGCTCGCTGGCCTCGGGACCTTCTGCCGGGGCGAGCTGGGGAGCAATGAGGGAGAGGGAGCATGAGCGCAGCCCCCACTTCAGCAAGACCTTCCCTTGGTGGGATGTACCCCCCCAACGCAGGGCAACCGCCCCATGCAGGAGCATCCCCTCCCACCTGAGCTGGGCTGATAACCAGGGTGCTGCAGGCCTGGCCTTCTACTAATGACAGGCTGGAGAGGTGGGCACATGCCAACCTCATGAAGTTCAAGGAGGCCAAGTGCAAGGTCCTACACATGGGTCGGGGCAATCCCCAGCAAAAATCCAGGCTGGGCGGAGAATGGATGGAGAGCAGCCCTGAGGAGAAGGACCTGGGGGTGCTGATTGATGAGAAGCTCAACATGAGATGGCAAGAGAAGCTGTGGCTGCCCCATTCCTGGAGGTGTTCAAGGCCAGGTTGGTCAGGGTTTGGAGCAACCTGGGCGGGTGGGAGGTGTCCCTGACCAGGGCAGCAGGGTGGACTGGATGGTCTTCAAGGTCTCTGTCAACCGAAACCATTCTATGATAATTTGGGGAGCAACACTGTAACCCGCAGACTCCCATTCCCTGCCCTCGGCAGTGGGGAGGGGAAACTGAGGCACAAAACACAGGACCAGCCCCGCGGCCCCTTCCTCACCTTGATGGAGGCACCCAAAAACCGCACCAGCTGCTTGATGTGCTGCCCCTTCTTCCCGATGATGGCCCCCACCGCCTGCATCCCGATGAACAGGTTCACAAACTCTTGCTCCGGCAGCTGAAGGGGCACAGAAGAGCGAGAGGGTCAGGGGACCGGACGGACAAGGGACAAGGGAGGTGGCTGTCCCCTTGTTACCATCCCATGGTAGTAGCTGCTCACCCTCCCAAGGTGCCCAAGTGAAGATCTCCTGGAAAGGGGTACCAGGCACTTACTGGGTGCTGATGGCGGAAGGCACCGGCCGGGGGGGGCTCCATACACACCCAAGAGGTACATCGAGGAGCCCTATGGTTGGAGAGAAAACGAGGGTCAGCGACAGCCCCAGCGTGCCAGACCCTTCCCGGCCACTCCCAGTCCCACGCAGAGCAGTGTGCCACCACTGTGAGCCCAGCAGGGACACGGGGACAACCCTTCAGGCCCTGAAACCCCCCCTCACAGAGCGTGGGTGCACCCGAGGGTGCATTGGGGTGAGCTGCAGCCCCGACCCAGCGCGATGGGGCTGGGAGGCAGACAGGGGCTCCCAGTTACCCCCACACCCCCCCCACTGCCATGTTTTCGTCTGTGTCCTGCCTTTGTAGGGGAAAACCAGGACACAACTCTCTCCTGCTCTGCATTCCAGCAAGTGCAACCAGATGCTACCTGCAAACCACCATTGCTCACATGGAGGACGAGCAGACCCAGCTCCCCTGACCAGGCTGGACACCGCTCTCGCTCCCAGCCCTCCATTTAAACCCACCACGCCGAGGTTTTGTGCTCCTCCTCGCATTGAGCTCACACTCCCCGTGTCCACCCTCTGCTTCGGGCCACGGGCTGCTCCACGGCTCCTACACCAACGTGTCCCCTCCTGCCCAGACACTCCTCGACGCCGGGCTGGACACTGCACCTCCTCACTTCCCTCCCTTCACCGGGAGCCTCGTTCCTTCTCCTCCATCCTTCCCACGACTCTACAGCTCCACAGATGAAGCTACAGCCCAAGACACCAGCTCCTGCTCAGGACATTTGCTCCTCTTACACTTAAAAACCCCTCTGGAAAAGCCTCTCCGCCACGGGGCTGCAGCAACACCTGCACATGTCCACCCCCCGTTAACGACGGGCGAGCACCGCATTGAAGAGCCTCCTTAGGAGCAAGGGCAGGGCGAGGCAGCGCCCCAAGAGCCAGCCAACCCCCAGCACACAGCTCAGCGCTCACCACACGCTCGCCGGCCCCCGCAGCAGCGGCTCGAGCGGGGCTGCCCGCGGCCGGCGGTCGGGCGCCGCTCCGTCACAGCCGCTCACCATGGTGGAACGCCGAACGCAGTCCGCGTCCTTCCAGTCGCGCCGCAGCCATGGCGCAGCCGGATGCGGCTACCGGAGCTCCGCGCCAGAGGGGCGCAAAGCGCCGTGCGAGCGCGGAGGAAAGGGCTCGGTAAGCCCGGGATTGGCATTCCCTCACCCACCGCGGGCAGAGGAGGCAGGAGGGGGCGCGCAAGAGCCCGCGCCGCCGGGCGGTGCCGCTCGCCTCAGTCCTGCGGGACGCCGGAAAGCTTCTCCGCTCTCGGAGGGGCCCTCCGCTCTCTGGAGGGCTTCTGGGGGGCCCCTCCGTCTCTGGAGGGCTTCTGGGGGGCCCCCTCCGGCCTCTGTGGGGGCCTCTCCCCGAGGGCAGACAGGCCTCTTCCCCGCCTCCGGGCACCCCCCGCCTCCCGGCGCCCAGCTGCCAGCCGGGGCCCGGCTCGGGGCTTCCGGAGAAGGGTCAGTGCCTCCCCAAGACAGAGGAGGGCGAGGCGGGACGGCGCCGGCCCGGCCCGGCCCCACCGCAGGGCAGGGGCAGAAGCGAGCCGGGCGGCCCTTAACGGCCCCCTCAGGCAGAGCACAGACGCGGCGCGCCTGCGCGCGCGCACCCACCGCCCCGCCCCTCTCTCCCCCCTCAGCCTCCCCTCCACTAATGGCTGCGGGGGGCCCTCGGCGCCCTCCTCGCCGCCCCCGGCCCCGCCGCCGCGCAAGAGGCCGCCCCCCAGGGCAGCGAGCCGCCCCGCCGCCTCAGGGCCGCCCCCGGGCATCGCCCCGGCGCCCACTCCCCCCTCCGCCTGGGGCCTGCGGGACCCCCGGGCCTCCTTGGCGGGAGCCCGCCCGGCGCCTCGGCCGGGAGCGGCGTTAGTCGCTCTGTGGGCTCGGGTGCAGGGCGGGGTCTTGCTCTGGGGCTCCCCTGGCTCTGGCCTCGGCCCCTCTGCCCGCCCAGAGCCCCCCCTCCGGGGCGGTGGGGCTCGTGGTGGGCCCCGGCAGCCCCGTGCCCCCCCGCCCTCTCCCAGCCCGGCAGCCCCGTCCTTCCGGCCCTGTGCGGCGGCTGTGGCTCCTGCCGCTGTGGGCTCGCCCCGGGCCGCAGTCAGAGTCGTTCCCCTGTGATGCTGAGATGACTGTGGCTTCCAGATGTTCCCCCCAAATCCGTGGGCAAAGCCACCCCCTCGTTGGCTTTCCGTCTGCACAGCGGGGGCTTGAAAAGGGAAAAAGAGGGGGTGGAGACTTGGAGTGGTGAAGGAGCGGGGAGCAGCTTAGTACAACTTCCCAGGAGAGAATTCCTCTTTTCTCACCCTCAAACTGATCCTAAACCTCCAAGTGGCTGGTAAAGTAAAAAAGGACAAAACAAGGCTCTCCCAGGTGCCGGGTGCTCTGGTAAAGCTGGAGAAAGCGGCATTTCTGTTCACAGGCAGTTGCTGTAAGTGCCGTCAGGTATTGAAACTGCGCTTCTCTCAGGACGTAGCCTTGAGCCTGGAGAGCAGCTCAGAAGGAGTTAGCTCCTGCGAACAATTGAGCAGGAGGATACAAAGATTTTGCCTTCTCTACTTTTGCCTTCTGAAGTATCACATATGCTGAGTAAGAATGCATTTTCATGGGAAGATATTTACCTCTAATGCCTACCCCCCGATATTTTCTGCCTGACTTTAATAGCATAGTAATAGCCAATACTCTTGACATTGTATGAAAGGTGCCGTTAGGGACTTCTTTGTGCTCCTGATACAGAGAGAAGATAGTCCAGAAGCAATGCTATCATCAGGGTTCGGGGGCATAACATTTTAAAAGAAATTCCTTTGTGTAAGAAAGACCAAAGAATTCTTCAAAGAATCCTTGCCGTCTGTCATGACATTTGGGGGGGCAAATAGAGGCAAAAACCCACCTAGGACCATCCTTTGTGCTCCATTCCCAAAGGAAAAAGTGATTGAAGTGGGTGTATGCATGAGTTGCTTTCCCACCTTTTATTTCCTGTCCTCCTTAGACCTTTCTTTGCAACTCAGTGTAGTGATTTACGAAATGAGATGGCGTAGTAATCTCTGGTGTGCTGCTTTCCCTGATGAAAGAGGAAAACATTACATATAAACTCAATTTTTTGGCAATAGGAACAAATGTAAAATGTTAGGAAGCATTAACAGAATGAGAAAAAGAGGCCTAATGTGCTGCAGCGGGATAATTAGCTCTCTGCGAGCGGTCGTTGGCTGGGAGAGGTTGGGGGGTGTTGAGGAGGGGTGCAGTTAGGTGTATGTGCCTGAGATGATCCCAGGGGCACTTGGAGGGGGAGACCTTTGGGATAGGAAAAGTAACTTGGGAAGTTTGGGCCCTGTGAAGGGAAGTCAGCCTGCTGGGAGCTTCCCTAGGGCTGCAAAACACTGTTGTGTGTGTTCTTTCCTCAGCGTTTGGATACCTGTGGACGATGGTGACGAGAGTCCGGCGAAAAAGAAAATATCAGGTATTGCACATTACAGAAGTATTGAATATGCCTGATTTTTCTGAGGTTTCGTGTCCCTTGGAAAAGTCTGGCTTTTGTGCGCTGGCATTGTTCCTGAAACTGTGGCTTTTCAAGCTGTTCTTTCCTTGTGGCTATCTATCCCTATAGCCAATGGCTTGAGGGTGTACGGTAGGGCTTAGCCCTCTGTATGACGTTATCTGCGGTGACTGTGGCAGGGCACAGTACTTTTACTGCCAGCAGGAGATAGCCCAGGTCTCTGGCGGTGAGCCCGCGCCTGTCAGCAGAAAGAGTATTTTAAATCAAAGCTGTGTGCTCCCTCCTGGCTGTATTCGCAATGTACCTCTGTTGGTTTTCTATCATGTTCTTACATGGCCTGTCTTTGTTTTTTAGATTATTCCATCTCTGAACAGAAAGAGAAAGTTTCTGCTGTGGTGCAGTTGCCGACCAAGGCAACCAAACGCCCGGCGGCTTCCGTCAGCGAAGATGCTCCATTCACAGAGTGTGCGGAAGAGGTTAGCGAGGGGTTTGAAATATTAGGATCTGTGCAAGGTGCGAGAGCAAGCAGCTCTCCCTACTGCATCTTGAGGTTGAGCCTGCTCTGAGCCTGTACAGCTGTAGGTGGTTCTTTTCCATTTCTAGCAGGCAGCTATAATGTGGGCTGGGTTTGCCTTACTCAAGTCTGTGTTATTCTCTTTCTCGAGTTTGTGGTTAAGGAATCAAAATACACTACCTTACAAGAAAAACTGCGTACTTCCTGTGGATAAACCTCTTTCTGCTCATTAGCCACCAGCCCAGGAGAGGATTCCTGTAGGACTTTGGCTCTGTAAAAATGAGCCACCTACTGCTTGACTCCCTAGTTTGGTTCAAAGGTGTAGTGCTATTTTTCTTATTACCCCATGGAATTAGAGGCCTAAGAGACTGTCGGGCTCTAATTCTTCATTCCTGAGAGAGTCGTTAACTCTTATTTGTACAAAATATATTTTTCAAGGGCTGAATTATCACACTTTGGAATGTTTAGGAGCTGACTGCACGTATGAGAGCCTGTATTCAAAAATTAAAGCGTCCCTGTCAAAGGTCCTGCAAAGATTGGCATTCTTCTGCAATCTGACCCAGCAAGTCATGGTCCGCAAGTCATAGCAGAGCTGACTAAGTCTCAGGAAGTGTGTTTGCTTGGTTTCTCATTCAGGTTATACTCACATTGGTACTTTTTTTTTGTTTTCTTTTAAGATTCGGTCCACTTCTTTTGAGCCTTCAAGTAAAAGACCAAGATTTTCATCGCTCGATGTAGCAATGCTACAAATTGGTAAGGCTGACATCAAGTTATACGACTTGTTTCATTTTCACCCTACCTTGTGTACTGTCCAAGCCTGCCCCTGGGGTTCTGTACAGATTATTGCAGGCACAGGACGAGGCGGCATCTGGGAAGACTTGAGCGTGACCTCTGTTTCTTACCTGCATCCTTGCATTGCTTCTGGAGTGGGGACGGGCATTTATCTTGTCATCTCAGTACCAGAGCTGCCTTGGATGCAGTCCTTCCATTCTGATAGGTCCACTGTTAGCTTGCCAGAAGTAAATTGTTTTCAATGCTTCTTTTAGGTAGTAGATCCCGAGAAGCCTTTTGTATTTCAGGTTTTGGCTGGCAATACCTTGTGCGCACAACTTGCTGTAGTTGCCGGTGTGAAAACCTGAAAATGTCCTCAAGTGACATAACAGAAATAATATGATGATGTGAGAGAGAAAATGACAGTTTATCTTTGTTGAAGCTCGTTACTGTAAACTCATGAACCTCTTCAGTTTCCTTTTAGAGTTCCTGATGCCTTATGCTCTTCCCTCGTAGGTCAGATGCCGTGTGGAACCCATGCTCACCTGACGAAGGAACCACTATCCCATCCTCACAAGATAATTCCACGTCTGAGGTAAAAATCCTTCTGTTTTCTTTGACTTCTTCCCCAAAAGGTTTACTGCCTATGGTAAGGGAGGTCTCCAGCTGCTTCCCCCCTGAAGAACCAATTTTCAACTTTTTTCTTTAAACCCAGCTACTTAATTGACGCAGGAGATTAGGTAGAGATTAAAGGTCTGCAGTAAGAGGAAGTGTTGAACTTGAGAGGAGGCTGAGGACACAATCAACAGCGTATCTTCATCTGAAAGTCATGAACATCTCGTGTCTGTCTCCATCATCATCGGTGTACGTGCTTGACAAAGTAGTTGGTGGTGGAGGTGCATATTGGAATGTTCTCTGGATACCATTTCTTTTGCCGTTGATGTTTTCAGCACAATCCGGAATGGCAAACAGAGCATCAAAGCTGCTCCAGTCGTTGCTTATTGTGGTTTGGCTCATATTTTGGAGCAGATCTGGAGCATGAGAAAGAGATTCCTTTCAGAGGAAGGTAAACCAGAGAAGGTTCCTGGGGAACGTGTCTAATGCACTCCAACTGCTACTGAGCATATAGTCCCTGAGGTCAGAGCAGGGCAGGTCTGAAGTAAAATGTCCCAGCAGTATGGATGTTGTGGACATTGCCATTCTCAGCGTCAGCATAATCTTTAACAAATAGATTGAGCAGAATTGGTCAAGGCTGGTTGAAATGAACGCTGTCTTGTCCCGCAGAGTAAAGTGGCCTCCTCAGGTTGATGCAGATATTTGTCGGATGTGCAAAGAATATTTTTTTCTTTTCAAAGAAAAACCCCAAAAGCCACCGTGAATTGGTATACACTGATAACAAATGCCCCACATATAAAAATTGTGATTCTCCTCTGTTGTTCTTTCCTGCCCCAAAGTGTTCAAGCCTCCTCTAAGGAACCAGTGACGACTGTGAGTCACCTGGAAGAACCAAAATATGGAGGAGAGGTCTATCCACGTCCAACACTAAGGACCGGTGAGTATCCCCATGATTCCAATCCGTTCCACTTTGTAGGTAGACTTCAAATCGGAATAGGGCATTTCTTATACACTGGCAGATGATGTTCAAAGCGCTTGCCAGAATTCAAACTTCCTGACCATACAGTCAGCATTCAAAGTTTTTCTTTTTTTTTTTAATTATCACTCAGAAATGGAGAGCTATGTACATCCGATGGTGACTGAAAGTCGACTTCTTGTTTTCTTACTACTGCTTTCCTGTGCAGGTGTCGAATGTATAGATGTTTGCTGCCCGCAGTGGTCGCAGAGAGGTGATACGATCAGGTAGAGTCTCTTTTAATGCAGTAATGAGTAGCTACCTTGCGGCTCCAGAATTGCTCGCAAGCCAGTTGCATCTCCAACACAGCTGCCATGTGAGAGCCGTGCTGCGTGACAAAGAGGGTTGTGCTGGTGTGGTGTTTGCTGTGGGAAGAAAGCCAGTAAGGGTGCGAGTGGTGGCCGTCCCAAGTTGTCCTTGGATGTGCAGAATCCGTTTTTGTTTGTGAGTCGTTCTGCCGAGCCATCAAGGAGCTGACATTTCATTTCTTTCACTTGGAAACTCGCATCCTGAGCATAAGGATTAGAGAGCTTGTAAAGCCTGGTGGGACTTGAGGCAGTTTTTGGGACTTAGAGGATGCGTGGGGTTTGACTAGGAGGGGGAAAAAAGCAGCGTGCGGTTGGGTTTGAGAGGCCAGCAGCCTCTCTCAAAGGGGTCTTTTGGTGACAATGCGAATTCTTGTTTTTGAAGCAGGGACATATATCTGGACAACTTTAATGTCTGTGTATTTGTTTGCTCTTCAGAGTCTGTGTGGTTTGAATGACAATCCTCTCCAAATGGGGATAGTCACTCTCTTGACTGGCCTGTAGAAGGCAAGTAAACATCCTGTCGCTGTCCCATTTGGAATTCAGTGTGCTGGCCTTAGTTTCCCGAAGCTCACTCTGTTTGGATGCAAGTCTAGTTGCAGATGTTCCTGTTATACCTTGCAGTAGAACACCCAGCGTGCAGTGTTTATCAGCAGTAGATCACAAAGCCCTCGATAGAGGAAGTGCTGGTTGCTTCTCTGTTTTCTAAATAATGCAACTGATAAAGAGAAGGAAAAGGAGTCTTGTACAAGTAAATGGGAAAAAAAAAAATTGCAAAGCTCCCAGCTCTTCATTCTATCCCAGTCCTGCTGCTAAGAAAGAATGGTGCTGGACGTTGAGGCGATATTGTCACGTGTTGATGTGTGCAACTGGGGCTGTTGTCAGAATAAGCCTTGAAAAAGCCTTTCTTGTCCAGAAGGTGAATTCCTGAGAATTCCATGGGAGAGGACAGATACAAAGCTCACTTCTCTCTCTCCCTCTCCTGGCAGGTACTGCACACCAGAAGAAAACTCTCAGGAAGAGGAAGGAGCAGCGAAACAAACCATCGCGGGGGTAAGCTTGCGTTATTCACAAGGAAAATAGAGCTATTTGTGATCAGAAACTTCAGCACTCTCCACTTCACGTGACTTACTCAACAATATCTGTATTTGCCCAGGTTGTTTTTCCCCGGGAAAGCGGGAGCGTTATTTGATGAGTAGCGCTATCGCCAAGTGTTTTCCGCTACCGTTAATTTTGTTTCTGGACTATTAGGAGCACGCTACACTATAGCATTTTGATTCTTCCCCTTTCATGTGTTGGGTATAGCCTCAAAATCTTTACTGCACAGCCTTAGTTGACCTGCAAAGCTGGACTGGGGTGTCTTTAGTCTTATCTTGTTTGCTGGGATGGGAAGTACATCCCTGACTTCCATCTCTGGTCAGGATTGAGGTCAAAAATAAAATTTTAATCATGGAAATCATAAATAGTAGTCTCACTCTCAACTTAATACCTACACGTGGAGGCTTTGCTGGGGTTCTTAACGCTAGCCCAAGCCAAACGAGCTCTCTGCCTCTCTTGCCTCCAAGTGCAGCACTCCATGGGTGCACAGTTGGAATGCAGTCGTCAATAAAAAGTCACTTTGGGGTTTGCTGTTTGGATGTGTGTACAAAAACTCTTCCAGTTTTCTGTCCTGTCCCCAAGCAAACAAATCTGTGCTTGATTGCTAGCTTAATGTCCGTTTGTCTAACAGAGGCAGCATGGAGCTGAAATCTCAGAAGATGCGTTATTCCAAGGACATCCTATACCTGTTCGGTCCAAAAAGTCAGCCAGCCTCACCGTGGAAGGAAAGAAAGTGCCAGGCTTGGGAAAAACAGCGGAACGCTTTCCTCCGCTCACAGAGGTACCACAGCCGACAGTCTGTTAGACAAAAGAGAAGGTTGTGACAGAGCTGCAGGGAACTCCTCTTATTCTCGGTGGTTCTTGAGGCTTTTTGAAATCTGAAGAACTTGCATTGAACCTGTTAGCGAGTGTCTGCGGCTGTGACTTTGCAGTGCGAGGGTCAGCACTAAAGCTGGTTTGAAGGATTTCGTGTGCTCCAGCGCTCCTTCAGTTGTGCTGCCCTGAGGGTTTGTGGGCCTTCTGTTAGCAGGACAAAAAATGAGTCCAGGTTGAACACCAGTCTCCAGAGCAGTGCTAACCCGACTCATCCAGTTCTATTGGATGTGCCTCTTGTCCTACCGTGGTGATAGAACCTGAAAGATCAGCTTGTGCTGGTCCGTGATGCCGTTCCCCAGGGAGTGGGAGTTCAGTTTCCCCTGCTTGTATGAATTTTGGCTGCTTTTATTCTTTGGAGTTGCAGTCTAATTGAGCTCCCCCCACCTTTTCCTGCCTGTTGAGGATGGACTCGGAAAGGGCGGGCAAATGCAGAGTTTACAAAGTCTGCAGAGTTGATGCTGGGTACAAGGGAAACCGGGTGGTTTTCTTATTTTGCTTGCCCAGATTCAAGCAAGAAGGAGATGCTATTGCAGATCAGAGTATTTTATACCACCATCCGTAGTGGTTTCTTTGCATTCCCCGCTGGGATTGGCTTAAACCTGGGTATTGCGAGGGCCGCGGCAGCACGTGGGAAAGGGGGTTGCCAGAGTTGTGTTCCATTTTCAGCTGCTTGAGCGTGTTTGCTGAGTTTACGGGTTTTATCCCAACGTCCTTGGTGAAAAGAAATGGCAGCAAGCCTGGGCTGTGAAGTTCAAAGTTAGGATGCTGAAACCAACCAAGCAAGGCAAAAGCGCTATCGCTGACTGAGCCAAGAAACCGTCGGAGGCAGTTGCTCTGTCACCTGAGCTGAATTTACAGGCCGTGTTTCAGTGGAAAGCTGCCCCCAGGTCAGCGTGCTCCATGCGCTGTTTCACAAGTCCTTCCCCGTTGAATTGTTCCTTTCAGGCCATGGAGAGAGAGGTCAGTGCCGCATTTGGCAGAGGTGAGCCAGATGAGATCATGAGCAGTGCCTTCAAACTAAAGGTCACTCGCGAAGACATCCGCACGCTCAGGAACCTTTGCTGGCTAAACGATGAGGTAAAACCAGCTGCAGCACAGGGCTAGTCTCACTCAGCCTTTATTGAAAAATACCCCTCTGCCGTGTACAGAAGTCCCGTCAACGTTCTTTGACGACCTCCGTGGCAGAGCCTAAAACCCTCTGTAGAAGTCTTATTTGAGGTATTGAAGGGTCGAGCGTTTCTGGAAGTTCCGTTACTTCTTGTATGACGCAGCTTCCCGGAGTTCGTCCGGGTTTTTGGTGTGGGGGGCAGGTGTTTTGATCAAACTGACGATGTAGCCCCGTGTGAAATTCTGGGAACAAAAGCTGACAGCTGAGGCTGGAGTTCTCTCCGCTGCGTGCTTAAGGGTGGCCAGAAAAGACATGGTGCTGTATTTTTCATTGGGGAAGGCAGCGTCTTATTTTTACACCTCACGTTTCCTCTTTATGGTACAGGTCGTTAATTTCTACATGGGTCTGCTGATGGAAAGAGGCAAGAAGGAAGGCTATCCAGCGGTCCACGCTTTCAGTACTTTCTTTTATGCCAAACTAAGATCTGGTGGCTACGATGCAGTAAGAAGATGGACCAGAAGTGTTGATGTCTTCAAGCAGGACATCATCTTCGTGCCTATAAACTTGAAAGCGCACTGGACACTAGCCGTGAGTCCCACGGGCTTTTTCTTTAGAATTGGACGGGGAGCAAAAACTGGCAAGAGAAGTCATTTAGGTGTTGGGGGGTGTGCGGCACAAGGTTGTGCTTTGTCTAATGGTCACCTTTTAATAACAGGTCATAGATCTCAGGAGGAAGACCATCATGTACTTGGACTCTCTGGGCCAGAAAGGGGACAAGATTTGTCAGACTTTGCTGTAAGTAACCGCTCCGTCACTGCTTTTATGGTGTGAATGAGGAGAGGGATTTTAGATTGAGTCACTGTAAGGCGACTGCAAGTTTTCACATGGCTTGTAGATAACCAACCCGGAATCTTGGCGTTGCTTGCTGCGAGTTGTCTGGCATCGGCTGCTTATCTGGTGTCACAGCGTCCCCTCCGCCCAGGGTCTGGGGTGCCTGGATTCTGCCACCTTCCCGTGAGAGGCACAGCCAAATCCACCATAGCCCCGTGGCACACGTCTACCGGCTTTGTTAGTTGGATCCCAGTATGTGGGATGAAGGCACACGGTGGAATTATGGCATTACAGTTCCTTGCTTGGTTTGTCTCTTTGTCTTCTGATAACATGTGATTTGGGGCTTTTTGACCTCTCTGAAGCAATGGAATCATTGGCCTTGTTCTTGACCATTAGCTCACAGCCTCTCCCTGTGTTTGTAAGTTTCAGATTGGGATTTTTCCTCAAAATCAGCCTTAAATCAGCTGCGGTGAGGATCCTCTGACATTTTACCGTCCTGCCGTCCGTCTTCCTGTGATCCTTCAGCCGCTTTATTTTGTTGTTGTCCTAAATTACAGAGATGAAAAGGGATTTTTTTTTTTCCTTTTGTTTTAACCAGCCAATACCTGCAAAAAGAAAGCCGGGAAAAAAGAAATCTGCCGCTGAATGTTTTGGAGTGGACTCTTCACAGCATGGAGCCACGTGTACGTGAGCACCACTTGGGTTTGAAATGGGAACTGTCAGTGCTTCTTTGGGGCCCAGATCCTGGAACGTGACAAAGAAAGGGCTGAGCTGATGTTTCTCGAGGAATTGATAGTAAAAAGCAGTCCCTAAAGACTGGATTTAAGAAAGGTCACTTAAGAAAAAGGCGGTGCGAACCTCGAGAGGCCTCGCAGGGAGGAGAGCTGCTGCCCCTTCTGGGCCTGCCAAGAATTTGGATTGTAGTGTCCGAGTCCGGGAGGCAGAGGGGAGGGATGGTGCGCAGTGAACTGGGTCTGTTCCTCATGGGCGGGAGTGGGTATTCGGGATTACGCAAGTAGGGTCAGGAGTGTGTGGTGAGCGCAGTGTCGGTGTGGGTAATGTGCGCTACTTCCAAGTTGCTTTTCTTTTGAGATAGAGGGAAATCCTCCATCTTCTTTGCATTCCTTAGGAGATCCCTCAGCAGCTGAATGGAAGCGACTGCGGCGTCTTTATGTGCAAATACGCAGAGTACATCGCCAGAGAGAAACCGTTCAACTTTACCCAGGTGAGTGAAGGTCATAAACCCCTCCAGCCCCTTTCGCGCAACGACAGGAGCCGGGGAGGTTACGCAGCAGCTCTTAATTGTGTCCGGGGCAGGGGCTGAGGTTTCGTGCCCCGTTTCGGTGCGTAGTTGCTGGGGTCAGAACTTCCAAGTGGCCTGGGCAGGGCAGAGCTGTGGTTCTCCATCCCCGCCTTTGGGAGCTGCTGCCGGTGAGATTCCTCTTGGGCAAGGTACTGCCGCCAGCGGGTTTGGCATATCTGGGCTCGTATCTTTTGGAGAAATGGCTTCTACCCTTTGACCAGTCAAGACAGTGCTTATTTTTATTGATTTCATTTTACACCGGTCTTTTATTAGCGTGCTTGTAAGCTGTCGCGCAGTCAAGTCAATCTGGTTTTGTCGGGTTGTCGTGTCACCCTCTTAGGAGCCGCGTGGGGTGTTGTACCCAAACGGTTGACAGTTCCTAAAGGGAACTTCATATTAAGGACTCCGCTGGGCGTTTATGCCTGTTTGCCGCCTCTTTCTACCGTGATGTCATTATTTAATGGATTTCTCTTCTCTTTTCAGACTCACATGCCATACTTCCGCAAGAAGATGGTGTGGGAGATAATCCACCAACAGCTGCTGTGACACATGGACTATTAGAGCTCTTCTTTTGATTACGTTTCTTAGACCTTAGTTACATTTCTTAGACCTTTAGTTAGTTTTCTTAGACCTTTAGTTACATTTCTTAGATGAATTTTCCTCTTTAGGTTATGAAGTAGAAGTTAAGATGGTTTGTTCCCCCCACCTCCCTTATTTTGGAGACAGTAACTCTGGGGTTTTGGTACACAAGTTTTCCTCTTCAAGTTATGAAGTAGTGGTTAAGACAGTTTATTTCCCCCCCCCCCCCCCCTTATTTTGGAGACAGTAACTCTCTTTGAAATTAGCTAACGCACCTTAAGCAAGAGCCAGAAAGGTGGGTGTGACCTCGTTAAGGGCAGAGTGAAGAAGGAACATCGTCAACTTCCATGGCTGAGCCGCACGCTCGCGCCTCACAGCGCACGCGACCACGTTACAGACAAATGGGAAACATCTGTGGTGGTGGTTACAGTCGTGTTTGCCCAACTTACCTTCCCAAGGATAACGTGCTGAAGTACCGTCTCAAAGAGAGTTTTCCTCTGTTTCTGGAATATCTACCATCTCCTTGATTCCTAAAACTGGATTTGTCACGACCACGGAAAGAAAGCGTTTACCATCTCTTGATTTCTCACCAAAGCCCCTGTCCTTTGGGCTGGTTTGGGGTTGGCTTGTTTTGGGGTTGGCTTGTTTTGCTGCCTCCAGGGAGTTATCTAATGTGAAAAGAGAAGTATTTATTTCTTTATATAATATAAATATTTATTTTAATAAAAAGAGCCTTAATGGAAGGAAACTCTCCCTGTGTCCTGGTTTGAGGTAAAAGAGAACCAATTTTGTTCAGTAACTTGGCTTCTTAGCTGGGCCTCTTCTACCAACTGAAATTAACTGCCTATTGTGCCGTCAGCGTTCACTCTCTCAGAGCGATAAGAGCAATGGTTACAGCTGATGCCCAGGCATGGGATGCAGAGAGGCTCTTGCTTATACTCATTGCTATAACCCCCACGGCCAACCAGCTTTGTTATTTGCCCCGTTGGAGGGTCGGAAGCGGAAAAGCATAGTGGGGTCCCACCTGCGGGGAGGAGCGACAGGACAGGTGACCCAAAACTGACCAACAGGGTATTCCATCCCATCTGCCTTATGCTCAGTAGAAAAGGGACCAAAGGGATCAAAGGGTTCTTCTACCTGGGGAATGTTTACTTCGCCCTTTGATAATTATGCTGATGTGACCCCATCAGAGCTGGGGCATGGCAACCTTCTGGGCTCTGAGGATAAGGACTGGTACCTTGTTAAGATCGTGATTTTGTTGTTGATGCTCCTGAATGTGGTGCAGGGGTGGTTTCTTGTGAAACATCTGTGCAGGGGGAGCTGGAGGGGACCGTGCGCTGCCGCCACTCAGACCCGCGCAGCCGCTCGGCGATCTGCAGCGGCGCGAACCGCGGCTCCGCCCGGCCCGGCCGCAGCTGCCCCCCCCGGAACAACGGCACCACCGGCAGCCGCCTCCCCCACGGCACCGGCGCCACCGGCAGCTGCCCCCCCCCGGAGCAACGGCACCACCGGCAGCCGCCTCCTCCACGGCACCGGCGCCACCGGCAGCCGCCCCCCCCACCGCCACGGCACAGGCGCCTCCGCCGCCGCCTGCACCGGCACCCGCACCACCGGCAGCCGCCCCCCCCACCGCAACAACACCGGCCCCTCCGCCGCCCGTCCCGGCACAAGCCGCGCCCCCCCCTGCAGCGGCACAAGCCACGCCGCCGCCTCTCCCGGCACAACCTACTGCAGCCACTACAACCAGTACCAAAACTACTCCAACTCCATCAAAATCGGTACAAGCCGCCCCGGGAACCAGGAGCAGGAAGAGGAGGTCAACTCCTTCCCCTGCCCCTTACCACAAAGACCACCTCAAGTCACATAGCTTGGGGGAGAGTTCTGAACAAGATCCAGGGGAGGGTCCTTCAAGACCACAGAAGGGAAAGAGACCTTTGAAAACAGACAAAGGCCAGAGTCCTTCTAGAGCAGATGCTGGAGAGGCCCCTTCTGGGGCAGCCTCACCACAGGAGGACTCAGATGTAGAGGGAGTTGTTCAATCCTTCTCCGTGAAAGATCTGAGAAGTATCAGGAAGGACTTTAGTCGTCATGAAGGCGAAACACTTGTCTCCTGGTTGCTCCGATGCTGGGATAGCGGGGCAGATACCGTAGATTGAGATGGCAGAGAAGCTAGGCAATTGGGAAACCTGGCCAAGGATGGAGGGATTGATAAAGAAATTGGGAGAAAGACAAGCACTCTCAGTCTCTGGAGGCGACTGGTGTCAGCCATAAAGCGCAGGTATCCCTTCAAGGACGATATCGAATGCCGTCCAAGTAAATGGACCAACATGGGAAAAGGTATGAAGTACCTGAGAGAACTGCCTGTGTGAGAGGTGATTTATAGTGATGGGCAAGCGACAGTAGACCCTGATGAAATGCCATGCAAACGGTCTATGCTGAAAAAGTTTGTACAAAGTGCACCATCAATATATTCCCACCCATTGTCAATGGTCTGGGGAGGATCCGATACTGACACACCAACTGTAAATGAAGGGGTTAAGAAGGTACGACAGTATGAAGACAGTCTCTCTGGTCCCTTCTCTGTGGCAGCCATAGAAAAGCTGACTGTGACCACCGAGAAAATGACTGAGAAACTGACTGAGAAAATAGAGCAAATGACCCAGAGATTAGTTGAGCAAACCGATAAACTGTTTGATAAACTAACCAAGGTGGAGGAAAAACTCCATGCTTTCCCTGTACAGACTCATGTTGCAGCTAAGAGGAAACGCCCTCCTACTCAAGAGAAAAACCACCCTCCGACTCAAGACAAATCAAAGCTGATGCGAGATATCCTGTGGGTTTGCCTCTGTGAATATGCAGAAGACATGAAGAAGTGGGATGGAGAACCTACCTCAGCCCTACAGGCACAGGTGCTTGAGTTGCAAAATGAAGCCGATAGAAGAAAGGATTCTTACAGGAAGAAGGTTGCTCCAACCTACGGTAGGCGATCCTACGGACCAGGTAGGAACCAATCTGATAATCGTAGGTACTACGGTCAACAGTAGAGGTGCCCTGCCTCCAGCCAGGAGGAGGAGAGGGACAACCGACTTTATTGGACTGTGTGGATTCGATGGCCTGGCACATGAGAGCCACAAAAGTATAAAGCCCTGGTGGACACTGGTGCAGAGTGGTGTTGGGTTGTTTTTTGCTGTCTCCAGGGAGTTATCTAATGTGAAAAGAGAAGTATTTATTTCTTTATAGAATTTAAATATTTATTTTCATAAAAAGAGCCTTAAGGGAACGAACCTCTACCTGGTAATGAGAGAGGGTGATTTATTCTTTTTTTTTTATTTAACTGAAAAAAAGTTGGATGTAGCGATGTGGATTTTCGCTCCCTCACAATCCCCCAGGAAGAGGATTGGAGCCAGGAGGAGCATCGGAGCACAGAAGCGGCGAAGCGATGGTCACACAGTGCTGCAGGGGCAATCGAGGTGTCGTTCAGTGGTGAGATGAGCAAGCAGCATCCCGAAAATCCGCCCCTGGAGAGGGGTCAGCGGTGTACGGACGCTCTCTGTGTTCTGTAAGCCCCCTTTGGGGAGCCCCTGCTGCCCCCTTGGCAGCGCCCGGGTGGCTGTGACTGCTGAAAGCTGGTTTGGTGCGTTGAGGTGTTAGGTGGGGTGGCAGCAGCCCCTGCCCGCCCCGGGAGGGGGGACACCACCTCTCCGGTGGCACTGGATGGGTGGGAGGGAGGGAGGGAGCACAGCTCTGGAAGCCATGGAGAAAGGCGTGGGGGTGTCCCTCATCGTGGCAGCCCCCAGCAGCCCTACCCCGCCACACGGCCACCCCAAGGACACCCAAGCCCCATCTTGGTCCTCTCCCTCTTGGGTGATGCCCTTCCACCCGCCCTGGAGGTGCGCTCCTCTCCTGCAGGGGGGGACGCCCAGCACTCGCCTGGCTAGAGAAGCACCGGGGGGGTGCTTAGGGGGCATCTGAGCTTCCCAGTTACACGGGCATAATTAGGGCGCCCTTAAGAACCATTAATAACCACTTTGGCTCTGCTAACCAACTGCGGCGAGGCCCCCACCCCGCTTTAGCGCAGGCTTTGTGATGCCAACACCTCCCTGAGCCACTGGGTAAAGCGACGCCTGGCAAAAAAACACCATCACCCAAAGAAAACCCCACACCACATCCCCCACTCCCCGCCCACCCCTTCTCCCCCCATCACAGCCATGGGACAAACTCCCACCACCACCACACCCCAATCTCAGCTCGGCCGTGACACCCCCAAGACACTGGAAAGAAAGCAACCGAGAGCAAGCTCAGGCTCGTGTGAGCTGCAGAGATTTCTCTTTGGTTTTTGATATTGTCCTTGGATGGGGTTTGGTTGGTTGTTTTTCACACAACACTTTGCAGTAGAGGACAAAAACGTGGTGTCGCAGCCCCCGGGGTCGGTGCTGGCACTGCCACCTCCCCCCCCCAGCTCCTGTCCCTCCTCTTGCCCCGCAGCTGTTCCCACTTTCCTTGCTTGGTTTGGTTGGTTTTTTTTCCTTTCTACCTTTCTTTTTTAATATGTTTTCGCTTCCCCCTTTTTTCTCTTTTACCCCTTTTTTCTTTTGACCTTTTTTGCTTTTTCCCCCTTTTTCCCCCCCTTTTTTTCTTTTTCTCTTTTTTATTTTCCCACTTTATTTTTCCTCCTTTCCCTTTTCTCTTTTTAAACATTTCTCAAGCTTTCTCCTGAAGGAACGGCCCCTGGCTCTCCGCTAGCAGAAGGAGCCTACGGAAGAGCTCTGGCACTGACATGGGCAGGAACACCCACAAGTGAGAACTGGATAGACAAAAGGCTCCTCAATGATGACACTGGGGCAGCCCGACCTTAGAAGCAGCAGAGGAGCAGAGCCACCCAGAGCCACCCAGAGAACAGGAAGGGCTATTCAGGGCCTTATTGTCTGCGCGAAGTAACCATCTGCTGAGAACCGGTCTGGCGGCTCAGAGCTCAGCCACAGCAGCACTCTTGAGCCAAAGGGGAAAAGTACACCGGCAGGAAGACTGGGAGCCTTCCTCCACAACAACCCACAGATCATGACCAGAGTGGTGCCTATTCCCAGCCTACACTAATGAATACGTACGCCTTTGCATCAGAAAGGAACGCTTGCTTTACCAGCCCCTGGGCGAGTTGGGAGCCATCCCCCTTGCACCCAGCGCTGCAATAAACATGCTGCTTTGTAACTCGCCCCGAGTTGGGGAGTTTCTTTCCGCACGTCAGCACCCCTGGGATTGCTTTCCTTCTCCCGCCTCGCACTCGCTCAACATGGTTTTTTCCAACTCATTCTTTTTTATTAAAAAAATTAATAAAAAAATGCTCCAACTCTCAGTTTTACAAGGCACACAAAATCTCTAAAAGGGAAACACAAGCGTGAGGTGCTGAGGTACCAAAACCTGCCCCTGTTAGTCCAACTAAAGGGACAGCGTCGGGAGGCGACGGAGGAGGAAGGGGGAGGCTGTGGGATGGAGAGAGCCCTCCCCGTACCCCTCAGCTGCGCATCCTCGCAGCGCCGCGGGAATGGGGGGCTGTGTGTCTGGGCGGGTCTTTGGTTTGCTCCCCTGACCTGCTGGGGGTGGTGGAGGAGGTTGGAGGGGGTTGTCCGGCAGTGGGGTTACATTCATCAGGCGGTGCTGGGCGGCACGACAGGAGCATCACTTGCTGTGCTGCGAGGCCGGGGCTCCCGGAGCGTGTTTCTGCTCCTGCTGCTTCACCTGCTGGACCATTTCCCTCATCTTGCACTGTGCAGTCTTGGGGAGGAGAAGGGAAAAGCAAGAGTTGGGGGTCAGGGCACTGTTTCTCCCACCACCACCCACCCCTGAGCCCCCACCGAGCATCTCGCCGCTCCCGACTTTTCACCCCGGACAAGCCCTAATTAATTTCAGGTTTCTGGGTTTTTTTAACTTGTGCTTCCTCCATCGCTCCTTGAGAGAGGCTCAATTTTTTGGGGGGGGGCCGCCATCCCGCTCGAGTGGACAGGAGACAAGGTTATGGAAGATGAACCCAGGTGGGATGTGGGTGGCTTTGCCCGCACCGAGGAGTCCATTCACAATGTCCTCACGTCCAGCAGCATCAAAATCATGGTACCCAGCAAAGAGCTCCCCTGGCGCTGAGGGAGGCCAAGCCAGGCTGGCAGCACAGTGCTGACCACAGGGACGCTCTCAACTTGGCCCTTACTGTCCCCCACACCCACAGCCCCCACCCAGCGCACCTTGAACTGAGCCTCGGGCGGCCCTGTGATGATGACCATGCGCTCACTGCCCTTGGGACCTTCTGCCGGTGCAATCTGGGGAAGTATGGGGGAGAAGGAGCGTGAGTGCAGCCACCGCTTCAGCAAGACCTTCCCTCGGTGGCATGTCCCCCCACAACGCAGGGCAATCCCCCCATGCAGGAGCATCCCCTCCCACCCGAGCCGGGCTCATAACCAGGGTGCTGCAGGCCTGGCCTTCTACTAAACACAGGCGGGAGAGGTGGGCCCATGCCAACGGGTACAGGAGAGCTGGGGAGAGACTTTTTACAAGGGCATGGGGTGACAGGACGAGGCGGAGTGCCTTCAAAGTGGAAGAGGGGACATTTAGAGGAGATAACAGGAAGAAATTTTTCACTGTGAGGGTGGTGAATCACTGGCCCAGCTTGCCCAGAGAAGCTGTGGCTGCCCTAGCCCTGGAGGTGTTCAAGGCCAGGTTGGATGGGGCTTGGAGCAACCTGGGCTGGGGGGAGGTGTCCCTGAACAGGGCAGGGGGGTGGGACTCCATGATCTTCAAGGTCCCTTCCAACCTCAACCGTTCTGTGATAAGTTGGGGAGCAAAACTGCTCCCCGCACACTCCCATTCCCTGACCTCGGCAGTGCAGAGGGGAAACTGAGGCACGAAGCGCAGGACCAGCCCCGCAGCGCCTTCCTCACCTTGATGGAGGCACCCGCAAACCGCACCAGCTGCTTGATGTGCTGCCCCTTCTTCCCGATGATGGCCCCCACCGCCTGCGTCCCGATGAACACGTTCACAACCTCTTGCTCCGGAAGCTGCGGGGGCATGGAAGAGTGAGAGGGTCAGGGCACCAGCTGGACAGGGGACAAAGGAGGTGGCTGTCCCCATCCCACCATCCCATGGTAGTGGTTGCCCACTCTCCCAAGGTGCCCCAGCAAAGATCTCCTGGAGAGGGGGGACAGGCACCTAAAGGGTGCTGATGTGGGAAGGCGCTGGCTGGGGGAGCTCCGCCGAGAGCTGGCTGAGAGCTCCGCCGAGGAGCTCTATGGTGGGAGAGAAAACGAGGGTCAGTGATGGCCCCAGCATGCCAGACCCTTCCCGGCCACCCCCAGACCCACGCACAGCAGCAAGATACCACCATAAGCCCGGCAGGGACACGGGGACAACCCTTCAGGCCCTCAAACCCCCCCTCACAGAGCGTGGGTGCATCTGAGCTGCATCCAGCGCCATGGGGCTGGGAGGCAGACGGGGGCTCCCAGTTACCCCCACTCCCCCCACGCTGCCACCTTGCCGCCCGTGTCCCGCATCTGCAGGGGAAAACCACGACACAACTCTCTCCTGCTCTGCATTCCAGCAAGTGCAACCGGATGCTACCTGCAAACCACCACTGCTCAGCTGGAGGACGAGCAGACCCGGCTCCCCTGCCCAGCCTGGACGCCGCTCTCGCTCCCAGCCCTGGAAAAAAAGCCTCTCCAGGACGGGGCTGCAGCAACAGCCGCACATTTCCACCCCACAGGAAACAGCTCGTTAACGAGGGGCGAGCACCGCATTTCAAAGCCCCCTTAGGAGCAAGGCAGCGCCCCAAGAGCCAGCCCAACCCCCCAGCACACAGCTCAGCACTCACCACACGCTCGCCGGCCCCCGCAGCAGCGGCTCGAGCGGGGCTGCCCGCGGCCGGCGGTCGGGCGCCGCTCCGTCACAGCCGCTCACCATGGTGGAACGCCGAACGCAGTCCGCGTCCTTCCAGTCGCGCCGCAGCCATGGCGCAGCCGGATGCGGCTACCGGAGCTCCGCGCCAGAGGGGCGCAAAGCGCCGTGCGAGCGCGGAGGAAAGGGCTCGGTAAGCCCGGGATTGGCATTCCCTCACCCACCGAGGGCAGAGGAGGCAGGAGGGGGCGCGCGAGAGCCCGCGCCGCCGGCCGCTGTCGCTCGCCTCAGGCCTGCGGGACGCCGAAAGGCTTCTCCGCTCTCCGAGGGGCCCCTCCGCTCTCTGGGAGGCTTCTGGGGGGCCCCTCCGTCTCTGGAGGGCTTCTGGGGGGCCCCTCCGGCCTCCGTGGGGGCCTCTCCCCGAAGGCCTCTTCCCCTCCTCCGGGCACTCCCCGGCCTCCCGGCGCCCAGCTGCCAGCCGGGGCCCGGCTCGGGGCTTCCGGAGAAGGGCAAGCGCCTCCCCCAGACAGAGCAGGGCCGGGCGGGACGGCGCCGGCCCGGCCCCACCGCAGGGCAGGGGCAGAAGCGGGCCGGGCGGCCGCTAACGGCTCCCTCAGGCAGAGCACAGACGGCGGCGCGCCTGCGCGCGCGCACCCACCGCCCCGCCCCTCTCTCCCCCCTCAGCCTCCCCTCCACTAATGGCTGCGGGGGGCCCTCGGCGCCCTCCTCGCCGCCCCCGGCCCCGCCGCCGCGCAAGAGGCCGCCCCCCAGGGCAGCGAGCCGCCCCGCCGCCTCAGGGCCGCCCCCGGGCATCGCCCCGGCGCCCACTCCCCCCCCATCTCCCCGGCCAGAAGCAATGCTATCAGCAGGGGTCGGGGGCATAACAGTTCAAGAGAAATTCCTTTGTGTAAGAAAGACCAAAGAGTTCTTCAAAGGATCCGGCTGTCCTGACATTTGGGGGGGCAAAGAGAGGAAAAAACCCACCTCGGACCAACCTGTGTGCTCCATTCCCAAAGGACAAAGTGATTGAAGTGGGTGTATGCCCGAGTTGCTTTCCCACCTTTTATGTCCTGTCCTCCTTAGACTTTTCTTTGCAACTCAGTGTAGGGATTTCCGAAACGAACTTAATTTGTTGGCGATAGGAAGAAAGGTAAAATGTTGGGAAGCATTAACGGAATGAGCCAAAGAGGCCTAATGTGCTGCAGCGGGATCATTAGCTCTCTGCGAGCGGTCGTTGGCTGGGAGAGGTTGGGGGGTGTTGAGGAGGGCTGCAGTTAGGTGTATGTGCCTGAGATGATCCCAGGGGCGCTTGGAGGGGGAGACCTTTGGGATAGGAAAAGTAACTTGGGAAGTTTGGGCCCTGTGAAGGGAAGTCAGCCTGCTGGGAGCTTCCCTAGGGTTGCAAAACACTGTTGTGTGTGTTCTTTCCTCAGCGTTTGCATAGTTGTGGATGATGATGATGACGAGACTCCGCCGAAAAAGCAAAAATCAGGTATCGCACATTACACAAGTACTGAATATGCCCGATTTTTCTGAGGTTTCGTGTCCCTTGGAAAAGTCTGGCTTTTGTGCTCTGGCATTGTTCCTGAAACGGTGGCTTTTCAAGCTGTTGGCTTCTTGCCTTGTGGCTCTCTATGCCTATAGCCAATGGCTTGAGGGTGTCCGGTAGGGCTTAGCCCTATAGATGACGGACGTTCTCTGCGGTGACTGTGGCAGGGCCCAATACTTTTACTGCCAGCAGGAGATAGCCCAGGTCTCTGGCGCTGAGCCCGCGCCTGTCAGCAGAAAGAGTATCTTAAATCCAAGCTGTGTGCTCCCTCCTGTCTGTATTCGCAATGTACCTCTGTTGGTTTTCTAGCCTGTTCTTATACGGCCTGTCTTTGTTTTTTAGATTCTTCCATCTCTGAGCAGAAAGAGAAAGTTGAAGTTTCTGCAGTGCTGCAGTTGCCGACCAAGGCAACCAAACGCCCGGCGGCTTCCGTCAGCGAAGATGCTGCCGGCACAGAGTCTGCGGAAGAGGTTAGCGAGGGCTTTGAAATGTTAGGGTCTGTGCAAGGTGCGAGAGCAAGCGGCTCTCCCTACTGCATCTTGAGGTTGAGCCTGCTCTGAGCCTGTACAGCAGTAGGTGGTTCTTTTGCATTTCTAGCAGGCAGCTCTAATGTGGGCTGGGTTTGCCTTACTCAAGCCTGCGTCCTCTGCTCCGGCACTGGCAGCTGCGGGAGGAGCAAACTGTTTGTTGTCTTCCAGATACTTGAGAATGGTTCAAGTTTATAGTTTTAGTGTGTTTGCAAACTGTTATTCTCTTTCTCAAGCTTGTGGTTAAGGAATCAATATACACTACCTGACAAGAAAAACTGCATACTTGCTCTGGATAAACCACTTTCTGCTCATTATCCACCAGTCCAGGAGAGCGTTCCTGTAGGACTTTGGCTCTGTAAAAATGAGCCACCTTGACTGCCTAGTTTGGTTCAAAGGTGTAGTGCAGTTTTTCTTATTGCCCCATGGGATTAGAGGGCTAAGAGACTGTCGGGCTCTAGTTCTTCGTTCCTGAGAGAGTCGTTAACTCTTATTTGTACAAAATATATTTCTCAAGGGCCGAACTATCACCCTTTGGAATGTTTAGAAGCCGACTGAGTGATAACTCAGTGACAAGACTGTATTCTTTTAATTGCTGCACATATGAGAGCCTGTATTCAAAATTTAAAGCGTACCTGTCAAAGGTCCTGCCAAGATTTGCCGCCTTCTGCAATCTGAACCAGCAAGTCATGGTCCCCAAGTCATAGTAGAGCTGACTAAGCCTCAGGAAGTGTGTTTGCTGGGATTCACATTCAGGTTACACTCACGCTGGTGCTTTTTTGTTGTTTTCTTTTAAGCCCGGGTCCACTTCTTTAGAGCCTTCCACTAAAAGACCACGATTTTCGTCACTCGATGTAGCCGTGCTGCAAATTGGTAAGGCTGACATCAAGTTATACGACTTGTTTCATTTTCACCCTACCTTGTGTACTGTCCAAGTCTACCCCTAGGGTTCTGTAGGGATTATGGCAGGCACGGGACGAGGCAGCATCTGGGAATACTTGAGCGTGACCTCTGTTTCTTACCCGCATCCTTGCATTGCTTCTGGAGTGGAGCCGGGCGTCGATCTGGTCGTCTCGGTACCAGAGCTGCCTTGGATGCAGTCCTTCCGTTCTGATAGGTCCACTGTTAGCTTGCCAGAAGCAAATTGTTTTCAATGGTCCTTTTAGGTAGTAGATCCTGAGGAGCCTTTTGTATTTCAGGTTTCGGCTGGCAATACCTTGTGCGCGCAACTTGCTGCAGTTGCCGGTGTGAAAACCTGAAAATGTCCTAAAGTGACATAACACAAATCATATGATGATGTGAGAGAGAAAATGACAATTTATCTTTGGTGAAGCTCGTTACTGTAAACTCATAAACCTCTTCAGTTTCCTTTTATACTTACCGATGCCTTACGCTCTTCTCTCGTAGGTCAAATGCCGTGTGGGACCCATGCTCGCTTGACTAAGGAACCACTCTCTCGTCCTGACAAGACAATTCCCCGTCTGAGGTAAAAATCCTTCCGTTTTCTTTGACTTCTTCCCCGAAAGGTTTACTGCCTATGGTAAGGGAGGTCGTCAGCTGCTTCCCCCCCGAAGAACCAATATTAAACTTTTTCTTTAAATCCAGCTACTTAATTGACACAGGAGATTAGCTAGAGATTAAAGGTCTGCGGTAAGAGGAAGCATTGAACTTGAGAGGAGGCTGAGGACACAATCAACAGCGTATCTTCAAGGCAGTTGTTGTGATTTTCACTTTTACTTCTCTCTACTTCCCCATTAGCCAGTTGAAGACAGCAGGTCTTCATCTGAAAGTCATAAACATCTCGTGTCTGTCTCCATCGTCATCGGTGTACGTGCTTGACAAAGCAGGTGGTGGTGGAGGTGCACATTGGAATGTTCTCTTGATACCGTTTCTTTTGCCGTTGATGTTTTGAGCACAAGCCGGAAGGGCAAACAGAGCATCAAAGCTGCTCCAGACAGCTTCTTACCACTGAGGCCACCAGTTAAGGAGTGCGCTGCGCCAGAATCCGCCACTGCAGATGAAAATCCATACCATGAAAATGATACAGAAGAGAGTTTCTCATGTAATTTTGGGTGCGCTGAGTTTAAGCGCACTGCATTTGAGAGCAGGTCAAGACTCTGCTGTCGGCGTCTCATCTGCCAGTCGTTGCTTATTGTGGTTTGGCTCATATTTTGGAGCAGATCTGGAGCCTGAGAAAGAGATTCCTTTCAGAGGAAGCTAAACCAGAGAAGTTCCTGGGGAAGGTGTCTAATGCACTCCAACCGCTACTGAGCATATAGTCCCTGAGGTCAGAGCAGGGCAGGTCTGAAGTAAAATGTCCCAGCAGTGTGGATGTTGTGGACATTGCCATTCTCAGCGTCAGCATAACCTTTAACAAATAGATTGAGCAGAATTGGTCAGGGCTGGTTGAAATGAACGCTGTCTTGTCCCACAGAGTAAAGTGGCCTCCTCAGGTTAATGCAGATATTTGTCGGATGTGCAAAGAATATTTTGTTCTTCTTAAAGAAAAACCCCCAAAGCCAGCGTGAATTGGTACGCACTGATAACAAATGCCCCCCGTATAAAAATTGTGATTCTCCTCTGTTGTTTGTTTCCTGCCCCAAAGTGTTCAAGCCTCCTCCAAGGAACCAGTGGCGACTGTGAGTCACCGGGAAGAACCAAAATACGGAGGAGACGTCTATCCACGTGCAACACTCAGGACCGGTGAGTATCCCCATGATTCCAATCCGTTCCACTTTGTAGGTAGACGTCAAATCCGAATAGGGCATTTCTTACACACTCGCAGATGACGTTCCGAGTTCAAAGTGCTTGCCAGAATTCGAACTTCCTGACCATACCGTCATCCTTCAAAGTTTTTCCTTTTTTTTTATTTATCACTCAGAAATGGAGAGCTGTGTACATCTGATGGTGATTGAAAGTCGACTTCTTGTTTTCTTACTACTGCTTTTCTGTGCAGGTGTCGAATGTATAGATGTTTGCTGCCCGCAGCGGTCGCAGAGAGGTGATACGATCAGGTAGAGTCTCTTCTAATGATGCTTCTTGTTCCTTTTGGCTCTGCGCGTGTATCTCTTTCAGCCGCTGGTAGAGTCTCGAAGATGACCAACGGTCTTTGATCGTCTCAGTGCTGTGAAAGAGAAGTAGCTAGCTTGCGGCTCCGGAATTGCTTGCAAGCCAGTTGCATCTCCAACACAAGCGAGAGCCGTGCTGCGTGACAAAGAGGGTTGTGCTGGTGTGGTGTTTGCTGTGGGAAGAAAGCCAGTAAGGGTGCGAGTGGTGGCCGTCCCAAGTTGTCCTTGGATGTGCAGAATCCGTTTTTGTTTGTGAGTCGTTCTGCCGAGCCATCAAGGAGCTGACATTTCACTTCTTTCACTTGGAAACCCGCATCCTAAGCAGAAGGATTAGAGAGCTTGTAAAGCCTGGTGGGACTTGAGGCAGTTTTGGGGACTTTGTAAGTCCCAAAGGATGCCTGGGGTTTGCCTAGGAGGGGGAAAAAGGCAGCGTGCAGTTGGGTTTGAGAGGCCAGCGGCCTCATTGGTATTGGCTGTCTGAGCTGGCAGGACTGTGAGTTGCGACGGCTTTGCGGTCTTTATGGAAACAGGTCTTGGTTTCCCGAAGCTCACTCTGTTTGGGTGCAAGTCTAGTTGCAGATGTTCCTGTTATACCTTGCAGTAGAACACCCAGCATGCAGTGTTTATCAGCAGCAGATCACAAAGCACTCGACAGAGGAAGTGCTGGTTGCTTCCCTGTTTTCCAAATAATGCAACTGATAAAGAGAAGGAAAAGGAGTCTTGTACAAGTAGATGGGAAAAAAAAAACAAACTTCCAAAGCTCCCAGCTCTTCATTCTATCCCAGTCTTGCTGCTAAGAAAGACCGGTGCTGGAAGTTGAGGCGATATTGTCACATGTTGATGTGTGCAACCGGGGCTAGTCAGAATAGGCCTTGCAAAAGCCTTTCTTGTCCAGAGGGTGAATTCTTGAGAATTCCATGGGACAGGACGGATATAGAGCTCACTTCTCTCTCTCCCTCTCCTGGCAGGTACTGCACACCAGAAGAAAACTCTGCGGAAGAGGAAGGAGCAGTGAAAGAAACCATCGCAGGGGTAAGCTTGTGTTATTCCCAAGGAAAATAGAGCTCTTTGTGGTCAGAAACTTCAACAAATCTGTGCTTGATTGCTAGCTTAACGTCCGTTTGTCTAACAGAGGCAGCGTGGCACAGAAATCTTAGAAGATGCCTTATTCCGAGGACACCCTACACCTGTTCCGTCCAAAAAGTCAGCCAGCCTCGATGTGGAGGAAAAGAAAGTGCCAAGATTGGGAAAAACAGCGGAACGCTTTCCTCCGCTCACAGAGGTACCGTAGGCGACAGTCTGTGAGACAAAAGAGAAGGTTGTGGCAGAGCTGCAAGGAAGTCCTCTTCTTCTCAGTGGTTCTTAAGGCGCTTTGAAATCTGAAGAACTTGCATTGAACCTGTTAGCGAGTGGCTGTGGTTGTGGCTTCACAGTGCGAGGGTCAGCACTAAAGCTGCTTTGAAGGATTTTGTGTGCTCCCCGCGCTCCTTCAGTTGTGCTGCCCTAAGGGTTTGTGGGCCTTCTGTTAGCGGGACGGCTGCCTCAGTTTCCCCCTTTGCCGTTCCCTTTGAAGTCCCCCACCTTCACGTTCTTTCAGGCTCCTGACTTAGCTGCCTCGGTACGGAGGATGCCCGCTGGGGTTGGCTTAAACCTGGGTATTGCGAGGGGCGCAGCAGCACCTGGGAAAGGGGGTTGCCAGAGTTGTGTTCCATTTTCAGCTGCTTGAGCGTGTTTGCTAAGTTGACGGGTTTTATCCCCACGTCCTTGGTGAAAAGAAACGGCAGCAAGCCTGGGCTGTGAAGTTCAAAGTTAGGATGCTGAAACCAACCAAGCAAGGCAAAAGCGCTATCGCTCACTGAGGCAGGAAACCGTCGAAGGCAGTTGCTCTGTCACCTGAGCTGAATTTACAGGCCGTGTTTCAGTGGAAAGCTGCCCCCAGGTCAGCGTGCTCCATGCGCTGTTTCACAAGTCCTTCCCCATTTAATTGTTCCTTTCAGGCCATGGAGAGAGAGGTCAGTGCCGCATTTGGCAAAGGTGAGCCAGATGAGATCATGAGCAGTGCCTTCAAACTAAAGGTCACTCGCGAAGACATCCACACGCTCAGGAACCTTTGCTGGCTAAACGATGAGGTAAAACCAGCTGCAGCACAGGGCTAGTCTAATTCAGCCTTTATTGAAAAATACCCCTCCGCCCTGTACAGAAGTCGCGTCAACGTTCTTTGACGACCTCCGCTGCAGAGCCTAGAAATCTCTGTACACTTCTTATTTGAGGTGTTGAAGGGTCGAGCGTTTCTGGAAGTTCCGTTACTTCTTGTATGACGCAGCTTCCAGGAGTTCGTCCGGGTTATTGGCGTGGGTGGCAGGTGTTTTGATCAAACTGCCGATGTAGCCCCGTGTGAAATCCTGGGAACAAAAGCCTCCAGCTGAGGCTGGAGTTCTCTGCGCTGCGTGCTTAAGGGTGGCCAGAACAGAGGTGGTGCTGTATTTTTCGTTGGGGAAGGCAGCGTCTTATTTTGACACCTCACGTTTCCTCTTTATGGTGCAGGTCGTTAATTTCTACATGAGTCTGGTGATGGAAAGAGGGAAGAAGGAAGGCTATCCAGCAGTCCACGCGTTTAGTACTTTCTTTTATCCAAAACTAACATCTGGGGGCTACGAGTCGGTCAGAAGGTGGACCAAGAGTGTCGATGTCTTTAAGCAGGACATCCTCTTCGTGCCTGTGAACTCGCGAGCACACTGGACACTAGCCGTGAGTCCCACGGGCTTTTCCTTTAGAATTGGACGGGGAGCAAAAACTGGCAAGAGAAGTCATGTAGGTGTTGGGGGGTGTGCGGCACAAGGTTGTGCTTTGCCTAACGGTCACCTTTTAATAACAGGTCATAGATCTGAGGAAGAACACGATCACGTACTTGGACTCGCTTGGGCAGAAAGGGGACAAGATTTGTCAGACTTTGCTGTAAGTAACCGCTCCGTCACTGCTTTTCTGGTGTGAATGAGGAGAGGGGTTTTAGATTTAGTCCCTGTAAGGCGACTGCCAGTTTTCACGTGGCTTGTAGATAACCAAGCAGGAATCTTGGAGTTGCTTGCTGCGACTTGTCTGGCATCGACTGCTTATCTGCTGTCACAGCGTCCCCTGCACCCAGGGTCTGGGGTGCCTGGATTCTGCCACCTTCCCGTGAGAGGCACAGCCAAATACGCCATAGCCCCGTGGCACACGTGTGCCGACTGTTAGTCGGAGCCCAGGATGTGGGATCAAGGCACCCGGTGGAATTACGGCATTACAGTTCCTTGCTTGGTTTGTCTCTTTGTGCTCTGATAACATGTGATTTGGGGCTTTTTGACCTCTCCGAAGCAATGGAGTCGTTGGCCTCGTTCTTGACCATTAGCTCACAGCCTCTCCCCGTGTTTGTAAGTTTCAGATTGGGATTTTTCCTCAAAATCAGCCTTAAATCAGCTGCTGTGAGGATCCTCTGACATTTTACCGTCCTGCCGTCCGTCTTCCTGTGATCCTTCAGCCGCTTTATTTTGTTGTTGGCCTAAATTACAGAGATGAAAAGGGATTTTTTTTTTCCTTTTGTTTTAACCAGCCAATACCTGCAAAAAGAAAGCTGGGAAAAAAGACAGCTGGAGCTGGATGTTTCAGAGTGGACTCTTCACAGCATGGAGCCACGTGTACGTGAGCACCCCTTGGGTTTGAAATGGGAACTGTAAGTGCTTCTTTGGGGCCCAGATCCTGGCACGTGACAAAGAAAGGGTTGAGCTGATGTTTCTCGAGGAGTTGATAGTAAAAAGCAGTCCCTAAAGACCGGATTTAAGAAAGGTCACTTAAGAAAGAGGCGGTGCGAACCTTGAGACACCTCGCAGGGGGGAGGGCTGCTGCGCCTTCTGGGCCTGCCAAAAATTTGGATCGTAGTGTCCGAGTCCGGGAGGCAGAGGGGAGGGATGGTGAGCAGTGAACTGGGTCTGTTCCTCGTGGGCGGGAGTGGGTATTGGGGATTAGGCAAGTAGGGTCAGGAGTGTGCGGTGAGCGCAGTGTCGGTGTGGGTAATGTGCGCTGCTTCCAAGTTGCTTTTCTTTTGAGACAGAGGGAAATCCTCCATCTTCTTTGCATTCCTTAGGAGATCCCTCAGCAGCTGAATGGAAGCGACTGCGGCGTCTTTATGTGTAAATACGCAGATTACATCGCCAGAGAGAAACCGTTCAACTTTAGCCAGGTGAGTGAAGGTCATAAACCCCTCCAAGCCCCTCTCGCCCAGGGACAGGAGCCAGGGAGGTTAGGCAGCAGCTCTTCATTGTGTCCGGGGCAGGGGCTGAGGTTTCGTACCCCGTTTCGGTGCGTAGTTGCTGGGATCAGAACTTCCAAGTGGCCTGGGCAGGGCAGAGCTGTGGTTCTCCATCCCCGCCTTTGGGAGCTGCTGCCGGTGAGATTCCTCTTGGGCAAGATACTGCCGCCAGCGGGTTTGGCATATCTGGGCTCGGTATCTTTTGGAGAAATGGCTTCTACCCTTTGACCAGTCAAGACACCGCTTCTTTTTCTTGATTTCGTTTTAGACGGGTCTTTTATTAGCGTGCTTGTAAGCTGTCGCGCGGTCAAGTCAATCTGGTTTTGTCGGGTTGTCGTGTCACCCTCTTAGGAGCCGCGTGGGGTGTTGTACCCAAACGGTTGACAGTTCCTAAAGGGAACTTCCTATTAAGGACTCCGCTGGGCGTTTATGCGTGTTTGCCGCCTCTTTCTACCGTGACGTCATTATTTAATTTCTCTTTTCTTTCTCTTCTCTTTTCAGACTCACATGCCATACTTCCGGAAGAAGATGGTGTGGGAGATAATCCACCAACAGCTGCTGTGACACGTGGACTCTTAGAGCTCTTCTTTTGATTACGTTTCTTTGACCTTAGTTACTTTTCTTAGGCCTTTAGTTAGTTTTCTTAGACCTTTAGTTACATTTCTTAGACAAATTTTCCTCTTTAGGTTATGAAGTAGAAGTTAAGATGGTTTATTCCCCCCACCTCCCTTATTTTGGAGACAGTAACTCTGGGGTTTTGGTACACAAGTTTTCCTCTTCAAGTTATGAAGTAGTGGTTAAGACAGTTTATTTCCCCACCACCACCCCCCACCCCCCCTTATTTTGGAGACAGTAACTCTCTTTGAAATTAGCTAACGCACCTTAAGCAAAAGCCAGAAAGATGGGTGTGACCTCGTTAAGGGCAGAGTGAAGAAGGAACATCGTCAACTTCCATGGCTGAGCCGCACGCTCGCGCCTCGCAGCGCACGCGACCACGTTACAGACAAATGGGAAACATCTGTGGTGGTGGTTACAGTTGTGTTTGCCCAACTTACCTTCCCAAGGACAACGTGCTGAACTACTGTCTCAAAGAGAGTTTTCCTCTGTTTCTGGAATATCTACCATCTCCTTGATTCCTAAAACTGGATTTGTCACGACCACAGAAAGAAAGCGTTTACCATCTCTTGATTTCTCACCAAAGCCCCTGTCCTTTGGGCTGGTTTGGGGTTGGCTTTTTTTGCTGCCTCCAGGGAGTGATCTAATGTGAAAAGAGAAGTATTTATTTCTTTATATAATATAAATATTTATTTTAATAAAAAGAGCCTTAATGGAAGGAAACTCTCCCTGTGTCCTGGTTTGAGGTAAAAGAGAACCAATTTTGTTCAGTAACTTGGCTTCTTAGCTGGGCCTCTTCTACCAACTGAAATTAACTGCCTATTGTGCCGTCAGCGTTCACTCTCTCAGAGCGATAAGAGCAATGTTTACAGCTGATGCCCAGGCATGGGATGCAGAGAGGCTCTTGCTTATACTCATTGCTATAACCCCCACGGCCAACCAGCTTTGTTATTTGCCCCGTTGGAGGGTCGGAAGCGGAAAAGCATAGTGGGGTCCCACCTGCGGGGAGGAGCGACAGGACAGGTGACCCAAAACTGACCAACAGGGTATTCCATCCCATCTGCCTCATGCTCAGTAGAAAAGAGACCAAAGGGATCAAAGGGTTCTTCTACCTGGGGAATGTTTACTTCGCCCTTTGATAATTATGCTGATGTGACCCCATCAGAGCTGGGGCATGGCAACCTTCTGGGCTCTGAGGATAAGGACTGGTACCTTGTTAAGATCGTGATTTTGTTGTTGATGCTCCTGAATGTGGTGCAGGGGTGGTTTCTTGTGAAACATCTGTGCAGGGGGAGCTGGAGGGGACCGTGCGCTGCCGCCACTCAGACCCGCGCAGCCGCTCGGCGATCTGCAGCGGCGCGAACCGCGGCCCCGCCCGGCCCGGCCGCAGCTGTCCCCCCCGGAGCAACGGCACCACCGGCAGCCGCCCCCCCCACCGCCACGGCACAGGCGCCTCCGCCGCCGCCTGCACCGGCACCGGCACCCGCACCACCGGCAGCCGCCCCCCCCACCGCAACAACACCGGCCCCTCCGCCGCCCGTCCCGGCACAAGCCGCGCCGCCCCCTGCAGCGGCACAAGCCACGCCGCCGCCTCTCCCGGCACAACCTACTGCAGCCACTACAACCAGTACCAAAACTACTCCAACTCCATCAAAATCGGTACAAGCCGCCCCGGGAACCAGGAGCAGGAAGAGGAGGTCAACTCCTTCCCCTGCCCCTTACCACAAAGACCACCTCAAGTCACATAGCTTGGGGGAGAGTTCTGAACAAGATCCAGGGGAGGGTCCTTCAAGACCACAGAAGGGAAAGAGACCTTTGAAAACAGACAAAGGCCAGAGTCCTTCTAGAGCAGATGCTGGAGAGGCCCCTTCTGGGGCAGCCTCACCACAGGAGGACTCAGATGTAGAGGGAGTTGTTCAATCCTTCTCCGTGAAAGATCTGAGAAGTATCAGGAAGGACTTTAGTCGTCATGAAGGCGAAACACTTGTCTCCTGGTTGCTCCGATGCTGGGATAGCGGGGCAGATACCGTAGATTGAGATGGCAGAGAAGCTAGGCAATTGGGAAACCTGGCCAAGGATGGAGGGATTGATAAAGAAATTGGGAGAAAGACAAGCACTCTCAGTCTCTGGAGGCGACTGGTGTCAGCCATAAAGCGCAGGTATCCCTTCAAGGACGATATCGAATGCCGTCCAAGTAAATGGACCAACATGGGAAAAGGTATGAAGTACCTGAGAGAACTGCCTGTGTGAGAGGTGATTTATAGTGATGGGCAAGCGACAGTAGACCCTGATGAAATGCCATGCAAACGGTCTATGCTGAAAAAGTTTGTACAAAGTGCACCATCAATATATTCCCACCCATTGTCAATGGTCTGGGGAGGATCCGATACTGACACACCAACTGTAAATGAAGGGGTTAAGAAGGTACGACAGTATGAAGACAGTCTCTCTGGTCCCTTCTCTGTGGCAGCCATAGAAAAGCTGACTGTGACCACCGAGAAAATGACTGAGAAACTGACTGAGAAAATAGAGCAAATGACCCAGAGATTAGTTGAGCAAACCGATAAACTGTTTGATAAACTAACCAAGGTGGAGGAAAAACTCCATGCTTTCCCTGTACAGACTCATGTTGCAGCTAAGAGGAAACGCCCTCCTACTCAAGAGAAAAACCACCCTCCGACTCAAGACAAATCAAAGCTGATGCGAGATATCCTGTGGGTTTGCCTCTGTGAATATGCAGAAGACATGAAGAAGTGGGATGGAGAACCTACCTCAGCCCTACAGGCACAGGTGCTTGAGTTGCAAAATGAAGCCGATAGAAGAAAGGATTCTTACAGGAAGAAGGTTGCTCCAACCTACGGTAGGCGATCCTACGGACCAGGTAGGAACCAATCTGATAATCGTAGGTACTACGGTCAACAGTAGAGGTGCCCTGCCTCCAGCCAGGAGGAGGAGAGGGACAACCGACTTTATTGGACTGTGTGGATTCGATGGCCTGGCACATGAGAGCCACAAAAGTATAAAGCCCTGGTGGACACTGGTGCAGAGTGGTGTTGGGTTGTTTTTTGCTGTCTCCAGGGAGTTATCTAATGTGAAAAGAGAAGTATTTATTTCTTTATAGAATTTAAATATTTATTTTCATAAAAAGAGCCTTAATGGAACGAACCTCTACCTGGTAATGAGAGAGGGTGATTTATTCTTTTTTTTTTATTTAACTGAAAAAAAGTTGGATGTAGCGATGTGGATTTTCGCTCCCTCACAATCCCCCAGGAAGAGGATTGGAGCCAGGAGGAGCATCGGAGCACAGAAGCGGCGAAGCGATGGTCACACAGTGCTGCAGGGGCAATCGAGGTGTCGTTCAGTGGTGAGATGAGCAAGCAGCATCCCGAAAATCCGCCCCTGGAGAGGGGTCAGCGGTGTACGGACGCTCTCTGTGTTCTGTAAGCCCCCTTTGGGGAGCCCCTGCTGCCCCCTTGGCAGCGCCCGGGTGGCTGTGACTGCTGAAAGCTGGTTTGGTGCGTTGAGGTGTTAGGTGGGGTGGCAGCAGCCCCTGCCCGCCCCGGGAGGGGGGACACCACCTCTCCGGTGGCACTGGATGGGTGGGAGGGAGGGAGGGAGCACAGCTCTGGAAGCCATGGAGAAAGGCGTGGGGGTGTCCCTCATCGTGGCAGCCCCCAGCAGCCCTACCCCGCCACACGGCCACCCCAAGGACACCCAAGCCCCATCTTGGTCCTCTCCCTCTTGGGTGATGCCCTTCCACCCGCCCTGGAGGTGCGCTCCTCTCCTGCAGGGGGGGACGCCCAGCACTCGCCTGGCTAGAGAAGCACCGGGGGGGTGCTTAGGGGGCATCTGAGCTTCCCAGTTACACGGGCATAATTAGGGCGCCCTTAAGAACCATTAATAACCACTTTGGCTCTGCTAACCAACTGCGGCGAGGCCCCCACCCCGCTTTAGCGCAGGCTTTGTGATGCCAACACCTCCCTGAGCCACTGGGTAAAGCGACGCCTGGCAAAAAAACACCATCACCCAAAGAAAACCCCACACCACATCCCCCACTCCCCGCCCACCCCTTCTCCCCCCATCACAGCCATGGGACAAACTCCCACCACCACCACACCCCAATCTCAGCTCGGCCGTGACACCCCCAAGACACTGGAAAGAAAGCAACCGAGAGCAAGCTCAGGCTCGTGTGAGCTGCAGAGATTTCTCTTTGGTTTTTGATATTGTCCTTGGATGGGGTTTGGTTGGTTGTTTTTCACACAACACTTTGCAGTAGAGGACAAAAACGTGGTGTCGCAGCCCCCGGGGTCGGTGCTGGCACTGCCACCTCCCCCCCCCAGCTCCTGTCCCTCCTCTTGCCCCGCAGCTGTTCCCACTTTCCTTGCTTGGTTTGGTTGGTTTTTTTTCCTTTCTACCTTTCTTTTTTAATATGTTTTCGCTTCCCCCTTTTTTCTCTTTTACCCCTTTTTTCTTTTGACCTTTTTTGCTTTTTCCCCCTTTTTCCCCCCCTTTTTTTCTTTTTCTCTTTTTTATTTTCCCACTTTATTTTTCCTCCTTTCCCTTTTCTCTTTTTAAACATTTCTCAAGCTTTCTCCTGAAGGAACGGCCCCTGGCTCTCCGCTAGCAGAAGGAGCCTACGGAAGAGCTCTGGCACTGACATGGGCAGGAACACCCACAAGTGAGAACTGGATAGACAAAAGGCTCCTCAATGATGACACTGGGGCAGCCCGACCTTAGAAGCAGCAGAGGAGCAGAGCCACCCAGAGCCACCCAGAGAACAGGAAGGGCTATTCAGGGCCTTATTGTCTGCGCGAAGTAACCATCTGCTGAGAACCGGTCTGGCGGCTCAGAGCTCAGCCACAGCAGCACTCTTGAGCCAAAGGGGAAAAGTACACCGGCAGGAAGACTGGGAGCCTTCCTCCACAACAACCCACAGATCATGACCAGAGTGGTGCCTATTCCCAGCCTACACTAATGAATACGTACGCCTTTGCATCAGAAAGGAACGCTTGCTTTACCAGCCCCTGGGCGAGTTGGGAGCCATCCCCCTTGCACCCAGCGCTGCAATAAACATGCTGCTTTGTAACTCGCCCCGAGTTGGGGAGTTTCTTTCCGCACGTCAGCACCCCTGGGATTGCTTTCCTTCTCCCGCCTCGCACTCGCTCAACATGGTTTTTTCCAACTCATTCTTTTTTATTAAAAAAATTAATAAAAAAATGCTCCAACTCTCAGTTTTACAAGGCACACAAAATCTCTAAAAGGGAAACACAAGCGTGAGGTGCTGAGGTACCAAAACCTGCCCCTGTTAGTCCAACTAAAGGGACAGCGTCGGGAGGCGACGGAGGAGGAAGGGGGAGGCTGTGGGATGGAGAGAGCCCTCCCCGTACCCCTCAGCTGCGCATCCTCGCAGCGCCGCGGGAATGGGGGGCTGTGTGTCTGGGCGGGTCTTTGGTTTGCTCCCCTGACCTGCTGGGGGTGGTGGAGGAGGTTGGAGGGGGTTGTCCGGCAGTGGGGTTACATTCATCAGGCGGTGCTGGGCGGCACGACAGGAGCATCACTTGCTGTGCTGCGAGGCCGGGGCTCCCGGAGCGTGTTTCTGCTCCTGCTGCTTCACCTGCTGGACCATTTCCCTCATCTTGCACTGTGCAGTCTTGGGGAGGAGAAGGGAAAAGCAAGAGTTGGGGGTCAGGGCACTGTTTCTCCCACCACCACCCACCCCTGAGCCCCCACCGAGCATCTCGCCGCTCCCGACTTTTCACCCCGGACAAGCCCTAATTAATTTCAGGTTTCTGGGTTTTTTTAACTTGTGCTTCCTCCATCGCTCCTTGAGAGAGGCTCAATTTTTTGGGGGGGGGCCGCCATCCCGCTCGAGTGGACAGGAGACAAGGTTATGGAAGATGAACCCAGGTGGGATGTGGGTGGCTTTGCCCGCACCGAGGAGTCCATTCACAATGTCCTCACGTCCAGCAGCATCAAAATCATGGTACCCAGCAAAGAGCTCCCCTGGCGCTGAGGGAGGCCAAGCCAGGCTGGCAGCACAGTGCTGACCACAGGGACGCTCTCAACTTGGCCCTTACTGTCCCCCACACCCACAGCCCCCACCCAGCGCACCTTGAACTGAGCCTCGGGCGGCCCTGTGATGATGACCATGCGCTCACTGCCCTTGGGACCTTCTGCCGGTGCAATCTGGGGAAGTATGGGGGAGAAGGAGCGTGAGTGCAGCCACCGCTTCAGCAAGACCTTCCCTCGGTGGCATGTCCCCCCACAACGCAGGGCAATCCCCCCATGCAGGAGCATCCCCTCCCACCCGAGCCGGGCTCATAACCAGGGTGCTGCAGGCCTGGCCTTCTACTAAACACAGGCGGGAGAGGTGGGCCCATGCCAACGGGTACAGGAGAGCTGGGGAGAGACTTTTTACAAGGGCATGGGGTGACAGGACGAGGCGGAGTGCCTTCAAAGTGGAAGAGGGGACATTTAGAGGAGATAACAGGAAGAAATTTTTCACTGTGAGGGTGGTGAATCACTGGCCCAGCTTGCCCAGAGAAGCTGTGGCTGCCCTAGCCCTGGAGGTGTTCAAGGCCAGGTTGGATGGGGCTTGGAGCAACCTGGGCTGGGGGGAGGTGTCCCTGAACAGGGCAGGGGGGTGGGACTCCATGATCTTCAAGGTCCCTTCCAACCTCAACCGTTCTGTGATAAGTTGGGGAGCAAAACTGCTCCCCGCACACTCCCATTCCCTGACCTCGGCAGTGCAGAGGGGAAACTGAGGCACGAAGCGCAGGACCAGCCCCGCAGCGCCTTCCTCACCTTGATGGAGGCACCCGCAAACCGCACCAGCTGCTTGATGTGCTGCCCCTTCTTCCCGATGATGGCCCCCACCGCCTGCGTCCCGATGAACACGTTCACAACCTCTTGCTCCGGAAGCTGCGGGGGCATGGAAGAGTGAGAGGGTCAGGGCACCAGCTGGACAGGGGACAAAGGAGGTGGCTGTCCCCATCCCACCATCCCATGGTAGTGGTTGCCCACTCTCCCAAGGTGCCCCAGCAAAGATCTCCTGGAGAGGGGGGACAGGCACCTAAAGGGTGCTGATGTGGGAAGGCGCTGGCTGGGGGAGCTCCGCCGAGAGCTGGCTGAGAGCTCCGCCGAGGAGCTCTATGGTGGGAGAGAAAACGAGGGTCAGTGATGGCCCCAGCATGCCAGACCCTTCCCGGCCACCCCCAGACCCACGCACAGCAGCAAGATACCACCATAAGCCCGGCAGGGACACGGGGACAACCCTTCAGGCCCTCAAACCCCCCCTCACAGAGCGTGGGTGCATCTGAGCTGCATCCAGCGCCATGGGGCTGGGAGGCAGACGGGGGCTCCCAGTTACCCCCACTCCCCCCACGCTGCCACCTTGCCGCCCGTGTCCCGCATCTGCAGGGGAAAACCACGACACAACTCTCTCCTGCTCTGCATTCCAGCAAGTGCAACCGGATGCTACCTGCAAACCACCACTGCTCAGCTGGAGGACGAGCAGACCCGGCTCCCCTGCCCAGCCTGGACGCCGCTCTCGCTCCCAGCCCTGGAAAAAAAGCCTCTCCAGGACGGGGCTGCAGCAACAGCCGCACATTTCCACCCCACAGGAAACAGCTCGTTAACGAGGGGCGAGCACCGCATTTCAAAGCCCCCTTAGGAGCAAGGCAGCGCCCCAAGAGCCAGCCCAACCCCCCAGCACACAGCTCAGCACTCACCACACGCTCGCCGGCCCCCGCAGCAGCGGCTCGAGCGGGGCTGCCCGCGGCCGGCGGTCGGGCGCCGCTCCGTCACAGCCGCTCACCATGGTGGAACGCCGAACGCAGTCCGCGTCCTTCCAGTCGCGCCGCAGCCATGGCGCAGCCGGATGCGGCTACCGGAGCTCCGCGCCAGAGGGGCGCAAAGCGCCGTGCGAGCGCGGAGGAAAGGGCTCGGTAAGCCCGGGATTGGCATTCCCTCACCCACCGAGGGCAGAGGAGGCAGGAGGGGGCGCGCGAGAGCCCGCGCCGCCGGCCGCTGTCGCTCGCCTCAGGCCTGCGGGACGCCGAAAGGCTTCTCCGCTCTCCGAGGGGCCCCTCCGCTCTCTGGGAGGCTTCTGGGGGGCCCCTCCGTCTCTGGAGGGCTTCTGGGGGGCCCCTCCGGCCTCCGTGGGGGCCTCTCCCCGAAGGCCTCTTCCCCTCCTCCGGGCACTCCCCGGCCTCCCGGCGCCCAGCTGCCAGCCGGGGCCCGGCTCGGGGCTTCCGGAGAAGGGCAAGCGCCTCCCCCAGACAGAGCAGGGCCGGGCGGGACGGCGCCGGCCCGGCCCCACCGCAGGGCAGGGGCAGAAGCGGGCCGGGCGGCCGCTAACGGCTCCCTCAGGCAGAGCACAGACGGCGGCGCGCCTGCGCGCGCGCACCCACCGCCCCGCCCCTCTCTCCCCCCTCAGCCTCCCCTCCACTAATGGCTGCGGGGGGCCCTCGGCGCCCTCCTCGCCGCCCCCGGCCCCGCCGCCGCGCAAGAGGCCGCCCCCCAGGGCAGCGAGCCGCCCCGCCGCCTCAGGGCCGCCCCCGGGCATCGCCCCGGCGCCCACTCCCCCCCCATCTCCCCGGCCAGAAGCAATGCTATCAGCAGGGGTCGGGGGCATAACAGTTCAAGAGAAATTCCTTTGTGTAAGAAAGACCAAAGAGTTCTTCAAAGGATCCGGCTGTCCTGACATTTGGGGGGGCAAAGAGAGGAAAAAACCCACCTCGGACCAACCTGTGTGCTCCATTCCCAAAGGACAAAGTGATTGAAGTGGGTGTATGCCCGAGTTGCTTTCCCACCTTTTATGTCCTGTCCTCCTTAGACTTTTCTTTGCAACTCAGTGTAGGGATTTCCGAAACGAACTTAATTTGTTGGCGATAGGAAGAAAGGTAAAATGTTGGGAAGCATTAACGGAATGAGCCAAAGAGGCCTAATGTGCTGCAGCGGGATCATTAGCTCTCTGCGAGCGGTCGTTGGCTGGGAGAGGTTGGGGGGTGTTGAGGAGGGCTGCAGTTAGGTGTATGTGCCTGAGATGATCCCAGGGGCGCTTGGAGGGGGAGACCTTTGGGATAGGAAAAGTAACTTGGGAAGTTTGGGCCCTGTGAAGGGAAGTCAGCCTGCTGGGAGCTTCCCTAGGGTTGCAAAACACTGTTGTGTGTGTTCTTTCCTCAGCGTTTGCATAGTTGTGGATGATGATGATGACGAGACTCCGCCGAAAAAGCAAAAATCAGGTATCGCACATTACACAAGTACTGAATATGCCCGATTTTTCTGAGGTTTCGTGTCCCTTGGAAAAGTCTGGCTTTTGTGCTCTGGCATTGTTCCTGAAACGGTGGCTTTTCAAGCTGTTGGCTTCTTGCCTTGTGGCTCTCTATGCCTATAGCCAATGGCTTGAGGGTGTCCGGTAGGGCTTAGCCCTATAGATGACGGACGTTCTCTGCGGTGACTGTGGCAGGGCCCAATACTTTTACTGCCAGCAGGAGATAGCCCAGGTCTCTGGCGCTGAGCCCGCGCCTGTCAGCAGAAAGAGTATCTTAAATCCAAGCTGTGTGCTCCCTCCTGTCTGTATTCGCAATGTACCTCTGTTGGTTTTCTAGCCTGTTCTTATACGGCCTGTCTTTGTTTTTTAGATTCTTCCATCTCTGAGCAGAAAGAGAAAGTTGAAGTTTCTGCAGTGCTGCAGTTGCCGACCAAGGCAACCAAACGCCCGGCGGCTTCCGTCAGCGAAGATGCTGCCGGCACAGAGTCTGCGGAAGAGGTTAGCGAGGGCTTTGAAATGTTAGGGTCTGTGCAAGGTGCGAGAGCAAGCGGCTCTCCCTACTGCATCTTGAGGTTGAGCCTGCTCTGAGCCTGTACAGCAGTAGGTGGTTCTTTTGCATTTCTAGCAGGCAGCTCTAATGTGGGCTGGGTTTGCCTTACTCAAGCCTGCGTCCTCTGCTCCGGCACTGGCAGCTGCGGGAGGAGCAAACTGTTTGTTGTCTTCCAGATACTTGAGAATGGTTCAAGTTTATAGTTTTAGTGTGTTTGCAAACTGTTATTCTCTTTCTCAAGCTTGTGGTTAAGGAATCAATATACACTACCTGACAAGAAAAACTGCATACTTGCTCTGGATAAACCACTTTCTGCTCATTATCCACCAGTCCAGGAGAGCGTTCCTGTAGGACTTTGGCTCTGTAAAAATGAGCCACCTTGACTGCCTAGTTTGGTTCAAAGGTGTAGTGCAGTTTTTCTTATTGCCCCATGGGATTAGAGGGCTAAGAGACTGTCGGGCTCTAGTTCTTCGTTCCTGAGAGAGTCGTTAACTCTTATTTGTACAAAATATATTTCTCAAGGGCCGAACTATCACCCTTTGGAATGTTTAGAAGCCGACTGAGTGATAACTCAGTGACAAGACTGTATTCTTTTAATTGCTGCACATATGAGAGCCTGTATTCAAAATTTAAAGCGTACCTGTCAAAGGTCCTGCCAAGATTTGCCGCCTTCTGCAATCTGAACCAGCAAGTCATGGTCCCCAAGTCATAGTAGAGCTGACTAAGCCTCAGGAAGTGTGTTTGCTGGGATTCACATTCAGGTTACACTCACGCTGGTGCTTTTTTGTTGTTTTCTTTTAAGCCCGGGTCCACTTCTTTAGAGCCTTCCACTAAAAGACCACGATTTTCGTCACTCGATGTAGCCGTGCTGCAAATTGGTAAGGCTGACATCAAGTTATACGACTTGTTTCATTTTCACCCTACCTTGTGTACTGTCCAAGTCTACCCCTAGGGTTCTGTAGGGATTATGGCAGGCACGGGACGAGGCAGCATCTGGGAATACTTGAGCGTGACCTCTGTTTCTTACCCGCATCCTCGCATTGCTTCTGGAGTGGAGCCGGGCGTCGATCTGGTCGTCTCGGTACCAGAGCTGCCTTGGATGCAGTCCTTCCGTTCTGATAGGTCCACTGTTAGCTTGCCAGAAGCAAATTGTTTTCAATGGTCCTTTTAGGTAGTAGATCCTGAGGAGCCTTTTGTATTTCAGGTTTCGGCTGGCAATACCTTGTGCGCGCAACTTGCTGCAGTTGCCGGTGTGAAAACCTGAAAATGTCCTAAAGTGACATAACACAAATCATATGATGATGTGAGAGAGAAAATGACAATTTATCTTTGGTGAAGCTCGTTACTGTAAACTCATAAACCTCTTCAGTTTCCTTTTATACTTACCGATGCCTTACGCTCTTCTCTCGTAGGTCAAATGCCGTGTGGGACCCATGCTCGCTTGACTAAGGAACCACTCTCTCGTCCTGACAAGACAATTCCCCGTCTGAGGTAAAAATCCTTCCGTTTTCTTTGACTTCTTCCCCGAAAGGTTTACTGCCTATGGTAAGGGAGGTCGTCAGCTGCTTCCCCCCCGAAGAACCAATATTAAACTTTTTCTTTAAATCCAGCTACTTAATTGACACAGGAGATTAGCTAGAGATTAAAGGTCTGCGGTAAGAGGAAGCATTGAACTTGAGAGGAGGCTGAGGACACAATCAACAGCGTATCTTCAAGGCAGTTGTTGTGATTTTCACTTTTACTTCTCTCTACTTCCCCATTAGCCAGTTGAAGACAGCAGGTCTTCATCTGAAAGTCATAAACATCTCGTGTCTGTCTCCATCGTCATCGGTGTACGTGCTTGACAAAGCAGGTGGTGGTGGAGGTGCACATTGGAATGTTCTCTTGATACCGTTTCTTTTGCCGTTGATGTTTTGAGCACAAGCCGGAAGGGCAAACAGAGCATCAAAGCTGCTCCAGACAGCTTCTTACCACTGAGGCCACCAGTTAAGGAGTGCGCTGCGCCAGAATCCGCCACTGCAGATGAAAATCCATACCATGAAAATGATACAGAAGAGAGTTTCTCATGTAATTTTGGGTGCGCTGAGTTTAAGCGCACTGCATTTGAGAGCAGGTCAAGACTCTGCTGTCGGCGTCTCATCTGCCAGTCGTTGCTTATTGTGGTTTGGCTCATATTTTGGAGCAGATCTGGAGCCTGAGAAAGAGATTCCTTTCAGAGGAAGCTAAACCAGAGAAGTTCCTGGGGAAGGTGTCTAATGCACTCCAACCGCTACTGAGCATATAGTCCCTGAGGTCAGAGCAGGGCAGGTCTGAAGTAAAATGTCCCAGCAGTGTGGATGTTGTGGACATTGCCATTCTCAGCGTCAGCATAACCTTTAACAAATAGATTGAGCAGAATTGGTCAGGGCTGGTTGAAATGAACGCTGTCTTGTCCCACAGAGTAAAGTGGCCTCCTCAGGTTAATGCAGATATTTGTCGGATGTGCAAAGAATATTTTGTTCTTCTTAAAGAAAAACCCCCAAAGCCAGCGTGAATTGGTACGCACTGATAACAAATGCCCCCCGTATAAAAATTGTGATTCTCCTCTGTTGTTTGTTTCCTGCCCCAAAGTGTTCAAGCCTCCTCCAAGGAACCAGTGGCGACTGTGAGTCACCGGGAAGAACCAAAATACGGAGGAGACGTCTATCCACGTGCAACACTCAGGACCGGTGAGTATCCCCATGATTCCAATCCGTTCCACTTTGTAGGTAGACGTCAAATCCGAATAGGGCATTTCTTACACACTCGCAGATGACGTTCCGAGTTCAAAGTGCTTGCCAGAATTCGAACTTCCTGACCATACCGTCATCCTTCAAAGTTTTTCCTTTTTTTTTATTTATCACTCAGAAATGGAGAGCTGTGTACATCTGATGGTGATTGAAAGTCGACTTCTTGTTTTCTTACTACTGCTTTTCTGTGCAGGTGTCGAATGTATAGATGTTTGCTGCCCGCAGCGGTCGCAGAGAGGTGATACGATCAGGTAGAGTCTCTTCTAATGATGCTTCTTGTTCCTTTTGGCTCTGCGCGTGTATCTCTTTCAGCCGCTGGTAGAGTCTCGAAGATGACCAACGGTCTTTGATCGTCTCAGTGCTGTGAAAGAGAAGTAGCTAGCTTGCGGCTCCGGAATTGCTTGCAAGCCAGTTGCATCTCCAACACAAGCGAGAGCCGTGCTGCGTGACAAAGAGGGTTGTGCTGGTGTGGTGTTTGCTGTGGGAAGAAAGCCAGTAAGGGTGCGAGTGGTGGCCGTCCCAAGTTGTCCTTGGATGTGCAGAATCCGTTTTTGTTTGTGAGTCGTTCTGCCGAGCCATCAAGGAGCTGACATTTCACTTCTTTCACTTGGAAACCCGCATCCTAAGCAGAAGGATTAGAGAGCTTGTAAAGCCTGGTGGGACTTGAGGCAGTTTTGGGGACTTTGTAAGTCCCAAAGGATGCCTGGGGTTTGCCTAGGAGGGGGAAAAAGGCAGCGTGCAGTTGGGTTTGAGAGGCCAGCGGCCTCATTGGTATTGGCTGTCTGAGCTGGCAGGACTGTGAGTTGCGACGGCTTTGCGGTCTTTATGGAAACAGGTTTTTGGGGGCAGTAGGTGCAGCTACAGGGAGAGATTTTGTACGGCGGTAAGATGCACGCATCTTTCTGCAGTGACCTGCCCTTACATGAGAGAGGAGAAAGCGTAGATGGGAGCAGAGGGAGGTTCAGTTGCAGCAGTCCTGTTTTGTAGCTAATTCTGTCCCTATTCTTCTCCCCGCTTTAAAAACTAGTGCTGTATTTAGCCTTGCAAAAGCCTTTCTTGTCCAGAGGGTGAATTCTTGAGAATTCCATGGGACAGGACGGATATAGAGCTCGCTTCTCTCTCTCCCTCTCCTGGCAGGTACTGCACACCAGAAGAAAACTCTGCGGAAGAGGAAGGAGCAGTGAAAGAAACCATCGCAGGGGTAAGCTTGTGTTATTCCCAAGGAAAATAGAGCTCTTTGTGATGAGAAACTTCAGCACTCTTCACATGACTTCCTCAACAATATCTGTATTTGCCCAGGTTGTTTTTCCCCGGGAAAGCGGGAGCGTTATTTGATGAGTAGCGCTATCGCCAAGTGTTTTCCGCTGCCCTTAATTTTGTTTCTGGACTATTAGGAGCACACTACACTATACGGTTTTGATTCTTCCCCTTTCACGTGTTGGGTATAGCCTCAAAATCTTTAGTGCACAGACTTGGTTGACCTGCAAAGCTGGACTGGGGTGTCTTTAGTCTTATCTTGTTTGCTGGGATAGGAAGTACGTCTCTTTGACTTTCACCTCTGGTCAGGGTTGAGGTCAAAAATAAAATTTTAGTCATGGTAATCAGAAATAGTAGTCTCAATCTCAACTTGATACCTACACGTGGAGGCTTTGCTGGGGTTCTTAACGCTAGCCCAAGGCAAAGGAGCTTTCTGCCTCTCTTGCCTCCGAGTGCAGCACTCCATGGGTGCACAGTTGGAATGCAGTCGTCAAGAAGAAGTAACTTTGGAGTTTGCTGGTTGCATGGGTGTACAAAAACCCTTCCAGTTTTCTATATAAGCAAGATTTTCTGTCCTGTCCCCAAGGAAACAAATCTGTGCTTGATTGCTAGCTTAACGTCCGTTTGTCTAACAGAGGCAGCGTGGCACAGAAATCTTAGAAGATGCCTTATTCCGAGGACACCCTACACCTGTTCCGTCCAAAAAGTCAGCCAGCCTCGATGTGGAGGAAAAGAAAGTGCCAAGATTGGGAAAAACAGCGGAACGCTTTCCTCCGCTCACAGAGGTACCGTAGGCGACAGTCTGTGAGACAAAAGAGAAGGTTGTGGCAGAGCTGCAAGGAAGTCCTCTTCTTCTCGGTGGTTCTTAAGGCGCTTTGAAATCTGAAGAACTTGCATTGAACCTGTTAGCGAGTGGCTGTGGTTGTGGCTTCACAGTGCGAGGGTCAGCACTAAAGCTGCTTTGAAGGATTTTGTGTGCTCCCCGCGCTCCTTCAGTTGTGCTGCCCTAAGGGTTTGTGGGCCTTCTGTTAGCGGGACGGCTGCCTCAGTTTCCCCCTTTGCCGTTCCCTTTGAAGTCCCCCACCTTCACGTTCTTTCAGGCTCCTGACTTAGCTGCCTCGGTACGGAGGATGCCCGCTGGGGCTGGCTTAAACCTGGGTATTGCGAGGGCCGCAGCAGCACCTGGGAAAGGGGGTTGCCAGAGTTGTGTTCCATTTTCAGCTGCTTGAGCGTGTTTGCTAAGTTGACGGGTTTTATCCCCACGTCCTTGGTGAAAAGAAACGGCAGCAAGCCTGGGCTGTTAAGTTCAAAGTTAGGATGCTGAAACCAACCAAGCAAGGCAAAAGCGCTATCGCTCACTGAGGCAGGAAACCGTCGGAGGCAGTTGCTCTGTCACCTGAGCTGAATTTACAGGCCGTGTTTCAGTGGAAAGCTGCCCCCAGGTCAGCGTGCTCCATGCTCTGTTTCACAAGTCCTTCCCCATTGAATTGTTCCTTTCAGGCCATGGAGAGAGAGGTCAATGCCGCATTTGGCAAAGGTGAGCCAGATGAGATCATGAGCAGTGCCTTCAAACTAAAGGTCACTCGCGAAGACATCCACACGCTCAGGAACCTTTGCTGGCTAAACGATGAGGTAAAACCAGCTGCAGCACAGGGCTAGTCTCACTCAGCCTTTATTGAAAAATACCCCTCCGCCCTGTACAGAAGTCGCGTCAACGTTCTTTGACGACCTCCGCTGCAGAGCCTAGAAATCTCTGTACACTTCTTATTTGAGGTGTTGAAGGGTCGAGCGTTTCGGGAAGTTCCGTTACTTCTTGTATGACGCAGCTTCCAGGAGTTCGTCCGGGTTATTGGCATGGGGGGCAGGTGTTTTGATCAAACTGCCGATGTAGCCCCGTGTGAAATCCTGGGAACAAAAGCCTCCAGCTGAGGCTGGAGTTCTCTGCGCTGCGTGCTTAAGGGTGGCCAGAACAGAGGTGGTGCTGTATTTTTCGTTGGGGAAGGCAGCGTCTTATTTTGACACCTCACGTTTCCTCTTTATGGTGCAGGTCGTTAATTTCTACATGAGTCTGGTGATGGAAAGAGGGAAGAAGGAAGGCTATCCAGCAGTCCACGCGTTTAGTACTTTCTTTTATCCGAAACTAACATCTGGGGGCTACGAGTCGGTCAGAAGGTGGACCAAGAGTGTCGATGTCTTTAAGCAGGACATCCTCTTCGTGCCTGTGAACTCGCGAGCACACTGGACACTAGCCGTGAGTCCCACGGGCTTTTTCTTTAGAATTGGACGGGGAGCAAAAACTGGCAAGAGAAGTCATGTAGGTGTTGGGGGGTGTGCGGCATAAGGTTGTGCTTTGCCTAACGGTCACCTTTTAATAACAGGTCATAGATCTGAGGAAGAACACGATCACGTACTTGGACTCGCTTGGGCAGAAAGGGGACAAGATTTGTCAGACTTTGCTGTAAGTAACCGCTCCGTCACTGCTTTTCTGGTGTGAATGAGGAGAGGGGTTTTAGATTTAGTCCCTGTAAGGCGACTGCCAGTTTTCACGTGGCTTGTAGATAACCAAGCAGGAATCTTGGAGTTGCTTGCTGCGACTTGTCTGGCATCGACTGCTTATCTGCTGTCACAGTGTCCCCTGCACCCAGGGTCTGGGGTGCCTGGATTCTGCCACCTTCCCGTGAGAGGCACAGCCAAATACGCCATAGCCCCGTGGCACACGTGTGCCGACTTTGTTAGTCGGAGCCCAGGATGTGGGATGAAGGCACCCGGTGGAATTACGGCATTACAGTTCCTTGCTTGGTTTGTCTCTTTGTGCTCTGATAACATGTGATTTGGGGCTTTTTGACCTCTCCGAAGCAATGGAGTCGTTGGCCTCGTTCTTGACCATTAGCTCACAGCCTCTCCCCGTGTTTGTAAGTTTCAGATTGGGATTTTTCCTCAAAATCAGCCTTAAATCAGCTGCGGTGAGGATCCTCTGACATTTTACCGTCCTGCCGTCCGTCTTCCTGTGATCCTTCAGCCGCTTTATTTTGTTGTTGGCCTAAATTACAGAGATGAAAAGGGATTTTTTTTTTTTCCTTTTGTTTTAACCAGCCAATACCTGCAAAAAGAAAGCTGGGAAAAAAGACAGCTGGAGCTGGATGTTTCAGAGTGGACTCTTCACAGCATGGAGCCACGTGTACGTGAGCACCACTTGGGTTTGAAATGGGAACTGTCAGTGCTTCTTTGGGGCCCAGATCCTGGCCCGTGGCAAAGAAAGGGTTGAGCTGATGTTTCTCGAGGAGTTGATAGTAAAAAGCAGTCCCTAAAGACCGGATTTAAGAAAGGTCACTTAAGAAAGAGGCGGTGCGAACCTTGAGACACCTCGCAGGGGGGAGGGCTGCTGCGCCTTCTGGGCCTGCCAAAAATTTGGATCGTAGTGTCCGAGTCCGGGAGGCAGAGGGGAGGGATGGTGAGCAGTGAACTGGGTCTGTTCCTCATGGGCGGGAGTGGGTATTGGGGATTAGGTAAGTAGGGTCAGGAGTGTGCGGTGAGCGCAGTGTCGGTGTGGGTAATGTGCGCTGCTTCCAAGTTGCTTTTCTTTTGAGACAGAGGGAAATCCTCCATCTTCTTTGCATTCCTTAGGAGATCCCTCAGCAGCTGAATGGAAGCGACTGCGGCGTCTTTATGTGTAAATACGCAGATTACATCGCCAGAGAGAAACCGTTCAACTTTAGCCAGGTGAGTGAAGGTCATAAACCCCTCCAAGCCCCTCTCGCCCAGGGACAGGAGCCAGGGAGGTTAGGCAGCAGCTCTTCATTGTGTCCGGGGCAGGGGCTGAGGTTTCGTACCCCGTTTCGGTGCGTAGTTGCTGGGATCAGAACCTCCAAGTGGCCTGGGCAGGGCAGAGCTGTGGTTCTCCATCCCCGCCTTTGGGAGCTGCTGCCGGTGAGATTCCTCTTGGGCAAGATACTGCCGCCAGCGGGTTTGGCATATCTGGGCTCGGTATCTTTTGGAGAAATGGCTTCTACCCTTTGACCAGTCAAGACACCGCTTCTTTTTCTTGATTTCGTTTTAGACGGGTCTTTTATTAGCGTGCTTGTAAGCTGTCGCGCGGTCAAGTCAATCTGGTTTTGTCGGGTTGTCGTGTCACCCTCTTAGGAACCGCGTGGGGTGTTGTACCCAAACGGTTGACAGTTCCTAAAGGGAACTTCCTATTAAGGACTCCGCTGGGCGTTTATGCGTGTTTGCCGCCTCTTTCTACCGTGACGTCATTATTTAATTTCTCTTTTCTTTCTCTTCTCTTTTCAGACTCACATGCCATACTTCCGGAAGAAGATGGTGTGGGAGATAATCCACCAACAGCTGCTGTGACACGTGGACTCTTAGAGTTCTTCTTTTGATTACGTTTCTTCGACCTTAGTTACTTTTCTTAGGCCTTTAGTTAGTTTTCTTAGACCTTTAGTTACATTTCTTAGACGAATTTTCCTCTTTAGGTTATGAAGTAGAAGTTAAGATGGTTTATTCCCCCCACCTCCCTTATTTTGGAGACAGTAACTCTGGGGTTTTGGTACACAAGTTTTCCTTTTTAGCTTATGAAGTAGAAGTTAAGATGGTTTGTTCCCCCCACCTCCCTTATTTTGGAGACAGTAACTCTGGGGTTTTGGTACACAAGTTTTCCTCTTTAGCTTATGAAGGAGAAGTTAAGATGGTTTATTCCCCCCACCTCCCTTATTTTGGAGACAGTAACTCTGGGGTTTTGGTACACAAGTTTTCCTCTTCAAGTTATGAAGTAGTGGTTAAGACAGTTTATTTCCCCACCACCACCCCCCAGCCCCCCTTATTTTGGAGACAGTAACTCTCTTTGAAATTAGCTAACGCACCTTAAGCAAAAGCCAGAAAGATGGGTGTGACCTCGTTAGGGGCAGAGTGAAGAAGGAACATCGTCAACTTCCATGGCTGAGCCGCACGCTCGCGCCTCGCAGCGCACGCGACCACGTTACAGACAAATGGGAAACATCTGTGGTGGTGGTTACAGTTGTGTTTGCCCAACTTACCTTCCCAAGGACAACGTGCTGAACTACTGTCTCAAAGAGAGTTTTCCTCTGTTTCTGGAATATCTACCATCTCCTTGATTCCTAAAACTGGATTTGTCACGACCACGGAAAGAAAGCGTTTACCATCTCTTGATTTCTCACCAAAGCCCCTGTCCTTTGGGCTGGTTTGGGGTTGGCTTTTTTTGCTGCCTCCAGGGAGTGATCTAATGTGAAAAGAGAAGTATTTATTTCTTTATATAATATAAATATTTATTTTAATAAAAAGAGCCTTAATGGAAGGAAACTCTCCCTGTGTCCTGGTTTGAGGTAAAAGAGAACCAATTTTGTTCAGTAACTTGGCTTCTTAGCTGGGCCTCTTCTACCAACTGAAATTAACTGCCTATTGTGCCGTCAGCGTTCACTCTCTCAGAGCGGTAAGAGCAATGTTTACAGCTGATGCCCAGGCATGGGATGCAGAGAGGCTCTTGCTTATACTTATTGCTATAACCCCCACGGCCAACCAGCTTTGTTATTTGCCCCGTTGGAGGGTCGGAAGCGGAAAAGCATAGTGGGGTCCCACCTGCGGGGAGGAGCGACAGGACAGGTGACCCAGAACTGACCAACAGGGTATTCCATCCCATCTGCCTCATGCTCAGTAGAAAAGAGACCAAAGGGATCAAAGGGTTCTTCTACCTGGGGAATGTTTACTTCGCCCTTTGATAATTATGCTGATGTGACCCCATCAGAGCTGGGGCATGGCAACCTTCTGGGCTCTGAGGATAAGGACTGGTACCTTGTTAAGATCGTGATTTTGTTGTTGATGCTCCTGAATGTGGTGCAGGGGTGGTTTCTTGTGAAACATCTGTGCAGGGGGAGCTGGAGGGGACCGTGCGCTGCCGCCACTCGGACCCGCGCAGCCGCTCGGCGATCTGCAGCGGCGCGAACCGCGGCCCCGCCCGGCCCGGCCGCAGCTGTCCCCCCCGGAGCAACGGCACCACCGGCAGCCGCCTCCCCCACGGCACCGGCGCCACCGGCAGCTGCCCCCCCCCGGAGCAACGGCACCACCGGCAGCCGCCCCCCCACGGCACCGGCGCCACCGGCAGCCGCCCCCCCCACCGCAACGGCACAGGCGCCTCCTCCGCCGCCGCCGCCTGCAACGGCACCGGCACCACCGCCGCCGCCGCCTGCACCGGCACCACCGGCAGCCGCCCCCCCCACCGCAACGGCACAGGCGCCTCCGCCGCCGCCGCCTGCAACGGCACCGGCACCGGCACCACCGGCAGCCGCCCCCCCCACCGCAACAACACCGGCCACTCCGCCGCCTGTCCCGGCACAAGCTACTGCAGCCACTACAACCAGTACCAAACCTACTCAAACTCCATCAAAATCGGTACAAGCTGCCCCGGTAACCAGGAGGAAGAAGAAGAGGTCAACTCCTTCCCCTACCCCTTACGACAAAGACCACCTCAAGTCACATAGCTTGGGGGAGGGCTCTGAAGAAGATCCAGGGGAGGGTCCTTCAAGACCAGATAAGGGAAAGAGACCTTTGAAAACAGACAAAGGCCAGAGTCCTTCTAGAGCAGATGCTGGAGAGGCCCCTTCTAGGGCAGCCTCACCACAGGAGGACTCAGATGTAGAGGTAGTTGTTAAATCCTTCTCTATGAAAGATCTGAGAAATATCAGGAAGGATTTTAGTCGTCATGAAGGTGAAACACTTGTCTCCTGGTTGCTCCGATGCTGGGATAGCGGGGCAGATACCCTAGATTTAGATGGCAGAGAAGCTAGGCAATTGGGAAACCTGGCCAAGGATGGAGGTATTGATAAAGAGATTGGGAGAAAGACAAGCACTCTCAGTCTCTGGAGGCGACTGGTGTCAGCCATTAAGCGCAGGTATCCCTTTAAGGACGATATCGAATGCCGTCCAAGTAAATGGACCAACATGGGAAAAGGTATGAAGTACCTGAGAGAAATGGCTGTGCGAGAGGTGATTTATAGTGATGGGCAAGTGATTGTAGACCCTGATGAAATGCCATGCAAACAATCTATGCTAAAAAAGTTTGTACAAAGTGCACCATCAACATATTCCCACACATTGTCAACAATGGTCTGGGGAGGATCTGATACTGACACACCAACCGTAAATGAAGTGGTTAATAAGGTACGACAGTATGAAGACAGTCTCTCTCGTCCCTTTTCTGTGGCAGCCATAGAAAAGCTGACTGTGACCACCGAGAAAATGACTGAGAAGCTGACTGTGACCACCGAGAAAATGACTGAGAAACTGACTGAGAAAATAGAGCAAATGACCCAGAAATTAGTTGAGCAAACCGATAAACTGTTTGATAAACTAACCAAGGTGGAGGAAAAACTCCATTCTTTCCCTGTACAGACTCATGTTGCAGCTGCTAAGAGGAAACGCCCTCCTACTCAAGAGAAAAACCACCCTCCGACTCAAGACAAATCAAACCCGATGCGAGATATCCTGTGGTTTTGCCTCTGTGAATATGGTGAAGACATGAAAAAGTGGGATGGAGAACCTACCTCAGCCCTACAGGCACGGGTGCTTGAGTTGCAAAATGAAGCAGGTAGGAGAAAGGATTCTGACAGGAAGAAGGCTGCTCCAACCTACGGTAGGCGATCCTACGGACCAGGTAGGAACCAATCTGATAATCGTAGGTACTACGGTCAACATTAGAGGTGCCCTGCCTCCAGCCAGGAGGAGGAGAGGGACAACCGAGTTTATTGGACTGTGTGGATTCGATGGCCTGGCACATTAGAGCCACAAAAGTATAAAGCCCTAGTGGACACTGGTGCACAGTGTACCCTATTGCCATCGAATCATAAAGGGGCAGAAACTGTCACCATTTCTGGAGTGACAGGCGGATCTCAAGAACTGACTGTATTAGAGGCTGAAGTGAGCCTAACTGGGAATAAATGGGAGAAACACCCCATTGTTACTGGTCCAGATGCTCCGTGCATCCTTGGCATAGACTATCTCAAGAGAGGGTATTTTAAAGACCCAAAAGGGTATCGGTGGGCTTTTGGTATAGCAGCTGTAGAGACTGAGGATGTTACACAGCTGTCTACCTTACCCGGTCTTTCAGATGACCCTTCTGTTGTGGGACTGCTGAGGGTTGAAGATCAGCAGGTACCAATTGCTACTGCCACGGTGCATCGACGACAGTATCGCACCAACCGAGACTCCCCGATTCCCATCCATAACCTGATTCGCCGGCTAGAGAGCCAAGGAGTGATCAGCAAAACTCGCTCACCCTTTAACAGCCCTATATGGCCAGTGCGAAAGTCTGATGGGCACTGGAGATTAACAGTAGACTGTCGTGGCCTGAATGAAGTTACACCACCACTGAGTGCTGCTGTGCCAGACATGCTACAACTTCAGTATGAACTGGAGTCAAAGGCAGCCCAATGGTATGCTACAATTGACATTGCTAATGCCTTTTTCTCTATTCCTTTAGCAGCAGAGTGCAGGCCACAGTTTGCTTTCACCTGGAGGGGTGTCCAGTACACCTGGAATCGACTGCCCCAGGGGTGGAAGCACAGCCCTACTGTTTGCCATGGACTGATCCAGACTGCACTGGAGAAGGGTGGAGCTCCAGAACACCTACAATACATCGATGACATCATTGTGTGGGGTAATTCAGCAGCAGCAGTTTTCCACAAAGGTAGGAAAATAATTAAGATTCTTCTGAAAGCAGGTTTTGCCATTAAAAGAGGTAAGGTCAAGGGACCTGCATGAGAAATCCAGTTTTTGGGAATCAAGTGGCAAGATGGCCGTCGCCAGATCCCAATGGATATAATTAACCGAATAACATCTATGTCCCCACCTACTAACAAAAAGGAAACACAAGCCTTTTTAGGTGTTGTGGGTTTCTGGAGAATGCATATTCCAGGTTATAGCCAGATTGTGAAACCTCTCTATGAAGTGACTCGAAAGAAAAATGAGTTTATGTGGGGCCCTGAGCAACGACAAGCCTTTGAGCAAATTAAACAAGAGATTGTGCATGCAGTAGCCCTTGGACCAGTCCGAACTGGACGGAACATTAAAAATGTGCTCTACACCGCAGCTGGGGACAATGGCCCTACCTGGAGCCTTTGGCAGAAAGCACCAGGGGAGACTCGAGGTCGACCCCTGGGATTCTGGAGTCGGGGATATAAAGGCTCTGAGGCCAACTATACTCCAACTGAGAAAGAAATCTTGGCAGCATACGAAGGAGTTAGAGCTGCTTCAGAAGTAATTGGTACGGAGGCACAGCTCCTCCTGGCGCCCCGATTACCAGTACTGGGCTGGATGTTCAAGGGTAAAGTTCCTTCTACTCATCATGCCACCGATGCTACCTGGAGTAAGTGGGTTGCCTTAATCACGCAGCGAGCTCGAATAGGAAACCCAAATCGCCCAGGAATCGTAGAAGTGATCACAAATTGGCCCGAAGGCAAAGACTTTGGGATGCCACCAGAGGAGGTGGTGACACGTGCTGAGGAAGCTCCACCATATAATGAACTCTCAGATAATGAGAAACAGTATGCCTTGTTTACTGATGGGTCTTGTTGTATTGTAGGAAAACATCGAAGGTGGAAAGCTGCTGTATGGAGTCCTACACGACGAGTCGCGGAAGCTGCTGAAGGACAAGGTGAATCGAGTCAATTTGCAGAGGTAAAAGCCATCCAGCTGGCATTGGACATTGCTGAACGAGAAAAGTGGCCAATACTCTATCTTTATACTGACTCATGGATGGTGGCAAATGCTCTGTGGGGGTGGCTAAAGCAGTGGAAGCAGAGCAACTGGCAGCGCAGAGGTAAACCCATCTGGGCTGCTGAGCTGTGGCAAGACATTGCCGACCGGCTAGCAAACCTAGTCGTAAAGGTACGTCACGTAGATGCCCATGTACCCATGAGTCGGGCCACTGAGGAACATCAAAACAATCAGCAAGCGGATCAGGCTGCTAAAATTTTCCAGACAGACTTGGACTGGGAACATAAAGGTGAACTATTCTTAGCTCGGTGGGCCCATGACACTTCAGGTCATCAAGGAAGGGATGCAACATATAAATGGGCACGTGACCGAGGCGTGGATTTAACCATGGACGCTATTGCACAGGTTATCCATGACTGTGAAACATGCGCCGAAATCAAGCAAGCTAAACGGTTAAAACCTTTGTGGTATGGGGGACGATGGCTGAAATATAAATATGGGGAAGCTTGGCAAGTTGATTACATCACACTCCCTCAAACTCGCCAGGGTAAGCGCTATGTGCTTACAATGGTGGAAGCAAGCACAGGATGGTTGGAAACCTATGCCGTACCTCATGCCACTGCCCGGAATACCATCCTGGGCCTTGAAAGGCAAGTCTTGTGGCGACATGGCACGCCAGAAAGAATTGAGTCAGACAATGGGACTCATTTTAAAAACAATCTTATAAGTAATTGGGCAAAAGAACATGGTATTGAGTGGATATATCATATCCCCTATCATGCACCAGCTTCTGGGAAGATTGAGCGATACAATGGACTGTTAAAAACCACCCTAAAAGCTATAGGAGGTGGAACCTTTAAAAATTGGGACAAGCATTTACAACAAGCTACCTGGTTAGTTAACACCAGGGGATCCATCAATCGAGCTGGTCCTGCTCAATCAGACCTTTTACATATTGTAGAAGGGGATAAAGTCCCTGTGGTGCATGAAAGGAATTTGTTAGGGAAAACTGTTTGGGTTTTCCCTGCTTCAGGCAAAAGCAAACCCATTCGTGGGACTGTTTTTGCCCAAGGACCTGGATGTACTTGGTGGGTGATGCTGAAGGATGGAGAAGTTCAATGTGTACCTCAAGGGAATTTAACCCTTGGTGAGAATACACAATCCTGAGCTGTATGATACTGATCACTACATAATACTAACAGTGTTCAATAAGTGTTTTTCAGAATAACACAGTGGTGATGAAACCTGAGCTAGCTTCATCAAGTGGCGTCCAGCAAGCTCTTCAAGATGAACATGCTACCCATGGGCATAAACCACAACGAATTTTGTACCATCTTTCCTGCCCTGAGATGAGATCCTGCAATCATGAACTAAATGGACTTAAAAATTTGTATATAAACATAAACCGTAGATGAGTGACCTGCATATATCCATATCATATATAACTGTGTGTGTAAGTTTGATGTATAAAAGTAATAGTAATCTGAGCAAGATGCAAATGGTATGGAATAAGGGGTGGAATGTCCTGGTTTGAGGTAAAACAGAACCAATTTTGTTCTGTAACTTCGCTTCTTAGCTGGGCCTCTTCTAACAACTGAAATTAACTGCATATTGTGCAGACAATGTTCACTCTCTCAGAGTGATAAGACCAATGTTTACAGCTGATGCCCAGGCATGGCATGCAGAGAGGCTCCTGCCTACACTTATTGTCATAACAGCCAAGGCCAACCAACTTTGTTATTTGCCACGTTGGAGGGTCAGAAGCGGAAAAGCATAGTGGGGTCCCACCTGGAGGGAGGAGCGGACAGGACAGGTGACCCAAAACTGACCAACAGGGTATTCCATCCCATCTGCCTCATGCTCAGTATAAAAGCTGAGGGACCAAAGGGTCACGGGCTCTTCCTTCAATGGCCGACGTCTGAGGAGGACTCTCTCTGCCTGTGATCCCAATCCTGACTCCAGATCCGGAATCCAGTTCCCGTCCGCCACTGAGTCCAGCCTGGGACTGCCCCAGTGCCAGCCGGTGACGTGATTGTCATCTCGGGAGCTTGATACGGTTTTGTATATATTTTTCATTATTTCTTTTTATTTTATTATTAATATTTCATTAAAGTAGTTTAGTTTCTTCTAAACTCGTAAGTCTCTTTTTCCTCCTCTGCCTCTCTCTTTGTAGAGGGGTAGAGGGGAGCATCTGTCGGTCCCGTCTGGGGTCCCTCGGGTCCCCAGTGGTGGATTTGGCCTAAACCACGACAGCCGTCAGCGTTCACTCTCTCAGAGCAATAAGAGCAATGTTTACAGCTGATGCCCAGGCATGGGATGCAGAGAGGCTCTTGCTTATACTCATTGCTATAACCCCCACGGCCAACCAGCTTTGTTATTTGCCCCGTTGGAGGGTCGGAAGCGGAAAAGCATAGTGGGGTCCCACCTGCGGGGAGGAGCGACAGGACAGGTGACCCAAAACTGACCAACAGGGTATTCCATCCCATCTGCCTCATGCTCAGTAGAAAAGGGACCAAAGGGATCAAAGGGTTCTTCTACCTGGGGAATGTTTACTTCGCCCTTTGATAATTATGCTGATGTGACCCCATCAGAGCTGGGGCATGGCAACCTTCTGGGCTCTGAGGATAAGGACTGGTACCTTGTTAAGATCGTGATTTTGTTGTTGATGCTCCTGAATGTGGTGCAGGGGTGGTTTCTTGTGAAACATCTGTGCAGGGGGAGCTGGAGGGGACCGTGCGCTGCCGCCACTCAGACCCGCGCAGCCGCTCGGCGATCTGCAGCGGCGCGAACCGCGGCCCCGCCCGGCCCGGCCGCAGCTGTCCCCCCCGGAGCAACGGCACCACCGGCAGCCGCCTCCCCCACGGCACCGGGGCCACCGGCAGCCGCCCCCCCCACCGCCACGGCACAGGCGCCTCCGCCGCCGCCTGCACCGGCACCGGCACCCGCACCACCGGCAGCCGCCCCCCCCACCGCAACAACACCGGCCCCTCCGCCGCCCGTCCCGGCACAAGCCGCGCCGCCCCCTGCAGCGGCACAAGCCACGCCGCCGCCTCTCCCGGCACAACCTACTGCAGCCACTACAACCAGTACCAAAACTACTCCAACTCCATCAAAATCGGTACAAGCCGCCCCGGGAACCAGGAGCAGGAAGAGGAGGTCAACTCCTTCCCCTGCCCCTTACCACAAAGACCACCTCAAGTCACATAGCTTGGGGGAGAGTTCTGAACAAGATCCAGGGGAGGGTCCTTCAAGACCACAGAAGGGAAAGAGACCTTTGAAAACAGACAAAGGCCAGAGTCCTTCTAGAGCAGATGCTGGAGAGGCCCCTTCTGGGGCAGCCTCACCACAGGAGGACTCAGATGTAGAGGGAGTTGTTCAATCCTTCTCCGTGAAAGATCTGAGAAGTATCAGGAAGGACTTTAGTCGTCATGAAGGCGAAACACTTGTCTCCTGGTTGCTCCGATGCTGGGATAGCGGGGCAGATACCCTAGACTGAGATGGCAGAGAAGCTAGGCAATTGGGAAACCTGGCCAAGGATGGGGGGATTGATAAAGAAATTGGGAGAAAGACAAGCACTCTCAGTCTCTGGAGGCGACTGGTGTCAGCCATAAAGCGCAGGTATCCCTTCAAGGACGATATCGAATGCCGTCCAAGTAAATGGACCAACATGGGAAAAGGTATGAAGTACCTGAGAGAACTGCCTGTGCGAGAGGTGATTTATAGTGATGGGCAAGCGACAGTAGACCCTGATGAAATGCCATGCAAACGATCTCTGCTCAAAAAGTTTGTACAAAGTGCACCATCAACATATTCCCACACATTGTCAACAATGGTCTGGGGAGGATCCGATACTGACACACCAACTGTAAATGAAGGGGTTAAGAAGGTACGACAGTATGAAGACAGTCTCTCTGGTCCCTTCTCTGTGGCAGCCATAGAAAAGCTGACTGTGACCACCGAGAAAATGACTGAGAAACTGACTGAGAAAATAGAGCAAATGACCCAGAGATTAGTTGAGCAAACCGATAAACTGTTTGATAAACTAACCAAGGTGGAGGAAAAACTCCATGCTTTCCCTGTACAGACTCATGTTGCAGCTGCTAAGAGGAAACGCCCTCCTACTCAAGAGAAAAACCACCCTCCGACTCAAGACAAATCAAAGCTGATGCGAGATATCCTGTGGGTTTGCCTCTGTGAATATGCAGAAGACATGAAGAAGTGGGATGGAGAACCTACCTCAGCCCTACAGGCACGGGTGCTTGAGTTGCAAAATGAAGCCGACAGAAGAAAGGATTCTTACAGGAAGAAGGTTGCTCCAACCTACGGTAGGCGATCCTACGGACCAGGTAGGAACCAATCTGATAATCGTAGGTACTACGGTCAACAGTAGAGGTGCCCTGCCTCCAGCCAGGAGGAGGAGAGGGACAACCGACTGTATTGGACTGTGTGGATTCGATGGCCTGGCACATGAGAGCCACAAAAGTATAAAGCCCTGGTGGACACTGGTGCACAGTGGTGGTGCTTTTTTTTTTGCTGTCTCCAGGGAGTTATCTAATGTGAAAAGAGAAGTATTTATTTCTTTATAGAATTTAAATATTTATTTTCATAAAAAGAGCCTTAATGGAACGAACCTCTACCTGGTAATGAGAGAGGGTGATTTATTCTTTTTTTTTTATTTAACTGAAAAAAAGTTGGATGTAGCGATGTGGATTTTCGCTCCCTCACAATCCCCCAGGAAGAGGATTGGAGCCAGGAGGAGCATCGGAGCACAGAAGCCGCGAAGCGATGGTCACACAGTGCTGCAGGGGCAATCGAGGTGTCGTTCAGTGGTGAGATGAGCAAGCAGCATCCCGAAAATCCGCCCCTGGAGAGGGGTCAGTGGTGTACGGACGCTCTCTGTGTTCTGTAAGCCCCCTTTGGGGAGCCCCTGCTGCCCCCTTGGCAGCGCCCGGGTGGCTGTGACTGCTGAAAGCTGGTTTGGTGCGTTGAGGTGTTAGGTGGGGTGGCAGCAGCCCCTGCCCGCCCCGGGAGGGGGGACACCACCTCTCCGGTGGCACTGGATGGGTGGGAGGGAGGGAGGGAGCACAGCTCTGGAAGCCATGGAGAAAGGCGTGGGGGTGTCCCTCATCGTGGCAGCCCCCAGCAGCCCTACCCCGCCACACGGCCACCCCAAGGACACCCAAGCCCCATCTTGGTCCTCTCCCTCTTGGGTGATGCCCTTCCACCCGCCCTGGAGGTGCGCTCCTCTCCTGCGGGGGGGGACGCCCAGCACTCGCCTGGCTAGAGAAGCACCGGGGGCGTGCTTAGGGGGCATCTGAGCTTCCCAGTTACACGGGCATAATTAGGGCGCCCTTAAGAACCATTAATAACCACTTTGGCTCTGCTAACCAACTGCGGCGAGGCCCCCACCCCGCTTTAGCGCAGGCTTTGTGATGCCAACACCTCCCTGAGCCACTGGGTAAAGCGACGCCTGGCAAAAAAACACCATCACCCAAAGAAAACCCCACACCACATCCCCCACTCCCCGCCCACCCCTTCTCCCCCCATCACAGCCATGGGACAAACTCCCACCACCACCACACCCCAATCTCAGCTCGGCCATGACACCCCCAAGACACTGGAAAGAAAGCAACAGAGAGCAAGCTCAGGCTCGTGTGAGCTGCAGAGATTTCTCTTTTTCTTGTGATGATGTTGTCGTTGGGTGGGGTTTGGTTGTTTTTTTTTCACGGAACACTTTGCAGTGGAGGACAAAAATATGGTGTCACAGCCCCTGGGGCCACACTGGCACCGCCACCTCACCCCCCCCCCCCCCTTCGCTCCTGTCCCTCGTCCCTCCTCTTCCCAGTGGCTTTCACCACTTTCCTTGCTTGGTTTTGTTTTGTGTTTGTTTTTTTTTTTTTTTTTTCCTTACAACCTTTTTTTATATTTGAGTTGGGGTTCTTTTTCCCTTTTTTTCCCGCCTTTCTTCCCCCCCTTTTTTCTCTTTCTCCTTTTTTTTTTCTTTTCTCCTTTTTTCTTTTGCTTTTTTTTCTTTTCCCCCTTTTTCTTTCCACCACTTTTTTCCCCTTTTTTTTTCTCCTGTTTAACATTTCTCAAGCTTTCTCCAAAGGAACAGCCCCTGGCTCTCAGCTAGCCAAAGGAGACTACGGAAGAGCATTGGCACCCGTGGGAGTGGTTTCCTTCTCCTGCTTCACACTCGGTCGAGATCGTTTTTTCCAACTCGTCTTTTTTTTTTTAACAAATTAAACAAAAAAAAAAAGCTCCAAGTATCAGTTTTACAAGGCACACAAAATCTCTAGAAGGGAAACACAAACGCAAGGTGCTGAGGTATGAAAACCTGAGGTGTTTTTTTCTGTGTGGATGTGTGTGTGTCATCTGGGGTTGGGGGTTGTGTGTGCTTTATTTTTGAAATTTAAAAAAAATAATAATTTTGCTAGGTTTTTTGTTGTTTGTTTGTTTGTTTGTTTGTTTTTTTCCCAGCCCTGGGCTGACAACCTCTTGGAAATCCGGTGTTTCCCCCGTCGTGGTTTGGCCTCAGCCGGCAACAAAGAACCACGCGGCCGCTCGCTCCACTCCCGCAGCCGGGGGCAAAATCGGAAGAAAAAGGCAAAAAACTCGCGGGTTGAGATAAAGGCAGTTTAAGAGAAGAGCAACGGGAAGGGCAAACAATCCCAATAACAGCGGTAAAGGAATAGACGGACGCGATGACAGCGCCTCCGCGCACCGACCGGCCCCGCACCGCCGCAGCCCGCTCCCAGCCGCGACTTCCCGCCCCCTCCCCCGGCGAGCTCCCCCCAGCCCCGGGCATGGCTCACAGGGGATGGGATACCTGTGTCCCTGCCGGCTCCTCGGGGAAATTAACCCCATCCCTGCCGGAACCAGGACACCCCCCGCCCCTCTTTCCCCCCTTCTCTCCTGCAACCCGCATCTTTCAGCCGCGTCGGGGCGGTGATGGAGAGCGAAGGGACAGAGGGACAGCCGGGACAGGGGGACGCAGCAGATGCCAACCCCAGTTTGGGACTCAGGGAAGCAAAGAGGAAAGGGCGCGTGAAAGAGAAATGCCTCTTTGAGGAGACGGGATACCTTCTCTTGGCTCATACAGGCACTGCTCTTCTCAAAGCCCTTAAGAAATCGCTTTTTAACGCTCCTTTAATTATTATGGGGGGTTTCACCCCCTGCTGGCAATCCTACATCCCTGCTCTACTGGGCATTAGAGAACCACTGGACTAGTTCCTGTCCTTGAACCTCGAGAAAAGCCGGCTTTGGCTAAAAACCAAACATCCTCCTCCCGCCCCCACCCCCTCTGAAAAAAAAAAAAAAAATTAAAATCCTTACAAAACTGAAAAATCCTCCGGCTCCTCCGGCTGTGCCTGAGGTGAAAAACAGGTGGCTTTTAGTAAATTAAAAATAATAATAAAAAAAATACTAAAAACTCTCTCTCTCTCTGCCTCTGTTAGTCCAACTAAAGGGATAGCGTCGGGAGGCGAGGGAGGAGGAAGGGGGAGGCTGTGGGATGGAGAGAGCCCTCCCCGTACCCCTCGGCTGTGCATCCTCGCAGCGCTGCGGGGAATGGGGGGCTGTGTGTTTGGGGGGGTCTTTGGTTTGCTCCCCTGACCTGCTGGGGGTGGGGGAGGAGGGTTTGGGGAGGGGGTGTGTGGGATATCCGGCAGTGGGGTTACATTCATCAGGCGGTGCTGGGCGGCACGGCGGGAGCCTCCCTTGCTGTGCTGCGAGGCCGGGGCTCCCGGAGCGTGTTTCTGCTCCTGCTGCTTCACCTGCTGGAGCATTTCCCTCATCTTGTGCTGTGCAGTCTTGGGGAGGAGAGGGGAAAAGCAAGAGGTGGGGGTCAGGGCACTGTTTCTCCCACCACCACCCACCCCCGAGCCCCCACCGAGCATCTCACTGCTCCCAACTTGTCACTCTGGACAAGCCATAATTAATTCTGGGGGCGGTTTTGGGTGTTGTTTTTTTTTGTTTTTTTTTGTTTTTGTTTTTTTTTAACTTGTGCTTCCTCCATCGCTCCTCAAGAGCACCTGAATTTTTCTGGGGGGCTGCGATCCTGCTTGAGTGGACAGGAGACAAGGTTATGGAAGATGCACCCAGGTGGGATGCGCGTGGCTTTGCCTGCACAGAGGAGTCCATTCACACCCTGGGTGCTGCTCTGCACGGCATTCAAAACACCCATTTTTAGCTCAATCGAGCCAATCTTCAATTTCAGTTCTCGCACAGCCAGGGGGAGCTACCGAAACACCTTCAGTGCATCTTGGGGACACAGGGACCTCCCAAAAGAAGAGTGGCAGGACGCTCGGGTGCTGCTGGGCTCAGCAAGCCCTGTGCCTTTCCTCGGTAGACAAAAGCGGCCGGGGAGGTTCGGGTAAAGCCACGGCCAAACTGTACCTGACTGGCAAAGAAATGCCCAATGATTTTAATGATGACCTCCTCGTTCTTGTCCGGGGTTTGGTCTCGTGGCACAATGACTTCCGCGCTGGTTAAGTTTTACAGTTCGTTCACCTGGAGCGAACCACAAGAGGCTTCTGTTGTGGAAGAGCCAAAATCCTCCACTGCCACAGTCACGACGGCACCAGGCACCCTGTGTGTCTCCCCCTTCCTTGGGACCAATGAGAACCACCACCAGAACATGGGGGCTGAGGGTCAAGACAT